>NC_090443.1:274935361-275550523 GCF_031143425.1 Pleurodeles waltl | reverse complement strand
GCTTATCACAGAGGTAATGTGTAAATGATCTGTACACACACACACACACACACACACATACACACACACACAGTAGAACAGTCGAAACATGACAAAAGGACTCCACACCAAGTTAGAAAAATAGCCAATATTTATCTGAAGAAAACATGACCAAAACGACACAAATCCAGAGCATTCAATGGTTGTCTCTTTTTAACACACAGTACTTGGTATGCGCCAAAAGCAAAGACGATGCCGGCCACAAAGGAGGTGAGGTGCTGGAAAACAAGCGATGCGTCAGTTTCTTACCTCGCAGGGGAGGTGATGTGTTGGTTCCTTACTGAAAGAGGAAGTGATCAGTCGATTCTCTCCTTGCAGGAGAGGTGATGCGTTGGTTCTGTACTGGCAGCAGAGGTGATGCGTCTGTTCCTTACTGGCAGGGGATGCGATGCATTGGTTCTCTCCCCACAGGAGAGGGGATGCATTGGTTTGGTGTCATGCAGCCTCGGTTACTTGTGCGGTGCAAAGTTGATGTGAAAATGACACCCAGGGATGATGAATGGGAAAGTCCAGACCCACTGTGATGATAGAGCTATGGTGGAACAGGCGCTGCGTTGGTCCTACAGGTGCTGCGTCGATTCTTCCACCTCAAAGCAGGGAGCGACATCAATACCTCAGCCGCAAGGCAGGCAGTGCATTGACTATTCTGATGCAAGCCAGGCGATGCGCCTATTTTCAGCAGCAGAGTACCAATCTGTAGATTTTCTTCCTTAGGACACCAATTTCCACTTCCAAGGGCCCACGGACAGGGTTTGGCACCACTTGACAAGTCAGGACGACTCTCAGCAGAAGAGTCCAGGCACTGGCAGGTGAAGTCTTGATGTCCCTGAGACTTCCTAAAAGGAAGCAAGCTCAGTTCAAACCCCTGGAGAACCTTGGAAAGCAGTAGCAAAGTCCAGTCCTTTCACTCCCAGGACAAAAGCAGCAAGCAGCAGGCCAGCACAGCAAAGCAACAGGCAGGGTGGCAGTTTCTCCTACAGCATCAAGCTCTTCTTCCTGGCAAAATGTCATCTGTCCAGAAGTGTTCTGAAGTTGCGGTCTCAGAGGCCCAATACTTACACTCATTTCTGCCTTTCAAGTAGGCAAACCTCAACGGAAAGTCTTTGTAGTACACAAGACCCTGCCTTTCCTGCCCTGGCCCCTGACACACCACAGGGGGATAGAGACTGCTTTGTGCAAGGACAGGCAGAGCCCTATTCAGGTGCAAGTGTCAGCTTCTCCTTCCAGGCTAACCCAGTAAGACCCATCAGGATATGCAGGCCACACCTCAACCCCCTTGGTGTGACTGTCTACAGTGAATTTGCAAGCAGCCCAATTGTCATCCTGACCCAGACGTATATTTCACAGCAAGACAGAGGCACAGAATGGTTAAGCAAGAAAATGCCCACTTTCTAAAAGTGGCACTTTCAACCTTACAATTTCAAAAACAACTTTATTAAAAGATGTAGTTTTAAATTGTGAGTTCAGAGACCCCAAACTCCTCATCTCTATCTGCTCCCAATGGAAAATTGCACTTAAAAGATACTTCAAGGCACTCTCCATGTTAACCTATAGGCACGATACGTCACTACAGTGAAAATCAAATTAAGCAGTATTTCATTATGAGGACATGCAAAACACACCAGTACGTGTGCTACCGTTCAAATACATTGCACCCTGCCCATGGCGCTGCCTTGGGCCTACCTTTGGCGTGACTTATATGTAGTAAAAGGGAAGGTTTGGTCCTGCCAAGAGTGGACATTTGCCAGTTGAAACTGGCAGTTCCAAACTGCCCACACAGACACTGCAGTGGCAGGTCTGAGACATGTTTACAGGACTACTCAGGTGGGTGGCACAATCAGTGTTGCAGGCCCACTAGCAGCATTTGATTTACAGGCCCTGGGCAATATAAGCATATCCCATGCTTCTCTACACCTAAACTGAAATATTGGGCGGTGGAGGCACACAGCTCATGGACCAACAGGGGGACGGGGTGTGTGTAGGGGGGGGCATTGAAATATGCAGATATCTAGGGGCGTGAAAGTAGGTTTTTAGGGTAGTGACACTGTTTTTACCATTACAGTTGTAGTATACATATTAGGGTGCAAGGTCATGGGAAGATTATTTTGATACTTATAAATGTTTTTGTTCTTGGTTAGTTTCATTAGGGGATATTTTTGGATTGCCAGGCCTTTCCAGCAATACTATTTTAGGATGCAGACAACAGATACTTCGAGTTTTGTAAGTGTATGGAGGAAGGTAGAATTGCTTCAAGTTTTGAATAAGTTTGACTGTATAGCACGTCAAGCTGTCTTGCTACTCACAAATAATTTTCAGGCCAAGAACCATGGAGAGTACCGTACCACAGTATAATAATATATCATAGTGACTGAAGTAAAATTCAACCCCTCCCCCCCGGGTCATACTAAAATTGGAATTCACTGCACGCGGAATACAAAACCCACATCATCTCTAGCCTACAATTGCTTCACCATGAACGATTATTTTGTGGAGACCCGAGCGACAGTTTGGGAGGCTTTTAAGTTGATTATTAGAGGTAGAATCATAAGATACATGTCAGGACAGGAAACCCAACAGAGGAAGGAAAAGCCCTGGTTAGAGGCCATCATTTATGAGTTGGAAGCTCAGTATCTGGCCAAACAAGATCCTCTGACTCTGATAAACCATATCTTTCACAAATCTAAATTGTCCGTGATGTCGTTGGGACCAAAACAGTGTACCTCTCCACATACAGCTGTATTTATCAATGGGGAAAAAAAATCCAGTAAATTGCTGCACAGGTTTTGTCAGAGAAAAACTGTGGACATACCAGTCCAATATCGAAGGACACTTGGTCATGAACAGTCGACCCATTGCGCAGTCATTAGCAATATTTTACCAGCGACTGTACAAAGACAAGACCCCTCTCCCCTGATTCGTCAGAGCTCACCATACACTGTACTTCTGTGATGAACTGAGAGCTGTTGAAGGTTTGGATTTGGGAGGATGTAGTGTCATCTGCTTTATAGCAACTTCAGGGGGAAAATGTTCAGCCTAACGGCCTTCAAGCAGTCATTTAACTTGCTCTCGCAGGTGGTCATACCTCCCATTCAGGCAGTACTGGATGAGGTGCTGGTAAAGGTTGAACTTCAAATGGATTTATACTTGGCTGAAATAGTTGTAATAATGAAACCGGACAAACCTCTGGATTTATGTGACTCATATTACCCAATCTCCTTGATAAACACTGATGTCAAAGTGAAGGCTTAGGATTTGGTTCCATGCCTGATCACAGTTTTAAGTTTAGTGATGCACTCAGATCGGTGCTGTGTCCTGTCTCCCACGCCACTAGACATGATATCAAGGTCGATTATATTGCACAGGCCCTGGCCCACTTTCTGGTGGGTCCACTGGTCATGTTAATGGTGGAATTTGAACGTGCTTTAGATTTGGAGATATGGGAGTACGTTTCCACTTTTGGAAATGATTAATTTAAGCTCCACTTTTATCAAGTACACTTGCCTGCTCTATACAAACATGGCTACTACGGTGAGAGGGGGAACATCACAGCATTTCCTATACTCAATGGTGCCTGACAGAGTTGCCTGCTCTCCCAGCTGCCTTTCGCCATTGTGCTCGAATCCAGGGCAGAGTACATCAGAAGGGACTCAATGGTAAGGGGGCTAGAGTGGTTTCCAAACTCTCAGATAGAGTTATGTTGAATGCAGACAGTCTCTTCATTTTCCTTATGAACCCACCTGGGTGGGGCCCAGGATTCTTTGTCATTTAGGTAAATCTTCAGCACTGACAATCAACTTGAGCAAGTCTGTGATATTTCAACTGATGGCAATCAGCTCACTGTGGCACAGGACACCTTCTGTTGTATGAGTGTCTTAATAGCGACAGAAAGATATAGGGGGTCATTTTGACCTCGGCGGTCTTTTGACAAGTGGTGGTGGTTTTCCGCTCGGCGTATTATGACTGCTGGCAGCCCTCCGTCCTTTTCCGGACGGAGAGCCGCCAGCAGCCATACTGGTGGTTGGCGGGGAAGTGGAGGTTGCTCCACCTCCACCGCCACGTCAACAGAACACCTCCCTCGAATCACGTTCTGTGATTCGGCGTGGCGGTGTTCTGTTGACGGTGTGGTGGCGGCAGAGCAGCCCCCATGGATCCCGTCCCCTCCCGGAGGATCAACGGACCAGGTAAGTTGATCATCCGTTAGGGGAGGGAGGTGCGGGGGTGTTGTGTGTTGTGTGCGTGCATGGGGGAGTGCGTGTGTGTATGTAGAGGGGGTGTGTGAGTGCATGTATGCATGCGGGGGTGTTGTGTGTTTGGAAATGAGTGCGTGTCTGTCTGTATGTATGTCTGTATGGATGTGTGCGTGTATGTCTGAATGTGGGTGTGTGCGTATGACTGTGTGTGTGGCAGTTGGCATGTATGTTGGTGTGTGTGCGGGTATGTGTGTTGGTGGTGCCTGCGTGCGTGTCGGGTGTGTATGTGTAATGTCATGTTGGGAGTAGGGGTGGGGAGGGGGGTACTGCCACCTTTGGGGGTGGCAGGGGTGGTGGGGGGTGTAGGGGAATGACTCAGGGTGGGGGTGGGGGGTGCGGGAGACCCCTATCAGTGCCAGGGAAAGAATTCCCTGGCACTGATAGTGCTCACCGCCATGGATTTCTTGGCGGTTCCAAACCCCATGAAATCCATGGCAGTCAGCCGGGTCATGATACTGCTGGCGGTATTGGGACGACCACCGGGCTGGAGACCCAGGTCTCCAGCCCAGCGGTCGGATCGGAGAAGTGGCAGATGACCATGGCGGTAACCGCCATGGTCATAATTCCAAACTTTTTACCGCCAGCCTGTTGGCGGTAAGACCGCCGCTTCTCTGCCAACCGCCAGGGTTGTAATGAGGGCCTTAGTTTGGGAGCACAAACTTGCTCCCCAAATGGACAAACTACATGTGACCTCAATTGTTGTTGCTCCCTACTTTGTCTCTTAAGAGTAGAGCAGCCATTTTCAACATGGTAGTCCTGATGCATAATTTGCACTAACTATAATAGTACTCCTACTAGTACTTCTCAAACATGATTGTAATGATGTGGGCTCTCTATAGGGAAGTAAAATGCCCAATATCTCTGTGTCCAAGTTGCATACATCTCATTATGATGGTGGGAATGGTTGAAGGATGCATCCCACAATACCGCCTGTGCTACTGAAAAATGGATTATGGGATAGACGTGCTCTCTGCATTACTTATGTGATGGGAAATTGTACTCCAACCTGCCCCTACAAGAGGTACAGCATTAAAACTGTGGCAGGGCACCCTATGAGACATGGGTTGGTATCCTAGACTAACACAAGACACTCCCTTGTGTTTGGATCCATTCACTGCAAAGCGTTAAGGGATGGGATGATTTTGGAATATCGAAACTTGGTGATTTCATTGTAGGAATCAATCTGTGCTCATTCAATGACCTGTAGGGGACATACAGCATGCACAAGGTCAGTTTTTCTGACATTTACAGTAGAGGCATGCCCTCCTTCCCCCCACATTACGGACCTAGTCGACCTGCGTAAGATCAACTTGCTAGAACAAAAACTGTTAATGGGCAAAATGGAGTAAGTGCTCAATTCTTTCGACATGTTTTCGAAATTGTAGGTGGTGCTGATACACATTTTATTTGCTGACAAAATGCTTTATTAAGTACTGTTTACGTTTAAATACACATATGCTAAATGCGAAATCCACAGTAAGTAATAAAATTTAAATATTATAGGCCTTCAAAATGAATAGAATACATGCACTTAAGTTAACCTGTCAATGGCATATTAACTGGAAAATAGAGCATTAACACTGAAAGGCCTGTTTTTCAAATTGAATATTTGTTTGTGTGAGATATTTTTCTCCTCTTTACTGCAGATGTTGCTACTTCAGAAGCATTCTGTTAACTAGTGAATAGGTGTTTGTCATATATTAGACAACTGATAGTGAGTTCTCACAGAAAGAAGAGGAGGTGACTGGAAGAATGATTCATGGGACAAACTGTCTGGACTGCAAAACAACAACGACCTAACTTTTCAAGGTTTAATGTCTGAAAACCTATTGTGTCCCGATGAAGAAAATGGGAGTTTGCTGACATTCTATTGGAGGATGAAGAAGACAGAAGAAAATAATGTTGCAATCTAGAATATGTGTGTTTTTGATTAGTGCAGGTTCCTGTAGTAGGAGCAGCCAGATCCTGGATACCTTCCCTGATTCTCTAGCCAGAGATGTGACTTTGAGTTTGTGATGCCTTTTCTTCATGAAAGGCTACCTTATTTGGGTTTTATTGAATTGTGTGCTGATATTTTTGAGCTGAGAATACTTTCCAGTTAACAATACAAAGCTTCATGTTGCGTATACATTTTCTCTTATCAGTACTCTTTATGGGTATCTGAACTGAAAGCTTTTCTCTTAAATCTAATATAGATTAGAAAATGTCCTTTGTAGAGCACGTTTGCTGCATTATTACTATATTGACTGTGATTCTAAAGTACATTTTGTGACATCGATTGATGGATTGTATTAACATTTAAGCCTGAACATTGAAAATGAATACCTGTTTCCTCAGTGGCATGAAAGAAGGATGTGGGGCATGGATGATGAGGAGTGGCAAGAAGCCTGGATGGTTCCAAGAGAGGTCTCAGTGGCCATCCAAATCTGGTTTATTCAGCTTTAGTATATCCACCAAACATTTCTCATACAGCACAAACTATGGCAATTCAGGAGAACTTCCTCCCCAAATTATGCTATCTGAGAGAGCCCTTGGTTTAAACATTTTTGGGGCAAAACCATTTCTGAATTAGAGAAGATGATGGGCTGGGCTTTTGATAACTGCCCCAAATTGGCATTACACACATAACAAATGAGCTAGACACTAAAAGCCAAAATGTGATTTATCCATCTTGGCTTACTGTTGATGAAACTACACACTGCTAAGTATTGGAGAGTTAATGACACACCTTGAATCGAAGAACGAGTAAAGGGGATGGATCGATGCATGGCCCTCGACATTCCAATCCACCAAGCTAGAGGATGATTGCACAGGCACATCAAGAGATAAAGGATTCGCTGGACTATCGGGCATCGTTTCAGACTCCGGTTTGGTAGCAGATAAGTCAAAGAGTACTAATGTTTGGCACAATATTGTCCTTTGCTGTACAAACATTTATTTTTGTTGATTGTGTTCGCTGATATAGCATGTAATGTATAAGGACTGCAAAAGTTGTATTAATAGAGAACATGAATAAAATTGTTTCATAAAAAAACAATGGCAAATGGGTATGTCCATCTTTTGTAAATCTTCTTTCCTTGCGGTTCTTCCATAATCTTTCATAATGGACATTAAGTTTGATCTCCTCTTCTGGGTGATTTGGGAGACATCCTGGAACATATCCATGGCCCTGAAACCTCACCTATTTGTGTGTTCTTGCAGCCTTCCTATGTCTACTTGATCAAAGAATTAGAGGATTTCAAAATATGCATAGTGTTTTATTGTTGTACATGTTTTGGTTATTGAGGGCCCACAGAGTGAGCTCTGTTCAGTCGGACAGGGTTGACTTCTCAAATGGGGACAATAGCAGAAAAAACATAAAGGCTGCAAGCTCAGGACTTTTTGCTGCTTCTTTTAGGCCCTTAGTTCCCGGAGTCTCCCGTCCCCACCCGTTTTCCAATTTTTTTAAAACTATTGGCAGTGCTTTTGTTACTTGGGTTTCTATTATCTGCAGAGCTTTTTAATATGTGTTTCTTCAGTTTCAAAAGTCTCCATCTTACTTTCTACATCCCCAATGAGTCTATGTTTTGTCTGAGCTTGCCAGTCTTAGAGTTCGCATCCTAGCAGGGGTCAAATAGGCATTTTTTAGTATCACCCTTGAGCTCCTAACTCATTTACTGCTGAATAGCACATAGGCCAGCCATTAGATCGGCCTTAGGTATTGTCATTTCGATGGCTGGAGTGTTATACGAGCCTCAGCTCAATGGATCCACACTGACCCCAGTCAAAATCAAAATACATTGTGTGTTGTCAATATGAATATAAGCGAGTAGCCCTCTTTGACTAGATATAATTTGCACGGCATGCAGTCCACCAACAAACATGTACATCAGTTACTGCATGATCACACCCCTTTGTCTGTCAGAAAAAATAATGCTGGGTCATTATCTGTCACAGCATGTCTCAGCAGGGTAAGATAGCAAGGCTTACAAAAGTTACACGCCCTCAAGGGCACAGCAAGGTGGAAACCAACTCAGGAACGTGCAACCATCACCATTCATCGTACCTTTTGGCCCCTCTTAACTCCCCGAATCAAATGCAGCCCTGTGCCGTCTGCCCCACTAGGCTACTAACCCTGCCCACATTTCACATCAGGCAAGAGCTCACAGACGCTGCCATGACAAGGTGTGTCTGTCATTAGCAATAGGTATACTTCCTAATGACTGGAAGAGAGTTGTAATTAAACCACTCCTAAAGAAAAGTCATCTGAACCGTTGCAATGTGATCAACTATAGAGCTATTTCCTTGCTTTCAGTACTAGGCAGAACAACTTGGGAAACTACTTGAAGATGAGAATTGCTTTGATGATTGGCAGGTGACAAACTGCACTAATATTGATCTTAGAACAATGATACCTGATTGCTGACTGGGGTTGTGAAAAACTGGGTTGTTGGTTGACTGGGGTGTGAGCTCTGGTCAAGCAGCACCCACAATTCTTGGCAGGGCAAGGCACAAACAACCCCAAATTAACCTGTACTCAACCTCTTGTAGCTTGGCACAGAGCAGTAAGGCTTAACTTGAAGGCAATATGTAAAGTATTTGTGCTAAGGCATGGCCAGAGCAGCGAAGATGGCATTTGCGACTCTTTAGTGCTCCATCCCTCTGCCTGCTCATCGGCCTTCACCAGGTCAGGGACTCAGCACGTGGGCTGACGCAGATATCTACAGGCTCCCTCATCATCACATGCTGCAGCATTGTCCCCCTTCGAGCTGCCATAGGCCTTTGGCTGCCCCGTGCTGCCGCCCTCATGAAATCAGGCCCTCGAGTGATGGTTTGAGGGCTGGGGGGCTCGTCCAATGCCTTTGGGTGTCCACCTCTCACTGCCCTCATGGTGGATAGGCACAACTTCCGACACTCCCTCCAAAGACTGGAGTGTGCCGCTCCTGCAGGCGCAGCAGCTCCTGACCCCCGCATGCAGAATCACCATTGAGGGATATGAGCAGCAACAGGGAGGGCTCACATTGTATTGCTGCCAGGGGAGTCGGCCCTGAGGAATGCCTCTTGACACTTTGCGAGGAGCAAGGTGCTGCTCTCCTCACCGCCATCGCCCATACCGGCACCTAGGCCAGGACACACCACATGGTCACCAAGGTTGCCAACTGCACAACTCTACAAGCTCTATAAGCTCTTTTCCTGCAAGCAACTGCACTGGTGAGTAATGTATTTGTAGAGGCCCAGCACCAGTGCTAGAAGTTTGCTTTTCCGCAGCGCTCATCTGACTGCTTCGTGCCTGGAAGTACTGTCTCTGCAGGGTAGCCCCTGGAAAAGCTTCAACCCCTCCTCAGACACTTTTCTTGTTTCCGTGGGGTTTGGAGGCAACGCCTTCCATGTGACTGAGCATGCTGGGACCCCCAAAGTTTCTCAGACTCCGCTCGCCCTCACAGAGGCCTGAGGTGAATGGCATTGACTCTTCTTTTGGGGCCAGAAAATGTCCTCCTACCTTTGAGGTGCCTCCAGGGGGCACATGTTGCATTCCCCTCACTCTTCTATCTTAAGATCTCCCTTTGTGCCCCCTTGCACAATCCTTTTAGGCACTCCTTCCTTCTGCATTGTCATAAACATGAAGGCCCTCCTCCCTCCTCACTATTCATAGCTGGGTGCACGAGGGTAGGCCCTATCTGACAGTAACAAGCGTACAATCCTAACAAGTATTAGATCTCAGGTGCATTTTGACAACCTTACCCCTGGGCCCCGGTAGGAAAGATAGCACTGGCAAAGATGCTCATTTTGCCCTGCCTCTTATATTATTTTGCTAACCTTCCAGTCATCCTCCTGTGTTCCTTTTTCAAGGAGCTAGACTCCTTGCTAAGTAACCTCATCTGGGATAATAAAAACCTCCATGTTGCCCTTTGAAAACTGCACTCACTGGTGGACCAGGGAGGGCTGGATTCCCTGTCCTTTGAGGCATATTTTTTAGCAGCTCATCTACAATGGCTCTCATGCTGGACTGCCGGGTGCTATTTAGGTGAGACATGCAACGAGCCAAGACTTATGCAAGTGTCAATGATAAGGGGCTTTCTCCTTCTGAAGATTTGACCTGTCTCCCCTTCGCTTTGGCAGGTAACGGTACCCAGGACATCAATGGCCCGCATTCATCACCTCATGCGTGGGGCTCCGACATATGCCCCTGCGTTGCCCTGATAGACCTCCCCTGTTTCCTGGTCTTTTACTCACAAAGGGACATGGCGGCCTGAACAGAACATTTGCTGCTTACATTGTGGGACCTCTTTTAAAGACCCTCAGCTTCTCCCATTTGAGCAGTTGACCTTAGACAACGGCCTCCCACCAGGGCAGTTCCTTCTCCATAGGCAACTTAGCATCACATGCTGCACCCTGTGGGGCTGCACAGAGACAGAGCCTACCACACATCCAGTACTACAAACTGCATTTCCGATGGGTGACAGCTGCCACCTTATCACGTGGCTATATAAAGCTCTTTGCATACTGACAGTGGTATTCCTTACCACGCTTAGGCAGAGGTGGGAGGACGATTTCAGGAGAGTGCTGCACGATGGGGAATGGGAACAAGCTTTACATTTCCCCCAAAACATTTCCGTAACTCTTGTTTTAAAAACGTTATACTCCACAGAGAGTGCCTTCCCAGGTCCAATTAAACTGCTACTTTTCAGATGCACAGGCAGACTTCCATCTTTGCCATACCCCTGAAGTGGACCTCACTCACATGCTATGGTCTTGATCATCTCTACATAGTTCCTGGAGCTCAGTAAACACCAGGCTGTGGGAAGTCATGGGACTGCCAGATACACACAACTGGCAGGCATGCTTCCAGAACATTTTCAAATGTTGCAAACAACACAAGATACACACCTGCTTCACATCCCTGGCACCTCTCTTCACTAAGCGGGTGCTCTCTCTCCAATGGTGCACTTCAACAGCCCCACTGGTGGTACCTGGCATGGGGCGGTATGCAAATGAGGAGGATGCTCTCTGCTATGAAGAGGTTTGACCCTTGCACAAGCAGCCCATTTACCCCCCAATGGGCTACCCTCCTCTATTAGTTCCTACAAGAGGTGGCGATTGAAGGCATTCCCCCATGTCACCCCTTCTGTCTGCTGCTTCTGCAAAAAAGGAACCCCTGCTCTTGATCTTGCTTGCTGTTTCTTCTCCATGTGCCCCATTACGATTGTGCCACCGACCTCTCTACCCACACACATCCATTTCTCCTCAGTAAAAGTGTGAGCTGTTGTCACCCCTAGATCATAAGCCCTACCCCCACTCCAGTTCATGATTATACCCCCATGCCCTACTTTTGCAGCAATGTGCTCCTGGCATTTATAGTGACTTATTGGTTGGTTTTCTTCGTTCTTTGGTATTTTAGGTGTAATTTCATACCTTCTGTTCCATGTTGATTTTCTTACATACTGTGAAGCTCATGCTATGTACCACTGTGATGGACCCTGCCAATTGCAACGGTTATCTGAAAGAAAAACTCAATAAATATGTATATTTTTTAAATGTGTTATGTCTTTGTGCAACATTTTAAGTGTAAAGCAGTGAAAACACTACACAGAACCTTCATATCAGGTTAGAAAAATAGAACTTAATTGAATAAATAAAACAAGACCAAAACTACAAAAAAACAAACAGTAGGCCATGAATTCTGAATTCTTAAAAAATGAACAATAGAATAGTACAAAGCGCAAACCGGAGATATCTGGAGCCATATTACAGCATACTGCACACTCTCCTTGTTTCCACCGGGTGCACCTTTCAAAAAAAGGTGCACCCGGTGGAAACAAGGCGAGTGCACTGTATTATACTGAATGCGCTGCCCTCAGCGCTGTTTAAGAGCTGCTCCGTGTTTCTCTGTGTAGGCAGCACCCTGCCTGCACTTTGAAGGGGGAATAGAGAGCTCCTTGCAGGCGGGTGCGGTGAGTGACTGTGCCCGCCTGCAAGGGGGTGCCTGAGGGGTCCACAGGACCCCTTTTCTCCACCCCAGAAGACTGCCTTTAGAAGGTGCATGTTTGCCGAGGCACCCATGTCGGTAATAAGGCACGAGCGCAGAGCCAAACTGATTCCCTCATTTGCATGGGGCCATGCCCCCATGTAAATGAGGGAACGCCTTCTGATGCTGGTACTATATATGCGTGTAGCAGTGCTATCTCTATTACATAAGGGGCCACACAAGTGTCTGCTGTCCCTACTGTAATACCAAAGTGCCCCAGGGATGCGCAAAGTGGGCTCAAACACCTGTTACACCCCAGGCACTTTATGTAATATGGCCCCAGGTCACACTGCACTGCGACACAGTAAAAAGTTCAGGCTGACCACGATGGAGTGCAGGCTGGCTACTGGGATCCTGGTAGGCCCAGTGAACAAAGTACCTTAAATCCTGGTTATGGAGTGGTGTGTGGATCTGAAGCAAAGGTGCGTTACACAGCCGATGTGATGCATTGATTCAGAGATCCGATGATGCTGCGGTGCGAGATCCTGTTGCGTCATCATCGATGATCTCGCTGATGGGCTTGTAATGTCAAGCCGGGTGTACGGATGCGTTGCGCAGCCAAGTCGATGTGCCGGTTCCAATGAGCGTTGAGGCTGAAATGCAGGGCTTGGTGTCATGGGCGGGGCTACCGTCGACGAGGAATGTGAGGACCTGCTGCAGAGAAGTGTTGTTCAGTTGCTGTTCTGAAGGCAGCATATCGAATCCAAGGTGCAAGATGCAATGGCAATGCAAGTCTTCTGTGCTAGGGTCCAATCCAGGCAGCAGTGGAAATGCTCTGGTTCTGCTCGAGGATGCACCATGCAGCCAAGGAGATGCGTTGGTTCTGCTTGGGGATGCACCACTCAGCAGAGAAGATGTGTTGGTTCCTCTGGTAAACGTCCTATGCCTACTTCTAAGGGTCCAGGACTGGGATGGCACCACTTGACAAAGTAGACTCACAGATGACAAAGTCCAGGTGCAGAAGAAGGCTGGTCAGTACACCTTAATGTCCCTGACAGTTCAGATCATGAGGCCAGCAATTAACCCTTAGAGTCACTCTGTGTTTTGGGTTGGGGGGATGCAGGTGCAGGTCTTCTCACTCTCAGGCAAGGGAGCTGCAGGCAACAGATCAGCACAGCAAGGTGGGAGTCCAGTACAGTGCAGTCCAGCAGAGTGGCAGTCCTTTAGCAGCACAGCTGTTCTTCTTCCTGGCAGAATATCCACAGGCCCAGATGTATACTAAAGTGATGGTGGCAGGGGTTCAGCTCTTAAACCCACTGGTCACTTTGATGTGGGAGAGTCTTCAAAAAAATGCCTTTGAAGTGCACAGATGTCCTGCCCTCCCTACCCTGGCTCCAGACTAACTACAGAGGGCATGCAACCCTTTGTGTGTGCACAGGGCACAGCTAATTCCGGTGTAAGTGAAGCTGTGTTCAGCTCTTCCATTCCATCCTGCCTAGGATGCCCTATCAAGTTACAGATGGCCCATCAAGTTACACCTAAACTCCCATTGCTGTCTAGGAGGAGTACACAAAGCCCAAATGCCAACCACATCCAGTCATGTGACCAGAGACAACAGGCTGCAGACAGCAAATTACTAAGGCAAAAAAATGCCAACTTTCCAAAAGTGGTATTTTAAGAATTACTTTTTAACATCCGAGTTCACCATAAACTAGGTCTCTTAAACAGTGGTTCCAGAGACACCAAATGTAGGAAGTTGGCTCTGTATGTGCTATTTCAAAGTAAGGAATAGCATGCACAGAGTCCAAGGGTTCCCCTTAGAGGTAAAATAGTGGTAAAAATAGATAATACTAATGCTCTATTTTGTGGTAGTGTGGTCGAGCAGTAGGCTTATCCAAGGAGTAGTGTTAAGCATTTGTTGTACATACACATAGACAATAAATGAGGTACACACACTCAGAGACAAATCCAGCCAATAGGTTTTTATATAGAAAAATATCTTTTCTTAGTTTATTTTAAGAACCACAGGTTCAAATTCTACATGTAATAGCTCATTCGAAAGGTATTGCAGGTAAGTACTTTAGGAACTTCAAATCATCAAAATTGCATGTATACTTTTCAAGTTATTCACAAATAGCTGCTTTAAAAGTGGACACTTAGTGCAATTTTCACAGTTCCTAGGGGAGGTAAGTATTTGTTAGTGTTACCAGGTAAGTAAGACACTTACAGGGTTCAGTTCTTGGTCCAAGGTAGCCCACCGTTGGGGGTTCAGAGCAACCCCAAAGTCACCACACCAGCAGCTCAGGGCCGGTCAGGTGCAGAGTTCAAAGTGGTGCCCAAAACACATAGGCTAGAATGGAGAGAAGGGGGTGCCCCGGTTCCGGTCTGCTTGCAGGTAAGTACCCGCGTCTTCGGAGGGCAGACCAGGGGGGTTTTGTAGGGCACCGGGGGGGACACAAGTCCACACAGAGATTCCACCCTCAGCAGCGCGGGGGCGGCCGGGTGCAGTGTAGAAACAAGCGTCGGGTTTTCAATGTTAGTCTATGAGAGATCTCGGGATCTCTTCAGCGCTGCAGGCAGGCAAGGGGGGGATTCCTCGGGGAAACCTCCACTTGGGCGAGGGAGAGGGACTCCTGGGGGTCACTCCTCCAGTGAAAGTCCGGTCCTTCAGGTCCTGGGGGCTGCGGGTGCAGGGTCTCTCCCAGGCGTCGGGACTTTAGGTTCAAAGAGTCGCGGTCAGGGGAAGCCTCGGGATTCCCTCTGCAGGCGGCGCTGTGGGGGCTCAGGGGGGACAGGTTTTGGTACTCACAGTATCAGAGTAGTCCTGGGGTCCCTCCTGAGGTGTTGGATCGCCACCAGCCGAGTCGGGGTCGCCGGGTGCAGTGTGGCAAGTCTCACGCTTCTTGCAGGGAGCTTGCAGGGTTCTTTAAAGCTGCTGGAAACAAAGTTGCAGCTTTTCTTGGAGCAGGTCCGCTGTCCTCGGGAGTTTCTTGTCTTTTCGAAGCAGGGGCAGTCCTCAGAGGATGTCGAGGTCGCTGGTCCCTTTGGAAGGCGTCGCTGGAGCAGGATCTTTGGAAGGCAGGAGACAGGCCGGTGAGTTTCTGGAGCCAAGGCAGTTGTCGTCTTCTGGTCTTCCGCTGCAGGGGTTTTCAGCTGGGCAGTCCTTCTTCTTGTAGTTGCAGGAATCTAATTTTCTAGGGTTCAGGGTAGCCCTTAAATACTAAATTTAAGGGCGTGTTTAGGTCTGGGGGGTTAGTAGCCAATGGCTACTAGCCCTGAGGGTGGGTACACCCTCTTTGTGCCTCCTCCCAAGGGGAGGGGGTCACAATCCTAACCCTATTGGGGGAATCCTCCATCTGCAAGATGGAGGATTTCTTAAAAGTTAGAGTCACCTCAGCTCAGGACACCTTAGGGGCTGTCCTGACTGGCCAGTGACTCCTCCTTGTTTTTCTCATTATTTTCTCCGGCCTTGCCGCCAAAAGTGGGGCCTGGCCGGAGGGGGCGGGCAACTCCACTAGCTGGAGTGTCCTGCTGGGTTGGCACAAAGGAGGTGAGCCTTTGAGGCTCACCGCCAGGTGTGACAATTCCTGCCTGGGAGAGGTGTTAGCATCTCCACCCAGTGCAGGCTTTGTTACTGGCCTCAGAGTGACAAAGGCACTCTCCCCATGGGGCCAGCAACATGTCTCGGTTTGTGGCAGGCTGCTAAAACTAGTCAGCCTACACAGATAGTCGGTTAAGTTTCAGGGGGCACCTCTAAGGTGCCCTCTGTGGTGTATTTTACAATAAAATGTACACTGGCATCAGTGTGCATTCATTGTGCTGAGAAGTTTGATACCAAACTTCCCAGTTTTCAGTGTAGCCATTATGGTGCTGGGGAGTTCGTGTTTGACAGACTCCCAGACCATATACTCTTATGGCTACCCTGCACTTACAATGTCTAAGGTTTTGTTTAGACACTGTAGGGGTACCATGCTCATGCACTGGTACCCTCACCTATGGTATAGTGCACCCTGCCTTAGGGCTGTAAGGCCTGCTAGAGGGGTGTCTTACCTATACTGCATAGGCAGTGAGAGGCTGGCATGGCACCCTGAGGGGAGTGCCATGTCGACTTACTCGTTTTGTCCTCACTAGCACACACAAGCTGGTAAGCAGTGTGTCTGTGCTGAGTGAGAGGTCTCCAGGGTGGCATAAGACATGCTGCAGCCCTTAGAGACCTTCCTTGGCATCAGGGCCCTTGGTACTAGAAGTACCAGTTACAAGGGACTTATCTGGATGCCAGGGTCTGCCAATTGTGGATACAAAAGTACAGGTTAGGGAAAGAACACTGGTGCTGGGGCCTGGTTAGCAGGCCTCAGCACACTTTCAATTGTAAACATAGCATCAGCAAAGGCAAAAAGTCAGGGGGCAACCATGCCAAGGAGGCATTTCCTTACACAACCCCCCCCCAAACGAAAGAGGATGAGACTAACCTTTCCCAAGAGAGTCTTCATTTTCTAAGTGGAAGAACCTGGAAAGGCCATCTGCATTGGCATGGGCAGTCCCAGGTCTGTGTTCCACTATAAAGTCCATTCCCTGTAGGGAGATGGACCACCTCAACAGTTTAGGATTTTCACCTTTCATTTGCATCAGCCATTTGAGAGGTCTGTGGTCAGTTTGAACTAGGAAGTGAGTCCCAAAGAGGTATGGTCTCAGCTTCTTCAGGGACCAAACCACAGCAAAGGCCTCCCTCTCAATGGCACTCCAACGCTGCTCCCTGGGGAGTAACCTCCTGCTAATGAAAGCAACAGGCTGGTCAAGGCCATCATCATTTGTTTGGGACAAAACTGCCCCTATCCCATGTTCAGAGGCATCAGTCTGCACAATGAACTGCTTAGAATAATCTGGAGCTTTGAGAACTGGTGCTGAGCACATTGCCTGTTTCAGGGTGTCAAAGGCCTGTTGGCAGTCCACAGTCCAGTTCACTTTCTTGGGCATTTTCTTGGAGGTGAGCTCAGTGAGGGCTGTCACAATGGATCCATATCCCTTCACAAACCTCCTGTAGTACCCAGTCAAGCCAAGGAATGCCCTGACTTGAGTCTGGGTTTTTGGAGCTACCCAGTCCAGAATAGTCTGGATCTTGGGTTGGAGTGGCTGAACTTGGCCTCCACCTACAAGGTGTCCCAAGTAAACCACAGTTCCCTGCCCTATCTGGCATTTGGATGCCTTGATAGAGAGGCCTGCAGATTGCAGAGCCTTCAAAACCTTCCTCAGGTGGACCAGGTGATCCTGCCAGGTGGAGCTAAAGACAGCAATATCATCAAGATAAGCTGTGCTAAAGGACTCCAAGCCAGCAAGGACTTGATTCACCAACCTTTGGAAGGTGGCAGGGGCATTCTTTAAACCAAAGGGCATAACAGTAAACTGATAATGCCCATCAGGTGTGGAGAATGCTGTCTTTTCTTTTGCTCCAGGTGCCATTTTTATTTGCCAGTACCCTGCTGTCAAGTCAAAGGTACTTAGAAATTTGGCAGCACCTAATTTATCAATGAGCTCATCAGCTCTTGGAATTGGATGAGCATCTGTCTTGGTGACAGAATTGAGCCCTCTGTAGTCCACACAAAACCTCATCTCTTTCTTTCCATCTGTGGTGTGAGGTTTGGGGACTAAGACCACTGGGCTAGCCCAGGGGCTGTCAGAGCGCTCAATGACTCCCAATTCCAGCATCTTGTGGACTTCCACCTTGATGCTTTCCTTAACATGGTCAGACTGTCTAAAGATTTTGTTCTTGACAGGCATGCTGTCTCCTGTGTCCACATCATGGGTACACAGGTGTGTCTGACCAGGGGTTAAGGAGAAGAGTTCAGGAAACTGTTGTAGGACTCTCCTACAATCAGCTTGCTGTTGGCCAGAGAGGGTGTCTGAGTAGATCACTCCATCTACTGTACCATCTTTTGGGTCTGATGACAGAAGATCAGGGAGAGGTTCACTCTCTGCCTCCTGATCCTCATCTGTTACCATCAACAGATTGACATCAGCCCTGTCGTGGAAGAGCTTAAGGCGGTTTACATGGATCACCCTTTTGGGGCTCCTGCTTGTGCCCAGGTCCACCAAGTAGGTGACCTGACTCTTCCTCTCTAGTACTGGGTAAGGGCCACTCCATTTGTCCTGGAGTGCCCTGGGAGCCACAGGCTCCAGAACCCAGACTTTCTGCCCTGGTTGGAACTCAACCAGTGCAGCCTTTTGGTCATACCAAAACTTCTGGAGCTGTTGGCTGGCCTCAAGGTTTTTGGTTGCCTTTTCCATGTACTCTGCCATTCTAGAGCGAAGGCCAAGTACATAGTCCACTATGTCCTGTTTAGGCTCATGGAGAGGTCTCTCCCAGCCTTCTTTAACAAGGGCAAGTGGTCCCCTTACAGGATGACCAAACAGAAGTTCAAAGGGTGAGAACCCTACTCCCTTCTGTGGTACCTCCCTGTAAGCGAAAAGCAGACATGGCAGGAGGACATCCCATCTCCTTTTGAGTTTTTCTGGGAGCCCCATGATCATGCCTTTTAATGTCTTGTTGAATCTCTCAACTAAGCCATTAGTTTGTGGATGGTAAGGTGTAGTGAATTTATAAGTCACTCCACACTCATTCCACATGTGCTTTAGGTATGCTGACATGAAGTTGGTACCTCTGTCAGACACCACCTCCTTAGGGAAACCCACTCTGGTAAAGATACCAATGAGGGCCTTGGCTACTGCAGGGGCAGTAGTCGACCTAAGGGGAATAGCTTCAGGATACCTGGTAGCATGATCCACTACTACCAGGATATACATATTTCCTGAGGCTGTGGGAGGTTCCAGTGGACCAACTATGTCCACACCCACTCTTTCAAAGGGCACCCCCACCACTGGAAGTGGAATGAGGGGGGCCTTTGGATGCCCACCTGTCTTACCACTGGCTTGACAGGTGGGGCAGGAGAGGCAAAACTCCTTAACCATGCTGGACATATTGGGCCAGTAGAAGTGGTTGACTAACCTCTCCCACGTCTTGGTTTGTCCCAAATGTCCAGCAAGGGGAATGTCATGGGCCAATGTTAGGATGAACTCTCTGAACAGCTGAGGCACTACCACTCTCCTAGTGGCACCAGGTTTGGGGTCTCTGGCCTCAGTGTACAGGAGCCCATCTTCCCAATAGACCCTATGTGTTCCATTTTTCTTGCCTTTGGACTCTTCAGCAGCTTGCTGCCTAAGGCCTTCAAGAGAGGGACAGGTTTCTTGTCCCTTACACAGCTCTTCCCTTGAGGGTCCCCCTGGGCCTAAGAGCTCAACCTGATAAGGTTCAAGTTCCAAAGGCTCAGTTCCCTCAGAGGGCAGAACTTCTTCCTGAGAAGAGAGGTTCCCTTTCTTTTGCTGTGTTGCAGTTGGTTTCCCAACTGACTTTCCTGTTCTCTTGGTAGGCTGGGCCATTTTTCCAGACTCCAGCTCTACTTTTTCACCCTGTGCCTTGCATTGTGCTCTCGTTTTCACACACACCAGTTCAGGGATACCCAGCATGGCTGCATGGGTTTTTAGCTCTACCTCAGCCCATGCTGAGGACTCCAGGTCATTTCCAAGCAGACAGTCCACTGGGATATTTGAGGAGACCACCACCTGTTTCAGGCCATTGACCCCTCCCCATTCTAAAGTAACCATTGCCATGGGATGTACTTTTCTCTGATTGTCAGCGTTGGTGACTGTGTAAGTTTTTCCAGTCAGGTATTGGCCAGGGGAAACCAGTTTCTCTGTCACCATGGTGACACTGGCACCTGTATCCCTCAGGCCCTCTATTCTAGTCCCATTAATTAAGAGTTGCTGTCTGTATTTTTGCATGTTAGGCGGCCAGACAGCTAGTGTGGCTAAATCCACCCCACCCTCAGAAACTAGAGTAGCTTCAGTGTGGACCCTGATTTGCTCTGGGCACACTGTTGATCCCACTTGGAGACTAGCCATACCAGTGTTACCTGGATGGGAGTTTGGAGTGGAACTTTTCTTGGGACAGGCCTTGTCTCCAGTTTGGTGTCCATGCTGTTTACAGCTATGACACCAGGCCTTTTTGGGATCAAAGTTTTTACCCTTGTACCCATTGTTTTGTGAAGAGGCTCTGGGCCCACCCTCCGGTGCAGGTTTTTGGGGGCCTGTAGAAGACTCTTTACTATTTTTAGTTTTGGTTGTCTCATCACCCTTCTGCTGGGGAGTCTTTGTGACCCCTTTCTTTTGGTCACCCCCTGTTGAAGTCTTGGACACCCTTGTCTTGACCCAATGGTCCGCCTTCTTTCCCAATTCTTGGGGAGAAATTGGTCCTAGGTCTACCAGATGCTGATGCAGTTTATCATTGAAACAATTACTTAACAGGTGTTCTTTCACAAATAAATTGTACAGCCCATCATAATTACTTACACCACTGCCTTGAATCCAACCATCTAGTGTTTTCACTGAGTAGTCAACAAAGTCAACCCAGGTCTGGCTCGAGGATTTTTGAGCCCCCCTGAACCTAATCCTGTACTCCTCAGTGGAGAATCCAAAGCCCTCAATCAGGGTACCCTTCATGAGGTCATAAGATTCTGCATCTTGTCCAGAGAGTGTGAGGAGTCTATCCCTACACTTTCCTGTGAACATTTCCCAAAGGAGAGCACCCCAGTGAGATCTGTTCACTTTTCTGGTTACACAAGCCCTCTCAAAAGCTGTGAACCATTTGGTGATGTCATCACCATCTTCATATTTAGTTACAATCCCTTTGGGGATTTTCAACATGTCAGGAGAATCTCTGACCCTATTTATGTTGCTGCCACCATTGATGGGTCCTAGGCCCATCTCTTGTCTTTCCCTCTCTATGGCTAGGATCTGTCTTTCCAAAGCCAATCTTTTGGCCATCCTGGCTAACTGGATGTCCTCTTCACTGGAGTTATCCTCAGTGATTTCAGAGTTGTTGGTCCCTCCTGTGAGGGAACCAGCATCTCTGACTATTATTTGTGGAGTCAGGGCTTGAGAAGCCCTGCTCTCCCTAAGTAGGACTGGAGGGGGGGAATTTCCCTCCAAGTCACTATCTTCATCCTCTGAGTTGCCATCCTCAGAGGGGTTGGCCTTTTCAAACTCTGCCAAAAGCTCCTGGAGCTGTACTTTGGTAGGTTTGGGGCCCATTGCTATTTTCTTTAGTTTACAGAGTGACCTTAGCTCTCTCATCTGTAGATGGAGGTAAGGTGTGGTGTCGAGTTCCACCACATTCACATCTGTGCTAGACATTATGCTTCTAAAAGTTGGAATACTTTTTAAGAAACTAAAACTGGTTCTAGAATCTAATTCAAACTTTTACCAAACTTTTAAACTTTAAAAGAAATGCTAAACAGGATCTAACACAAGGCCCTAGCAGGTCTTTTAAGAATTTAGAAAACTTTTCAAATTGCAAAAATCAATTTCTAATGACAATTTTGGAATTTGTCGTGTGATCAGGTATTGGCTGAGTAGTCCAGCAAATGCAAAGTCTTGTACCCCACCGCTGATCCACCAATGTAGGAAGTTGGCTCTGTATGTGCTATTTCAAAGTAAGGAATAGCATGCACAGAGTCCAAGGGTTCCCCTTAGAGGTAAAATAGTGGTAAAAATAGATAATACTAATGCTCTATTTTGTGGTAGTGTGGTCGAGCAGTAGGCTTATCCAAGGAGTAGTGTTAAGCATTTGTTGTACATACACATAGACAATAAATGAGGTACACACACTCAGAGACAAATCCAGCCAATAGGTTTTTATATAGAAAAATATCTTTTCTTAGTTTATTTTAAGAACCACAGGTTCAAATTCTACATGTAATAGCTCATTCGAAAGGTATTGCAGGTAAGTACTTTAGGAACTTCAAATCATCAAAATTGCATGTATACTTTTCAAGTTATTCACAAATAGCTGCTTTAAAAGTGGACACAGTGCAATTTTCACAGTTCCTAGGGGAGGTAAGTATTTGTTAGTGTTACCAGGTAAGTAAGACACTTACAGGGTTCAGTTCTTGGTCCAAGGTAGCCCACCGTTGGGGGTTCAGAGCAACCCCAAAGTCACCACACCAGCAGCTCAGGGCCGGTCAGGTGCAGAGTTCAAAGTGGTGCCCAAAACACATAGGCTAGAATGGAGAGAAGGGGGTGCCCCGGTTCCGGTCTGCTTGCAGGTAAGTACCCGCGTCTTCGGAGGGCAGACCAGGGGGGTTTTGTAGGGCACCGGGGGGGACACAAGTCCACACAGAGATTCCACCCTCAGCAGCGCGGGGGCGGCCGGGTGCAGTGTAGAAACAAGCGTCGGGTTTTCAATGTTAGTCTATGAGAGATCTCGGGATCTCTTCAGCGCTGCAGGCAGGCAAGGGGGGGATTCCTCGGGGAAACCTCCACTTGGGCGAGGGAGAGGGACTCCTGGGGGTCACTCCTCCAGTGAAAGTCCGGTCCTTCAGGTCCTGGGGGCTGCGGGTGCAGGGTCTCTCCCAGGCGTCGGGACTTTAGGTTCAAAGAGTCGCGGTCAGGGGAAGCCTCGGGATTCCCTCTGCAGGCGGCGCTGTGGGGGCTCAGGGGGGACAGGTTTTGGTACTCACAGTATCAGAGTAGTCCTGGGGTCCCTCCTGAGGTGTTGGATCGCCACCAGCCGAGTCGGGGTCGCCGGGTGCAGTGTGGCAAGTCTCACGCTTCTTGCGGGGAGCTTGCAGGGTTCTTTAAAGCTGCTGGAAACAAAGTTGCAGCTTTTCTTGGAGCAGGTCCGCTGTCCTCGGGAGTTTCTTGTCTTTTCGAAGCAGGGGCAGTCCTCAGAGGATGTCGAGGTCGCTGGTCCCTTTGGAAGGCGTCGCTGGAGCAGGATCTTTGGAAGGCAGGAGACAGGCCGGTGAGTTTCTGGAGCCAAGGCAGTTGTCGTCTTCTGGTCTTCCGCTGCAGGGGTTTTCAGCTGGGCAGTCCTTCTTCTTGTAGTTGCAGGAATCTAATTTTCTAGGGTTCAGGGTAGCCCTTAAATACTAAATTTAAGGGCGTGTTTAGGTCTGGGGGGTTAGTAGCCAATGGCTACTAGCCCTGAGGGTGGGTACACCCTCTTTGTGCCTCCTCCCAAGGGGAGGGGGTCACAATCCTAACCCTATTGGGGGAATCCTCCATCTGCAAGATGGAGGATTTCTTAAAAGTTAGAGTCACCTCAGCTCAGGACACCTTAGGGGCTGTCCTGACTGGCCAGTGACTCCTCCTTGTTTTTCTCATTATTTTCTCCGGCCTTGCCGCCAAAAGTGGGGCCTGGCCGGAGGGGGCGGGCAACTCCACTAGCTGGAGTGTCCTGCTGGGTTGGCACAAAGGAGGTGAGCCTTTGAGGCTCACCGCCAGGTGTGACAATTCCTGCCTGGGAGAGGTGTTAGCATCTCCACCCAGTGCAGGCTTTGTTACTGGCCTCAGAGTGACAAAGGCACTCTCCCCATGGGGCCAGCAACATGTCTCGGTTTGTGGCAGGCTGCTAAAACTAGTCAGCCTACACAGATAGTCGGTTAAGTTTCAGGGGGCACCTCTAAGGTGCCCTCTGTGGTGTATTTTACAATAAAATGTACACTGGCATCAGTGTGCATTCATTGTGCTGAGAAGTTTGATACCAAACTTCCCAGTTTTCAGTGTAGCCATTATGGTGCTGGGGAGTTCGTGTTTGACAGACTCCCAGACCATATACTCTTATGGCTACCCTGCACTTACAATGTCTAAGGTTTTGTTTAGACACTGTAGGGGTACCATGCTCATGCACTGGTACCCTCACCTATGGTATAGTGCACCCTGCCTTAGGGCTGTAAGGCCTGCTAGAGGGGTGTCTTACCTATACTGCATAGGCAGTGAGAGGCTGGCATGGCACCCTGAGGGGAGTGCCATGTCGACTTACTCGTTTTGTCCTCACTAGCACACACAAGCTGGTAAGCAGTGTGTCTGTGCTGAGTGAGAGGTCTCCAGGGTGGCATAAGACATGCTGCAGCCCTTAGAGACCTTCCTTGGCATCAGGGCCCTTGGTACTAGAAGTACCAGTTACAAGGGACTTATCTGGATGCCAGGGTCTGCCAATTGTGGATACAAAAGTACAGGTTAGGGAAAGAACACTGGTGCTGGGGCCTGGTTAGCAGGCCTCAGCACACTTTCAATTGTAAACATAGCATCAGCAAAGGCAAAAAGTCAGGGGGCAACCATGCCAAGGAGGCATTTCCTTACACCAAACTTTAAGGAGTTATTCCTTCCCATTTGGAAATGATGCTTATAAAGTGTAATATGGCAATTCCAATTGTAACCTATGGGAGAGATAAGCCTTTCAGTGGTGAAAAACGAGTTTAAGTTTTTCACCGGTAAGGCATGTAAAACTAAAAATTACATGTTCGTCTTGCACCCTACCATATGGGCTGTCCAGGGCCTATCATAGGGATGACTTATATGTCTTGAAAAAGGAGGTTTGGTCCTGGCTAAAGGTTTATTTTTTCAGGTCAAAATGGCAGTTCAGAACTGCCCACACAAGCTCTGCAATGGCAGACCTGAGACATGTTTAAAGGGCTTCATAACTGGGTGGAACTATCAGTGCAGCAGACCCACCAATAGTGTTTAATTTACAGTCCTTGGGCATAGTTAGTGCACTTTACTAGGCATGTAACAGTAAATTAAATATGCCAATGTTACCATGGTTTAGGGAAAGGGCACAAGCACTTTAGCATTGGTTAGCAGTGGTAAAGTGTGCAGAATCCCAACGCAAGCAAAAAAACGAAGTCAGCAAAAACAGGAGGTCTGAAGGCAAAAAGTTAGGGAAAACCATCCCTGGGATGCCAGGTCTATCAAGGATGATAAGACTGTACTTGTCCTAGATCTGTCTTCAGTATTTCAATTGATCACAATATTCTGATCAAACATCTTGCAAACATGGGACTGGAGGGTACAATGCTGGAAAGGTTTACCTCTGTTTTTAACAAACGGCTTACAATCAGTGATGCTTCCACCCTTTCGTGGGGCCTTACAAGAGATTAATTGTGAAGTCGGTCTGGGATCTTCTTTTTCACCTTTATTATATAACGTTTACATTATTCTTTTGGTAGCTCTGATCAGATCCTTTAGATGCACTGATGTTTCATATGCTGATGACGCATGGTTGGTTATAAGAGAGAACCTATGTGCACAATATTTTACATCAGATTTTACAGGAGTACAGTCGTATCCACCAGTTAATTTTCTCCAGCTTAATGCTGACATGACAGAACTATTTCTGGTATAAAATAATGTAACTAAGTAGCACAGCTCAATTTCTCCCAGCCCTTTGGGTCATGCTCCTTTATATTCTTTGAAAGTCAAGTAATTAGGATTCTAGTTAGATTAACAGCTGTCTATGAAATGACTACAGCAATCTTCCTTATCTAGGCTTGCCACAGTCTTTGCAAATATCTTTACTGATGATTACAAATTTGGATGTCATTAGTATATGGACTTATAATAAAATTATCATGTTTCACCAGCGAGGAACAATATTCATTCTCTTCCAGTCAAGCGACAGCTGCTTTTTTTAAAGTCCTCTGCTTAATGTACAAGCTGCCAAGTTTTAACACTATAAATCATTTAGACAGCTTTGGTACTCTTCTAAGTACCTTGGAAAATTTAGTCTAGGATAGGAGGCAGAGTGTGATCACATCTTGGACCCCTACTGTAGTAAATTACTAGTGGGGACCATGTCTATTAGTTCAGAATGGTTTTGGTGGTCATCATTAAAAAAATATGCATTTCACTAACTGCTCTGTATAATCATTTTCTCCTTCTTGTGGATTTCTAGATTGTGTTTTGTCTTTTAGTGCCAAAATGCCAATTGGGTGAACATGCACTCTGTAAGATTCATGCCATAAGTGTGTTATACTAGCATTTCATATCATGCGGCCTTGCTTTCCCCTCACCTTGAATTGTCTCCTCAACATTATGCCTATGCCATAGGGATGACTTGAATCAGCCCCTCTAGTCCAACACCTTGTGGTAGGTGACCCTCTCCACTCTCATGTACCTGGCCACCCACCAAACAAAATGATCCCTCTGCTACATTTGGGACCATTAGCTATCTGGATCCTCTCTCACCAGGCCACTAGGCCACATTCCGGCCCTAGAGAAAGGAGCAACCTCCGGATGCCTTTGTGTTTGCCTTGTCACTACTGTGCTCTACTTGATGTAAGGGTGGTTAGAGGGGGTCCCAGGAAGTTGATGATCCAGTCAGGCCACAGCCATGTGCTGACAGATCTCCAGAGTGACCAAGCCGGCCACCAACTTAAATTTGCGTCACTCAGGCCTTACATCGATGCACTTGAAAGTTGTATGTAGTGTGTTGATTCACCCTCTGGACCAGGTTCACTCTATAGAAAACTTACAAATAAAGAAAGGAAGGCAGTGGAGTTGAGGGTTAAGGATGTACTAGAGATGGAATTAGAATGGAATGGCAGTAGAGGTAGTGGCTTTGGTGACAGTGCTGCACAGAACTGAGGTTGCCCTAGATGTGGAACATGTGGCAGTAGCTCCAGTGGTAGTCACTAGTGCCATCCTTCACAGCTTCGACAGAATAAGTGACTTATGATATAACTGGGCATCCTGGCCTCCAGCTTGGCCTTGTGTGTGCTGGTCGATAAATATTACAACACAAAAAGAGAGTATTGGGAGTGATACAACCCCACACAAACTCTCATTCATCAAGGAACTTCAAACACAAAAGTGTGTGGGGGATGTGGAGGATAGGTCTCTAGTAGTCTATTTAGGCTCAGGGTTCGCCGGTTAGGCGATCACCTTCATGGACATAGGGGGTAAAGGTGGCAGTTAGGTGTGTGAGGGAGTTCCCTTTATGGACTAGGTGGTCTCACACACATCATAGTGTCATGCTTCATCATATGACCACCTAGCCCCACCCAGGTAAGATAATACTACCTTGGCGGACTCAACCTCGTTGTTAAAAGAACTATGAGGGAGTGCTGAAATGTTATCTTGCTGGATAAGTCGAGGGATCCAGTTGAAAGGTGAGATAGATAATAAAATTACCTTGCAAATCACATGTTAGATATAATAATTTAATGTAGGTGTTTGTAGGTAAGGTTAAAAGAACAGTGGGGACACCTTTGGGTTTTATGATTGAAAGTGTCTGAAAAAAGTGGGGACTAACATGTTTCTGCTCTCTCTAAGAGCATAAACGGTCTGGGGCATTCTTCAGGGTCAAGGATCACTAATACGTGAGGGGCTAGATAGATATGCTAGACAGTGAGCTAGTAAAGCTAGACAGTGAGCTAGTAAATATTAAAATGCACACGGGACCTACCTGGTTATACTTTAGAGGTATGGTCTAAAGGAGAGAACGTAGATAAGAGTTCAAAAAGCGAAATATATGTGCCACAAAAGTGTAAACGTCATGCTGTGGGTAATACACACTTTCATGCAATTATTACTAGAGCTTTAGCATGGCTGATAGTCCATGTGTTTCCTACCCTATGTATACAAGGCGGATAGCCTCTGGTCTGGGAACAAGCAGTCGGGAGTTGCCCCTTATAGTCACACTCTATGAGGGAATAGCGGTTCAAAGTCAGCAAAGGGGAATATAAGGAGAAGAGAGGATTTGCAAGGGCGCAAACAATTCGTTTATGTGGTTGAGTGCAAAATTTAAAGATACTTATAGATTCTGTGACCTCCTTTCTGTGTGGAAATTGCTGCGGAAGGAGCAGGTGACAATACAACAAAAACTATATATACAGGACAAACGAACACAGAAGGTTACTTATCTTTCAGGTGGGTCTAGTGTGCTCCCACTAAGGGGAATAGCCAACTTACTACTCCAAAGGCGCCATCTCGCTGCTGCACCTATGAGTACCGCGTCCCAGCCGCTTGATCAACTGTGCCGGGGCACGACAATCTTATGTAGGAGGCCCGATTGGGATCATTGGTGCCGTGAAGCAGTCACGTGTCCCCCCTCGGCTGAGGGGTGTGGCCTCAGAGCGACTACCGGGTTGTCTGGCCTCTGGGGAATGGAATCCCAGGGGCTGGAGTAGTCATGGGAGGCATGGTCACTTAGGTATGACCTCGTATCGGTGCCTAGGCTCATGGGAATTGTAGGCCCTAAGCTCTAGGCATACTGGCCGTGTCTTTCACTGCAGAGAGGAAAAGGTGGATTTAAGTGAAACTGAGGGGGTAGTGGGAAAGGGAAGAAAAGGGGAGGAGAAGGAGGAGGAAGAGGAAATGAGGGGAAAGGAGTACAAAAACTAAAAGGAGGTTAACAAAAGAGGGGAGGTAGAGGAGGGGAGGGACAAGAAAGAGGGGGAAAAAGGAAGGGGAGGGGGAAAGGAAGGACTGAGAGAGGAAAGGGAAAGGAGGGAGGACAGAAAAAGGGAACGGGGTAGGGGGAAGGAGGGGAAAAGGGATGTAAGAAGTGTGAAGACTGGGCAAATGTAGAAAGTGAAGAAGGGAGTGAGAGGAAAGCAAACTTAGGAAAGGACAGAAATGAAGTAGGAAAGGCAGAAAGACGCTTGGACACAGCATGTGACGGCGGACAGGGGACACCGGAGGGTCAAGGGGAGTGCAAGTGTAACTAAAAGTCGTGATCCAAAGGGGGAAGGGAGGAGGATGTACTATAAAGCACAGAAGAAGAGCTGGGGGGGAACAGAAAGGAGGGGGGGGAAGGGAAGATTGAAAATAAAGTGGTCCTACAAGGAGGACCATTGAATCTCATCATTGAGTCCTGTGGTGTCAGTATGTAATCTCCAGACCCATCTCTGTTCATAGTATAGCAGTTTTTGTTTCATGTTTATTGTCGGGTTGTTTAGTTTGTTTATGACAACCCATTCCATATCATCGGGGGAGTGATTGCTCCGAATGTAGTGATCTGTTAGACAGGTTGCATCCCGTCTGCATCTGATAGTACTTCTATGTTCACATATGCGTGTACCCACTCTCATATAGTCATGCCGATATACATGAGCTGGCAGGGGCATTTAATCATATAGATGACATTCCTGCTGTTGCAATTTGAGAGTGTTCTCCATTCCCATGGGGTTTGTAGACCAAGTTCCAATTTGGAGGCTCTTTTTGTGAAATGGCAGATGCTGCAGTTGCCGCAGGGGAAATGTCCAGTAGGGGGTGGTATCTGCCACAGTGTAGTTTGTTTGTTCACAGGAATCCCAGTGCGTGGGCGTGTATGAAATACCAAGTCACAGATACTTTTGGCTTTTTTAAAAGCATTAAGCAGAGGATCAAAGAATAATCCTCCGGATGTTAGAATCTTCCAGTCCTCCTTGATTATATTTTGGACCATATTAGATATTGAGTTGAAGGTGGTTACACAGATTAGATTGTCCTTCTTTTCGGTTTGTTGGGATGGTTGTAACAACAGGTCCCTATGACTGTAGCGGTCTCTTTTCTCTGGTCGATAAATAGACATCATGTGAATAGTATAAGGTGTTTGTTAAGATTTCTTTGCCCTTTTTTAGTTCTGGCTTAATAGCACACATGTCTGGAGTAACTGTTGTTACCAATACTTTAAGTTATACATAGAGCAGGTTTGAGCTCCGACCATACCTGTATCCTTGTTGGTGTATCATTAAGCCTCCTTTGGAGTGCTTGCATTGTGCAGAATGAGAAAATGTTTTACATGTCAAAGGTACTCTGAATCATCACAGATCTTTAACTCATTGATGCAAGGTATACAGAAAGCAATTCGTTTTTGTTTTCTGCTCTCACTATTGCAGGCATTAATAATGGTTTTAGTTAAACTTCAAAATGCAAGCTACACCTATTTACTTTGCCAATGCTTGTATTTCTTAGTCTTATAAAACTCCATGCAAGAGATGTAGTGCCATACACTCACTTTCAACACTAGGTGGCCTATTGGGCTTCACCTACGCTTAATTTCACTTGTATTAGAGCAATGGCACTACATACAACTTATAGTCTCAGATTGGTTGCTGTTCAATGCACGGCGGTAATGGCTTGAGCTCAAAATCTCTAGCACATAAACCTTGCATGCTTGAGAGAAAAAGGGCAAATCTATTTTTCAACATTTTGCTGCTTGTACGCTCTGGAACAGAGAAAGTAAAGTATGCCCCACTACATATTGCTGAAAGAGATGTGCACCTTTTTAGGTCTGGCGTTGGGCCAGACCTTTTGATTAAAAAAAAATATGAGGCATATTTACAAACCCCTACCGCCACCTTGTGCCGCCATACTGTCATTTTCTTTACGCTAAGGTGGATTTTCACCCGCGCTGTATTTTTTAAGTGGTACAATGCCTGCATTGCGCCACTTTGCGACCACTTGGGCCACAGTTTGGGCCACATTATGCCCGTGTCAGGCATAATCTATGCAAGGGGGGGTTCTGACACACGGAGTCCTGAAAAAATGTTGAAGTGAAATTTACAACATTTCACTGCACCATTTTTCACGTCCTTTTTAATGCCTGTTCAGAGCAGGCTTTAAAATAACGCATCCATTTTAATCAATTGGCCTCCCTGTGCTTTGCTGCACCAGCGTCAACATTTTTGATGCTGGTGCAGCAAAGCGCCACAATAGCGCCAAAAATGTTGACGTTATTGTCTTAACAGCCGCAATGGAGCACCGTATTGTAAATACGGTGCAACCATGGTGGAGTTAGGTGGGGCAGGGGCGACACAAGAAAAGTGGCTCATCAGGACCGGTGCACCACTTCCTTGTAAATATTTCCCTGTATGTGCAATACACTTATTTAAAGTGGCTTTCAGCTGGCTGTCTTCATTTATTGGTCTTCTATTGTGTCATTCACATTTTACATCCTCCTACTACAGCATGCAGCGTAGGGCAGGGAGGTCAGCCCACTTCAGCAACTGGATACCTTCACTTTAACTGATGGCATTCTGTCACAAGAAGCACATCCACGCACAAAGTAGTTATCTTCAGTGCAAGTGTTTTTTCTTTTACTTTATTGCTTTGGTGTTGCCGTCATGGTTAGAGTCTGATGTTATAGCAGGCCGCTTTCTACAAGCAATCCATGTAAATCATAGAGTACATTCTAGCTTTATCATTTCCTATCTTTTGCTGATGGTGTTGTAAACTCCTTTTGGAGTGGCCTTTTTATCTGATTTCTGCTATTTCATAACATACAAAAATGTCTGAATTTGAAACAGTTCTTCATGAAGTTGTCATTTGTTTTTTTAGTATGTGTGCAATGAAGAGCATTTCTAACTGCAATCCTCTGTGTCATGCTGGTATGCATTTCATTTGACGACCAGAGTTATGTTTGCAAACCAATTTAATATGTATGTCCTCCTTGCATGACTTTCTAGATTGCTTTTAGTGCTCTTGTATGTCGTGCTTTTAACTTTTATGTTACTAATTTTATCTCTGCTGTTTATTCCAGTTTCCTGGTCTATCTATCTATCTATCTATCTATCTATCTATCTATCTATCTATCTATCTATCTATCTATCTATCTATCTATCTATCTATCTATCTATCTGTCTAGGCAACTATCTCTATGTAACCTTGTCTATGTATGGAACCCTATCTATCTGTCTATTTAGCAACTTATCTATCTAGCAACCTGTCTGTCTATATAGCAACTTGACAGTCTATCTAGCAACTTAGCAGTCTTTCTATCTAGTAGCCTACCTATCTGACTGTCTACCTCTCTATATAACCCTCTAGATCTGCCTTTACTAGCCTTCCTTTTTACCTATCTTTTAATGCATCTTATCTATTTGTAATAAAGATTTACAAAAACATTAAAAAAGAATGCAGTAGCACAGAGACTGGCAGCCAACAGCAAATCAATTAACTTTAGGTGTGGTGTTATCCAATACCTTTTAAGTTTAATAAAATTATGTGTGTAACATTGTTAGTTATATGACTTTCCAGCCAGAACTCATTTGTCTGTTGTTGAGCCATTTAAATTTTCCTTCAGCCCACTCCATCATTAATTATGGGGAAATTAGTCAGTCTCCTTCAGCCACTGGCTGACTTTACTGTGAGTTGCTGAGTTGGGTTGCTGCACTTCCCTTTCATAAGGAGAACATTCACAACACAAAGTAGTTCTTTTCAGTAACTACTATAGAAATGTGGGCTTTTGCAGACCAAAAACCTTTTTTGCCTTCACGCAACTTTTTTAGATTGATGAGAACCCACCAGACTTCCCACAAAAAAGTTTTGCAAAAACCATGACAGAAAAAAACAAGAATTGCTAAAGTAGAAAGGCTTGTTGCCAGCGGCAGCCCATTGGTTTTACCAATGCTTGTATTTTTGTAGCTAAACAATGACCGTCATCACTTAGCACTTAAATAAACATCTTTATAGTTACTTTTATTCCAGACAGAAATGTTTCAGCGAAACATGGATTGTGCGAAAATCTGTTTTTTGTTTTGCCTGAGGAGTGAAATCAGGGCTGTTCATACACGAAAAATGATTGGCAAAGCCATAATTAATTTCAGGAACATTAACTTGTTTCTCACAGTGTTGCACCACACACATAGTTATCATGAGCAAACTGGATGTAAAACATTGCCAATCCCAAACTGACATCTTAGAAGTAGTGTACCTCTGAATACCTTTTGACAATCTGGAGGGAAAATGGACATTATTCTCAACCATCCTACTGATAGTGAGAAAGAAAAAAATCGTGGAATGATCAGGGTTATCTTTTGATGGTGCAAGCCAAGGATTACTAGAAAATACTGCTCCCTTAGGGACATATTTACACTTTTTAGTGCAAAACTGCAGTAACGCAGTTTTGCACCAAAAAGTTTAGAACTGACGTGCGGCATTCCTGAGCACCAGCTGGGCGCCATATTTATGGAATGGTGCAAGTTGGTGCAAAGGGTGGGCTAATGTAAAAATAATGACGTGAGCCGGGTGGGGATGGTGGTATGGGAGAAGGGTTTTTTTCACCCAAAAATGACCTTAGGCTGGTTAGAGTAAAAAAATATGACTCTAACCAGCCTATAGGTTATTTTCTGACGCAAAACCATCTGTACCACATGACTCCTGTCTTAGAAAATACAGGAGTCATGCCCACCACCCCAATGGCCACCCCCAGGGGACCAGTGTCCCCTGATCATGGCCATTGCATCCTGTGCCATGCAGGGAGCCCCAAGTTTGGCCCCCGATAGCACTGTAATTAAAAAGCAAGAATTACTTACCTATATTTACCCAATTTAACTGGGATGGGGTCCCCCATCCTCCGGTTTCCCCCGGTGTGGGCCAGGGTGTTCCTGGGGTTTGAGAGGGGCACCTATGGACCCATTTCAAGGTGTTTAACCATAGAAATGGGTCCACAGGTACCTTAACGCCTGATCTGACCCAGGCATCAAATAATGGTGCAAAACCCCTCCTCCCACCCCTGTGTCATTTAAGCACAGGGGGATAAATATGGGGCTATGGGGTTAGCACCATTTTTTAGATGGGAACGCCTACCTTGCACCTCATTGACGCAAGGTAAGTTCACACATCTAAAAAATGGTGCAAACTCCAATATTTTGATGTTAGACGGGTCTAACCGCAAAATATAAATATGGAGCTAGTTTTGTGCCGAATTTGCGCCAAAAAATTACGCAAATTCAGTGCAAATGGAGTATAAATATGCCCCTTAATTTTATCAGTAATGCTCTGATATTAGAGAATGTGGGTTTGGATAAAGGGCCTATTTATGTTAGATGAAGCCCGAGCACACATTCACTGTGAAAACTGCTGAAATCGCAGTCACCTTATTGGCCTCCTAGCTGCATACGTCACCAACATGACCAAGTAGGGTAAAGAAACATGAGCAATCTAGAATTTAATGAGCAGCATAACATAGCGTGCACTTTCACAGCGCATGGTATCATTATTCACTGAGCCACAAGAATAGTAGTTTCTTTAGAACAGGTCCTGACTCTTCGCCTACCAGCAACAGCCTGATTTAATCCCCCAACCCCTTTCTTCCTGGAGATTGCACAGTTGTGTGATGACACTGCACCATACCACGACTATGTATGAAAGTCCAAGGCTTAGGCAGGGAGGCCTAGTTATGGTGCCTTTGTGGTGATGGGTAAGATCATCTAGGACATGTTGAATGAAAAATCTTCAGTTTCATGAGGATGAAATGGTGAGGTACACTTTGGGTCCTTACAATATCCTGGCATACCCGACTGTTGATCAGCTGAGAGCCCGTTCAATCCATTTGGTCATCCAGAAATATCTTAATAATGTCAACTTTTTCTAAGGGCCAAATGCAAACTTGCTTCATGACGTTTATGAATTCCTCAGCGAGTGACTGCTTCAGGGCATGCCTATATAGTGGAAAAGATTAACAGTCCAGAGGAGTATGGTCCTTCCCAGGCTTGAAAAACATTTCGAAATAGTAATCTTGTAGTCCCCATGCACAGTGGCATCCTTGCGCTGGTGTTTCTTAACAGTGAGACACTAGTTTAATGGTTTGTAACAACTGTAAAATTATTTCCATAAAAGGTAAAAATGAAGTTCTGTGCTATGGCCAAGTTCTCTCTCTTTACCCAAGAGTAGCACTTTATTGCATCAAATAAAGGCTGACATTTTTGTCAGCAATGAAAGTCAAGGCTCCTTTTCATAACGTTCACCTACTGTTGTACATGCCGAGAAAATACTGCTATCAAAGCAAACAAGTGATCAAATGGAACTAACAAGTGCCCTTACAAGGAGTAAAGGGAATCCTTCAGTGTGATCTCAGCAGGACTTCCGAACAAGCTCAGAGACAAGCTGCAGGCATTGTAACATTGGGCACATTACCTCTGTATAAGATATCCACTTTTCCCAGTGAAATTAAGGAGTACATTTAAAATGTTGTCCACCATTAAGAGCGTTTCCGGGAATTATCAAGTAAAATTGCAGATTCTCCTAGCCAGTTGGTGAAGAAGAGTCCTGATTTTTTTTTTTAAAGATGCGGGTAGGGGGGCGAGTATTATGCAGTCTCTTTTCTTACAGTTTATTTGACCAGCACTTCAACATAACAACAACTCCTATAATCCTCCTCACCAAGGCAGAAATGTATAACGTAGACGCCATCAGTGGCGGCCGGCAACTTTAGTAGGGAGGGGGGCGGGCGGGGCATACACACACACACACTCATTCTTTCACACACAGGCACGCACATCCATTAACAACACCCATACCATTCAAACATGCATGCACGCACCAAACATTCATTTTAAAACATCACACACACTCATTCTTTCATACATCCACGCACGCACATCCATTAACAACACTCATAACACTCAAACATGCACACGCGCACCAAACATTCAATTTAAAACATCACACACATACATACACACACACACACACACTTACATTCATCCTCCAGGTCACAGGAGGGTTGGGACTGCTGCCTCTCAGGTCAGTCAATGAGGGAAGGCAGCAGTCCCAGCCTCGTCAAAGAGTGGGATGGGGTCAGTGAGACTGCTGACCCCACCCCACTCTGTGACGAAGTGTCAGTAATTGACACTCGCCCTGGGCGCTTCAGGGCTTAAACCTGAAGCGCCCAGGGCGAGTATCAATGGGTCATCCAGGGGACGGCCTCGTGGGACCTTTGCTGAACCGTGGAGGTCACGCCCATAGGAGCTATGACCTCTTCAACAAAACAAAGTCCAGCTCAGGCAGCCAGGAGTCTGCGCAAATCTAGCAAGGCTCACTCCTGGCTGTCTGAGCTGAAATGAAGAGTGTCTGTTAGGCTCGCCTTTGTTCAACCTGACAGACACTCTTCATGAGGGGCAAAAGGTGGGGGGGGGTGGCCCCTCCGCCCTAAAGGACGGGCCGCCACTGGACGCCATCCAACCTAATCCTATGAATAGGGCAGTCTATTAAGCAGCTTCCTCTTTTTTGTTAAAAAATGGAATACCAAGAACAGCAACGGGGAACCCAGAAGTAACCACATCAGTTCATCCTTTCCCTGGTGCACATCCATGTGTAAGACCCCTTCTGTCTCTACATAATAGTGTCCTCCATGTCCACCGGCTTCCAAAATTTCAGCTTGTCACCTGAGTGGTCACCATTGGTACTAAAAACAAAAAAGACATTAATTACTATTAACACTTAGGGTGGGCAATCTTCAGATGTAAGATAATACTCGTCTCTCTTGTCTTTAAAGAAATCAAGACTATGCTTCACCAACTGGCTAAGAGAAACTGTAATTTTATTCCACAATGGGAGCAACATATTTTGCATGCCTAAAGCATAGCCACAACTTTCAGTGCTGTATATTGAACAGGTTTGCAATAAACGTGTTTAAATTTTGAGACCCAGGACCAGTCTGCTGACTTTATAATGTCCTTCAACCTAGCGCAGCCAAAAAAGTCTTAGAAGACAAAGAGCCCCGTAGCTGGCTGTGTACCAAAATTAAACTGGAAGTGAATGGCATGTGTAAATCTAGCAACAACTGTGATGAAAGCCCACAAGTTTTGAGTTACCTATGTGTACTGTCTGAGGCACAATACCACACATAATTTGGGATGCAAAGAGTAATCCGGAAACTCCACATGAGTGGAAGCATTCTTGGTTGGCCTTGTGGTATCAAAGTAAAAGCAAGTGGGGGAAAAGTGCATTGCAGTGATATCTAATGCTCTAACATTGGAGTCCATCATAAAAAAACACCCAACATAACAATGTTACCATCTTAACCGAGAACAGCTTAAAGGATAAATGTTCATACATTTCCCATGATTAAAACAACTGCAACAACAAACTAACATCCCACATATTAAAATACATGGGTCTTGGAAGATTTGCATACTAGACCCCCTCAATAATTTACACACTAACTTGTATTCCCCGATTGGTTTACCATCACCGTCTGATGTCCTGCAGACACCTCTGATCTGTACCCATTAATTATCTGCCCATCCACCAAAGATGCCAAGAAATTCAACAATGCTGTTAAATCCGCATGAAACATGATTGATACACCATTCCACTCACCAGCCATCCTTAATCTCCCAGGCTGATATAGAGGCCTTAACTGTGCCATTAGCCCAAGATGCCTGAATTTACGCAAAGGATGATTCCAAAAAAACTGAAATGTCTGTAAATGCCCTGAAAGGCTCCATGCCATCAGTATCAGCTTGACCTTAATTAAAAGGCTTTGAGACTGACTGGAAGGGCTCCTCAGTACCTGCTGGAATAGTGGGAGAAGCTTTGGGATGCACTTTGACAACTCAAACAGAAATGGGTACATGGGCTGATTTTACCACAACAGTATCACCACTACCACTAATTCTGCTTGAGCATTTGAGCCAAACACCTGGCAATGGGGGCAAATGGTGGAAACTCGTAGTGATTTCCTCCGGACCAGCCCTGGAAAAAAGTGTCTGTTGCTAAAGCCTATGGATCCGACCTCCAGCTGAAAACCTTCCTCAGTCGTGTTGTAAGCATGGAAGGACAAATACCCCAGATTTCGTTGAGGGGTCTGAATATCTTTCGATCTAAACTCCATTCTCTGCTGTCTTACAAATTTTGTGAGTACCAATCTGCCACCAGACTAGATAGCCCTAAAAGATACTCTGCCATCAGCAACATCTTCTGTTAGTGGTAGAATTCCCACAGAGATTTCACTAATTCTTCTAGGGGTTTTGATCTTGTTCACCCCAATCAGTTTATATACCTGACTGCTGTCACATTGTTCATAAGAAAGACCCTTGTGCAAAACGTTCTGCCTTTTTCAAAGCTGTGGATCACAAAGGAGGCTACAAGAAGCTTTGAACAGTTTCTGTTCATTTTGCACTTCTTCCTGGACCATCTTCCTCCAGTTGAGAAGGTGTCACATCTATCCCTCCATTCCTATAAACTTTCATCTGATCCTAATACAAGACCTAGGAATGTAAATTCGATGGCACACCTGTTCTAGACATCTGTGGTTTAACCACAAAGTTACTTCTACTCTTGCCTCTGGGTCTGATGGAATCCCTTTAAAGTGACCCAAGCCCCTCTGTAAATGTCTTATCTTCAGCCTCTCTACTAACGTTATCTTCAGCTCTGTTCTAATCATTTTTAGTTTTGAATCGAGAAGCAAAAATAACCCCTTCTCTGAGTTTACTAGGAACCACAGGAATTCCATTATTTGTGAGAGGTGCAAGTCTGAACTCTCTACATTTATTGTAAACCATATCTTTGAATTAGACATATCACCTCCTTCACTTGTTTAGAGACCAGACTTTTCTGTTGGCTTATGAAAGTCATAATGGAAAGCCAGATTGCTATTCTCAAACCCTGTGATCTGAAAGCCTCTGCCACTAGATTCAACAGATTGGTAAAACACCACGGACAGTAGAGAGATCAAAGAGTAGGTATCTGAACCTGCATGGGTGTCCTCTTCAAAAGAATTGAATAAAGTTCCTCTCCATCTTGCACACATGCCATCCTGTAATGTTAAAAGCATCTTCCATTCCCTGGGAGTATGATATCTTGAGGATTGATGGCTGTCTCCATCTTGAAGTGATGGTACACCACAAACTGATTGTGGTCTTTCAAATGTATCACTTGCCCCTAAACTGTTTTTATTTTGTAATAGAAAAATATTGCTGTCAAATCCTTCAGTATGTCTGCAACATGATTCTATTGCTCCCTTTATCAATACATTCCTGTATTGTAGCTCTGCACCTTTCTGAAAAAACTGCATCGGAGCTGGGGCTCCAAGCTGTATTGGTGTAGCATAGAAATCAAATTAGAAACCTTGCACCGTCTGAAGTATCCAATGATCATCTCAGATTGGTCCCCTACTTTACAAAGAAGGATGAAAGACCTCATACCTCGTTTTTTCCCTCCTCGTGCTTGTCCGTCATAGAAGCCGTAGCGTCCATCCCTTCTTCTTTGTGTGAAGATCGTTGGCTAAGGGTATCTGTACTGGTGGCTGAAAGAGGAGCCCAATGAAATGAGAATGGCTAGCAAAGCGGCCCCAATATCCTCCAGTCCTGATGGAAACCTAACCAAACACATTAAAGAAAGGTCACAATCTTAGTATCAAACATTGAAGTTAAGATTGCCATATCTGAAATAGGTAGCCTAGGATATTCTGTTTTCATTCTAGGCCTTGTAGGTTGGTCCAAAATATTTCTAATCCTGCCCTTCACATAATCTACAAATGGGGGTGGAACCCATTCTGCGGAATATGGGGGCTGTGAAAAGCCAAGTGTGTACATTGGGTTGCTCTCTGTATCCCAAATGACAATTTATGGCTTATCTGCCCTCACCTTTTTTTATATTAGCACTTTCATCTTAATCATTATAACCATTGTGCCCCGCCATGCACGTTTTTTTCGTCAAAACTGTTACTGCAAATATTACATTGATATTATCAATGATCTTATCAAAGATGTCCTGAGTGCCATAAATTGTGGGGTAATTAGCAGAGCATGGCAAGGGCGCGAGTTATAGTTAACTTAGTGCACGAACAAGGTAACAATGCCTCCGGAACTTGGCCCACCCGGGGGGTTCAGAATTATGAAGGGCAGGAGCATGCTCTTTGTCTTTTAAAAACTTTTCACCAGATCCATAAACCACCACAACACATAGCGAAAATAAAAGAAAATGCTTTTTAGCTCATGGGGTGTCCTTTTGGCATTTACATTATGGCTTGTGGTACATATGTGAGCTTCAGATAACCTGACAAATCTATTGCTTATGTCCCTAGTTCTTCAACCAGAAAAACAGCACCAATTTCCACTTCCCTTGTGCTTCTCCAGCTCCCTTAAATATTTCAGGGTGGTCTGAAAAGATAGAAGGCACTGCAAGTGCTAGTTATAAGGGATAGGTGAAAGTTTTGCTCAGGAAGTTAAACAGTTAAATCAACACCTTTATTTTGCCTGGAGAGCAAATTTTAAGTAATTCTACAGGTGAACGAAAAAAACTAAACAAAACCCAAGTTTTTGCCCAGGGCTGTGGTACACCCGGCCATCTTGTTACGTTAATAGTAATTGATTTTAAGTAATTATGTTATGCAAGCCTCTGACAATCAATAAACCAATCAATCAGTGTTTGTAGAGCGCTGCACTGTCACCCCTGGGGGTATCTCGGTGCTGGGGTGGGGGGTCTCTGTCGAAAAACCAGGTCTTGAGTTTATTCCTGCACTCCCCAAGAGAGGGCACTGTCCGTAGGAGGAGGGGCAGGCCATTCAAGCCCTGGGGGCAATGTAGGAGAAGGAGTGGCAACCACTGCAGCTGTGATAAATTCTGTGTGTGTGTGTGCGGGGGCCAGCGAGGAGGAGCGCAGATGTGTGGCGGGTTGGTGAAAGCTTAGTCGCTGATTGATGTAGGCCAGTCCTTGATCATGTAAGCATTATTAGGGGTGCCTGAGGAGCTTGAATTGGCATCTCTTCTAGAAGGGGAGCCAGTGGAGGCATCTGTGGGGGGTCACATGGGTATGCCTAGGGAGATCCGGGACAAGTTTGGCGGCAGCGTTCTTTATGCTCTGCAAGGCCTTGAGTCGCTGGGAGGAGATGCCAGCGTAGAGTGTGTTGTCATAGTCGTGGCGGCTGATGACGAGGTCCTGGGTGATGACTTTACTAGTGTTGACTGGGACTCATCTGAAGATTCTGCGAAGCATGCGGAGGGTGGGGAAGCAGGAGGAGGCGATTGGTTTGATTTGCTGCTCCATGGTCAGTTGACTGTTGAGCATGATGCAGAGGTTGTGTGTGTGGTCTGTGGAAGTGGGAGTGGGTCGAGTTAGACTGGCTACCAGATATGGTCCTATGTAGAAGTGTATCTCCGTAAGATCAGCACTTCCACTTTGTCGGAGTTGATTTTAAGGCAGTTTGTTTTCATCCAGTCGGCTATGTTGGTCATGGCATTGCATACGTTTGTTCTGGTGGTGGAGGGGTCTTCTGGGAGCTAGAGGATGGGCTGAGTATTGTCTGTGCAAGAGATGATGTTGAGTCTGTGGGATCTGATGATGTCGGCCATGTAGGTGTTGCCCAGTGTGGGGCTGAGGGATGATAGCTAGGGTATACCGCAAAAGTGGTTCTTGGGTGCAGAGGTGAAGGGAGGCAGCCGAACGCTCTGAGTCAGTGCTTAATTTGAGCCAGTAGTTGCCATTAGGGGGCACTAGCACTCATTTTTATGCATCAGGCAATAACTGCGAGCAAAAGACACAGATGGGAAAGGTGGAGGAAGAGAAAGACATAAGAACGCACAGAGGGAGAAAGCAGAAAGCTTGAAGAGTAAGCTGGAGGGGCAGGGAGTTGCTGTAAATGAATTAAAGAGGCCCAAGATGGCTTTAAGATTACACTGCCTCAGTATTCTGTGCTTGCACATTTAAATGCAGCAGCCACATGTTTCAGAGGAGAGCTTTGGGCACCGGCACGTTTTTATTTATAAATTAACCACTGCTCCGAGTGTGTCTTGTCAGGAAGGAAGCGATCCATTTGAGGGCATTCTCTTGATGCCTATGCTGGGGAGTCTGTTGATGAGGGTGTGGGGGGAGACGGTGTTGAATGAAGTTGATAGGCCGAGGAGAATCAGGGCAGTAGTTTCCCTGCGATCAAGGACTGCTCTGATCTCATCCGTGGCAGCGATGAGTTCAGTCTTGGTACTGTGGTTGGTACAGAATCCAAATCGGGAGATGTCCAGTAGGTTGTTTACTTCCTGGTAGTCAGTGAGCTGTTGATTGATGGCCTTCTAGAGTACTTTGGCAAGGTAGGGGAGCAGATAGATGGGGGCTGTCATTTTTTAGGTCGCTGGGGTCTGCGGAGGGTTTCTTTAGGAGAGGTCTGATTTCCGTATGTTTTCATTTGTCCAGGAAACCTGTTGAAGTGATGGAGGTGTTGATGATGCTGGTGAGTGTCAGGCTGATGTGGTTGGTTCTGGGGTTGAATAAGTGGCCGGGCATGGGAGTGGATGGATGACGTGATGGCTGAGGTGGCTTGCGGGTTGAGCGGAATCCATGCGGTGATTGTTCTGATGGCGTGCATTGTGGGGGTCGAGATAGTTGAGGTTGGAGATTGTGGGTTGGGGTCGAAGTTGATGTAGACGGTGGCGATCTTGCTGTGAAAGTAGTCAGAGAGCTTATCACAGAGCTCCTGGGAAGGGTGGATAGTGTTCACTGCGGCTGTCGGTCGGAGTATTCTTTGACAATTTTAAAGAGTTCTTTCATGCGGCTGGCTGCTGCATCGATGCAGGCTCTGATGGCCGTTCTCTTGGCTTCCTTGATTTGCCGGTGGTAGTTGCTGAGAGCTGCTTTGTGGGTGGCTCTGTCGGATGGGCTCCTGGTGGATCGCCATTGTTTCTCAAGTCTGTAGCAGCTGTGCTTATTGCTCTTAAAATCAACCACTGACATTGCTCTTGAAAGCAACTTCCCAAGCTGAGGACTTTGTGTGAGATGTATGCACGCAGGATCCTCTTGGCACCCTAGCAGGCAGGTGCCATACGCAAGATCCTCTACCGGGGAAGTTGCTCTCAAGCAGTGTCACAAGATGGACAGTATAATGAATTTAATCTGATTACCATTTATTACCATAAAAAGAGGATAGACTGATTCACATGCTGAAAATTTCATCTTGATTGAGAACATAATGCTGTGGTTTCTAGAGGTGATCAGCTAACTAGTAATCTGGACACATTATAATAATGCATCCCCTCCACCACAGAGTCAGCCAGGATTCATAACTCAGCCTTTACGTGCAGCAGCCAGGCCCCCGTGTAAGTTTTGTCAAGGACTCCAGCAGTGGACTAAGTGACTCACAGAATGCACATAATGCCAAATGCATACAACTGCCCTTCTTGAACAATTCAGTGGGGGACACAGAAGATTAAAACTTTCTGATGCAATTTAGCTAACCTCTGAACCATGAGACAGGTTTAGAGTGTGCTTAGATTTCAGGCAACGGGATATCAGTCACCCATGTGATGGAGTAACCCATTTGCAAAAATCTAAATCAAACCCTTGGACAGAGAGGTCGGCTGTCCCAGCTGACATCTCTTACATTGGCAAGAACCAATTTCACTGAGGTTCCTGTCAATGCATTGAAAGTGTGCTGTACAGCTCCACATAATGCTTTGAATTATTTTTTTTTATGTTGAAAAATAAAATCACAAAGTGCAATTTTCTTTTTGAAAATAAAAATGACCCTCCTCACTTGTCAATGCATTGAGTGTGCTGAACTATTCCGTCAAGGTGACAGAGCCCTACAGCACATTTTCAATTTCCTTTTTTTTTTTAAACAAAATAAAATTCCAAGATCAATTTTCTTCCTGAAAATAGAAAAAAGCAATGTCCACCTTCCCCATGGAGGTTTTCTCCTGTAGCGTAGGGTCATTGAAATGTTTTTACTTTCAGTTTTTGCATGGTGGTAAGCAAAAGTAAAAACTTGCTATTTGTTTGCTCACTCTAACTGGAGCAGATAGACAAATGGCAGAGCCTCCGCTGGACATGACTCCATTGGGCATTGGAGGTGTATGTCAGCAACAGGATAGTCTCCACCATTGACATACTGAAAGTCCACCTGACTCCAAATGAGGTGGGCTTACTTTCAAAGGGCGGAAAGGGTACATCATCACCATTGCAGCGGAGTACCCTTTCCGATGCACACTTAAATCAGGCCTCATAGTTCCTAATGCTGAAGCACAAGTTGCCTTTGAGCTATAATATGTGAGCAGAAATGTGGTGGCTTGGTCAATGCCATTACTTAGCATTGATGATTCAGTGTGGTAGGACTACGGTGTTCTTTCAGTATGACTTTTGCATGGTGTTTAGCAGTTCCATAGAACAATCACACAGAGAAGCAACAATGAGCTCCTTGACTTATGCCAGGGAAACAACAACCTGATAGGGTATCAGCTTCCACAAAATGATGTTTTAAACTTAGCCTGATGAACCCAAAGCAGTGTAAAGGATCATGTGATTTTTCGTATTCTTGGCTGGACACTACTCAAGATGTAACTACAATTTTGCCATGGTGGTCCATCTTCTTCGGTTACAGCTGAAGAAGTGACTTAAGTATACAAAAAAAAGTGATGGATGAAACATTTGAATGCTTGAATTTATCTTAGTCACTAGTAATTACCCGGGCAGCATCCCAGTTGTTTTCCTGCCCACCATTCCACCTCAGACAGCAACCAGCCATATGGAAACCATCCTTGGTCCAGCCTAGATTGAACTGCCAGGCCAGACCCCCTCTGAACAGTAACATAAGCAACGCCTAAACTGGTTTTAGCCCACTTGCACATCCTCAGCAGCCTGCATATTGGTTCTAATTGTATAGTGTGTGAAAATGCACTGAAATGTGCCCCAAGTCATCTCCAGTGGCTGATTACCTCAAGCGTTCCTTCAACCGTGTTGTTTTTTACAAATGCAAAAACACATTGGAATAATATCTGAAATATCTCCAATCTTTTCCAAGGCTCAGAACTAAAACATATAATGGCAGAAAGTAGTAGGGAGCACAGACAGGTCTTTAGTCCCATAATACTAAAATTTTGAAAAGCCTGCTCTGAAGGGCAAAGTAAGCATAATGGCATGATGTCTAAACCTTACTAATCAACAATAGTGCCAAAGTCTCAATTGAAAAGTTCCTATGGACCTTTCAAGCAGGCATCAGGTTGCCTCTGTCAGATATGAGTTTCAGCAGTGTAGTCCCTACTCCATAATCTGTGGTGTCACATATGCGCATTTCTCTGCCAGTTTTTATATGTAGATGGCCGGGGTTTCAGGATTTGACAGCTCTTTCCTTTGTCACTTGATTGTGCAGGTTCTTCTTGCTGTCTGGGGCCTGCCTCACCTATTGCAACTTGTAACAGGTCAGTTTTGAGAAGTTTTGCTGATTCTTCCATACTGATGAATTCATACAACTTACCTTTTAAATCAAAAGCAACGCCACGGTCGCATGGTTTGACATGCCACTTGGGAGATTACTTTAATTAGCGCTCCCATGCTCGGAGGTGCTTTCTTGATTGGCAGGGTGCCTCGTGTCTCCTAGGAGGCTAGACCAACTGGGTGGTAACCGAGGTTGACTCAGTTCTACATCAAAGAGGTGCATCTGTAAACATGAAACTCTGTGATGACAGAACAAAATGGCACAGTTGGGTGATTAAAGGGAAGACAGCCCCCAGGATAGCCACTAGTAGTGCTTGATTGTGGCCAGAAGGTAACCGGTTAAGTATGATCACAAAGCTGGAGTTTTGGTACCGCTGTAGGGGATGGGTGAGGATAGCCCTGAGGCCCGGCTTCGGAATCCTCATACAGAAGAGCTGTCGGTGTCCAAGGGAAATGGGCAAGGTGAGCAGATTCACACCACCAGCATTGCTGCTTAATTGAATCCTAGGACCCAATCTGCCATGTTGGGCGAGCTGGATGTGCTGCATTGACCCAACATAGAAGTCCAGTTGGGTCGCTGCGAGATGAGCAGCAGACTCAATTTGTAATGGGAGCTTGAGAGCATGGTCGCAGCGCCGTGCAGCAGGAGGCCAGTTGTCCTACACCCCCCCACCACCTTCTCCAGCTACTGCCTAACAATAATTAGCACAATCAAACCTCCACTAACCCTAGAGGAAAAACATAAAGGAAGACATGAGAATTATCATGTCACAATCGTCTGCACCATAATTGATTAAATCTGTCATGCTGAATGAAGTTTTGGGGTATGATCATCTCCAGTGCTTTCTCCATAGTAGAATTAAAGACAGTTAGTAGTTTTTGGGAATCTGAAATAGGCATGCAGATTGAAAACAACATGAGCAGTAAACGTGTCCATGGTAATTGGCCCCACTCGATTCTATTTGATCTTTGGATTCCACTGGTTGATGGCACACAGATATCAATAGGGAGGAGTGAATGATTTCACTCACATTTATTTTCTGACAGGCCTATATCCAGTTTCCAATAACACAAGCTTTATTCGATCAATAGATCATCAAAGCAGATACACAATAAATAATAACATCAAGAGTATAAAATACAGTTTCAATTTAAACCCGTATTGACAATAAAAAAGGAGAACAGCCCCCCGCTACTCCATTTAAAAGAATCTCGTACAATCATGATTGAGACACATTGCTGATAAAAGAATTTCATATACGAAATGCCGCCAGTAAATACTTACTAACAGCATATATTAAAACTTTAGAACGATTACTTTTTAGGATTCCCAGTGCAAAGGCACATTCCCTTATTCCCATTTCCCGGCAGATGTTGCGGATCCACTTGGACCTAGGAGAAGAGTATGCAGAACAGAAAAACAAAAAATGTTCAACTGTTTCAGAAGTTATACCACACACGGGGCACATATCAGTTACTGTATTTGTACCCCATCTACACATCAAAGTCTTCAGTGGCAAGGTCCCAAAGCGAAATCTAGCATATAGACTTTTGCCTAAAATGTCAGGTATGATGTCTAGCTATAATTCAAACTGCGGGTACCATTTGATGTCAATGAAAAGATTTGTTAGGCTACCATAAGATCTACGGCTAATATAGTCATTCCATACGTAGGCCCAATATGTACGCTTCAACACTTTGGAGTGGACTTTCTCAAGATTGTGGGGTTTCTCCCAAAAATCTCCTAGGCCCAAGTTGCTGAATCAAATAGATACATGTTTAACCCAGGGGATAGAGGCTGAATTGGAACACTTTAGCAGATCTAAAAGTGAGGTCTTGTAAACATCCAGTTCTGGGATAGTCCATAGCCATGTCCAGATTAACTATGTATGACTCCTGGTGACACAAAGCAGGTCAGACAGCTGTGCTGATCAACTTTTGTGCACAAACGCGTTTTGCACTGAAAGTTGCAAGTACTTCCTCAAAATCTCTTTGCATTAAAGGGGCCTGTCTCCTTTTAATTTATGCAAATGAGGACATAAGCGGGCAGGAACAGTGCTGACTCTCAGGCCGAATTTAAGCGGAGCTGCATCCAATGCAGCACCACTTTTCTTGCGCCCCCCTAACGCCACCATGAGTGCATCATATTTAGGATACAGCACATTATGGCGGTATTTGGAACAATATTGTCAACATTTTTGACACTATTGTGGCGCTTTGCTCCACTAGCATCAAAAATGTTGACGCTAGTGGAGCAAAGTGCAAGGTGGCCCGTTGCATACAATGGGTGCATCCTTTTAACGTCTACTTTTAGCAGCCGTTAAAAATGATGCCAAGAATGGTGCAATGAAATCTTGTAGATTTCATTGCACCATTTTTGATGGCCTCCCTGCTCCGAAACACCTCCTTTGCATGCATTATGCATGGCGCATGCATAATGTGGAGCAAAGGGTTACAAAGTGATGCCTCTTTGTAGATATGGTGCGGAGAAAAAGACCACCTTAGCACCGCCTTAGCATTAAAAAAATGACACTAAGGCAGCCCTGAAGTGGTGCAAGGGGTTCTTAAATCTGCCCCTCGGTTTTTAATGCAAAGCCAGATCCACTAATACAGCTTAATCCTTCTTTGCGCGAAACACTAAAGGAAACCAGGTGCAGTCAACGGGCAAGAATATTGCAAGACATTCAGCTGTCTTAGAAGTACAGTTACAGAGAAATTATGCATCTCATACAGATTATCACTGGGCCATTGTCTTCAAGTTAAGATTTGTATTAAAAGGTGTTGGACCTGGCTTTTTGACAGGGTCATTCCCAAACTTTTTGCCTCCATCCTCCAATTTTTTCTGACCTGTTGTTGTTGGTTTTTGAACTCTGGGCACTCTACCACTGCTAACCAGTGCTAAAGTGCATATGCTCTCTGTGTAAATTGTACTATTGATTGGTTTATCCATGATTGGCTATTTAATTTACTTGTAAGTCCCTAGTAGAGTGCACTATGTGTGACTAGGGACTGTAGATTAAATGCTACTAGTGGGCCTGCAGCACTGGTTGTGCCACCCACTTCAGTAGCCCCTTAACCTTGTCTCAGGCCTGCCATTGCAAGGCTTGTGTGTGCAGTTTCACTGCCACTTCGACTTGGCATTTAAAAGTACTTGCCAAGCCTAGAACTCCCCTTTTTCCACATATATAAATCACCCCTAATGTGTGCCCTAGGTAACCCCTAGAGCAGGGTGCTGTGTGGGTACAAGGCAGGACATGTACCTGTGTAGTTATATGTCCTGGTAGTGTAAAACTCCTAAATTCATTTTTACACTTCTGTGAGGCCTGCTCCCTTCATAGGCTAACATTGGGGCTGCCCTCATGCATTGTTGAAGTGGCAGCTGCTGATCTGAAAGGTGCAGGAAGGTCATATTTAGTATGGCCAGAATGGTAATACAAAATCCTGCTGACTGGTGAAGTCGGATTTAATATTACTATTCTAGAAATGCCACTTTTAGAAAGTGAGCATTTCTTTGCATTTAAATATTTCTGTGCCTTTCAATCCACATCTGGCTAGGTTTAGGTGACAGCTCCTTGTGCATTCACTCAGACACACCCCAAACACAGGGTACTCAGCCTCACTTGCATACATCTGCATTTTGAATGGGTCTTCCTGGGCTGGGAGGGTGGAGGGCCTGCCCTCCCACAAAGGACTGCCACACCCCCTACTGGGACCCTGGCAGACAGGATTGAACTGAAAGGGGACCTGGTGCCTTTCTTAGACACTCTTTGAAGTCACCCCCACTTCAAAGGCACAATTTAGTATAAAACAGGGCCTCTGCCCTACCTCATCAGACACTTGCTGGAGAAGAAACCTGAACCAGAAATTACATCCTGCCAAGAAGGACTGCCTTTACTGCTCAAAGGACTCACCTGTCTGCTTTCTACAAAGGACTGCTGCCTTGCTGTTGGCCTGCTGCCTTGCTGAACTCTTGGCTGTAAAAGTGCTCTCCAAGGGCTTGGATAGAGCTTGCCTCCTGTTCCCTGAAGTCTCAGGATCAAAAAGACTTATCTTTTTCATTTGGACTCTTCGTGCGGCAAAAATTTCGACGCGTAGCTTGCTCCGCGGCGAGACAATCGCCGCACACCGACGCTGATCGACTCAACGCCTTCGGGGCGACCGGAACTTTGATGCACGGCCTCAAAAGGACAACGCCGCCCGACTTCCAGAGGGGAAATCAACGTGATGCCTGCCGTGAGAACTTCGATGCACAGCCTCGCAGAACGACGCACAGCCGGAAAACAAGCTGAAGAATCCACGCACAGACCCGACATCTGGTAATCCCGCGACCCACAGAAAGAGACTGTCTGCGCGCTGGAAAACGACGCACGACTTCCCCGCGTGAAAAATAACGACGCAAGTCCGTATGTGCAGGGGAGAAATTGACGCACACACCATTTTTCCACGTATCTCTTCTTCTGCGGCCCTTTGCGGAGATTTTCCACTTTGAACCAGGTACTTTGTGCTTGAAAGAGACTTTGTTTGCTTTTTAAAGACTTAGGACACTTTATATAACTTTTTAGTGATATCTTTACAAATTCATATTGCATCTTTGATCGTTTTGACCTGCTAATACCCAGATAAATATTATATATTTTTCTAAACACTGTGTGGTGTATTTTTGTGGTGCTATATTATGTTATTGTATGATTTATTGCATAAATGCTAAACACATTGCCTTCTAAATTAAGCCTGACTGCTCGTGCCAAGCTACCAGAGGGTGGGCACAGGATAATTTTGGATTATGTGTGACTTACCCTGACTAGAGTGAGGGTTCTTGCTTGGACAGAGTGTAACCTGACTGCCAACCAAAAACCCAATTTTTAACAAAAGGGTTATCTCTCGGACGCATTTAATGCAAGACACCAACTTACTGTTGTATCGGAAAACTTAGCACCGTACTAGAACTTCCTTTTTAGCACGGTAGAAGACATTGGGGGTTATTCTAACTTTGGAGGAGTGTTAATCCGTCCCAAAAGTGACGGTAAAGTGACGGATATACCACCAGCCGTATTACGAGTTCCATAGGATATAATGGACTCGTAATACGGCTGGTGGTAAATCCGTCACTTTTCCGTCACTTTTGGGACGGATTAACACCTCCTCCAAAGTTAGAATAACCCCCATTGTCTGTATGCTACTTTTTTTTTACATTTTTAATTTGCATTTTCAAGAAAAGACAAATGAACATGACACAAAGTACAATTCCACTAGAAGCAATAAGCACGACTCAAACAAAATGGGAGACACAGCTCACATACTTATGGTTATAGTGAGTAAGTCCATTAATGCACAACCCCACCCACATAGGACACTGGATGAGAAGAAACCCTCTGCATCACCTTGAACAATCCCTAAGGGCAGAAATGGGGGGGGGAAAGAGGAAAGAAAAGCAGTAGCAGACAACATGATCATCAAAGTGTAAGTTTTTTTCCTGCATATCCCTCCTAAGGATCAGAGGAGGACAAGACATGGATGTTGGATGCATGTAGTGTTTTGGATATTGTCATATGGAGCCCTCTTGCCCATTGTAGGTGCTTTATTTGGGTGGTAAAAGGGTGCCATATGTCAAAATTAGCCACTCGATCACGACTGGTACCAATCAATTTTTCAATAGTGTAGAGGGACCACATCTTCCCTATCATATGTTCAGAGATGGGTGTAGGGTTTGTTGACACATTTGGACCACACACAACTACGCTGCTAGGAGCAGATGGGAGAAGATGTGACCTTGGGAAGAGGTTATCGTGAGAAAAACTCTATCCAATCCTGAGTCACCCATTTGTGATGGTCTGTATTGTGCACTGGATCTCTACCCAAAATGTCTGAATCATTGGGCAATATCACCATGTGTGTAAAAGTGTGCCTCGTTCACCACTCCCCTTAGAGGTACAAATCTGAACCTCTGAACATCTTGGCAAGTCTAAGGGGTGAGAGGTCTCAGGGGGCCAATACTCCATATGCATTCTTCTTGTAGCAGATCAGCTCAAGGAATATGTCATGATGTTGGGGAAGCCTAGGCCACTGTCTGAGACTGGTCTATACAGCATCACTCTCGCCACTCTTGGCGACTTGCCCCCCAACATAAAAAAAGCATTTTAGTGCAGAGGTGTAGGCCGATAGAGGGAGGGATGGTCAATGGGAGGGTACGGAGGACAAATAAGAGCCGGGGCATGAAGTTTATTTTTAAACTATTGAGTCTGCCCAACCATTAAATCTCTAGCTTCCCCCAGCAATAAAGATCTGTGGAAAGGGAGGTTAGGAGCATGGAAATGTTAAAGGTGCACATATCTTTCATCTGCGGCGGCAGATGAATTCCCATGTCAGAAATGGCTGAGGTCCCCCATTGGAAGCCACTCCTCTGAACGGGATCCCTGAGGCTGTTCTAGTGGTCTGCAACACCCATGCCCGGGACTTGGAGAAGTTGTTTTTAAAGCTGGATACTTGGGAGAAGGAATACAGCCCCTCCAACAGTGCCGGGATTGTGATATCAGGGTCTGTTGTAAAACAGAGGATGTCATTGGCGTATACTGTAGAGTCAACTTGTGTTCTCTGCATCCACCACAATACCCCTAATGGCTGGGTTAGACTGGATTTTGGCTACAAACGATTCCATTTTAATGGCGAATGCTAAGCGGGTCAAGGAGCATTCCTGTTGGATGCCCTGTGTGGACCCAACTAGTGGGGAGAAGAAACCATTAATATTGAGCTTAGTAGTGGGTTCTAAAAGTTGGGAAGGATGAAGGCGTTCGTGTTGGGCCCCAAATAGATCTTATCAAGAACCTTAGAGAGATAATCCCATTTAACTCTTTTGAATGCCTTCTCTGCATTGAGGGAGAGAAGGGCCATAGGTCGTTTTCACCATTCAGCCACCGCCACAAGAGCCACTTCCAGACGCATGTTGTTGTTCACCTGCTGGTTGCAAATAAAGCCAGATTCGGTTGGGGCAACTAAGGATAACCAGACTTGGTGTAGGCGGGCAACCAGGACAGAACTGAATAGCTTCATGTTGCATTTTAGCAGTCTTCTGGGCACATAGGGGCATTGTGAAGTGGGTTTGCCTGGCTTGAGGAGGAAGGTGATAGGAGACTCCAGCATGGCATCTGTAATGACTCTGGAGGTCAAATAAGGAGTTGAACACATTCACCAGGGACTCTATTGAAAGGGAGGCATAGGCTTTACAGAAGGTGGCAGTGTAGCTATCAGGGGTGGGAGCTTTGCAACGGGGGAGGCTGCTGATTGCTGCCCAGACATCTTCTGGAGTGATATCATCCTCAAGAAAGCGCAAGTCTTCGGTTCTATCAGGAGGAGTATAGGTACTCAGGTAGTCATGTTGAAGATGGGCATCAAGGGCCGTATTTATACTCCGTTTGCGCCGAATTTGCGTCGTTTTTTTCGACGCAAATTCGACGCTAAACTAACGCCAACTAACGCCATATTTATACTATGGCGTTAGAGGCGTATAGCGCCAAAGTTCCCGGAATGTGCGTCATTTTTTAGCGTGAACCCCTTCCTTGCGTTAATGATATGCAAGGGAGGCGTTCCCGTCTAAAAAATGACTCCCAGGCCTTTACGTGGTATTTATACTCCCGGGCAAAAGAGACGCCCGGGAGTGGGCGTGGCTAAAAACGGCGCATTTGCGCCGCTTTTTAACGCCTGGGTCAGGCATGGCGTTAAGGGACAAGTGGGCTCAAAATGAGCCCAGAGTGCCCTCCCCTGGCCCCAGGGACCCCCCCTGCCACCCTTGCCCACCCCAGGAGGACACCCAAGGCTGGAGGGACCCACCCCAGGGACATTCAGGTAAGTTCAGGTAAGTATTTTTTTATTTTTTTTTAATAATTTTTTTTGGCATAGGGGGGCCTGATTTGTGCCCCCCTACATGCCACTATGCCCAATGACCATGCCCAGGGGACAGAAGTCCCCTGGGCATGGCCATTGGCCAAGGGGGCATGACTCCTATCTTTACAATGATAGGAGTCATGTTGATGGGGGATGGGCGTCGTTAAAAAATGGCGCAAGTCGGGTTAAGACGATTTTTTCGACGTAACCTGACTTGCCCCATTTTAAGACGCCCATGCGCCATTTTCCCCCTACGCCGGCGCTGCCTGGTGTACGTGGTTTTTCTCGCGCACACCAGGCAGCGCCGGTCTGCTTGCGCCGGCTAACGCCATTCAATAAATACGGCGCCCGCATGGCGCTTCAGAATGGCGTTAGCCGGCGCAAAACTTTTTGACGCTAAACTGCGTTAGCGCAGTTTAGCGTCAAAAAGTATAAATATGGGCCCAAGTTGTTGAGCCTGGTATAGGGTAGAATAGTAGTTTAGAAAGACCTCAAGTATTTCATCTGTCTCTCAACAAGGCGTCCCTTGTCATCAGTGATTTCCCTAATGTGATTGCGTGAGGAGCAGTCATGCAATTTATGTGCTAGGAGCCTATCTGCCTTGTCTCCTTTTTCATAGTAGGTTTGGTTAACACATAGAGACTTCTTGGCTGCTATTTTCATTAGGAGATGCTTGAACTCACCTCTCAGTAGGCGTACGTCTCTCAGGGTCCTATGGGAGCTCCCCACCTTATGTTGCGCTCCTGCCTGCCATATCTGAGTCTTCAGTTCCTGCAGATTAGGTTTGTTCACTCTTTTGAATGTTGCTGTGTGGGAGATGAGTTCTGTATTGAAGACTGCTTTTGCAGCATGCCACAGGGTCCCTGGAGACATGTCTTCAGTGTAATTTTCAGGAGAGTATCATTCTGTGGCCTTCCTAAAGCGGTCACCTAGGATCGGGTCCTTAGCACTACTTCATCGAGGATCCATGGCCTGAGAAATGGGCACTGTAGGGTCATTGGGCTTAGCATCAACCAGACTAAGGCATGATCCAAGATGGTGCTAACATCGATTTTGGTATCAATGAGGTTGGGCAGCAAGGATTGGGTGACCAAGAGGTAGTCTAGTTGGGATACTGGAATAAAAAATGTAGTCATTCTCTTTGCGGTGGTGATGACACCAGGGATCCAACTATGGCAAGTCTAAAATTCTCTGGGCTAGGCCTGGGAGAGTGCAAGGTTCAGCTTGTTGAGGATGGGAGCGGTCAAGTAAAAAATCTAGAGGGATATTGAAGTCAGCTCCTAGCACCAATACCCCTCAGTGGAAAAGGGAAATCCTCTGGAAGAAGTTGGCATAAAACTCCTCCCTTTCTCCATTGGGGCCATAAATCGAGGTTATGGCTAGCCGAGTGGAGCCAAATGTACCTCGTATGCCTATTTGTTGTCTTTCGTGGTTCCTGTAAGTACTGTCTAGGATAAAGGAATGATCTCAGTGGACCAGAATAGCTACTTACCGGGACATTTGAGTGTAGCAGAGTGGAATTGTGTAGGGTACCAGTAAGAGCGGAGGCGCTTGGTGTCAGCTCAGAGGAGATGCATCTCCTGTAGGAGTGCCATATCAACTTCTTTTAGGCGCAACCATTTTATTAACGCTATACATTTGAGTGGGGTGTTCAAGCCCAGTATGTTTAGGGAAATTATTTTAAGAGTGATCATGTGTAGACTCCCAAGACATTCAGAGCAAAAGGATGTGGTCCTCGCTCCCGCCCACTGGAAGAGCATGTGATAAAATTGTGTGTCAATAACAATGAAAGGTAAACACAGAAAAGAACCATCAATGGTAAAGGCAGAGGGCCAGGCAGCTAGAGAGCCTCCAGGCCACCAGCTATTAAGAAAAAGAGATAAACCATGTACTTGCACAGGCCAAAAGGCCATAAGTAAGGAAAGCTAGAAAAGTGTACTCTTAAAGATAATAGCGTAAGGCAATAAAGAAGGAGCAAACTCGTGGGTAAGCCCATGTGGGCCACACCTCCACATATAGTTACAATCTGGTCACTGAAGAGAAGTCAGTTATCAGCAGGAGAGAGAGAAACACCCTCAGTCAGTCAGATAGCAAGGGAAGAACTTAAACAAAGCTCCGCTGATGGTGATGGGAAGGTCAAGGTGGTGTGTTCCTGTCAGAAGAATGGGATTGGTGTTCCTTATCGGCCTGCCATCATTACTTCCACGCCTTCTTCTTTACCTATCATGAGGGTTGAAAGCACCAGCCACATCCTCCATCTACTAAAGCAAGGTCTCTCAATTTGAGGGGACGGTCGGTCTCAGGTAGGGATGGTAGACCAAGCACCTCCCAGGACTCCTAGGCATGCGGGCGACAATCCTCTTGTCTTGATGTGTAAAGTGAATGCAAAGTGGGAAACCCCACCAATGTGGGATTTTAATGTGCTGCAGGTGATGGGTAACATCCTTAAAGTCTTAGCCGTGGGCTAACTAATGGGCCAAAATGTCTTGTAACAAAGAAATAGAGTCCCCATGGAAGACGATCTGTTGTTATTGTTGCACAGCCTGTAGACTCTGTTCCTTCTGGTGAAAATAGTGAATTCAAGTTAGAGTGTATGGTGCCAGGTTCTTTTGGTGGTGGAAGGAAGAATTTGACCAGCGACTCATCGTGGAGCTGCAGGAGGTGTGCAAAGAGGGCCTGAACATGTGACTCGAGATCCGCTGGCAGAATGGAGGCTGCCAAGCCCTGGATGCCAATGTTGTTTTACCTTGTATGATTTTCTAAGTTATCAGTCTTGTTGTGGAGTGCCCGTTGTCCCATCTCCAGCCTCTGAATATGGGCCATGCAGTCGACGTTGTTGAGGACATAGGGCCTGATTCTAACTTCGGCGGGCGGCGGAGGCCGCCCGCCGAAGTTCCCCCACCAAAATACCGCTCCGCGGTCTAAAGACTGCTGAGGGTATTTTGGGATTTGCCCTGGGCTGGCGGGCGGCCTCCAAAAGGCCGCCCGCCAGCCCAGGGCAAATCAACCTTCCCACGAGGACGCCGGCTCAGAATTGAGGCGGCGTAGTGGGAAGGTGCGACGGGTGCAGTGGCACCCGTCACGTATTTCAGTGTCTGTATAGCAGACACTGAAATACTTTGTGGGGCCCTCTTACGGGGGCCCCTGCAGTGCCCATGCCATTGGCATGGGCACTGCAGGGGCCCCCAGGGGCCCCGTGGCACCCCCTACCGCCATCCTGTTCCTGGCGGGAGACCCGCCAGGAACAGGATGGCGGTAGGGGGTGTCAGAATCCCCATGGCTGCGGAGCGCGCTCCGCAGCCATGGAGGATTCTGTAGGGCAGCGGAAAACTGGCGGGAGACCGCCGGTTTTCCTTGTCTGACCGCGGCCGAACCGCCGCAGTCAGAATGCCCTGCGGGGCACCGCCGGTCTGTCGGCGGTGCTCCCGCCGACCCTGGCCCCAGCGGTCTGAGACCGCCGGGGTCAAAATGACCCCCATAGTCTGTCACTGTTGTCTGCACTGTGGCAAGGCAGGCATCAGTCTGGCAAAATGACTGGTAAAATCTTAGCGGAGTGATGTGAGGTCTTTACGAAATTCAATGAGAAGGAGTTGAATATCCTCTTTGATCGCGGCATTCCGAGTCTGAAGCCCTACTCTGGGCTTGGGGTTGAAGCTGTGAATATCCCTCCTTTCAGTGGGTGGTCAGACTTGTGGAACATGTTCCTGATCGAGGAAGAGAGAGGGGGCTTTGATTTATTCACCGCTATTGAAGTTCAGGGGCAAAGAGAATCCAGTCCTCAGTTGGCATGAGGCAGAACAATTCAACACTCCTGCTGGCAACCAAATGCCAGTCTTGCGCCTCCAAGGGTGGGAGCATGCGAGGAGCAGTCCCAGTCTGCCCCAAATAGTTTTCTGTTCAAGGGTCAAAGAACGGCATTGCAGGTTGGCCCATGCCGAGAAGTGAAGGGAGCTGCCGCGAATGAGGAAAGTGCATTTGCCAGGGGGAAAGGTTGTCTTAAAAGAAGAGAAGTAGTTGTATCCCAACATATGGGCTATGTCCCTGGTGGATGACTGTCGCCAGGTTCAGTGGGCCCAGGGACTGTCACAAGAAGGCTCCTCAGTCCATAGGTGCACTGGACATGCTTGTACCTCCCTCCCAGTCTCAACCATTCAGTGGCCATCACACGTGAGTCTGCAGGGTCTGAGTAGAGTCCATGGGGTAGCGAATATACGGTGGGGCCAGGTGTGCTGTCTAGTGTTTGTGGACTCATCTTGTTAATTGGTGCTGTTGACGCTAGCACGTTTGTGGGGCTCCCATTAGGGCGCAGGGCAACAATTGTTGTCTAGGTTATAACTGTCAGGTGGGGCAGGACTTGTCGCTGTTGGGAGATCCACAGGCAATTTATGATGGAGGGGGGGCAGTGCACTCACAGAGCCCCCATCTCCCTGTTGATCCAAATACGAGCTGGCTCACAGGCACTTCTAACATAACCACCACTAGCGGGGGTGCTGAGCTGATCAAGGCATCAGGGAATCCCAGTGTGTGTGTGTCTGGGAAATGCAGAGGGTGGTCGCACCTCAATATAGCCTTCAGGCCTCACCTCAGGCCTGTCTGTGTCCCACTATATTTCTGGGTCAAGCCTAGGTCTGAACCTGCTACCTGGCGTGGCCCTGAGGGAATCACCACCTCACACCGTCTGCCTCTACCTCCAGGCATCGGGTCAATCACAGGCAGACAACAATCTGCCATTCAGGGGGAATGAAAGCATCCGAGAGGCCGCCGCTCCATCAGGCCAGCCCCCCACTGGAACCTTGGTCCTCTTCATGTGCCCGGCTTATGCCCAAACTGGCTGCTGTACCACCTCAGCTGTTACAGTCTGGGGTGCCAGGTTGGTAAATTCTCACCTGGCTGCCAGGAGCATTAGGCAGCTGTCATTGGGGAGCCACCCCTGCTGTTTGCTGGTTCCCGTCTCTCAGGTGGAAGCTGCAACCAACCTGGCTTATCGGATACGGCTCCAAGATGTCCACCGCAGCTCCTCTAGTCACCTGGGCCAGTGACTCTGGGGCCCTCTCTGGCTCAAGAGGGAAATGCCTGGTCTTCCCATGTCGCACCTCGTCTGCAGGTCTGCAGAAAAGGAAGGGGGGTCATGGGGAGGGCAAAACCCCCGTCAAAACAAGCCATTACAGGGGGGTGGATTAAGGGTCGCACATTAGAAGCAGAGGGGAGATGAGTCTTGTTCTTTGCCACACCCCCAGCATGCTACTTTTACTAAAGACGGTGCAGCCAAGTTTTTACCATTGCACAACACAGCACTGCTGATTTTTGACACAGTGCTCTGTAGTGTGAATGTTAGTAAATGCAGGCCTTACTGTTACTGGGATGTAAGCAAAGTAACACATGGAATATTTGCACGACTATTGGCCAACAGAGCCCTGACAGCCTTTATTACCAACACTAATGGCTTACCTGAACCCCGTTGTGAACCTTTTAGGCACAGATGAACACAAGCGACTTCCACACATAACTGTTAGATTGCAAATCAACTTTAAGTCAGGAGTGACACAGACCTGTAGTTGAATTTATGGGTTGATGGAAGAGGAGAATAAACACCTAAAAAACAGTATGTAGATCACAACCTGGAAACCAACAGTTCGTTACTTATAATGTCCTTTGTCATCTCCCCTTTTCTATGTACCCAATAGGGAAGGGAGCTTTGAACATGTATGCGAACCAAATTATCATAAAGGATTCGTATCCTTTCCTCTTAGCCCACTCTAGTAAAGAAGTCTCAGCTGTACACAAAACTGGGCTGAAAAGGTGCTTTCCTTCTGGTTAAGGTTCTTGCGGGGATGAGTGGAAGACTGCCTTTTGAACATAATTTGGTCTGTTTGTGTACCAGGTCATGCCATTCGATATCTGCAATGCGCTTGTTTCCTTTCACCATTTCATTAATGATGGCCTGTGCAAATATACTCACATTGGATGCATCAGTGGCATTTTGATCCGTACCCTCGGTAAAGATACAGTTAGTCTAAATTAGAGATGCCTCTTCCACATAACCACATCAAGCTCTTTGATTTTAATCTGTCAACCGAAAAAGTAACCATAGATCTGCAAAACATGTAGGCAGCTACCACTCCAATTTAAATCAAATAACCCATCTGTAAACAAATGCATTCAGATTAAATAAAAACATCTTTAAATACATTTCCAAATCCAAAATAAAACAAGATTTACTAAAAAAAAAAAGTACGGTTAATTCATATTAAAATAATACCTCTTAGCACAGGCACTGCATCAATTGAGAAAGAACAAAGCACTGTTGCTAGCTGTGAGAAGCCAGTAAGCCGAAACTAAGGATTGAGTCTGCTTTGGCCGATTCGGGGAACGTAGTGACTGTTTTGAGATTTCAACAGGTGTTTGTCAAGGTTTCGCCGTATCTTATGCCATTTCATTATCTCTGACTGAGAACACGATCCATAGGTTGGTGGATAAATTTGCCTGCCACTGCACTGCCAAAGAGTTAGGGCCAGATGTATCAAAGGGTTTACCCATTCTGTGTCAATGGGAAAATGCTTTGGTACATATGGCCCTAAAAATCATCAATTTAGCAAAACCTCAATTAATGGTAATAAAGCCATCTCCTACTCCAAGATGAAATTATGGCTACACCAAGAATGCGTGAAAAGCTTTTATTTAGGCATACGTTTTAATCGGAAACGGGATTGACATTAACAGCCAGAGAAGGCAATGAATGCGTTTAAGTGAACTCCAATGTCGATCTTAAATGTAAACGTTAGATTGGCAGTCAGCCCCTCCGTACGGTTTTACAGATGCATAGGCAAAAGGCAATAGCAGTCGCTACAAACGAAGCTGCACTCCGGAGCTACATTAAACCAAGGGAACTGCATATAACGGCACGGTTTCATAAGAACTCTTCTTAAAACAGGTCTTGGTACTCATCTGTACTATAGCATCTACATCACCCATGTTGTACTGGCTGCGACTGACAGATATAGTTTCGGGGCATCACAACTAAAAGCTGTGTGAGAGGTTTAGATGTCCGGAATCAGGGATTGCGGGAGGAGGCTTGGTAGCTGGTGGAGTGGAGGGGGATTGTATTTGGTCTTGGGGAGTGACTAAAGACTGTTGAGCATCACATGTTAATCCCAATCTCTAGGACCTAGAGTGCGTAAACCTAGGGGATAATCCTGCTACCTATGGATATGACACAACTAAATTAGTTAAAGAAGAACACTGGCCCTTAGAAGTCCAAAAACATAATTGTCAACCTCAAAGTCTCCGTGATGGCATCTATTTACATCTTCATAAACGTAACATTCTGTTATAGAGCAGACGACCCTACAATATACTTCGCTGTTGAAGATTCTGGCACGGAATTAGCAGTGATGTAAACAGCATGATCAGCACGGGCACTTTCGTCTTGGATTTTATGGGAGAGATGGATCCTAGAAACAAAAAGCCTCCGTTTATATATAATAATCATTCCAGAATTGCGTGCGTACTGTAGAAGTACAAACATTATGTTTTGGTGTTGTGTATCTTTGGTCTTTTTAAATGGCTATTGATATGGCTAACACCAAAACCAATAAATAAATGAGATAATAGAGGTAAATATAGACTATTTTTACATGCTCATCTATGTACCTGAAAGATATATATCATGAAGGTACTGTGTGTGAAATTAAGTATACTCAGGTCTACTGGAACTATGCGACAGGGGAGCAGCAAATTATGCACCAGGAAAAGACAAATTATGTGGTTAAATGCAGCTCATGTTTACTTCATTATAGTATAATTTGTACACATGGTAGTACTATCTTGCAAATCATCACATCATTAGTACCAGCTAGCAATCAAGTACAGAAAGAAATTGAAAGATGGTCTTTGCAATCGACCTTCCACTGCCTGCAAACACTTCATCATGCTTTTGATCCGTTTTAGCTAGAAAAAATAATTTGTTTGCTCAAATCTACAGATTATGCAACAGATGATGGATTATGTGGCAAACAAATTAGTTTTATTTTACTTTCTGTCCATTTGCTTGAGGAGGTTGACCAGAGGAGATTTGGGTATCAATATCTATCAAATGATATACCTTTTGGCAGAAGTAGGAAATATAACGTAACCCTGTAAGAATCATAAGTTCATTGTCCACTGACTGAGCAAAAGTGTGTTTTATGAAAAAGTTACTCAAGTATTCTTCACACGTCAGGTAACTTACAATAATGGATCATCCCTTTCAACTAAAAAAGTTGATGAAGAAGGTGTTCTTACCCCATGGTAGGGTACAGAAAAGCCATTTTGAACTGAACTATGGGGACCACTATCGTTAGACACCAAAATGCAACTGAAATTGCACAAACAAGATGGCAAATCTGATCACTGTTCTGAAGAATTGTTCCTGTGTAGCACACTGTACAGTTGAGGAATTCACATCCTCGGCCTGTTTATCATTCTGCAGGGCAGTGAACATGTTGATTGTCAAGAGATGGTAGACAAATAAATGCTAGAACATGAATTTTTATTCAACCCAATTGAATACTCTTTTGAAAATTTTATGGTTGACTTTGTAAAATTGTATAGTTGTTTGGGAGTATCCAAGCAAGAGAATGTTTAGCCACAGATTCCTTATCCTCAGTTGGAGATAATGTCCTCAAGCTGGTTTCCAAGGCTCTTGTAAAGATTTGGAAGGTGACTGGTGTGTTCCAGTACTCATTTATTTGAAGTTTTTTCAATGAGGTTTCAAGAAAGGCTCTTGCAGGTGAGCTCAGAAGGCTCTTCCTTATTCCTGCCCTCAGGAGCTAGTTTGGTTTAGGGATTCCCATGTAGCGGCCTTGAGCATATGACAATATTTAGATACTCCCCTTGTCTGGCTTTAGCCTGTTTTGTGATCCCAAATTTTTGTCTGACCTGTGCAGAGTATGCACATATTGGAAGGCTAAACAGTGACATATATGTTGTGGTGATTATTTTGTCCAACGTTATTGAATCTCTATCACACAGAGACCCGCTGCTGACAGTAATAGTAGACAACAGTTTTCTTGTGACCACTTTCAGCATAGGAATTAAAGTGGGCATCTTAATGATTTGTAGAGCACAATAAATACTGCAGTTAAGGGTCATGCTCTGGCTATAAATAGTTATTTGTGCAGCAGGAAAGAGGCTCTCAAGTCAATTTTCACCCAAAAATATTTATATTCAGTGACTCTATTGATTTGCTGGGTGTTTAGGCACCAGGCTTGAGTTTTGTCCATTTTAATGTCTATTGCTTTAACTATTATTTAGATTTATTGCAAGTTTGTTACTGGTAGAATATTCTAATAACCCATTCAGTAATTTCTGTAGGCATTCTTTGGTCTTTTTTTATCAATACCACATTACCTGCATATAACAAATTTGATATCAGATGACCACCAAGTTGAGGGGGTGCCCATGTAATGCATCTAATTCGACTGAAAGATCCACTAAGTAAAGGTTAAACAACTGTGGAACCAAAACACAGTCCAACGTGAGCCCATAGGAAGTGACCTTCTTACGAGAGATGTGACATCCTTCACTCTCATCCGAGTATTGCTGTATAATAGTTGAATAACCCTGATAAATGTATCAGGATGATCCAATGTGCATGTTTTTGCACAATTTATTTCTAGGAAAACAATCAAATGTAGATTTGAAGTCCACAAAGCACAGATGTATTGATGCATGGGACTCCAAGGTTTTGTCAATGAGAAGAGACAGTGGTAGTCGATTGACTGATGTTCCCATGCCTTGACAGTACCCGGTTTTATTTGTTGAAATTATTTGTTTCTCTTTGGTCCAGTTGATAGGGTCTTGCAGCAATAACCCATTGACACAGTTGGCCTTGTTATCCAAGAGCTCTATTAGCTGTGGTAGGTTATTATTTGCTGAAATGTTTGTGCTGGAATTAGCAGTCCTGTGGGTGACTTATGTTGACCACATAGAGAGGTCATTTCAGAATTGCAAATAAGGTTCTCTGCTAGCTTGCCCCAATGCATTGACCTCTGCCTTTGTTGTCAGTAGTGAAACAGTTTGGACGGGCAGGATGTTATCCAATGATTTGTGGGCTCCACTTTGGCGCCAGATACTTTTGAACTGAGTTTGAATTTAAATTTGGAGGAGGGTTTGACAGATGTGCCTGAATGGTCGAAATGTCGCCCTGCTTCTCCACAGTGTTAGACCTGTCTACCTTAGGGTGACCTTCTCAAAAACGTTTTGCTTGCTTGCCTCCATCTTGTTTGGATTTTTGCTCAGTTGACCTTGCTAAAGTGCATGTGCTAACTCCTCTAAACATGGTTTAATTGGCAAATACCTGATTGGTTTATTTAATTTACATGTGAGTCCCTTGTAGAGTAGTTCACCATGTACCCATGGCCTGTAAAATAAATGCTACAAGTAGCCCTGGAACACTTTTTGTGCCACCCACTAAAGTAGCACATTAAAACTTGTCCCAGGCCTGCCAGTGATTGAGCCCTCCAGTAGCCCATGGTCCATCCCTGTGGTCCTGGTACCAAAAGCTGCCCCACTTAGCACCGCCCCAGAACTCAGGTTCTGTGTGGATTATAGGAGGCTCAACTCAGTCACCAAGACGGATGCTCATCCCAAACCTAGAGTTGATGAGCTCATCGACAGGTTAGGGGCTGCCAAGTTCCTGAGCACTTTTGACCTTAGCTCAGACTACTGGCAGATTGCCCTAACTGAAGGAACTAAGGAGAGGTCAGCCTTCTCCACCACAGAGGGCCACTATCATTTGAAAGTGATGCCCTTTGAGTTAAAAAATGACCCTGCCACCTTCCAGAGGCTGGTAAACCAAGTACTCTCTGGTATGGAGGCCTTCAGTACTGCTGTCAGAATATGGAGGAAGTCCCATTCCGTTAGGCCTTGGCGCGGTCTCAATCCACTTTACACCCGCCCTCTTTGCGGTAAGATTCATCTGCCTGGAGGCAGTGCCCGATGGTGGCTTCATTGCCCTCATCCAACACACACTGTATCATTGGGACTTCATGTCCCAGCAACCTTCAGTGACAGCCATCTTTAGGGTGTGGCCTCTCTATAAAAGCCAGCCACACCCAAGTTCCAGTGCTCACTATTTTGAATCCAGCCCACTGGAGCGGTTTCTCCCTGGGACCTCCTAGCCTTTGAGATTTGAAGAACAAACGAGTGGTCGAACTCGCTCCTGGTAAGCTCGTTCTGACGGGGCTTTTCCCCGCCGGTGTTTATTTCCGCTAAAACCTTACTACAGTGTTTCTTACTTGAAATCAGCGGGAGTCGAGCGTTCGCTCGTTTCTGAGTTCCGATGGGGTTTTCCCTGCCGATGCTTATCTGAATGAAACTGATACTTTGTTTCTTTGTGCAGACCCGCTGGAGTCGAGCGGCTGTTTGTGTATTCAACAAACGGTAGCGCGTCCTGAAGAATCCTTATTTGATACTTTGTAATGTTTTGACAATCTTGCTGAGAAAGTAATAAAAAGAGTATTGCTGCCTTGATGATAGAAATACCGCACATGACATTATGTGTTTTTTTTAGTGAATACAATTCATTCCAAGTGCGAGAAAACTTCAATAAATTTATTTTCTTTTGATGCCTGCAAGATTGATTAGTCTGAAAGTAAGAACGAGTCTAGTCACCACGGAGTTGAGTTACTCGTTTTTGGTAAACATTTGAATTATGAAAGTTAGTTCTCATTGTGTCATATCTTGAGCTCCTGGCATATGCTCTCTGGTAGCGTTTTGGTTTTGGTCTGGAGTGCCATTCTTGTGGATTCTTCGCCACATTTGAGAAATTCAATTTTGTTCATTAGGAGGAAAGAATGCAATTTACTGTAGCATGACATGTTTGATTAATGATTAATGCTGCTGGTGTTTTTTCCTGTCTCTAACCTTTTTCCTTTTCAGATCTCCCTCCAAGCTGTTCCTACCCTGCTCACCCTTCCCCCCGCCTGGCCTCTCCAATTATCAGTGTTATTTAAATCACTGAGTTGGTGCTGCCTGGAGGTGGGCCTCTAATCAGCAACACACAGATCCTGAGGAATTGGGCCTTGACAGAATAGTGAGCCCACAAGTTTTACATTCCTCTCGGTCTGTGTGGTTGTTGCTCAAGATGGCCACCTTAGATACGGTAATGCAAGCCATTACACAGTTACAAAAATAACTATTAGAGTCAAAGAACACGACAGCGGCGCTAGTTACTAAAGTAACTCAATTACAAGCTAAAGTTGATGGCACAGCAGCAATACAACAAGGAGCGACACCTCAACCACGTTCATCTCCCATTCCCAGTAACATATCTGTGACTGTGCCCACGCAGATTCCTCTTGCAGCCTCCGAACGGTTCTCTGGAGACCCCTCAAAAGTACAAGTATGTCTTGCCCAGGTGGAGTTGCATTTCACTTGTCGACCGTCCGCTTTTCCAGACCCACAATCCAGAATAGCCTTTCTCATCTCATATCTATCTGGTGATGCTGCTACTTGGGCCGTTCCGCAGGTACATCAAGACAGTCGGTTATTATATAATTGGCGTCTATTTATTAAAGAATTTGAAAAGGTATTCGACCAACGCGCTGTTACCATGTCAGTCGACAAAGAACTGTTGGAGTTGAGACAAGGTAGTAAAGACCTCATTTCCTACCTATCCCATTTCAACTGTCTGGTAGTGGAAACCTCTTGGCCAGAAGAGAAAAGATCAGCCCTTTTTTACCAAGGACTTAGAGAGGAATTGAAAGATATTCTGGCACAAATAGAGCCGCAGCCAAATAACTGTACAGATTTGATTAACCTCACCTTAAGGTTTGACCACAGATTCAATAAAGAAAAGGAGACAAAAAATGTCCTGAGCGCAACTCTTGGCGTACAGACAAATTTAGAAATCCCTTACCTTCTGTGTCTTCGGAAACTTCAGGTCAACCTATGGAGATAGGAACTCTTCGACAACCATTAACAAAAGAGGAAAAGGAACTCCGTTGTCGCAAAGGACAAAGGGGGTTATTACAACTTTGGAGGAGGTGTTAATCCATCCCAAAAGTGACGGATATACCACCAGCCGTATTACGAGTTCCATAGGATATAATGGACTCGTAATATGGCTGGTGGTATATCCGTCACTTTACCGTCACTTTTGGGACAGATTAACACCTCCTCCAAAGTTGTAATAACCCCCAATGTCTTTACTGTGGAAAGAAAGGATATTTTGTAAGGGATTGCTTAGCCAAACCAAAGAATAAAACAGAGTTTACAAACACCCAGAAAAGGCAAATAGCCATGTTGTATAATCCTGAGGAAAACTGGAAGACCCAAGAAAAAAGGAAGGGGACCTCTTGGGTTACTTAAAAATCCATTCAGTACACTTCAATTCAAGGCAACATACCAGACATCTTCGGCTCGCCATACAAATTATGGTGTCAGGAAAGTGGCAAAAATTCCAAGCCTTAATAGATTCTGGTGCAACCGGAAATTTTGTAGATGCACAAACAGCAAAAAAACTACAAATCATAGGCATAAAGAAAAAGATACCAGAAATCGTTCAAGCTGTAGATGGGAATGAGTTATCCGGAGGTCCGATTACCAGATGTACTTCACCCATTCTTATGATGTGTCAGGATATTGATGGTCATGATAATTCAGAGAAGATTTCATTTGATATTATCCAGGCCCCCCAATACGGCTTTATATTAGGCATGCGTTGGTTGATGCTGCACAATCCACAAGTAGACTGGCGAGAAAAGACTTTAAAATTTTCTTCAGCATTTTGCTTAATGAATTGTGTAATTTACAAACAAAAGACATTGTCTCAATGCATAGCTACTGCAGCAGAAAAAGCCATTACTTTGCCTGACATATATTCTGAATATGCTGATGTCTTCAGTGATCAAGCTGCAAGCACTCTACCCCCTCATAGGCCGTACGACTGTCAAATAGACCTTATACCTGGTGCTGCCATACCTAATTGTAGAATTTATGCTTTTGCTGAAAAAGAAAACTAATACCTGAAAGAATATCTTGATCAATGTTTAGAGAATGATTTGATTCGCCCCTCACGTTCACCAGCAGCTGCTCCGCTATTCTTTGTACCGAGGGCGAATGGCGAGTTAAGACCATGCATAGACTACAGAGCCATGAATAAAATCACTGTAAAAAATAAATATCCATTGCCATTAATCCCAGTATTATTGGATCAAGTTACGAATGCAGTGATTTATACAAAACTTGATTTACGCGGAGCCTATCATCTAGTCCGACTACGGGAAGAAGACGAGTGGAAAACAGCATTTAAGACTTGTTATGGGCTCTTCAAATATCAGGTAATGCCCTTCGGATTGTGTAATGCACCTGCGGCCTCCCAATACTTCCTTAATGATGTATTAAGAGAATACTTTGATATTTTTGTAATTGTCTATATAGACGATATCCTGATTTACTCTAACTCGGAGGAACTGCAATAAGAACATGTTATACGAGTATTACATATCTTAAGAAGTCATTGTTTATTCTGTAAACTGAGTAAATGTGAGTTCCATGTTCAAACGGTGGAATTTCTAGGAGTCACCTTAACTCCGAAAGAGATGCAAATGACTGAATGAAAAATCCAAGCAGTAGTTGACTGGCCTATTCCCAAATCAAAACGAGATGTGCAATGTTTTCTGGACTTCGCAAACTTCTATTGGCGATTCATAGACCATTTCTCTCAAAAGGTAGCTCCTATCACCAGATTATTACGAAAAAATGTTCCCTTCCATTGGTCTACAGAAGCCAATGAAGCTTTCAACACACTCAAAAGAGCCTTCACTACTGCTCCTATCTTAGCCCACCCAAGAGATACAGAACCATTTATTGTAGAAGCATATGCTTCTGATGTAGCAGTAGGAGCCATACTTTCACAGCGTCATCCTTGCAATGGACAATTACATCCGTTTGCCTATATGTCAAGGAAGTTGAATGACGCTGAACAAAACTACACTATTGCTGAAAAAGAATGATTAGCCATCCGAGATGTCTTTAAGGAATGGAGACATTATCTATCAGGAACTGAACATAAGATCACAGTATATACCGATCATCGAAACTTGCAGTTCATGAGTTCAGCTAGAGTGTTAACTCCTCGACAACTGTGATGGATGTTGTTTTTTGCGGAGTATGACTTTGTTGTCACTTTCAGGCCTGGTACGGAGAATAGAAAGGCAGATGCATTAACAAGACAAGATTTTTCTCTCTCACACAAGGAAACAAAACCACAACCCATTATAGATCCTACAGAAGTTTTATGCTTAATAGAGGCTGAAAATTTCCTAGATATCATTTGTTCCCATGTTCACATTACAGAATGGCAAAAATGGTTAAAACAAAGCACCAAGTATACTATCCAACAAGGCTTACCATTGTATGAATCTCGAGTTTTCTTACCAGCTGTAGATTTAAGACGAACAGCTTTCCATTGGTTGCATACATACCCAGTAGCAGGACACCCAGGTCCTCAAAAGACTATAGATCTTACGAAAATATATTTTTGGTGGCCCTCTTTTTCTAAAGATGTTAAATCTTTTGTACAAGCATGCAAGGTCTGTGCTCGTTGTAAAAACACAAACGGCAAACCAAAAGGACTGCTAATTCCCTTACCAACACCAAACAACCCTTGGGAACATATTAGTATGGATTTCATTTTTGTACTCCCAGAAGTTGGCCATTTGAATACCATTTCTAGTAGTCATAGATAGCCTCAGGAAATATGCACACTTCATAGCCTGTAATGGATTACCAACGTCTAGTGCGTTAGCCACTCTTATCCTTCAAAATATTGTCCGTCTTCATGGAATCCCAAAAACCATTCTATCAGACAGAGGAACACAATTCTCTGCCCTTTTTTGGCAAACATGGTGTCAAGCATTACAGATAGACTCTGCCTTATTCACCAGTTACCATCCACAAACTGATGGTCAAACGGAGAGACTCAATTAGTCATTAAAACAGTATCTCAGCTGTTACGCTTCCGATACCCCAACCACATGGCCCGATCTCCTTTGGCTCGCTGAACTGGCATACAATAATTCATACCACTCAACAATTAAAGAAACCCCTTTCTATGGGTTATATGGCCGACACCCAGAAATGCTGCCAGTTACTCTACCAATCACAACCCAAAAGTTACCAGTGGTCCAAGATGTAATATCTCACATGCAAAAAATTCACACACGATTACAAGCTAATTTAAAAAAGGCAAAAACATTATAAATTACAATACGATAAAAAATATCAAACAGGTCCGATCTATAAAGAAAAAGAAAAAGTCTGGCTTTCTACTAAGAATTTCAAGTTTAAAGATCACAACACGTTTAATCCTAAATTCATTGGACCATACAAAGTCCTCCGACAAATTAATCCAGTGACATACAAATGTAAGTTACCCTCTTCTTTAAAAATATACCCAGTATTTCATATTTCATTGCTAAAACCCGCTACCTCTTCTAGTGCATCTCGACCGCCCCCGTTATTGGTACAAGGACAATGGGAATATGAGGTGCGGCCATCTTAGATTCACGATTTCGGGGCTCTTCATTGTGTATTTGGTGGCATGGAAGGGATATGGTCCCGAAGAAATTTCCTGGAGCCTGCTTCACACGTACACGCCCCCCGTTTGATACGGCGGTTCCTTCTTCTTCACCCCTCTAAACCTAGCATTCGACCACGCTCGGGGTGGGGGTGTACTGTCAGAATATGGAGGAAGTCCCGTTCAGTTAGGCCTTGGCGCGGTCTCAATCCACTTTCTGCCCGCCCTCTTTGCGGTAAGATTCATCTGCCTGGAGGCAGCGCCCGATGGTGGCTTCATTGCCCTCATCCAACACACACTGTATCATTGGGACTTCATGTCCCAGCAACCTTCAGTGACAGCCATCTTTAGGGTGTGGCCTCTCTTTAAAAGCCAGCCAAACCCAAGTTCTAGTGCTCACTATTTTGAATCTAGCCCTCGAGCGGTTTCTCCCTGGGGCCTCCCAGCCTTTGAGATTTGAAGAACAAGCGAGTGGTCGAACTCGCTCCTGGTAAGCTCGTTCCGACTGGCTTTTCCCCGCCAGTGTTTATTTCGGCTAAAACCTTGCTACAGTGTTTCTTACTTGAAATCAGTGGGAGTCGAGCGTTCGCTCGTTTCTGAGTTCCGATGGGGTTTTCCATGCCGATGCTTATCTGAATGAAACTGATACAGCCTGTTGGCGGTGCTTCCGTCGTTCGCGGCCCTGGCGGTCGGAATGACCCCCTATGTGTCTTTTTTGAGGGAATACAATTCATTCCAAGTGCGAGAAAACTTCGATAACTTTATTTTCTTTTGATGCCTGCAAGATTGATTAGTCGGAAAGTAAGAACGAGTCTAGTCACCACGGAGTTGAGTTACTCGTTTTTAGTGAACATTTGAATTATGAAAGTTAGTTCTCATTGTGTCATATCTTGAGCTCCTGGCATATGCTCTCTGGTAGCGTTTTGGTTTTGGTCTGGAGTGCCATTCTTGTGGATTCTTCGCCACATTTGAGAAATTCAATTTTGTTCATTAGGAGGAAATAATGCAATATACTGTAGCATGACATGTTTGATTAATGATTAATGCTCCTGGTGTTTTTTCCTGTCTCTAACCTTTTTCTTTTTCAGATCTCCCTCCAAGCTGTTCCTACCCTGCTCACCCTTCCCCCCGCCTGGCCTCTCCAAATATCAGTGTTATTTAAATCACTGAGTTGGTGCTGCCTGGAGGTGGGCCTCTAATCAACAACACACAGATCCCGAGGAATTGGGCCTTGACAGCTGCCTACTTAGATGATATAGCTGTCTTTAGTACCAGCTGCAAGGACAACCTCTTCCACCTCCAGGAAGTGCTTCATTCCCTGCAGAACGTAGGCCTGACTTTCAAGGCCAGAAAGTGACAGTTAGGGCAGAGGTCCGTGGTGTACTCAGAACACCTGTGTGCGAGGGAAAGGTGCAGCTCCTTCAACCCAAAATAAAGACTATTCTGGCCAGGCAGTCACAAAACACTCAAACTGAGGTGAGGGCCTTCTTGGGATTCACAGGTTATTATAGAAAGCTTGTCAAGGGGTATGGCACAATTGTTGCCCCCTTGACTGAGCTGACTTCAAACAACCAGCCCAGTTAGGTGAGCTGAATGGCGGCCTGCCAGAGAGCCTTTAGCTCCTTGAAAAAAGCCATGTACACAGCCCCGGTGCTCAAAGCCTCTTTCGTTTCCAAAGAATTTAAACACATGCTTCACAGCATGGCATGGGGCAGTACTTTCTCAGCTTAATGATGAGGGCCTAGATCAACATGTAGCCTTTATCTCTCGGAGGTTACTTCCTAGGGAACAGAGATGATGTGCTATTGATAGAGAAGCCTATGCTGTGGTCTGGGCACTGAAGAAGCTGAGACCGTACCTGTATGAGACTCACTTCACAGTTCAGACAGACCATAGGCCCCTCAGGCGGCTAATTCAAATGAGCGGTGAGAATCCAAAATTGTTGAGGTAGTCCACCTCCCTACAGGGAACGAACTTTATGATGGAACACAGACCTGGGTCAGACCACACCAATGCTGATGGTCAATCCAGGTTCTTTCGCCATAGCGATGAGAACTCACAGGAGGTTTGGTAGTTCTCTTCACTTTCAGCTGGAGAGCACATGTTAGACCTCTCAGTGTTAGGGTTTCCTACCCCAACTTTTTGCCTGCTTACCTCCATCTTATTTGGATTTTTGCTCTGTTGGATGTAGGACTCTGTGCACTTTTCCACTGCTAACCAGTGCTAATGTGCATGTGCTCACTTTTCTAAACATGGTTTGATTGGCATATACCTGACTGTCCTGTTTAATTTACATGTAAATCCCTTGAAGAGTAGTATACCATATATCCAGGGCCTGTAAATTAAATGCTATCAGTGGGCCTGCAGCCCTTATTTTCCCACCCACTTCAATGGCACTTTAAAACTTGTCCCAGGCTTTCCATTGCAGCCTGAAGGCAGAGTCCCAGTGCCAAGTCGACTTAGCATTTAAAACCCCTTGCCAAGTCTTAAACTTCCCTTTTATTACATAAAAGGTCACCCCTAGGGTAGGCCCTTGGTAGCCCATAGTGCAGTGTGCTGTGTAATTAAAAGGTAGAACATGTACTTTTTAATTTTACATGTCTTAGTAGTGAAAAACTCCCAAATTTGTTTTCTCACTACGGTGAGGCCTATCCCTCCCGTAGGGCACCATTGGGGATTCCTTATTAAAATTAAGAAGTTGTAATTCGTAAACCAGAGGTGTTAGATATATCATGTTAGATATCTATGAACTTGTAAAGATAAACCCTCTTTAATAGTAAAATCGGATTCACCTTTACAAATCTGAAAATTACACTTTTTAAATGTTGGCATTTTCCTGCCCTTAGCCCTCTGTGCCTGTAACCCACCTTAGGTCACATGATTGAGTGTAAGTGACATTTGGGACATTATGAATTCACTGCAGACAGTCACGCATTAGGGGGATTGGCAGAGCTTGAATGGGCCATTAACTGACTTGATGGGAGGGCGGAACTAAGCACAAGCCCCACTTGCAACTGAATAGGCTGGGCTCTGCCACCACACAATAGGCTTAATGATCCTGTATTGTCAGTGGAGCCAGCTAGGAGCCAGGGCAGGAGAGGCAGGAAAATCCTGGAACTTCAAAGAATCTTTTTGGAAACTTCACCCAACTTCTAGGAGCAGGGCACCAGGGTATACAAATAGGGCTATCAGACCTGCTCCTCAGTTCACTACTGGACCTGTGGAAGGACTCATTGAAGACTGCCTGCTGCTGTGACCTGCTGCACACTCTGCCTGGCTGCTGCTGTACCTGGAAAGACTGTTTTGCTGCGAGCCTGCTTGGAACTTTCAGAGGCCAGCCCTGCTGAAGAGCCCTGCATCACCACTTGCACCCATGACTCCATAAGTGACTCCAATGGCTAGCTTAGCTGGTTGTTTATTCTGATCCACAGGGACGTAACAGGCTCCCATCATCTTAAACTTGCACATGAACCCAGCCTGAGTCAGTCCTGAGTCCCCAACAGGTCTCCATCCGTTCCCGGATTCTTGGTTGTAGTGCTCATATTCAGAGCTCTTATTCTACTGATTGGATTTTCATGGTTTTGGTTTCAAATAATGTATTAAAACCTTCTCTATTTTTCTAAATTGGTTTGGGATTTTTATTGTGTTGTGCTGCTGTTTGTGTACTGTATAAATAATTAACACAATGCCTCTAAGTTTACCCTGACTGCTGTTTGTGCCAAGCTACCCAGGGCTAAGCACAGGTTAAATAATTAACATTTTGAGGTTCACCCGACAAGGGATTGTGGCTTTTGCTTGACCAGGGCTCACACCCCAGTAATCCAACAACCCAATTTCTCAGTCAGAATAAATATATCTAGCTTCATTTGATTTTTCCTCCTGCCTTCCTTGTTTTTGAAAAACAAATAAAGTTTGAGCAAATAGTGTTGTGAAAAAAGGTAAGGCTGTGTTAGCTCTGCCTTCCTAAGCTTTTACTGTTTCATTGTGGACGTTGTTTTTGACACAGACCGCTGCACAATTACTCCCCAGTGGGGAAGTAGAAGTTGTTAGCTTGGGAGTGTTCTTAATATTTGACATCTGGTAAACTCCAGCTTCTCTTCGGCTTCTGAACAGTAAGAGTAATACTTTTTTAAAATTTCTGAACTGCAGGTTGGGTGGATTGCTCTCTCACTCAGAGTGTTTTTTAAATAGGTCGAGGTAACACTAGATTGTCACAAGATTGAGTTAAACTCCAGGCCACTCCCTTGCCACATTTGTGTTCTGCTCGGAACTTCGGCCAGCGAAATGCAGGTCATTTAGTGATTCTTCTTGTCTTGTTTGGCCCTGTTGAGCATTTGGTTGTTACAAACTGAACACAGGAGGAAAAAACTAGTTTTTTTCAGTTACTAAACTCTATAAAGCTGCAGGAAAGTGAGCTTAACTTATTAAGTAAGGGTGAAGAAGAGCAGGAATTAAATTTTAGGTCTGTCTCAGATGGAGCCCAAATGATGAGACTGTTTAAGTTTGCTAATTTGGTGTCAAATACAGATACAAACATTTTTTACGTTTTTATGTGTTCCACTTGTTAAGCAGGTTTATGAGAATTGTAATTCAAGGAATGAACAGTGCCATTAATAGTGTTTAACAGCGCAGTCCAGGTATCTCTCTGAGGGCAGCTACCTAATTGTGTCACATTAGCTATGCTAACTTTCTGGGGTTTTGTCAAGTTGTTCAGATGGACTATCAGTATCCAGGTCAACATTGTTTCATTCATTTGGTAACAGGAATTTTACCACATTTGTGTCCTTCTTAGTGGGGAGTTATTAAGGTTTAATGAAGAAAATATGAAGTCACTTTTAGGGGAACACTTTTGATATTCAGGATGCCAGTGAGCATAAAAGGTACTGTCTTCTGGTTGACAGGGACTAGAAGAAAGTTGTGGTGGACTCTGAAGTTTTTCTTAAAGCTTCTGAGCGTGAGCAAATGGGTCAGTTTCGGAAATGTTCGGAGTTGGCCCTCTGGGAGTTATGTGGCCTTGTTGCTGTGGGGCTGTGATCTGTTCTAGATGTAAGGTATTATTTGATGGCCAGCTCTCAAGAGTTATCTCTCCAGTCGGGAAAGTGTTATGCAATCTCATTATAATTTCCATTAACCCTGTGCCCTTTTGGGATTATTGTGGCATTATATTAGGTCTTGCAAGCCAGTATCTTGAACCTCCCCCCCTTGAAGTATCTTGATTTTGGAACCATTCTTGTAAACTGCTATTAAGGGCCTTTGTCTGGGACGGTGCTCGTTCCTGCTGGTGCCCCTGAGAGTATGGGGCTGCATCTCTCTTTTTTGTTTTTTGCAGTCTAAAGCATTTACGGAACAATTAAAGAAATTAAAGTTGGTTGGCACTGTGGTGGTCTTTTGAAACATGTTTGGAACTGGGCACAAATGTTTAGATCTTTGCAGGTGGACTTCATTGTCTAATTTTGCCCATGTTGTCTTGTCTGCCTCATTTTTCTCAATGCGGGAACTATCTGCTTACCCAATCTCATCTTTAGACCTCAGTTTAGGAGTCATTGGGGCACAGATTGTCAAAGTCCACTTGCTGTGGCAGCACCTCTTTTTATAAAGTTGCACTGCTACATTGAGCAGTGTCCCCTTAGTGCACTACTTCGGTGCCTCGGAGCAGAGACTTATCCTCCTTTTAAGATTCCTCATGCAGTAACCTGCATTGATTTAATCTTTGTGACATCACATATCACAGTAATCAAATGTAGTTCCAATGACCATTTAATGAACATAACGCAAAATCACATCTTTTCGGTTGATTTATAAATCTGATGTACAAGAAGACGTGTTTATCAATCCCAATGCATTTTGGGCCACTGCCCTTCATCAGGGGAAAGGATCTGTAACCAAATAAATAAGATATCAATTTTGAGGAAAAGAATAGAGTCAAGGAATATAAAAATAACAGACTGTCTCTAGGACCACTCCAGGACAATGTAATGTATGTCCATTAGTCAGTGAAGATCACGGTGGGCATGCCGGTCGAAATAATAGATGGTGACATAGTCTTTTTCATAAGATGTACTTCATACATATGTATCAAACAGTGAGAATCATGCTGGGAGTGCTAATTCAAAAGGCTAACAAAGACACTACATTATACCATCTGGTGCCGGTGATATAAACAGAGCAAATATTATACTGTGTGTGAGAATATTCTCTGTTTCGATCCGGGTAAAGTAAAAGATTTACAAAGGTAGTGAAGGCGCCCCAGAGTTTCTATGTTTGACGTGTGGTCATTAAGTCAATGAAATTATACAAATGTGCTTCCCCAACAGGGCCTAGGCAAGTGAAGCATGGTTAAATGTAGCACTAGTGAAAATGTTGCGTAGCATATAGATAGAATGAGTGTTCTCCGCATTAGTAAACCTGTGTCCTTTGTCATATCTGCATTCAGACTCTCCCATCGTGTCTTTGACTTGTTCCGCTTAGTGTGCTATTTGAACATTGCCGAAATAAATGATGGACAGACAGTAGTCTTGGTGGCCATGAAACATCCGCCATGTTTGAATGGAAGTGTTCAACATTAATGTCTATTAGATCCGGCGTTGAGATTAAAAATGAGGTTAGAAAAATACCACAAGGTTGTGGAAATGCAGTTGCGTATCTCAATCAATACTTAAAAACATTACATTTGTAATTTATTCTGGTGTAGAGATGTAAATGCAGCCTGTTAGTTATTCCCTAGAGCCAAAATGGAAGTATACGACTTGTAGTATGAACATAAACCAGCATGTATAACATCTATCTCTGTTCCATATGTATTACCTTGATCTCTATCAGCCTGTCCTAATTACAAATCCACTGAACTCATGTAAATTGCCTAAATTAAACAAAGAATCAAATATGATTTATAAAAAAACAACTGAAATCCAGTTCGTCATTCAGTCCTCTGGGTGTCAGGAGTCCAGTTTTTTTAAGTCAACACCTTTCCTGGGGCATATGGTCTCTAACGTTAGAAATATTAGTTGAAAAATGTGTCCGAACAAGTTGAAATGTGTTGTCATTCTTGATATGTGTGTTACTCTTGTGTTCAGTCAAACTTATTTTGTTTTTTGAGTTCTGTTTCCCCCACTTCTCCTAAGCCACAAGAGCATTTCGAAACGTAGATCACTAAAATCACATGTGGCACTGGTGTATACTTTTATTTTGGTTCCTCTGTGTGGGTGGATAATGGTGGTGCCTTTAATGATGTTGTTACAATACCACAGTTCAATCATAGTTCAGCCCCTTTGAACTTTGTCATGGGTCTTTTCACAATATTCTAAGAGTTCATTTAAATTCCTGGACAACTCATATGCAAATAGAGAAGGTTTCTGAAAAGTACTTAAAAAAAAATCTGCTTCAGTGTGAAGCATGGGCCAATGTTTTAAAATGACTTTCTTAATCTGTCAACTTCTGCTGAAATATTTAGAGACATACACCAGACTTCTTGTATCACTATCAGATGTCTTTTGCATCAATAACTGGTTTCTGTCCATGACGTTGACCCTAGATTCTGCTTTGTCAATCACAGTTGCTGGGCATCCCGTTCAGCAAATTTGTTGATCATATAGGTTTTGTTGTTTATGGAAGTGTTATGATCAGAAATTATACCTTCAATCTTGAGTTATTGTGTATAGGGCAGGTGTTTTTTCAGTGATGGCTGGTGAAAACTGATGTAATGCAGCTAATTGTTCTGGTCGGTCGGTTTCAGGTAAAAATTGGTCTCCAACTTGTGTTCTCCCCTAGTAATCTCCACGTCTAAGAAAGTGATGGACATCTCACTCATGTTATGTGTGTATCCAACGCGATCATCAGTTTGGTTGAGTGTGTCTATGGCTTTGGTAAGTTCAAATGTGGTGCCCCTCCATATAATGGAAATATCATCAATGTATCACCAATAACACATGAGGCTGTTTGTCCTTTTGAATTTTGTCAATATGTGATCCAACTCAAATGTATGCATGAACAGATTGGGGTAGCACAGAGCTGTGTGTTGCCCATGGACGTACCAGTTCTTTGTAGGAAGTAATCCTGGTTCCAAGTAAAGTAGCTGCGATATAGTGTGAAGTGTAGTAACTCCATGGGGAATATATTCAAATTTCGTCTTTGTTGCAATCTGCCATCTGACAGCTTCAATATCTAAATTATGAGGGACTGGTGTATAGAGTGACTTCACATCTATGGTACACAGTATAATGTTTTCTTCTATGTCAAATTCAATAATTACTTATTTTTTGTAAAAAGTTGGTGGTGTCTCTCAGGTATGTAGACATGTTCTGTACATGTGGTTGCAAGTGTCTGTCTAAATACTTGCCACTGGTTCAATGTTTGATTTCTTTGTTGACACCATGGGTCTAAATGGTGGATAAGTTAAGTTCTTGTGTATTTTCAGTAGCATGGTGGAGCTTGGGATTTGCTTGTGGTAGATATCTTTTGCCTTCCCCTGTTATTGTCCCAAGAGTCACTGCTTGTAACAAAATAGTAGATAAAGGGGGTTATTCTAACTTTGGAGGAGGTGTTAATCCGTCCCAAAAGTGACGGAAAAGTGACGGATTTACCACCAGCCGTATTACGAGTCCATTATATCCTATGGAACTCGTAATACGGCTGGTGGTATATCCGTCACTTTACCGTCACTTTTGGGACGGATTAACACTCCTCCAAAGTTAGAATAACCCCCAAAGTTCTTTGAAACTCATGGGGGTGGGGTGAATTCAAGTTTCATGTACTTGGTGGAATCATAGACATGATTTTCTACATTCTGTCTGTAGTATGCGCTATCCATCATAACAAGAGCCCCTCCTTTATCTGCCACACAACAAGTTATATCCAGGTTGCTGGCAATGTTTTGAATGACACTCCTCTCCTTGATAGTCCTATTGAATATTTTAGTAGGCTTAATGTTAAAAATCCTGTGTATTTCTTGTTTCACTATAAACTCAAAAGAATCAAGGACCTTATGGCTGACTGGTGCTATGAAAGAGCTTTTACATTTTAATCGCAATAAAGTGCTACTGGCTTTCTTCTTTGGTTCATCCACTAGGTTCTCAAAAAAGTGTCTTAATCTAATATTCCTCATAAACTTTAAAAAAAAACACTTCTTGTTCTGGTACATTCGAATGGTAGGTGGAACCAAATGATATATCTTTTTTTTGCAAGGTCTTGATTTGTAAAGCTGTTAGTCAACACTTTGAGATATTGATTACCAGGTTGTTTTCTTCTATGGTTTGTAGCTTCTAGTTGACTTCCACTGATCCTTCGCTAAAGGTTGGATCTTGCATTTTCTTCCCATGACCTCATTTGGTTTTTTGTTTATGGCTGTGCTGAAGTCTAAAAAAGCTGTACTCTAAATCTCAGGTAGAGGATCATTTTGTGGTGGTCCTGTAGACTTTGTGATGCCCTGGAGACCCAGGTTTTTTTGTGAGACTCGATTACAGATTTGTTGTCAGAAGAAGAGGTTTCATCCTCTAAAGAACTAGTGAATTGTTGATTGTGTCTTTTCTTGGCGTAGATATCAGCCCAATTGTATACTTCTCCTAATTTATAATCAATTGTATCCCTTTTAATTTCCTAATTTGCTACGCATTTATGTCACTGGTCTTATGTTCAAGTTGAAGATTTATGTCAGAGAGTGTTTTGTCCCAATCTGATTGTTTCATTTTGGTTAATAATTCACTTTTGAGTTGGTTTATTTAGCTAGTTAACTCCTGTAGTAGTCTAATTTACTGAACGGGGATAGCCAGACACCGTGATTGAGAAAGCAGAATCCAGGATCACCCTCACAGAAAGAAATCAGTTATTGACGCAAAACAAATCTGACAGTAACATGAGAAGACAGGTGTATGTTTCTAAATATTCCATCAGAAATTCACAGATTAAGAAAGTTATTTTGCCGTTTGATATGTGATATCATAAAGATTAAAAATACGTAGGATGTTGGTTGAGAAATCTTAAAAGGAGGATAAGTCTTGGATCCGAAACACTGAAGGACTGCACTAAGGGGACACAGCTCAATGTAGCTGTGCAACTTTATACATTGAACTCACACAAATGGCCAGAAGGTGATACTCTTGTGCACACGAACAAAGGAATAAGTGGATTATACAGATTAAATTGGGAGTGCACCATTGACAAGCAGTATTATACATAATCCTGGCAGCACCTCTTTTGCCAGTGAGCCCTTGGTCCTCAAGGTCAGCACCGTAGAAGTGGGACATCCCAACATGCACAGCCCCAAGCTGCATGGGTGTTGGTGTTGCCTACACCCCTCAGGCCCTTCAAGACAGACTGCTGCACCAGCCACGGCACCCCCCTCTCTTCCATGGCCTGGCAAAGAACCAGCCACAAAAGTACTGGGGTGAACACAAGTGAAAAAGGGAGGTGCTGAAGGGAGGTGCTGGCCCTAAGGTTCTGTAAGGTTTGGGCCCTCGGAGCCAGCACAGACAGCTCAGCTGCTTTTGCAGCCATGGTGGGGTGGGAGAGGGGAAAAGAGAATTCAGCTGGCAATTGATGGTTAATAAAGTATAGTGGAGGTAACTGTGAGCATAGATGTAGTGCCAGATGAGAAAAGTTGAAAAGAGTGGACCACGCAGGCCAAGCTGGATCACAATACCCAATGCCCCCTGCTGCCGGTGCAACATTTAAGCACACTTCACTTAAGTAACACATGTTGGGGAATCATTGACTTATTGACTGCACGTCAAACATGAAACTCGGGGGCATCTTTACTACCTTTGTACATCTCTTATTTTACCCAGATCAAAACGGAGCATATTCTAACACACAGCTTGATATTTGCTCTGCTTGAATCACCGGCACTAGACATGATAATGTAGTGTCTTTATTAGCTATTTGAATTAGCACTCCAAGCATGATCGTCACTGTTTGATACATATTTTTGATGCATATCCTCTGAAAAAGACTTTGTCACCATCTAATATTTTGACCAACATGCCCAGCATGATCTTCATTGATTAATGCACATATGTAACATTGTCCTGGAGTGGTCACAGAGACATTCTGTTTATTTTCATACTCCTTGACTCCATTCTTTGCCTCAAAATAGATATATTATTTATTTGGTTACAGATCATTTCCCTTACTGAAGGGCAGCGGCCGAAATACATTGGGATTGTTTAACAAGTCTCCATGTACATCAGATTGATAAATCAACTTAAAAAGATGTGATTTTGGCCTATGTTAATAAAAAATAATCATTAGAACTAACTTTGATTACTGGTGATATGTGATGTCATGAAGATTAAAACCACCCAAGATACTGGTTGAGAAATCGTAAAAGAAGGATAAGTCTCGGGTCCGAAACACCTAAGTAGTACACTGAGGGAACACTGCTCTATGTAGCCATGCAACCTTATACATTGAACTCACCCATATGGCCAGAAGGTGATATACTTGTGCACACAAACAAGGAATAAATGGATTATATGGATTAAATTGGGAGTGCACCATCGACAAGCAGTATAATTCTTATTCCTGGCAGCACCTCTTTTGCCAGTGAGCCCTTGGTCCTCAAGGTCAGCACCTTAGAAGTAGGATATCCCAGCATACATAGCCACAAACTGCACGGGTGTAGCCTGTACTCTTCAGGCCCTTCAAAACAGACCACTGCATCAGCCACTGTATACCCCTCTCTTCCATAGGCTGGCAAAGAACCAGCCAACAAAGTATTGTAGTGAACAAAGTTGAAAAAGTGGTGGGACTCAAGGAGGGAACATGATGGCCGTCTAAAGGAGCCGGTCGCGGAGGGCTCCGTTCCGTGAATAATGCAGTGAATAATAATTACTCCTTACTGGGAAGCGCGAGGGCTTGACGGGTTGGCTGAGGGGATCTGCTATGTTTTTTTTGTTTTGCGGCAGTACGAGGGTGGTGAAGGAGCTGGCAGGAGCAGGGGACGCATCGGAGCACAGGGTTGTGATGCTGCTGAGAGCTCCCTGGAGCTCTTTCGGGTCAGGGAGGCGGCGGCTCGTGGTCCCAACTGGGGAAATCAGGGCAGAGCCAGCACATGGCTGGTTTATTCGGAAAAGAAGATCAGGATATTGAGGATTCCACAGAATATCGAGGACTTGATTATTTCAGGTATTGAGGGGAAAAAACTAAGATTTCAAGGTTTGGAGGTTTTGTGCGCCAGGGGCACGCTACTTTTGATATAAACGCTGTGGTAATTCATTCAGAAAATATGGTGGACAGGGTAAGAGGGCTGGTTGGGACCAGAAAGGAAGGGGGGAAGGTGGCATTTAAAAATGGTTTGGGACAAGTAGCGTATTCCCTGCCCAGCGCTAAAAAAAGTAAGAAAAGAGTGGAAGTTGACAGTCTGGCCCACCTCCAGAAACCTTCTACAGCGAGAAGTAAGGTGGAGCAAGATAATAGTTCTGTTATAAAGAGACTGGATGTGAAGAGTGGTGGAGGTTTGAACTACAGGAAAGTCCGGGTTCCCCATCAGTAAGGACTTATTTTCGAGTATTGCCAGGATCACCTAGAATGTCAACCGGGGGTGCGAGCATGCAAGAGTTGGATAAATCGGACAAGTTAGAGTCTGCTGCCAGTTCGGAGGGCATTAGCCCAGACCTCCGGGTGGATTGGAGAGGTGTTTCACAGTATTCCTTTTCCGTGAGGTCTGTAGAGAGGCAAGAAGAGGCAAATACAGTGCAAGATATTCAACCCATCGGAGAAGATCGTGGGTACTCAATTGCAGATATGTTGAAAGCATTATCTGTGATACTGAAGGGTGGCTTTGAGACTTCTAATGCCAATCAGGCAGAGATTAGGGGTCTCTGTGAAGACTTAGGGAGGAAAATTGACGACCTTGTGTGCCGGACAGCTGCTTTGGAGGAGGAAGTGGGAGAGTTAAGGATGGTGGTGGGGGAAAAAAAAGAGCAAATAAGATATTTAAAAGAAGGGGAAGCAGGGGTAATGGCCAAGATGGAATCCCTGGAAAATAATCAGAGGAGGAATAATCTGACGTTTCTCAGAGTCCCATAAGGATTGGAAGAAGGCGATTTAAAAGCTTTTATGGTTTGATTGATAAAGCAGGAAGTGAATGTGGAAGAATCAGAGGAGGACATTGCTAAAGATATTCAGAGGGTGGACCGGGTCCTGGCAAAAATGCCTTCCAATGGCGATAGACCAAGGAAAAATGTAGTTTATTTTCAAACATATACATTGAAGGAGCATATTCTAGCCCTGGCGTTAAAAAATAAATCATTGCCAGTGAATGGATCCCCATTTGAAATTAGGTCAGACCTAGTGTCTGTGACTTTAAATAAACAGTGGGAGCTGGGTAAAAGAATAGACATGTTAAAAAGATTGGTGCAACAGCTCAGTTAAAATTTCCTGCTTCCTTAAAGGTCATGGTGAACAACAAAATGTATAATTTTACGGATTTGATGGATGTTGATGAGTTGATCAGGAAAATTAAGAAAGGGTGCGGGAATGGGAAAGGTCTGGCCTAAGCTTCTATTGTTTTTCCCGGTAAGGAGGCTTTGTTACAGGGGTGATGCCCCAATTTAGGTACGGTGACCCTCCTCTGACATGTGTCAGGTTAAAGATTGGGTGGGTTCCCTGGGGAGGTGGGAAGATGGGTGAGGTGAAGGGGGATGGTGGTGGGGAGCACTGGATGGGGAGCATAATAGGGAAAAAACGATCCTCATGGTTGCAGGTAGACCAGGGGGGTGGGTGGGTAAAGTGTGGGGTGGGATGTAAGAAGGCAGGTGGTTTTTATTTTGGAAAATGTCAGTAAAGAATTTGAGACTCCTGTCTTGGAATGTAAATGGTCTTAGGGTAAAGAGTAGGCAGAAAAGGTTGGTGCAATATTTGAAGGACGCCCCGTTTGATGTTTTGATCTTACAAGAGACCCAACTTTCTAGGGAGGATTGTTTTGAAGTTAAGCCATGTGGGTGGGTTCAGCAGATAGCCAGCTCAAATTGTATTAGTGGTAGTAAAGGGGTGGCTGTTTTAATAAAGAATCATGTCAATATTACTTTTTTGGAAGGTCCCATGGATAATTCAGGGAGGTGGGCGTTGGGAAAGCTGTCTGCTTTTGAATATGTCTTTACGCTGGTAGGATATTATGGTCCTAATAGGGATGACGTATGTCCATTAAGATAACTTTCAGATCTTCTTCTGCAATATTTAGATCCAATAATATGGGCAGGAGACTTTAATGCCGTATTGAATTATGAATTAGATAGATAATCGTGTAGTAGGGCCAAAATAAATGAGAAAATGCAGGGTCAGATTCGGGTAATGATGTCTCAATGGGGGTTATACGATGACTGGAGGGATAAGAGGGGGTCGGAGAGAGGTTATTTTTATAATAGCAAGAAGTATCAGCATCAGTCCAGAACCGATTATTTCCTTATGAATTCTGTTTTGAGGGACTTTGTTGAGTCAGTAGTATACATTGGGGCCCCTTTATAAGACCATTCAGCGGTCACTTTAGATCTTAGGTTGCCAACGAAAAGGAGGGAAAAAAGGTGGACTTTAGACACAAAACTGCTTTTGGAAGATGAGGTGGTTACGGAATTGCGGGTGCACACGGAGGAATTTTTTAGGATAAATTTGGGTTCAGCTTCCTTAGCGATAGTTTGGGATACATTTAAGGCCTTTTTGAGGGGACGTCTGATTAGGATAGGTGCATACAGGAGGAAATTATATAATGAAGAAATAAGTAGGTTGGAGAATCAAATACGACAATCGGAGCAGGGAATGTTAAGTAAGGAGCAGGGCGAAGAATTTGACAAGTTATACAAGCAACGTCAGACAGCTAGTTTGGTATTGTCAGCTCTTTTGGACCACAGAATTAGATTGAGGTGTGAAGCTAATAGGGTGACACATTTTGAGTATAGTGAGAATAGCAGTAAATTGTTGGCTTGGAAGTTAAAATCAGATAGGGTTAGAAATCAGGTGACAGAAATTCGAGATGAAGATTTGGGTGAGATTAGAAAAAGTGGCGAGCAGGTGGAAGAAGGTTTTTTAAAAAAATGTAAGGATTTATATACAGAAGATTTGAAGCCGCCTTTGAAGGTATTGAAGGGATGGCTTGGGGAATTAGATTTACCTACTCTGAATGAAGAGGAGAGAAGTGCGGTTAATGATCCGTTTCAGCAGAGAGCGGTAGAACGGGTCATTTTAGCTGGCAAATTGGGGAAGGCTTCAGGACCAGATAGGTTATCCATGGAGGTGTATTGAGTTTTGGGTAGCAGTATTTCTGAAGTCTTCAAGCAATTATGTGATAATATTATGGGGGGTGATGAGAATCTTCCTCCTTCTTGGAAAGAGGCTATTATTAAAAACCCGGTAAAAACCTCAGGAAGTGTGATTCATATTGTCAAATATCACTGTTAAATTGTGATTATAAAATCTTTACTAAACTCCTGGCTGATAGATTAGGGATTGTTATGGGGAAACTCATACACACAGATCAGAAAGGGTTTTTGAAGGGTAGGCATATGCATGAATTAACACAGGGGTTGGTAGGGTTGATCGATTTAGCCACTTCTATGCATATGCCTTTAGCTGTGGTAATGGTGGATGCAACAAAAGCATTTGATAGGGTTAATTGGAGGTATTTGATTACAGTAGGTGAATTTTATAAAATTGGAGGCCAATTTATTAGAACATTACAAAAAATCTATCATGACCCGAGTGCAAGAATTTTGGTTAATGGTATGTTACTCCTCCGGTGTAAAGAAATGGCTCCCTGTTGCAGTTACCCCCCACTTTTTGCCTGATACTGATGCTGACTTGACTGAGAAGTGTGCTGGGACCCTGCTAACCAGGCACCAGCACCAGTGTTCTTTCACCTAAAATGTACCATTGTCTCCACAATTGGCATAACCCTGGCACCCAGGTATGTCCCTTGTAACTGGTACCCCTGGTACCAAGGGCCCTGATGCCAGGGAAGGTCTCTAAGGGCTGCAGCATGTCTTATGCCACCCTAGGGACCCCTCACTCAGCACAGACACACTGCTTGCCAGCTTGTGTGTGCTGGTGGGGAGAAAATGACTAAGTCGACATGGCACTTCCCTCAGGGTGCCATGCCAAACTCACACTGCCTGTGGCATAGGTAAGTCACCCCTCTAGCAGGCCTTACAGCCCTAAGGCAGGGTGCACTATACCACAGGTGAGGGCATAGGTGCATGAGCACTATGCCCCTACAGTGTCTAAGCTAAACCTTAGACATTGTAAGTGCAGGGTAGCCATAAGAGTATATGGTCTGGGAATCTGTCAAAAACGAACTCCACAGCTCCATAATGGCTACACTGAATACTGGGAAGTTTGGTATCAAACTTCTCAGAATAATAAACTCACACTGATGCCAGTGTTGGATTTATTAAAAAAATACACACAGAGGGCATCTTATAGATGCCCCCTGTATTTTACCCAATTGTTCAGTGCAGGACTGACTGGTCTGTGCCAGCCTGCTGCTGAGAGACGAGTTTCTGACCCCATGTGGTGAGGGCCTTTGTGCTCTCTGAGGACAGAAACAAAAGCCTGCTCTGGGTGGAGGTGCTTCACACCTCCCCCCTGCAGGAACTGTAACACCTACCAGTGAGCCTCAAAGGCTCAGGCTTCATGTTACAATGCCCCAGGGTACTCCAGCTAGTGGAGATGCCCGCCCCCTGGACACAGCCTCCACTTTTGGCGGCAAGTCCAGGAGAGATAATGAGAAAAACAAGGAGGAGTCACTGGCCAGTCAGGACAGCCCCTAAGATGTCCTGAGCTGAGGTGACTCTGACTTTTAGAAATCCTCCATCTTGCAGATGGAGGATTCCCCCAATAGGGATAGGAATGTGACCCCCTCCCCTTGGGAGGAGGGACAAAGAGGGTGTACCCACCCTCAGGGCTAGTAGCCATTGGCTACTAACCCCCCCAGACCTAAAAACGCCCTTAAATTTAGTATTTAAGGGCTCCCCAGAACCTAGGAACTCAGATTCCTGCAACCTAAGAAGAAGAGGACTGCTAAGCTGAAAAACCCTGCAGAAGAAGACGGAGACACCAACTGCTTTGGCCCCAGCTCTACCGGCCTGTCTCCCCACTTCGAAAAGACACTGCTCCAGCGACGCTTTCCCCAGGACCAGCGACCTCTGAATCCTCAGAGGACTGCCCTGCTCTAGAAGGACCAAGAAACTCCTGAGGACAGCGGCTCTGTTCACCCAAGACTGCAACTTTGTTTCCAAAGAAGCAACTTCAAGACAACTGCGTTTCCCGCCGGAAGCGTGAGACTCTGCACCCGACACCCCCGGCTCGACTTGTGGAGCAACCACACTTCAGGGAGGACTCCCCGGCGACTACGAGACTGTGAGTAGCCAGAGTTGCCCCCCCCTGAGCCCCCACAGCGACGCCTGCAGAGGGAATCCCAAGGCTCCCCCTGACCGCGACTGCCTGCTTCCCAGATCCTGACGCCTGGAAAAGACTCTGCACCCGCAGCCCCCAGGACCTGAAAGATCGGAACTCCAGTGTAGGAGTGACCCCCCAGGAGGCCCTCTCCCTTGCCCAGGTGGTGGCTACCCCGAGGAGCCCCCCCCCCCCTTGCCTACCGGCATCGCTGAAGAGACCCCTTGGTCTCCCATTGATTTACATCGGAAACCCAACGTGTGTTTGCACACTGCACCCGGCCGCCTCCGTGCTGCTGAGGGTGTACTTTCTGTGCTAACTTGTATCCCCCCGGTGCCCTACAAAACTCCCCTGGTCTGCCCTCTGAAATCGCGGGTACTTACCTGCTGGCAGACTGGAACCGGGGCACCCCCTTCTCCATTGAAGCCTATGCGTTTTGGGCACCACTTTGAACTCTGCACCTGACCGGCCCTGAGCTGCTGGTGTGGTAACTTTGGGGTTGCTCTGAACTCCCAATGGTGGGCTACCTTGGACCCAAACTTGAGCCCGTAGGTGGTTTACTTACCTACAAGAACTAACAAACTCTTACTCCCCCTAGGAACTGTGAAAATTGCACTGTGTCTAGTTTTAAAATAGCTATATGTGATTTATGTGAAAGGTATATATGCTATTGTGATTATTCAAAGTTCCTTCAATACCTACCTGCAATACCTTTCATTTAAAGTATTACATGTACAATTTGAACATGTGGTTCTTGAAATAAACTAAGAAAATATATTTTTCTATACAAAAACCTATTGGCCTGGAATTGTCTTTGAGTGTGTGTTCCTCATTTATTGCTTGTATGTGTACAACAAATGCTTAACACTACTCCTTTGATAAGCCTACTGCTCGACCACACTACCACAAAATAGAGCATTAGTATTATCTCTTTTTGCCACTATCTTACCTCTAAGGGGAACCCTTGGACTCTGTGCATACTATTCCTTACTTTGAAATAGTGCATACAGAGCCAACTTCCTACATCCGGTAAAAGTAGAAAGAGGGCTGAGACAGGGGTGCCCACTGTCCCCATTATTATTTGACCTGTATATCAAGCCATTAGGTAGTAGAATTAGAAGAGATAAAAGAATGCTCCCTTCCCGGTGTGGAGACCTGGTCAGGAAGGTTTCTTTATATGCAGATGATTTAATGATTTATACAGTGAACCTAAGTCAGGCCAAACCAGTTCTACAAGAGTTAATGGAAGATTTTGGGGGAATTTCTGGTTATGCTGTTAATAATCAAAAGAACTAAATTATGGCATGGAATATGGAACTAAATGATTTAGTGAATGTAAAGGAAGAAGTTAAATATTTGGGGAATACTGTAACACATGATATATGTAAAATGGCGGAAACAAATCTTGCTCGGGTCATGAGGGAGTTGAACTTTTTAATGAGGAAATGGCTTAATCTTCCACTAAGTATAATAGGTCGGATTAATGTTGTAAAAATGGTGATTGTTCCCAGATTAACTTTTATCTTCAATGCATTGCCATTAATGTTTAACAAGACTGCTTTAAAGAAATTGCAGGGGAAAATTAGCAGTTTTATTTGGGCATCTAAAGGTGTTCGTATATCATGGAAAAAGCTCAGAAGGAAGAAAGAAAAAGGTGGTCTGGCGGCTCCTGATATGCAGTCCTACGCATGGGCTTATCTGTTAAAAAATGTAAAACAGATTCTTAATGCACCAGATCATTCAGAGCTGGGGCAGGTATTAACTGCTATTAAGGAAGGTCAGGAGTTTCAGAAAAGTTTGCTGTATAAGTTTGGGGATCCTAAGTTCTTTAAATAAAATCTGATTTAAGTTATTACAGGATTGGGCAGTGTTGTGGTATGAGGTGAGGAAGATCACAAGGCTGCCGTATTATAGTGAGTGTGCGCCGATCTGGGATTCTCCTGGCTCCCCGGAGTGGACTAAAGACGCCCTGGCCATTCCTCTGAAAGAGGCAGGATTAGTGCAATGGAGACATCTGTGTTATAATGGTGAAATTAGGGAGTTTGACAACCTTAACATGGAGGTAGGTGGAAGGCTGTCTAAGTTTAAATACCTTCAAATGAAGACATGGGTAGGAATGTGACAGAGGAAGTGGGAAGTACTATCGGACTTGAGGACCAGATGCAGCTGGACATTCCACTGAAGAAAGAAGTGGCTACATGGTACTGGCTGATGATGGACATTGTGGATGGTGAATTTAAACTCCCGGAAGAAATCTCGGGGGAGTGCTTGCCGGAGCCACAGCTTAAATACCTTTGGCAAGTATCTACTACACTTCTTTATAATACTGTTAAACCTGCTGCGTTAAGAAGAAATCATTTATTTTCAATTCACAGAGCCTTTTGGACTCTCGAGACTGAGACAGGATAACGTGGTGAGGTGTAAGAAGTGTAGTTCTGCATCAGCTGACAATCTACACATGTTTGTTGACTGCCCTCTACTCTGTAGTTTTTGGCAAGAGGTGGGTGATGCAATTAAGGAGATTCTTCCCACAAGTCGGAAGGTAAGACCTTTGATAGTGATATTTGGCTGTTCAAATGAGGCGCAAAAGATGGGTAGAGATGGAGCTAAACTGTTGTTTTATATGATGCTTGTGGCAAGAAGGGAGATCTGTAGGAAATGGATCAGCCCCACTCCCCCTACTTTTGTTGAATGGAAAAACTCTCTAATTTATAATCTCAAGCTAGAGTGTCATAAAGTTTGTAAGAGAATCAGATTTTGGAATCCGCTGAAGCAATGGTTGGGAAGTGGGGAGGTATGAATAGGTAGGATGTGATCCTACGATTATACTCTCTTCTTTGCTTTCCACACTGGATTTTGGGTGGAAGGTTTTTCCCCGACAGGGGGGATGTGGTTGGAGATCGGTGGTGAGAAGTTGTGTGAGAACTTTCACTGCTCCCCCCTCTCTCCCCACTCGGTATGTGAGGGAAATTTGGGAGGTAAATGAGGATCAAAAAAAAAAGTTGAAAAAGTGGGGTGCTGGCACTAAGGTTCTGAGAGGTTTGGGAACCTCGGAGCCAGCACGGACAACTTAGGTGCTTTCACAGCCATGGCTGGCTGAGGAAGATTAAAAAATAATTCAGCTGGAAGTTGATGGTTAATAAAGGATAGTGGGGGTAATAGTGACCGTATAATTAGTGGCACATGAGAAAAAGTGAACAGAGTAAACCACACAATTCAAGCTTGATCACAATACCCAAAGCCCTCTGCTGCTGATACAGCCAGCACCTCCTGAAAATCACTGAGATGTTGCAGATCCTGCCTAGGTAGGAGGAAGCCTCAGCTTTGATTTGGAGTTCGACTCAGTTTTCATCCATAACATGAGCATGCTCCCAGGAAGCAGCTGTTGCCTTTAAGAACTAGGAGCTAAGCTCCTGTGGGTGGGAGGGGTAGTTTTGATCTCCCCTGTTCCTCAAGCTCCTGCGAGGAGTTGTTTGGTGGCAGGAGAGAGGCTGAACCAAGGCTAGACCCTAGAGGGCTAAACCCCACCTCCCTACTTCTTCTGTGGGAGTGTGTGAAGGGAAGGCCAGAGGAGAGCATGCGGCTGCTGCTTCATACTACGTTAAAGTTGAAATGGGCTTTACTGAACAGACAAAGGCAGTAACACAGACAAAGGTGTAGTGCACGTAGCCCTCCTTAATAGAGTTAATTCTTCTAATCCTCTGCACTCACCTTCTTACTCTGTCTTAGTCACTGGGATTACGGGTTTAGAAAATCTAGCTGTATTGAAGGCTGCAGGCTGACATTGAACAGCTGTTAGGGAAGGTCTTCTCACATATTTTTCTGGGCTTCCCACACATTCATTGGAGATTCAGGTAGTCATTATGCTTTTGCCGGTCACCTGACCGACATGGTGGTCAGTCCACCGCCAGGCTGGTGGTGAAGATAACAATATAACGACTTCAGAAGTGAAGCGGCCCAAACACAACCACCACTGCCAGTGCGGTTGGTCCGCCAGGCTGGAGGTGGGCACTTCCAGCCCAGCGGCAGCCATGAGACCGCCTGCGGTATCATGACCCTGCAGACCGACAGGCTTTCCGTGGTGGTCACACTGCCCAGAAAACCCCGGCAGCAACGCACCAATGATAGGAATCCCCATTCCTGTTGCTGGCATCTCCCCCACATCCACACACATACACGCACCCTTCCCCCCACTTCCACGCACATGCAAACTCCCTCCCCCTACTTCAATGTACATGCACACACCCTCCCCACCAACCCGCGCACAGCCATACATACACCCCACTTGCACTCACACATAAGCACCCCCCTCAATCATGCACACCCCGCCCGCATCCATTCACACACTCCTCACACCGCATCCATTCACGCAATCCACCCACTGCATTCACTCACACGCACTCCCCCTCCACATTCATGCACACACCCAGACACCGCATCCATTCACGCACCAAGACACCCCCATTTGAACACATACATGCACCCATACACCCCCATTCGCACACATAAACACACCCAGACACTCCCATTCACACACATACACACACACGCCCCTCAAGCACCGAACACCCCCTTCTCCTTTTAGACGATCAACTTACCTTTTACAGCGAGGTGGTTGTCTGGAAGGGGATGGGGTTTTCCACCACCAGCACCCCACTGCCGACAGGACTCTGCCATGCCGTATTATGGCGGTCTGTTGGTGGCAGTGGCTTCGGCAGTCTTGGATAAAAAACTCCGAAGTCGTAGCGACCACCTCAGTGCCACTGAAAGCAAAAACCTTTCATTAAGATTACTATTAAATTGAAAAACAATTTCAACAATTATATGTAATTTTTTAGTACTGATGTGGTGATTGTCATCCTGGAGCAAGGCTTATTGGAAGAGAAACAGAGGTAAACTGGTATGGTGATTTGGCTTGAAGAAGTTGGATTTCATCTGACACCTGGACCAAGTACATTTTGCATTTTGGTGTTCATGAGCAGCAGTGTTTGTAGTGAGAGAATTATCGTGCTTCCCACACTCAACAAGGAGCCCCTCATTACAAGCCTGGCAGTCATGGGACCACAATACTCGCGGTGGCGGTCGGACTTCCGCCAAAGCAGCTGTCTGGCATCCACATTATGACCTTGGCAAATTGGCCATGGTCCGACTGCTGACATCACCAGGTTGTCACCGGTCGACAGCCCGGCGGTGATGGCGGCCTTAATCTGCCGCCCGCCAAACTCTTTAGGGCTAGGGGGCATTGGGTATGACGCACTATACTTTGTAGGGGAGGGGAGCATGCGGCCCACCTCCCTGAGCCTTCTTGATGACCTGGGGACCCTATACCCATGGGCTGATGTATATTTAGAGGGGGGGCACAGGGTCCCCTCCCTGAGCTTTCTTCAGTCCCTAGGGACCCCATCCCCTTGAGCAATTATCCCCAAGCTATTTTCTGCCTGCATGGCCTCCTTCTGTACCTCCTTTAGGTCCAAGGCCCTATTCCCTAGAGCCAATGTGCAATCAAAGGGGAGGACACATGCTGTCCCTCTTCCCGAGCCTCCTTCAGGCCCTATGGACCCCATCCATTAGTGCTTTGTTACAAATCGAGGGGAGGGGCGTGCAGCCCCCTCCTCCCTGAGCTACACCATGACCCCTGACACCCCATCTCCTGGTGCTATCTCCAGTGCGGTGTCCTGGGACCCCATGCACTAGGACACTATAGTTTCCCAGCCTGCAAGAGACAGTTGCAGGGAGACCGCAAAGCCTCTAGGACCCTGAGGTCCCCCACTCTGTGGCACCAAACAGAAATAATAGTTTGGGGTGCCCCAGGAGGGCACCCCAGTTTAAAAAATAATAGAAAAGGTTTGCTGGCTCCTGCAAAACCTCTTGGGCCACTTGCAAGGAGCTCCCAGCAAAATTTGAGCATGTGGGTGTCCCGGGTGTGCACCAGGACACCCAAAAACTAAATAAAAAAAAAAGAATATTAAATGAGCGGCATTTGACATTGCTTCAAGCATGGAGCACCCCATAATGCTCTGGGAGAGCTTCTTATATACATTTTGTAAATCATGGTGCTCCCTCTAGAAAGTGCAGGGCAGCACCAAGCATTTCTTAATGCTGTGGGTGTCTGAAGGAAGTGCAGCAACCCCCCAGCAACATTAAGTAAAACAGTACGGCCCACATTTCTACATGTTTTGAGCTGCATTTGCGTAATTTTTTTGACATATAATGGTACTTTGTATGTTTGCGCCGCTTTTGCGTCAAAAAGTTACGCAAATGCGGCGCAAAAAAAGTATAAATATGGGCCTAAGTCTCCCGGGTCCTTAAATCCATGACCCCAGAAGATCATACCCTATTTTTTAAAGCATTCTTAGCTGGCACTCTGTAATAACATTTTATTAAAATATTTATATGACAATAATTTTTAGTTAACATTCCATTGTGTGAATTAATGAAATGTATGTTTAATTGTGATTATTGGTGATTTTTAGACAAAGACAATAGGTCTACTTTTTAAATGACTCCTTCATAAACTCAATAGGCTTACTTTTTATATTTTGGTGTGCTAACCCTTTGACAGCGTTTTTAGGTCTGCCTTAATTTAAATGACACCCTTAATATTGTAACATCGCATAGTGAGCTGTTTGCATCCACAGGGTTTGGGCTCCATGACCTGAACCTAACCCCCTGCAGCTCATGGCCAAACATCAGTGCACAGAGTAAGGTTGACTGCCCGCAGGGAGTTGGATGTAGAGCCTGGCCACATACCAGATCCTGCGACTGACTCCACACTGCACAAAGTCAAGGGCAGAGCACACTAGTTGGGCATTTGGCTTCCCTTTAGGAGTTGGATGCAGGGCTTAATCAGAGGCCAGGCCCCCAAGCTGACACCACACCAGTTCACAGCCAAAGGGTGAGCATGCTGATGGGGTTGTCTGCCCATTAGCGTGGCATAGTGTTGATGTTACATTTGGTAACAAAATATTACTATACATTAAAAAAACTCTAAATTCAGAGAAAACAAAAGGGCAAAGTGATGTCATAATAAGGGCTGGTAATATCTTCTTTTGTATTAAAAAACCTTAGAAATTCACTGTAAATATAAAGAGGAAAACACACCATTTTAAATGAACAAAAGCACTGAGATTTATCAGTAATAGTTATCTCAAGTAACTATATTTCATGCCCTAAAGTAACTAACTTGTGCCCTTTCCTTGCAATGCTGATTACCTCACATATTATGTTATTCATGTCATGTTCTATGACACCATTGATATCATAACTGTAACATCTGAATTGACATCATTGATGACAACACTGTGCATTGAGGGGGCACAAGTTATAGTTACCTTAGAACATGAGTTATACTTACTTGAGTTAACTGTAACTGATGCTCTCCATCATTTTACACGGGACTGTGTTGCAGTCCCAGTGATTGGCCATCGGTGATGCTTAGCTTTTCTCCAAGACTGGGCTGGAGTACATTTCATCCTATTATGCCACTTTTGGGCTGTAGTAACTTTAGAAGTGTAGCTTGTGAATAGCAGTGCCCTTATTCTTTTGTGGGTGTGAGATTGTACTAGTGTGTCCCTCCCTAAAACCCTACTATTTAGTAGGATAAATTCCCTCTTTTCCCATCCTCCCCTTGTTCACTACCATATTTTCTACTAAAAATGTGTGCGTATCTCCACAACTAAAAAGACAGAGAGACAGCAATCTCCATTTGTGAATTGCATTTCGTAGTACACAAGTGGTATTAAAATGTACCTACTGCTTTTGAACGGTACTCTGTTCATCAGCAAACAATATGGAAAAAATAAGAAGGAAGATGATGCTCTATAACAAGACCACAAGGTGGCAGTAAAATATTACTAAATGTATTTTAGGCATTAATATTTAATATATAACCGATATTATAAAGAAATGGAACGTTCATGTTCAGTACAGGCAAGCCTTGTGTTGAAGGTATTTGCACTGATAGGGAGACGTTCATGCCCAAAGTGAATTAAAGGCAGTAGCTGCAAGAGAAATGGCAAGCGAAAAAGCTTTTTACACAGCAAACTAATTGGACCACTAGCACTGCTGGAGACAGTGAAATGGCACGCGGAAATCTTGTCGTGGGGCGCAATTTCCAAAATATACCACCATAATGTTCCGCACAATTACATACCTTAAGCAGCCCTTAATTGTTTGAGATGTGAAGGAGGGGGTACTCCATCCTTTGGGAAAACAATTACAAAGTTAGGACCAAATGGTGCCTTTTGGAACAGCATATGTAGAAATTTTGATAAACAGACATCGTTTTTTTAAAGAGCATTCTAATCAGGAGTTTTTGAAGTAAACATTTAAAGCTATAACAAAACAGTGAATTTTCAACACAATTTACCGAAAAGTAGTTTAAAATGCCTTGAATAGAAGCAGAAGCAAACTTTGAGAAATCCAATATTGCGAGGCTTGGCAAGTGTGCAATTATATTTGTAAACGTATGCAATATGCATGCAAAATGTAAGTTAATTAAAAAGTAAAAAATATATTTTTGTAAATGTCACGTTGGCAGGGTTCATGGTACAAGCATGGGTTACTGGGCCACAACCCTCGGGATGGGCCTTCTACCTCTGACCTACTGTGGCACTAGAGACTGGGGGCCTTATTTACAAACATAAGGCATAGGGCAGAGCAGCAAACTTTTAAGCTGCGCTGACTTTACCAAATAGAAGGGGCAGGAATGCACTGTATCTACGAGATACAGTGCATCCGAGTCCTTTAAGCCTGAAAATGCTGCCATGTGAGAATGCAGGCACCCATGCACGATGGTGCAAGGGGGTCTGTGTTGTTGGCACAATTGATTTTGTGCAGGAAGGGGTACCTTCTTGCACAAAAACAATCACAAGAGGCACTTTCCTAATTTTATGTGTGTTGCAGAATGCAGCACATGTGGAAAGAGGAAAAAATGAGGAAAAATGTAAACATTTTATCCTCGTTATGCCTGCTCTGGGGAGTCGTACGTTTTTGGTGCAGGCCCTGATTTCTATGTTGTAAATCTGGGGCAGTGTGAAAATCATGGGTTTTAAGTGGGAACACCCACAGCTATTTCCATGGCACACCTCCCTGCGCAGTGTGAAGCAACGCAGGGACTTAGGCTGCATTGTCTCACACCATATCTACAAAGCCATGTAAAACCATACAGGGTGGCTTTGCATGGCCTTGTAGATATAGGTGTACACTGTGCGATACTGGAGCATCAAAAAAGTGAAACTCTGGTGGTGCAGGGGGCTTGTAAATTAGCTCCTAGGTACCAAGTACACCCTTCTGCTCTTGTCCCTCAGCTTTGCAAGGTCGAGCTGTGAAAGGCTTCTTAGCGCGTTAGGGGGTGATTAAAGAGCCCCTTGCACCTCCTTGCGTACAAGCAGGGGTAATTTTTTTTATGCTAATGTGGCCCAATGAGGCCAAAATCGCCGTGCCAGATTAAGAAAGTGGGGCAATGCATGCATTGCGCCACTTTGTAACCCTTTGCGCTACATTATGCCTGTGCCAGGTACAATGTATGCAAAGGGGGCGTTCCCCCTTTAGAGGGGCTGAAAACATTTTTCGGCACTATTAACACCTGCTCAAAGCAGGTGTTAAAAGAAGGCATGGCATTGTTTTCAATGGGCCTCAATGGGCTCTGCAGGATTACTGTCAACATTTTTTACGCTAATTCTGCAAAGCTCCGAACTAGCATCAAATTATTTTTTAACGCTAGTTCCCCTAACTTCCGTCATGGCGCGCCATATCTTAGATACGGCGCACACATGGTGGCATTAGTGTGGCGCTAAAGGGCACAGTAAAAGTGGTGCTGCACTGGGCGCAGCTGCACTTTTCCTAAATCAGGGCCTCAGTGTGAGGTTAGAGGCTGGAAACTCAAACAGTAAAACAAAAGACAAAATAAGTACTGTCCAGCACATTTCTGCTCTTAGTAAAAAAATAAGGGGCATATTTAAGAAAAGCTGCGCTGCACACAGTTGTCTGTCCTCTAGCATATCACAGACATGTAGAATGATACAACTCATTTGGCTTATTGTGGAATCTCACAGAGAAGCCAGGGGACCTTCTCCAGACTCAGGTCAGCACCATTTGCACTTCCCAGTTCAGTCTGCTTTCTCTGGCTACCCCTACCCTGGGCAGGGGTGATGGGCTTCTCCCTCCTAGGGCAGTCTCTTCCACAGCGCTAGGTATCCTTCAGCTGTCTTAGCAGATCAAACAGCTCCCCAACAAGATGCACTGAGCTCAGATAATGTTCCCTCATCTCTGGAAGACTGTCTTTTAACTGTATCACTTAAGCATATAAAAAAGTGTAAGATGAAATGCATGAAGCAGCCTCTAGTAATTACTCAGGCTACATCCCAATCCATTGTTATTTTGCGCACCATGCCACCTCATCATGGACTCAGCCTTACACAAATCAGTTTTGATCCTGCTCTAGTGGGAACAGTCCAGCCCGAACTGCCAGTCTCCTTGAGCTGGAATTCAACTAAATCAAGACCGGTTTTACCCTTAATAGGGTTCATCAGTAGGGTACAGTTTGGTTCCAGTGGCACAGGACCCACTACTGGGCACAACAATGCCACTCAGGATGTCACTCTGAAGCATACAATAAAAAGTGATGGATGGAATGCTTGAACCACTCTTACCACTGGTAATTACTTGGGCTGCATTCCAGACCATCATTATTTTGCACATCATGACACCTCAGTTTGGATCCTACCAAATGCAAATCAGTTTTGCTCCTGCTCCAGTGTGAACAGTCAAACCCAGAAATTGATTGTATGCTTCACTTCTTTCAAAGAAACCAGCCCTGGATCTCAGAAGTCTTTTGAGTACTCTGTGGGGCACTCCCTTCCTTTAGTCAGTGAAGAACTTGGAACGGGAAATAAGTGGGATAGCTTGGGATTCACTTCTATAAACATTTTCCAGATGAGATTTTGATAGCAGTATCAATGCTGTCAATGCTTTAACTAAAATGTTAAAAGGATTGATGCACAGGATTGAGGCTGCGTGAGTCTCACCGGACAGCGGCCCTTACAATTGAAACAGAAACATTTGATGGGCAAGGTTCAGGGTAAAAACTAGAAAGGTTTATTAAAGTTAAGAATTATTTAAAAAAACTACAATTAGATTCATAATCAGCAGCAAAAAGCAATCAAATAAGGCAAAAGCAAAAGGATCAACGTAAGGTTTACTTTCAATCAAATTAATATTCAAACGTAAGTAATGTCAATAGATAGAATAGCATGGAATCTGAACAGTTTAAAAAGAAAGGAAATTCTGACAGCGCCATCTAGTTGCAGATTCCCAACCTTTTGAATTGTACCCAGGCATCAGACTGGATCCGGTAACTTTTCAGCAGTACCTCTATGCACTGAAAGGTGGCACATTGGTTCTCCGCATTGACACTGTTCTGTTTTGGATGATGTGTGGAGCTTCTATGGGTGCCAACCCCAGGCTCCTTCTTTCCCAGTGCAAAGCAGATCTTAATGCAGAGGACAAATGGTTCTCTTCTGTACTGCCTTTCCCTTTTTCACTCCAGAGATCCCACAAAGAACTGATTGTCCACCCTTTGGTCTTTGAAATGATCTAAGCAGAAGCTCAGCGCTCTCTTGGGTTCAAAGTGATGAAGTCTCTCCTCCTCTTTAGAAGGGTGAGGCGGAGCACAGAATGCTGGCAGGGTGATGGTTTGACTGACGTGGAATGGCAGAGAGAAAATATGCATGTAAAAGAGCTTCTTTCAAAAAATGATGAATGCACAATTCTCGTCAGCAACTTTAAAATGAATGTCAGTGCAAGAGGCTGAAGCCTAGAAATGCAAACTTGGGGCCTAGTTACTCTACTTGTGCCTACTGATGTTAACTTAAACACATTGAAATAAACATTATTTTCTAAAAATTAAAAACCCTTTAATATTCCCTCATGATTTCTGAATCTTCACAAAACTACCTACTCTACACTATAACATGTCATCAATCATTTGTGGTTTCTTCAGCTTCCTTTTTCTACAAGGCTTTCAACTTATCAAACATCTTCACTTTGAGGGCATCTAATTCAATCTCTTCTCTTTTTCTTTTCCAAGTCTTTGTGTTCCTTCTTTCATATCCAAATTGTGGACCTACCTTAAAGCAGATAACTCTCACACATTTTAATATTATAAATATATCTCTTACACTTAGCATAATTATCTCTATTGGGATTGATATTTTCTTAGCAAACCACCAACCCCATGACCATTCATTTATCAGCCTTTGCTATTCTCTTTCCAATCTCACTGAAACATCAACCAATAGTCTCTCATACACAAGTATTTTAAAGTTTTAGCTTCACGTGCAATATATATGATCTAAAGTATCTCCTGCCGTACATTATAAGATTATTGCAAGTCACCCAAGGAGTTCCATGACCACACAGAGGAACAAGGCAGAAAGCTGAGTTCCTTTATGAGGTTATGGAACTCCATGCAGTATTTTATCCCATATGAAACATAGTCACACAATCACCTGTCCCACAAACCACTTAAATCCTTGATGCATAGCTCTTTCATGTGAGAGAGCAAATTTGAAAATACAAAAAATAAGAAATTAACTCTCTTGCATAATAAACACAAAAAAAAGCTGTTAGGTATTTGTTGCAAAAAGATTTCAGAATGAATTAATACAAGTCTGCTTTTTAAAAAAAAAACATTATAGGAGCGAGGACTTTTTAGAACCGTGGAGAAAGAGTCGACCTTTTATATAACTACCTAAGGAGTGCAAAAACATGATAACCTAAGGCCCATATTTATAGTTTTTGACACAAACCAGCACAGGCGCTGATTTGCGTAAAAAAATGTGCTGCCGGCTAATGCCATTCCTACGTGCCATGCGGGCGCCTTATTTAAGGATTGGCGTTAGCCAGCGCTGCGGGCTGGTCAGAGTAAAAAAAAATTACTCAAACCAGGCAGCGCCGGCGTAGGGGAAAATGGGGGTTGTGCGTCAAAAAATGCTGCAAGTCAGGTTTGAGTCAAAAATCATGGCTCACATCGGACTTGTGCCATTTTCTAATGCACAACCCCATTGAAATGACTCCGGTCTTAGCAAAGACAGGAGTCAGGCCCTCTTTCCCAATGACCATGACCAGGAGACTTCTATCCCCTGGGCATGGCCTTTGGGCACAGTGGCATGTAGGGGGGGCCCAAATTAGGCCCCCATGCCACTTTAAAAAAAGAAAATAATACTTACCTCAACTTACCTGTACTTACCTGGGATGGGTCCCCCCATCCTGGGGTGGGCCAGGGTGGCAGGGGGTGTCCCTGGGGGCAGGGAAGGGCACCTCTGGACTGCTTCCATGGTCTGAGACCATGAGACTGAGACCATGGAAGTGAGCCCACAGGTCCCTTAACGCCTGCCTTCACCCAGGCGTTAAAAAATGTGGACATCAGGCTGTGTGCCGTTTTTTAAGGCCCACCCTCTCCTGTGAGTCAAAATGACGCAGCTGTATAAATAAGGGGCACAGGCCTTAAAGTCATTTTTTGGGCGGGAACGCCTACCTTCCATGTCATTAACACAAGGCGGTTTCCCGCATCCCAAAAATTACGCACATAGAGGTTTTTTGACGTCCGCGGGGTCGGGCGTCATAGTTTAATTATGGGGCAAGGTTTGCACTGAATGTGCGTCAAAATTTTTGACGCACATTCGGTGCAATCAAAGTATAAATATGCGCCTACATATCTCTTTTCTACTCCATTGTAAGCTAGAAAAACAGAGCAGAAGAAAGAAAACCAGTGTTTGTTTTTTCTTTAAACAGCTGCTTTAATTATTCTCAGCCATCTGACATGCCTTTCTCCTCAGCTGCTGGCTCTGTCAGCAGACTTTGTGACATCAGAAATCAACTGTAATAGGTTATTACAATTGAGTTCTGTCATAATTTCGTTATAAAAGGTGACTTGGTGCATCAGAAACCATCTATTATAAAGAAACTAGAGATGCGTTTTTATACAGGGATTGCAGAATCTCATGTATTATAAGAGTTGATTTATGAATTTATTTGTTATTTGTCATGTATTTTCTGGCACGATTTCACAGGACTGCTTAACCTTGATTACATAGCACACACCACGTTCCCTCACTAGTAATATTTCCAAAGAAAGTCTATCTTGTAAAAGAATTGCATGAATGGCTACCATCTCCTCATTAAGTTTAGTTAATACGCCCACAGTAGTAGTGGCTAAATCATTCACTGCTATCGGTAATATTCAAATTTTCACATCATTCAAAGCCATAAAAATAGGAGGAAGGAATCAACACACCAAGGGCCAGATTTACAAGGCCCTTGCACATCTTTGTGCCACATGTGACGCTAGCGGACCACTACCATAGCACCATATTTACAAGGTGGCGCAAACTAGGTTTGCACCACCTTGTAACCCTTTGCGCCACATTATGCATAGTGTATGCATGATGTATGCAAAGGGGGCCTTCCCTCATTAGAGGGTCCCTAAAAATGGCACAATGAAATCTACAAGATTCCATTGCGTCATTTCTAGTGTCATTTTTAACGCATGCTTAAAGCAGGCATTAAAATGAGGCTCCCATTGATTTCAATGGGCCTCTTAACACTATACTAGATTAACATATTTCTCTACACTAATCTAGTATAGTGTTACAATAGCGTAAAAAAAATTACGATATTGCCCTTAACATGCGCCATGGTGCGTCGTACTGTAAATACGGTGCTACGGGGGGGGCATTAGGGGATGCATCCATTAGCGCTGCATTAAAAATTGAGGGGAGGGGTGGGCTGCCCCTCTCCCTGAGCTATACCATGACCCCTGACACTCCATCGCCTGGGGCTATCTCAATTGCAGTGTCCCAGGGACCCCATGCACTGGGAAACCATAATTTCCCAGCCTGCAAGAGATTATTGAAGGGAGACCGCAAAGCTGCAGGGGCCCTGAGGTCCATCCAGTGACCCCACACAGAAATAATAGTTTAGGGTGCCCCAGGTGGACACACCAGTTTAAAAACTGATAGAAAAGGTTTGCTGGCTCCTGCAAAACCTATTGGGCCACTTGCAGGGAGCTCCCAGCAAAAATTAAGCATGGGGGTGTCCCGGGTGTGCACCAGGTCACCCGAAAAGTAAATAAAAAAAAAGAATAATAAATGAGCAGCATTTAACATTCACAGCTTTAAGCATGGAGCACCCCATAATGCTGTGGGAGAGCTTATTATATACATTTTACAAATCATGGTGCTCCCCCTAGAAAGTGCAGGACAGCACCAAGCATTTTTTAATATTGTGGGTGTCTGAAGGAAGTGCAACAACCCCACAGCAACACAGTAAGTCTCCTGAGTCATTAAATCCATGACCCCAGAAGAACATACCATGTTTTTTAAAGCACTCTTAGCTGGCACTCTTTGCTCTTCAGCTGGAGTGCAGGACCCTTTTGTGGTTTGTATTGTTGCATTTTGGTGCCTGAAAAACAAAGACATGTTGTTACCTTTTTGTAATAAAATATTATTAAAATATTTATAAGACAATCATTTTTAATTAACATTGCATTGTGTGAATTAATGAAATATATGTTTAATTATGATTATTGGTGATTTTTTGACGAAGAAAATAGGTCTACTTTTTATATGTTGACTCCTTCATATAGCCAATAGGCTTACTTTTTATATTTTGGTGTTCTAACCCTTTGACAATGTCTTTAGGAATGCCTTACTTTAAATAACACCCTTAATATTATAACATGACATAGGGCCTGATTACAACTTTGGAGGAGAGTGTTAATCTGTCCCAAAAGTGACGGATATACCACCCGCTGTATTACGAGTCCATTATATCCTATGGAACTCGTAATAAGGCAGGTGGTATATCCGTCACTTTTGGGACGGATTAACACTGTCTCCAAAGTTGTAATCAGGCCCATAGTGAGCTGTTTGTATCCACAGGGATTGGGCACCATGCCCTGCACCTAACCCCCTGCTACTCATAGCCAAACGTCAGTGCATGGAATAAGGTTAACTGCCTGCAGGGAGTTGGATGCAGAGCCTGGCCACATATCGGGTCCTGCGGCTGACCCCACACTACTCAAAGTCAAAGGCTGAGCACACTAGGTGGGCGTTTGGCTGCCCTCTAGAAGTTGGATGCAGGGCCTAATCAGAGGGCAGGCCCCACAGCTGACACCACAGCAGTTCACCGCCAAAGGGCGAGCATGCTGAAGGGGTTGTCGGCCCATTAGTGCGGCATATTGTTGATGCTACATGTGGTAATAAAGTATTACTATACATTAAAAAAAACTTTAAATTCAGAGAAAACAAAAAGTCAAAGTGATGTTATAGTAAGGGTTGGTAATATCTTCTTTTGCATTAAAAAACCTTATACACTGTAAAAAGAAAGATTAAAACATACCATGTTAGATTAACAAAGCCACTGAAATGTATCAGTTATAGTTATCTCAAGTAACTATATTTCATACTCTAAAGTAACTAACTTGTGCCCTTGCCTTTCTATGCGGATTATCTCACATATTGTATCATTCATATCATGTTTTATGAAGCCATTGATGTCATAACTGCAACATATAAATTGACTTCAATGATGACAACACTATGCATGTAGGGGGCACTAGTTATAGTTACCTTGGAGCATGAGTTATACTTACTTGAGAAAACTGTAACTGGTGCACGCCATCATTTTACATGGAGTGTGTTGCAGTCCCAGTGATTGGCCATCTGTGATGCTTAGCTTTTCTCCAATTCTGGATTGGAGTATATTTCAGCCTGTTTTGCCAAATTTAGGACCATAGTTATACTTTGTTAGTGCTGCCTTTGCGTAATATTTTGACGCAAAAGTGGCGCAAACTTACAAAATACAATTGTATTTTGTAAGTTTGTGCCGCTTTTGCGTCAAAAAGTGGTGCAAATGCGGCGCTAAGAAGTATAAATATGGGCTTTAGTGCTGTAGTAACTTTAGAAGTGTAGTTTGTGAATAGCAGTGCCCTTATTCTTTTGTGGGTGTGTGATTGTACTAGTGTGTCCCTCCCTAAATGCCTAGGCCCGTATTTATACTCCGTTTGCGCCGAATTTGCGTCGTTTTTTTCGACGCAAATTCGGCGCAAAACTAACGCCATATTTATACTTTGGCGTTAGACGCGTCTAGCGCCAAAGTATTGGCAAATAGCGTCATTTTTTTGCGTGAACGCCTTCCTTGCGTTAATGAGATGCAAGGAAGGCGTTCCCGTCTAAAAAAATGACGGCGACGCAAATGCGTCGTATTTATACTCCCGGGCAAAAATCACGCCCGGGAGTTGGCGGGTCAAAAAACCCCGCATTTGCGCCACTATTTAACGCCTGGGTCAGGGTAGGCGTTAAGGGGCCTGTGGGCTCAAAATGAGCCCACAGGTGCCCTCCCCTGCCCCCAGGGACCCCCCCTGCCACCCCTGCCCACCCCAGGAGGACACCCAAGGATGGAGGGACCCACCCCAGGGACATTCAGGTAAGTTCAGGTAAGTATTATTTTTTATATTTTTTTACTTTTTTTTGGGTGGCATAGGGGGGCCTTATTTGTGCCCCCCTACATGCCACTATGCCCAATGACCATGCCCAGGGGACACAAGTCCCCTGGGCATGGCCATTGGGCAAGGGGGCATGACTCCTGTCTTTACTAAGACAGGAGTCATGAAATGGCGTCTGGGCGTCGTAAAAAAATGGCGCAAATCGGGTTGAGGCGATTTTTTTGCCTCAACCTGACTTGCCCCATTTTAAGACGCCCTAACGTCATTTTTTCCCAACGCCGGCGCTGCCTGGTCTACGTGGTTTTTTTCCACGCAAACCAGGCAGCGCCGGTCTGCTTGCGCCGGCTAACGCCATTCCATAAATACGGCGCCCGCATGGCGCTTCAGAATGGCGTTAGACGGCGCTAAATTTTTTGACGCTAAACTGCGTTAGCGCAGTTTAGCGTCAAAAAGTATAAATATGGGCCCTAGTACTTAGGCCCATATTTATACTTTTTGACGCTAAACTGCGCTAACGCAGTTTAGCGTCAAAAAGTTTTGCGCCGTCTAACGCCATTCTGAAGCGCCATGCGGGCGCCGTATTTATGGAATGGCGTTAGACGGCGCAATCAGACCGGCGCTGCCTGGTTTGCGTGGGAAAAAACCACGTAGACCAGACAGCGCCGGCGTAGGGGGAAAATGGCGCATGGGCGTCTTAAAATGGGGCAAGTCAGGTTACGTCGAAAAAATCGTCTTAACCCGACTTGCGCCATTTTTTAACGACGCCCATCCCCCATCAACATGACTCCTATCATTGTAAAGATAGGAGTCATGCCCCCTTGCCCAATGGCCATGCCCAGGGGACTTCTGTCCCCTGGGCATGGTCATTGGGCATAGTGGCATGTAGGGGGGCACAAATCAGGCCCCCCTATGCCACAAAATATTATTAAAAAAAAAAAAAAAAAACTTACCTGAACTTACCTGAATGTCCCTGGGGTGGGTCCCTCCAGCCTTGGGTGTCCTCCTGGGGTGGGCAAGGGTGGCAGGGGGGGTCCCTGGGGGCATGGGAGGGCACCTGTGGGCTCATTTTGAGCCCACAGGCCCCTTAACGCCTGCCCTGAGCAGGCGTTAAAAAGTGGCGCAAATGCGCCGTTTTTTGCCACGCCAACTCCCGGGCGTCTCTTTTGCCCGGGAGTATAAATACCACGTAAAGGCCTGGGAGTCATTTTTTAGACGGGAACGCCTCCCTTGCATATCATTAACGCAAGGAAGGGGTTCACGCTAAAAAATGACGCACATTCCGGGAACTTTGGCGCTATTCGCCTCTAACGCCATAGTATAAATATGGCGTTAGTTGGCGTTAGTTTTGCGTCGAAATTGCGTCAAAAAAAACGACGCAATTTCGGCGCAAACGGAGTATAAATATGGCCCTTAGTAGGATAAATTCCCTCTTTCCCCATGCTCCTCTTGCTCATTCCCATATTTACTACAAAAAATGTGTGCATATCTCCACCAATAAAAAAAAAGATGGGGAGGCAGAAATCTCCAGACGTACATTTGTGAATTGCATTTTATAGTACACAAGTGTTATTAAAATTTACCTACTGTTTTTGAACGGTGCTCTGTTCGTCAGAAAACAATATGGAAAAAACAAGAAGTAGGATAATGCTCTATAGTGGACCACAAGATGGCAGTACAACATTAGTAAATGCATTTTAGGCATCACTATTTAATATAACCTACATTGTAAAGAAACGAAACTTTTCATGCTCAGTACAGGCAATCCTTGCGTTGAAGGTATTTGCACTGATCGGGAGACATTCATGCTCAAATAAATAAAAGGCAGTCGCTGCAAGAAAATTTGCAAGCGAAAAAGGTTGTTACACAAGATAATCGGATCACAAGCACTGTCGAAGACAGTGAAAATGGCACGGAGAAATCGTGTCATATGGAGTAATTGCCAAAACATACCACCATAATGTTCTGCACAATTGCATACGTTAAGCAACCTTGAGATGTGAAGGAGGGGGTACTCTCTCCTTTGGGAAAACAGTTACAAACTTAGGACCAAATGGTGACATTTTGGAACATCAAATATAGAAATTGTTCTAAACAGGCATATTTTTTTTTATAGAGCATTCGCGAAAAAAAACCACACACTTTTATTGTATGCCAGGCATCTCTGGCCCTAACCAGGGGTTTTTGGAGTTTACGTTCCCAAAGAAAACATTGAAAACTGTAACAAAACAGTGCATTTTCAGCACAATTTCATTAGAAGTTGTTTACAATGCCTTGATTAGAAGCAAAAACAAACTTTGACAAAGCCAATATGTCGAGGCTTGGCAAGTGTTTAATTTTATTTGTAAGCATATACAATAGGCATTCAAAATGTAAGTTAATTAAAAAGTAAATAATATCTGTTTGTACATGTCACATTGCCAGGGTTCATGGTACAAGCATGGGTTACTGGGCCACAACCCACAGGATGGTCTTTTACCTCTGACCTAATGTGGCAGTAGAGACTGGGGGCCTTATTTACAAACATTTGGCATAGGGCAGTGCAGCAAACATTTAAGCTGCGCTGCCCTTTGCCAAATAGAAGGGGCAGGAATCCACCGTATCTACGAGATACAGTCCATCCTAGTCCCTTAAGCCAGAAAATGCTGCCATGTGCCAATGCAGTCACCCATGCACCATGGTGCAAGGACGTCAATGGTGTTGGCATGATTGCTTTTATGCTGGAAGGAGTACCTTCTTGCACAAAAACAATCACAGGAGACTATTTCATAATTGTATGTGTGTTGCAGCATGCAGCACACGTGGAAAGAGGAAAAAATTAGGAAAAATGTAAAAAATTTTCCTTGTTATGCTTGCTCTAGGGGTGCGAAGGTTTTTGGTGCAGTCCCTGATTTCTATGTTGTAAATCTGGGACAGTGTGAAAATCATGGGTTTGAAGTGGGAACACCCACAGTTATTTCCATGACACACCTCCCTGCGCAGTGTGAAGCAACGCAGCGACTTATGCTGCATTGTCTCACACCATATCTACAAAGCCATGTAAAACCATACATGGTGGCTTTGCATGGCATTTTAGATATGGGTGTGTACTGTGCGCCACTGGAGCATCAAAAAAGTGAAACTCTGGTGGTGCAGGGGGCTTGTAAATAAACTCCTAGGTACCAAGTACACCCTTCTGCACTTGTCCCTCAGCTTTGCAAGGGCGAGGAGTCAAAAGGCATCTTAGACCGTTAGTGGCTGATTAAAGAGCTCTTGCGCCACATTTGCGTCATGTTTTTATGCTAATGTGGCCCAACTAGGCCAAAATCGCCACGCCAAATTTACAAAGTGGCGCAATGCATGCATTGCCCCACTTTGTAACCCTTTGCGCTACATTATGCCTATGCCAGGCACAATGTATGCAAAGGGGGCATTCCCCCTTTAGAGGGGCTGAAAACATTTTGCAAAGAAATCTATTTCGTCACTTTTAACTCCTGCTCAGAGCAGGTGTTAAAAGGAGGCACACCATCGTTTATAACAGACATGTCATGATTGCACTAGCTAGGAATTCAAGGAGTTGTAGAGTGATACAACTCTTTGTTTTATTGTGGAAATTCATAGAGAAGCCAGGGGACCTTCTCCAGACTCCGGTCAGCACCATTTGAACTTCCCAGGTCAGTCCACTTTCTCTGGCTACCCCTACCCTGAGCAGGGGGGCTGGGCTTCTCCCTCCTCGAGCAGTCTCTATCCACAGCGTCAGGTATCCTTCACCTCTCTCAGCAGACCAAAGATCTCCCCTACAAGATGCACTGAGCTGAGATAATGTTCCCTCATCTCTTTAAGACTGTCTTTCAAAGGTATTACTGAAGCATATAAAAATGTGACAGATGGAATGCCTGAAGCAGCCTCTGGTAATTACTCGAGCTGCATCCCAATCCATTGTTATTTTGCACACCATGCATACCACCTCAGCTTGGGCTCAGCCTTATCCAAATTAGTTTTGACCTTGCTCCAGTGGGAAGAGTCTTGCCCGAACTGCCAGACTCCTTGAACTGGAACTCCACTAACTCAAGACCGGTTTCACCCTTATTAGGGTTCATCAGGAGGGCACAGTTTGGTTCCAGTGGCACAAGACCCACGTCTGGGCATAACAGTGCCACTCAGGCTGTCACACTGAAGTATTAAAAAAAATGATGGATTGAATGCTTGAACCACTCTTACCACTGGTAATTACGTGGGCAGCATTCCAGCCCATCATTATTTTGCACAACATGACTCCTCAATTTGGTCCCGGACAAATACAAATCAGTTTTGCTCCTGCTCCAATGTGAACAGCCTGACCTGAAGTATACTTGATAGTATGCTTCACTGTTTTCACAGATACTAGCCCTCCAGCTCAGCAGTCTTTTGAGAAAACTGAGGGGCACCACCTCCTTTCAGTCAGTGAAGATCTTGGAACGGGAAACAAGCGGGATAGCTTGGGATGCCCTTCTGTAAACATTTTCCAGATGTGATGTTGATCCCAGTATCAATGCTGTCAATGCTTTAACTAAAATGTTAAAAGGTTTGATGCATAGGATTCTGTGAGTCTCACCAGACAGTGACCCTTACAACTAAAACAGAAACTTTTGATGGATAAGGTTCAGAGTAAAATCTAGAAAGGTTTATTGAAGTTAAGAATCATTAAAAAAAGCTGTAAGACCTGACAGCCTTAGGGTGGTCACCCCTAACTTTTTGCCTGCCTCCCTCCACTTTTTGGAAACTGTTTTTGCTGGTTTTAGGACTTTCTACACTTTACCACTGCTAACTAGTGGTAAAGTGCATATGCTCTCTCCCTTAAAACATGATGACATTGGATCATACCCAATTGACTTCTTTAATTTACTTCAAAGTCCCTAGTAAAATGCGCTATGTGTTCCCAGGGCCTGTAGATTAAATGCTACTAGTGGGCCTGCAGCACTGATTGTGCCACCCACTCAAGTAGCCCCTTAACCATGTCTCAGGCCTGCCATTACAAGGCCTGTGTGTGCAGTTTCAATGCTGATTCGACTTGGCATTTAAAAGTACTTGCCAAGCCTAAAACTCCCCTTTTTCTACATATAAGTCACCTGTAAGGTAGGCCCTGGGTAACCCACAGGACAGGGTGCTGTGTTGACAAAAGGATGGACATGTACCTGTGTAGTTTACATGTCTTGGTAGTGCAAAACTCCTAAATTCATTGTACACTGCTGCAAAGCCTGCTCCCTTCATAGGCTAACATAAGGGCTACCCTCAGATGCTGTTTGAGTGGTAGCTCCTGATCTCCTGAAAGGATTAACAAGGTCATATTTAGTATGACCAGAATGTTAATACAAAATCCTGCTGACTGGTGAAGTTGGATTTAATATTACTATTTTAGCAATGCCAGTTTTAGAAAGTGAGCATTTCTCTGCACTTAAATCCTTCTGTGCATTTGACAGCTCCCTTGTGCATTCACTCAGACAACCCCAAACACAGGATGCTCAACCACACTTGCACACATCTGCATACTGAATGGGTTTTCCTGGGCTGGGAGGGTGGAGGGCCTGACACTTACATGTCAAAGGACAGTAGGCTGCCCTCAAACAAAGGACTGCCACACCCCCTAATGGGTCCCTGGCAGACAGGATAGAACTGAAAGGGGACCTTGTGCACTTCTAAGTCACTCTTTGAAGTTTCCCCCACTTCAAAGGCACATTTGGGTATTTAAGCAAGGTCTCTGACCCTACCAACTCAGACACTTCCTGGAGAAGAACCTGAACCAGAACCTTCAACTTGCCAAGAAAAGCTGCCAAAGGACTCACTTGACTGCTTTCTGAGAAGTACTGCTGCCTTGCTGTTGCCCTGCTGCCTTGCTGCTCTCTGGCTGTGCTGAAGAAGTGCTCTCCAAGGGCTTGGATACATCTCACCTCCTGTTCGCTGGAGTCTCAGGACCAAAAAAGACTTCATTCCTGCAAGAAGAACCCCCTGTGCAGTGAAAATTGACGCACGGCCTGCAAGAAACGACGCATAGCCTGCATCGCGGTGAGAAAATCACTGCATGCTGAAGCGGAACGACACAGCCCGACTTCGCAAGGAGAAGATTGAAGCAGAGCCAGCGCAGCAACTGGAAAGTCGATGCATGGCCCACTGAATCGAAGCAAAGCAGAGCCGGAACAACGCAGCCCAACTTCTTGAGCGCCTTCCATGCAGTAGAAATTTCCACGCAATGCCCACCGGATCGATGCAGCCCCTGTGGCTTCGTCCTGTAAGCTCCGGATTTCAACGCATCGTCCCCGGGGCATCCGAAAACCCCGCAACACGAAGAGGATCCCAGTCTACATGCCAGAAATCTACACATAGCCTGCCCTACATGAAAACTCGATGAAAGCATCGCCTGTGTGCTCGGAATATTGACTCACACCCCCCCATTTCCGACGCATCTCCATTTATTGCTTTTAAGAGACTAAAGACACTTTGGGGGTCATTCTGACCTCGGCGGTAAAAGGCGCTTACCGCCGGTCAGAAGACCGCCATAACACCGCCACGGCCGCGGTAAACCGCCACGGTCATTCTGACCCGCAACTGGCAAACCGCCAAAAACCCGACATCCACAAAAGTCCGCCACACCAAAGGTCAGCGCGAAAATGGCGATGACCAAACCTCCACCGTCACGCCAACAGAAATACGCCCATACCATTCCGACCCACATATCCACGCGGCGGTCTTTCAAACGCGGTATTCCATTGGCGGTACACACCGCCGCGGTCAAAATACACACACACATAGAAAACTCAGCCACATTGGTCAGTTTGAAACACACACACCTGATACACATACTAACACCACTCCCACACACCCAACACAACATAAAACACACACCCACATCACCCACAAGCCCCTACGACCCGAAATCATTGACGAAGGCTAGAGAGAGAGCACAGAATAGACAATCCCACAACACAGAGGCACACAACACCATCCCCCACACAGAATCCACGCACCAAACACCACACACCACCACACGCACCACACTCATCACCACAAACGCCACCCCACACCTCAACCACACCACCCCATGGCACCCCAAAGACACCCCAGGTTCAGTGACGCCGAACTCAGGGTCATGGTGGAGGAAATAGTCCGTGTAGAGCCCCAGCTCTTCGGGGCACAGGTGCAGCACACCACAATTGCCAGGAAGATGGAGCTATGGCAAAGGATAGTGGACAGGGTTAACGCTGTGGGACAGCATCCACGCAATCGGGAGGACATCAGGAAGAGATGGAACGACCTACGGGGGAAGGTGCGTTCCATGGTATCAAGGCACAACATTGCGGTGCAGAAGACTGGCGGCGGACCCCCACCTACTCCCCCAGAATTTACCGCGTGGGAGGAGGAAGTCTTGCACATCCTGCATCCTGAGGGCCTCGCAGGAGTAGGCGGAGGAATGGACTCTGGTAAGGCAAATCTACACTACTGCTTCCCACCCCCACCGCACCTGCATGCCAAATCCTACCCCCGCCCTCACCCCTTCCCCCATCACACCAACACCTAGCAAAAGGCTCACCATCACAACTCACCCATCCCAACACCAAGCCCTGCATGCGACCACAAAGCATGGACACCCATCACCAAAGCATGCCCACTGCACACACACATCACCCCCACAAGCCACCCTCACAAAAGCCCCCACAAGGGAATGCCTGCACTTGGGTACACGGACACCCACCCATCACACGAAATGCCACACACAGAAGCAATAACCATACCTTTATACCCCTGCAGGACCCGAACGCCACCACACCGCCACGGAGGGTCCAGAGATGTCCATCCCACCCCCAGAAGAGGCCCCCAGCAATGACAGCAGCTCTCTCTCCCTGGAGCCAGACGACCAGCCCGGCCCATCGGGGACCTCTGGACAGTCGGTTCCCCACAGACAGCCACAGGCTACACCAGACCCAACCCCCTCTGGGAACACCAGCACAGCTCCCACCCAGCGGGCCCATGCCTCTGTCTCCAAGACACGTCAATCAGCGGTGTGTCCACCACTACAGGGCACCCAGGTTGACCCACCACCCCAACAACAACAGGGACCTGGGGGCATTGGTAGTGGGCACACCGTCCAGGGACAGAGGCCCAGGAACACAGGGGAACTGGGAGGGCTGCTGTGCGACAGGGGGGGGACAGGCCCAGGGAACCCACTCTCCAAGAGGCCCTCTCCTCCATCATGGGAGCATACCACCGCTCCCAGGAGACGATGGCGACGGTACTGGGCCGGTTCCAGGAGATCCAGGTACTGCAGGAGGAACGGTACATGGGGTTCAGGGAGGAATTGAGGAACATCGGTTCCGCAATGGGGACCATCGTCATGGCCCTTACCCAGATCGTCACCACATTGCGGGACCATGTGGCACCCCAAAGGGCCCCTGTCACTAGCCCAGGCCAGGAACAGCCTACCACCTCCGCCGGCGCTAGTGCACAGGAGGCCCCCACAGAACGACAGGCCACCAGAACCCCACCTCCTGCAGAAGAAGAACCACCCCGCAAGCGGAACCTGAGATCTCACAAGAAGACAGAGTAGGATTGCAAGACCCCCGCCAGCCTAAAATACCCCCTGATGTCATCCCACTGTCCCACATTGTCACCCTGTCCAACCTTGAACTGCCCCTGCTCCATCCTTCCCCAGGCATATGGACAATGCACCTGTGCGACTGAGAACTGGACTCTGCCATGGACATTACTCCACCCCCACCCATCACTGTTTCCGAATCATGTACCTATATGTAGCACTTAAAATAAATCACTTATTCCACATAAAAAAACAGGAGTCTGCTTGTATTCTTAACAAATGTATTACACATAACGGTGCTATAATGTCCAGTTACTTTGTGATGACAACATACCAATTTCAAAAAGCTTTAGTCCATGGGCAAACAAAGCTGAAGTCAGGCAGTGGGTCATACAGCTCTGAAAAGGGAAGGGAAAGTCACAAATCAGTTAACAGGAACTGGGGGGAAACACAGACAGTGGAGACGCATGAGGCCTTAAGTAAATGAAAATTGGGGTGGGTGATTCTTACCTGTGTGCTACTGAAAGTATTTTTGTATGACTGTCTCCCTGTTGTCCGTGTCGTCCCCGTCGTCTTCCTCCTCTTCACTCTCCACAGGCTCCACAGGCTCCACAGCTGCCACAACACCGCCATCTGGACCATCCTCCTGCAGGAAAGGCACCTGGCGTCGCAATGCAAGATTGTGAAGCATACAGCAGGCCACGATGATATGGCACACCTTCTTTGGTGAGTACATTAGGGATCCACCTGTCATATGCAGGCACCTAAACCTGGCCTTCAGGAGCCCAAAGGTCCTTTCTATGATCCTCCTAGTTCGCCCATGGGCCTCATTGTACCGTTCCTCTGCCCTGGTCCGGGGATTCCTCACTGGGGTCAGTAGCCACAACAGGTTGGGGTAACCAGAGTCACCAATTAGCCACACACGGTGTCTCTGTAGCTGTTCCATCACATAGGGGATGCTGCTATTTCGCATGACATACGCGTCATGCACTGACCCAGGGAACTTGGCATTTACATGGGAGATGTACTGGTCAGTCAAACAGACCACCTGGACATTCATTGAATGATAACTTTTTCTGTTTCGGTACACCTGCTCACTTTCTTTGGGGGGAACCAAAGCCACATGGGTCCCATCAATGGTACCAATGATGTTGGGGATATATCCAAGGGCATAGAAATCACCCTTCACTGTAGCCAAATCACCCACCTCAGGGAAAATAATGTAGCTCCGCATGTATTTCATCAGGGCAGACAACACTCTGGACAAAACCTTAGAAAACATAGGCTGAGACATCCCAGATGATATGGCCACTGTTGTCTGAAAAGACCCACTTGCCAAAAAATGGAGTACTGACAGAACCTGCACCAGAGGGGGAATCCCTGTGGGTTGGCGGATGGTGGACATCAGGTCTGGCTCCAGCTGGGCACATAGTTCATGTATAGTTGCTCTGTCAAGCCGGTATGTAAGTATGATATGTAGTTCTTCCATTGTCGACAGGTCCACCAGCGGTCGGTACACGGGAGGATTCATCCTTCTCCTCGCAAGTCCCAGCGGACGGTGCCTAGGAAGGACAACATGGAGCATACAGTCAAGCAACCCACAGGTTCGTTCACACAGCTTGCACAGTACACAAATCGCTATGCATTGAATGGCTTGTATGAGTGGCAATGCAAGGCCTAGGCCTGTGTGACGCAGTAGAAATCATGCCATGTGGGCCCTTGAAATGGCGGCTGCCTGACCTGTGAAGTGTGACAGTGGGATGTGAGGTCACTGCGCTGGCGTGGCACACTGTGGCGGTAGGCAGTCGAAGACCGCGGCGCAAAGCAGCATTGGTTAACATTGAACCCTATGGGTCTCAGGAGCCAATGACGATGTGCGCCAGCGGTCGCGGTACGCACCGCCGCGGGCGTGGCCGCCATTTTCTATCTGATTAATCACTCGAGACCTGATCATCCACAGGAGAGGACCTATACTGCAAGTGCTGCTGTGACCTCGGTCTGGGAGATACAATGGCTGCTGCGACTGGGGAAAGGGCCCCTGCCTTCACTGCCGAAGAATTGGAGAAACTTGTTGATGGGGTCCTCCCCCAGTATGCGCTACTCTACGGTCCTCCAGACCAACAGGTTAGTACACAGGGTGCACGTTGAATGGGCTATGCCTGTGTTGAGTGGGGTGTATGTAAGATGGTGGGGAGGGGAGCGAATGAGGAGTGCAACGCACGAAAGATGAGAGCATGTACCACATGGCAAGGTTGGGGAGGGCGGGGCCACTCACATTGACCAGGCAGAAAACTGATGCGATTTCCTTTACCACCCTGTACATGTCACATAGGTCAGCGCCCATCAGAAGATCGACATTTGGCGTGCCATCGCCAAGGACGTCCGGGCCCTGGGGGTCCACAACAGACGGGGCACCCACTGCCGAAAGAGGTGGGAGGACATCCGCCGCGGGACCAGAAAGACCGCCGAGTCTCTGCTGGGGGTGGCCTCCCAACGTAGGAGGGGTGCCAGCCGCCAATTGACCCCCCTGATGTCCCGGATCCTGGCGGTGGCCTATCCCGATTTGGATGGGCGCGTGAGGACATCACAGCAGACACAAGGGGGTGAGTATCAGCACATTTTGCTATCATTGCGCGCAGTGAAGGTGTCTGGGTGGGGGAAGAGGGCTGTGGCTATCTCCAGGCCAGGGCGCATTCTGTAGGCTAGGCCCCTCCGTTAGACACGGCCCTGTGCCCCCGCCCCCCACCTCTGTAGGGTGCCAAGTACAGCTATCCATGGTCCGGCCTCACCCATGTGTGCATTTGTCGTCCATAGACCTGTAGGCCTAGTCACAATAACTGAGTAGTGTACCCCCATTGCGCGGCCTAGTTCAGGGGGCTTCTGTGTCTGTCCTCTCCGACAACGGTGTTGCCAATGCATGCACTCAACCTGCCTTCATTTCTCCCCCCCCCTTTTCTTTGTCTTCCTGTTCATGTGTGCATTAGCATCATCAGGCGGAGGAGAAGTGGCATCGGCGCACAAGGGAGCTGCATCTCACATGGCCCCGGAGGGACATACAACAGACTCCGAGTACACCAGTGAGACGGAGGGCGAGGGGAGCTCCACAACGGGGACCCGTGGAGACGTCAGCGACACCGACACGTCCTCGGAAGGGAGCTCCCTAGCGGTGGCGGCAACATCCGTGCCCACCGCCACAACAGGCACAGCCGCCACCCAGCGCACCAGCCCCGCCCTCCCAGCAGCCCCTCAGCCTTCGCTCCGTGCCCGCTCGCCCAGGAAGACGGGCATCTCCTTCGCCCCAGGCACCTCATTGACCTCCTCAGGACACTCATTGTTGGGCAGTCTACCCTTTTGAATGCCATCCAGGGTGTAGAAAGGGAGGTGCATCGGAGCAATGCATACCTGGAGGGCATTCATTCGGGTCAGGCTGCCCATCAGCGATCGTTCAACGCTCTGGCCTCAGCACTGACGGCAGCCATTGTCCCTGTCTCCAGCCTCCCTCTTCTGACTACCTCCACCCAGTCCCAGTCTCCTGTTCCTCTGCCTATCCCATCCACACCATCAGACCAGCCTGCACACACCTCTACACCCAAGGGCAGCTCATCCAGACATAAGCACCACAGATCACACAAGCATTCACCCAAGCAACATCCAGATGCAGACATGCCAACAGTCACTACCACCTCTGTGTCCCCCACCTCCTCATCTCCCTCCTCCCTCCCTGTGACGTCTCCACTCACACCTGCATGCACACCACCATCAGCCAGTCCTTCTATCACCAGCACACCCTCCATTACAGTCCGCACACGTGCAGTCACCACCCCCACTGCCAGTTACACGTCCCCTGTGTCCTCTCCCAGTGTGTCTGTCACCCCCTCTTCCAAAGCACACAAACGCAGTCAGCCACCCACCCAACAGCCATCCACCTCACGACAGCCTCCGTCACAGGCACCTGCACCCAAAGACAGCACACTTGACTCTCCTACAACCACATCCTCTTCCTCCACTCCCAAACCCACTACACCTACCCGTCCCTGTCCTTCCAAAGTCCTTTTCCTTTCCAACCTTGAGCTCGTTCCAATCACTGACCCACCCCCTCCATTTGGTAAGAGTAAAAAAAGCACCTCAGCCACCACCAGCCCTGCATCTACTGTGACCAAAGTGCAGGGCTATTGGAGTCCACCAGATCCTAGGGCAGGAACATCGGCCAGCAGCAAGGGGACAGCCAGCCCCCCCCTGGGAAGAGGACAAAAAAGAAAAAGGCCCGGCGCGACAAGACTGAGACGGCTGCCACCAAGGACAGTAGCCTTGCCCCGTCACCTGCCACATCATCCAAGGGAGGCAAGGGCCACAGAGCTTCAGCGAAGGATGGCAAGGGCAGCAGGGCGGAGAAGTCAGGCAGCAGGCGAGCTGCCCAGGAGGCCCCCACCAGCCCCATTGCGGGTGTGACGGACGACACCCACGGGCCCAGGACTCCATCACAGGAGGGCGCCGCGACCGCAAGTTCGGATGGTGAATGAGCGGGAAGTCTTGCCCAGGTCTGGCTCACTAGACACACAGGACAAGCACCGCTGAACAGAGCCCTGCCAGGACAAGAACCGCTGAACAGGGCCCCGCCAGGAGGAGCACCGCTGAACAGGGCCCCGCCGGGACAAGAACAGCTGAACAGGGCCCCGCCGGGACGAGCACCGCTGAACAGGGCCCCGCCGGGGGGAGCAACGCTGAACAGGGCCCCGCCGGGGGGAGCACCGCTGAACAGGGCCCCGCCGGGACAAGAACCGCTAAACAGGGCCCCGCCGGGAGGAGCACCGCTGAACAGGGCCCCACCGGGACAAGAACCGCTGAACAGGGCCCGCCGGGACGAGCACCGCAGAACAGGGCCCTGCCGGCGGGAGCACCGCTGAACAGGGCCCCGCCGGGGGGAGCACTGCTGAACAGGGCCCCGCCGGGGGGGAGCACTGCTGAACAGGGCCCCGCCGGGACAAGAACCGCTGAACAGGGCCCCGCCGGGACGAGCACTGCTGAACAGGGCCCCGCCGGGACATGAACCGCTGAACAGGGCCCCGCCGGGACAACAACCGCTGAACAGGGCCCCGCCGGGAGGAGCACCGCTCCGCTGGGCCCTTCCTGTCAAGCACCGCTCCGCTGGGCCCTTCATCTCAAGCACCACTGTGCTGGGGCCTTCCTCTCAAGCACCGCTCCGCTGGGCACCGCCGTCTCAAGCACTGCTCCGCTGGGCCCTTCATCTCAAGCACCGCTCCGCTGGGCCCTTCCTGTCAAGCACTGCTCTGCTGGGCACCGCCGTCTCAAGCACCGCTCCGCTGGGCACCGCCGTCTCAAGCACTGCTCCGCTGGGCCCTTCATCTCAAGCACCGCTCTGCTGGGCCCTTCATCTCAAGCACCGCTCCGCTGGGCCCTTCCTGTCAAGCACCGCTCTGCTGGGCCCTTCATCTCAAGCACCGCTCCGCTGGGCCCTTCCTGTCAAGCACCGTTCCGCTGGGCACCGCCGTCTCAAGCACTGCTCCGCTGGGCCCTTCCTGTCAAGCACCGCTCCGCTGGGCCCTTCCTGTCAAGCACCGCTCCGCTGGGCCCTTCCTGTCAAGCACTGCTCCGCTGGGCACCGCCGTCTCAAGCACAGCTCCGCTGGGCTCTTCATCTCAAGCACCACTGCGCTGGGCCCTTCATCTCAAGCACCGCTCCGCTGGGCACCGCCGTCTCAAGCACTGCTCCGCTGGGCCCTTCATCTCAAGCACCGCTCCGCTGGGCCCTTCCTGTCAAGCACCGCTCCGCTGGGCACCGCCGTCTCAAGCACCGCTCCGCTGGGCCCTTCATCTCAAGCACCGCTCCGCTGGGCACCGCCGTCTCAAGCACTGCTCCGCTGGGCTCTTCATCTCAAGCACCGCTGCGCTGGGCCCTTCATCTCAAGCACCGCTCCGCTGGGCACCGCCGTCTCAAGCACTGCTCCGCTGGGCCCTTCATCTCAAGCACCGCTCCGCTGGGCAACGCCGTCTCAAGCACCGCTGGCCCATTGACAGTGCCGGTTCTGTGTCGAGCAGGGCTTCACGAAGCACTCTGGGCACCATGCCTTCTCCATTAACAGTGGAGTCGGTAATCCATCTGATGGACTGTGGCTTGGCACTCCACAGGATGTAACAGTGGGCAAGCCACCCACTGTAGAGACTTGTGAGACTGTCGCTTTGCACTCCCCAGGATGGCACAGTGGGCAAGCCACCCAGTGTAGAGACTTGTGAGACTGTGGCTTTGCACTCCCCAGGATGGGACAGTGGGCATGGAGGCCCCTCGTGGATCTGGCATCGTGGACTCATGTGGCTGAGGTGCCCCCCCTTCACTTCCCCCTGAGGTGCCTGTAGTTTTATCATCTGATGCCCCAGCAGTGTTCTCTCCAATGGTATCTGGTCTCCTGTGTGGGCTTTGCCCATGTGTTTGTGCACATTGGCCCACGGACTATGGAACTTTGACGGAATGTGCAGGACTTTTTGCCTATATGTATGTTGTTGAATATGTTCATTCCTTATTTTTGTATCTTTTATATGGCATATTTCCCATACCTTCAATGGAGCTATTTATACATATATTTTATAGATCATTTTAATTGTGTCTTTGCATTATTCCGGGGGTTTGTGTGGTGTCACTCTGACTTGTTGCTCGGCATTGGGGTGTAGGTATTTGTGGTGGGGGGGTGGGTGTATGGCGCATGTGTGTGCCCGTAAGCTTTCCTCCTCCCCCCTCACCTGTGTCGTAGGTGCAGTACTCACCGTTGTCGTCTGCGCCGGCATTCGTACTCCTGGTAGATGAGCAGGTAGACAATAGCTGGTAGGATGTGTAATTCGGGTTCCATGCTGTCCTCCTTCCTCGTGGAGTGTGTATAGGTGAGCGTTTTCCCGTTCGTAGTCTGTTTCCGCCGTGTTTTTATCGGCGGGGCTACCGCCCCGGAAAAGGTGGCGGATTGGTGGGTTGTGATAGGGTGGGCGGTACATTGTCTGCCGCCTGCCTGTTGGCGGTGACCGCTGCGCTGTTTGTCTGTCCCGCCGTGGCGGTCGGAGTGTTAAAGTGGCGGGCTGTGTTGGCGGTTCCCGCCAGGGTCAGAATTCCATTTTTTTTACCGCCTGCCTGTTGGCGGGTTGGCCGCCGCTTTATCACCGACCGCCAGGGTCAGAATGACCCCCTTTATGTCATTTTTACAGTGATATTTCAAAATATACTCATTGCATCTTAATCGTTTTGATCTGCATTTATCCAGATAAATATTATATATTTTTCTGAACACTGTGTGGTATATTTTTGGGTGCTATACTGTTATTGCATGATTTATTGCACAAATACTTTTCACATGGCATTCTAAGTTAAGCCTGACTGCTCAGTGCCAAGCTACCAGAGGGCGGGCAGAGGATAATTTCGATTGTGTGTGACTTACCCTGACTAGAGTGAGGGTCCTTGCTTGGACAGGGGGTAACCTGACTACCAACCAAAGACTCAATTTCTAACATTGATGATCAGCTGTAAGATACAATAGCTAAGTGTTCACTACTTACCCACAGTTGAAGGTTAACTTGATTTTTTATCTTTTTCTGCAATTTCATTTTCTACCTGACATTTGGAACTAAAATCCTCACTCAACATGTCTCTGGCTGGGTCTCAAGCATGAGATGAAGATTTTGACCTAGCCATTCTGGAGGCGTATACTGTCAAACAGCTGAAGGGATTCTTCAGGGATATGGGAATACCTACCCCAAAGGCCTCCAGAAAGGAGGAATTCCAAATGGCGCTGAGGGCCTGGGCAGAAGCCCGTTCTTATGAGAATGTTGAAGAGAAGGGTCCAGGGGATGGCCCCTCAGAGGATTTATTGCCAGTAGTGGAGGATGTTATCACTGTGATTGTGTCCCCTGCCAAACCAGGGAGCAGTGTCTCTGATCATGGCCTGACCGTAGAGGAAAGGAGAGAGAATTCCAATTACAAATGGCAAGGTTAAAAATTGAAGCTCAACAGGAGGAGAGGAGTGCAGAGAGAGAAGCCAAGCAAATTGAGGCTGAGAGGGTTGAGGCTGCAGCTGAGAGATCCTTGGCTGAAATTTTTTTTTTGTTGACTCATGAACTGAGTCTCGAGGAGCTGGATATCAAGGCAAGTCAGTCTGAGTCCAGCAGGGATTGTGGCAACATACATGCAGGACCTGTTGGGGAAAAAAGTTTTGTATACACAAAAGTGTAGTGCCAAGTCATGTGGTGGGAGATGACATTGATAAGGGGTTGGCTGCTTATGAAGTTGCACTAAGGGCTCATGGGGTCTCTGAGGAGCAATGGGGGGGGGGCGGTCTTGTGGTTTTATGTACCGGTAGTGTGGAAAGACACACTTTCTACACTAGATCCAAGAGATCAAAATGTATATGCACCCATGAAAGCTGCTTTACTTGCCAAGTTTGGACTGACTCCTGAGAAATACCGTCAGAGGTTCAGGGACAGCACCAAAGTCTCCACACAAACTTGGGTAGACTGTTTTGAGATCTCCAATAAGGCACTGAATGGATGGGTGTGGGGCAGCCAAGAAAATGATTACACAGGATTATATGATTTGATTCTGAAAGAGCATATGCAGTGTTCAAAAAGGTATCTGGGGGGGGGGATACCCACAGAGGTGGTCAGGGTTCCCAACAGAAGAAAGGAGGGGGGGACTTAAACATATGGGTTTCTCAAAAGGTCCCCAAAACTATTCCCAGGGGGGTGGTGGTACACAGTCCCAGCCAGGATTTGAGAAAAAGCCAGGATACTTTGATGAAAAGCAAGGGAAATGTATCCCCAAATGCTTAGAGTGCTTCAAGCATGGACACTCTAAGGGTGACTCCCAGTATCCCAAGAGGGCACAGCCCACAACTGAAGGGCAGACACCCGGGTTGGCTAGTGTAGCACTTGGGAGGGAGACAGTCCCAGTTAGCTTTGGGGACCAGATAGAGGAGTCCCTAGTCTCCCTGGGAGATAAGGAAATGGTGCCAAAAGCCCACATGCCTGCCAATACTTCCAAGTATAGGCAGTGGTTCACCATTGATGGGCAAAGGGTGGAGGCTCTGCGTGACACAGGTGCCAGTATGACTACTGTCAAGGGTCAGCTGGTGTCAGCAGAGAAAATCATCTCTAATACATTCCACCAGGTCATAGTTGCTGAAAATCGCGAGGGTCACCTATCGGTGGCTCTGGCTCCTTTTGAGTGGGGGTGGTCTCTGGTACTCTATAGGTAGCTGTGAGTCCTGCCATGCCTGTAGATTGCCTCTTGGGAAATGATCTTGAGCATACTGCCTGGAAAGAGGTAGAGCTCAGATCCCACCTGGAGATGTTAGGTTTGCCTGTGTGGGTTTTCATGACCACAAGGTCCATGGCTGCCTGGGAAGGGAGTTAAGGGCATCTGGAGCCTGGAACAATGGCTCAGACAGCTGCACAGAGGAATGGCAAGGGGCGCTGGAACCTTGCCTCAGATATTCACACGGTGGTGGACGGGGTCCCAGAGGAAGAGGCCCCTGAGCCAACTGGAGAGGATTTTGCCAACCTGGGTAACCTGCCTGAACTTGCTGGGTGGCAAGTAGAGGGTGGGCCAACCAGGGAGGAATTCTGCAAGGTTCAGGAGTGCCCCACTCTTAAGGGCCTGAGGCAACAGGCATCAGCCCAAGCAGCAGGTGAAGCCTCTGGCAATCACCATATATACTGGGAGAATTATCTCCTGTACAGTGAGCCTAAGGCTCCGGCCATTGGGGCAGCACGTGTGCTGGTGGTCCCCCAGTGTCACCAGGCCTTCCTACTCAGCCTGGCTCACGACATCCCCCCGGCAGGACATTTGGGCCAAGACAAGACCTTTGCCAGGCTTGTCACCCACTTCCATTGGCCAAGGATGCGGGTATCCTCAGAAACCTTCGGCAGGGCCTGCCCCACCTGCCAGGCTAGTGGGAAGACAGGGGAAAGGCTTAAGGCCCCCTTTATCCCACTCCCCGTCGTTGGTACCCCTTTTGAAAGGGTGGGCATCAACGTCATTCATCATTTGGACCCCAAAACCGCCTTAGGCTACAGGTTTATCCTGGTTTTGGTGGACCATGCCACCCGCTTCCTAGAGGCAATCCCTTACCAGTGGTGAGCAGAGCTCTCATGGGAGTAATTACCTGTGTGGGGTTCCCAAAGGAGGTTGTATCTGACAGAGGCACAAATTTCATGTCAGCATACATGAAGTCCATGCGGGATGTGAGTGGGGTAACCTACCGGGTTACCACCAATTACCATCCTCAATCCAGTGGGCTTGTTGAGAGATTCAACAAGACCCTAGAAGGCATGATCACTGGCCTACCAGAGGCCATGAGGCATAAGTGGAACGTCCTCTTGCCAGGGCTTCTCTTTGCTTATAGGGAGGTGCCCCAGAATGGGGTGGGGTTCAGCCCCTTTGAACTTATTTATGGTCACCCTGTCGGAGGACCACTAAGCATAGTGAAAGAGGGATTTGAGAAAGCTCCCAAGAAACCTCCCCAGGATGTGGTCAGTTACATGCTGGCCCTCCGCAACCAGACACAGCGCTTCTGGGAGCAGGCCAAGAGTAACCTCAAGGCCAGTCAAGAGGTGATGAAGGAGTGGTATGACCGGAAGGCCACTCTGGTTGAATTCTCACCTGCCGACAAAGTTTGAGTGATGGAGCCAGTAGAGCCTAGAGCTCTCCAGGACCGCTGGACTGGCCCATTTGAAATCAAGGAGCGGAAGGGGTAGGCCACTTACCTAGTGGACCTCAAGACCCCTAGAAAGCCCCTAAGGGTTCTCCGCCACAACTAACTAAAGACTTATTTTGAGAGGTTTGAGGTCAGTATGCTCCTTGTGACAGATGAGGGCATGGAATAGGAGAGTGAGCCTCTCCCCGACCTCCTCTCTGCCAAAGAAGGTGAAGGGTCAGTGGAGGTTGTCAATCTCTCTGACACACTGACTCTAGATCAGAGAGGAGACTGCTACGAGTTGTTGGAGCAGTTCTCTTACCTGTTCTCCCTCACTTCTGGACTCACACACTTGTGTGTCCATGACATTGACACAGGAGACAGGCCACCTGTGAAGAATTAAATTTACAGGGTGTCAGACAAAGTGAGGTCCAGTTTCAAGGATGAGGTTTCCAAGACGCTGGCTCTTGGGGTTATAGATAAGTCCACCCCAGTGGTGTTGGTTCCCAAGGCTGCTGCTCCCGGTGCCAAGCCAGAACTTAGGTTCTGCGTGGACTACTGGGGTCTAAACTCTGTCACGAAGACAGATGTTCACCCCATCCCCAGAGCTAATGAGCTCGTAGACAGGCTCAGCACTGCCAAGTTCCTTAGTACCTTTGACCTCACGTCAGGGTACTGGCAGATTGCCTTGACTAAAGGAGCTCAAGAGAGATCTTCTTTCTCCACTTCTGAGGGACATTACCAGTTCATAGTAATGCCGTTTGGATTGAAAAATGCCCGGCTACCTTCCAACGGTTGATTAACGGGGTCCTAGCTGGCAAGGATGCCTTCTGCGCAGCCTACCTAGACGATATAGCTGTCTATAGTTCCAGCTGGGAGGAACACCTGCTCCACCTCAAGGAGGTGCTTCAGGCCCTGCAACAGGCAGATTGGCCAGGGTTCCATGGTGTAGTTGGGACACCTAGTAAGTGGTGGCAAGGTGCAGTCACTCCAGGCCAAGATTGAAACTATCAAGGCCTGGCAACCACCTAGAACACAAACAGAGGTGCAAGCCTTCTTAGGCCTTACAAGATATTACCGTAGATTTGTCAAGGGCTATGACACCATTGGGTCACCCTTGACAGAACTTACTTCCAAAAAGCAACTTAGGTTGGTGAATTGGACAAAGGCTTGTAGGAAAGCCTTTCACTCCCTGAAGGAAGCCATGTACACGGTCCCCGTGCTCAAGGCCCCTGACTTCTCCCAGGAATTTATTGTGCAGACAGACGCTTCACAGCATGGCATAGGTGCTGTCCTAGCGCAGCTAAATGAGGAGGGCCTAGAGCAACCAGTAGTCTTCATTAGCAGAAGACTATTACCAAGGTAACAGAGGTGGAGTGCTATTTAGAGAGAAGCATTTGCTGTGGTCTGGGCACTGAAGAAGCTGAGACCATACCTGTTTGGGACTCAATTCCGGGTTCAGACAGATCACATGCCCCTCAGATGGCTCATGCAGATGAGGGCAGAGAATCCAAAACTTTTGAGTTGATCCATTTCCCTGCAGGGGATGGACTTTACGGTGGAGAATCACCTGGGGATTGACCACGCCAACGCTGATGGTCTCTCCAGATACTTCTGCCTTAGCGATGAGAGCTCCCAGGAGGTTGGGCAGCTCTCCCCACTTTCAGCTGAGGGGACACATGTTAGACCTGAAAGCCTTAGGGTGGTCAGCCCTAACTTTTTGCCTGCCTCCCTCCACTTTTTGGAAACTGTCTTTGGTGGTTCTAGGACTATGCGCACATTACCATTGCTAACCAGTGCTAAAGTGCATATGCCCTCTCCCTCAAAACATGATGACATTGGATCATACCCAATTGGCTTATTTAATTTACTTATAAGTCCCTAGTAAAGTGCACTATATGTGCCCAGGGCATGTAGATTAAATGCTACTAGTGGGCCTGCATCCCTGATTGTGCCACCCACTTAAGTAGCCCCTTAACCATGTCTCAGGCCTGCCATTGCAAGGTCTGTGTGTGCAGTTTCACTGACGATTCGACTTGGCATTTAAAAGTACTTGCCAAGCCTAAAACTTCCCTTTTTCTACATATGTGACCCCTAAGGTAGGCCCTGGGTAACCCATGGGGCAAGGGGCTGTGTTGACAAAAGGCAGGACATGTACCTGTGTAGTTTACATGTCCTTGTAGTGTAAAACCCCTAAATTCATTTTACACCGCTGTGAGGCCTGCTCCTTTCATAGGCTAACATTAGGGCTACCCTCATATGCTATTTGAGTTGGAGCTCCTGATCTGAAGGGAATAACAAGGTCATATTTAGTATGGCCAGAATGGTAATACAAAATCCTGCTGACTAGTGAAGTTGGATTTAATATTGTTATTTTAGAAATGCCACTTTTAGAAAGTGAGCATTTCTCTGCATTACATCCTTCTGTGCCTTACAATCCACGTCTGGTTAGGTTCGGTTGACAGCTCCCTTGTGCATTCACTCAGACAACCCCAAACACAGGATGCTCAGCCACACTGGCAAACATCTGCAAACTAAATGGGTTTTCCTGGGCTGGGAGGGTGGCGGACCAGACACTTACATGTCCAAAGACAGTAGCCTGCCCTCAAACAAAGGACTGCCACACCCCCTACTGGGACCCTGGCAGACAGGATAGAACTGAAAGGGGGCCTTTTGCACTTCTAAATCACTCTTTGAAGTCTCCCCCACTTCAAAGGCACATTTGGGTATTTAAGCAGGGTCTCTGACCCAACCAACTCAGACACTTCTGGACAAGACACTTCCTGGAGAAGAACCTGAACCAGAACCTGCAACTTGCCAAGAACTACCTGGCTGCCCAAAGGACTCACCTGACTGCTTTCTGAGAAGGACTGCTGCCCTGCTGTTGCCCTGCTGCCATGCTGCTCTCTGGCTGTGCTGAAGAAGTGCTCTCCAAGGGCTTGGATAGAGCTTGCCTCCTGTTCCCTGAAGTCTCAGGACCATAAAGACTTCATTCCTGCAAGAAGAACTCCCTGTGTGGCAAACATTGAAGCACAGCCTACAAGAAACAACGCACAGCCTGCATCACAGTGAGAAAATCACTGCATGCCAGACTGGAACAACGCAGCCCGACTTTGCAAGGAGAAGATTAAAGCAGAGCCAGCGTAGCAACCAGAAATTTGACGTACATCCCACTGGATTGACGCAAAGCCGAGCTGGAATGACGCAGCCGGACTTCCTGAGAGGAATCGACGCAGCGCCTGTGGTGCTGTAGAAATTTCCACGCAATGCCCACCAGAATGATGCAGCCCATGTAACTTCGTCCTGCAAGCGCCTGATTTCAACGCATCATCCCCGGGGCGCCCGAAAACCCCACAACCCGAAGAGGATCCCAGTCTACACGCCGGAAATCGATGCAAAGCCTGCCCTGCTTGAAAACTCGACAACGTATCGCCTGTGTGCGCTGGAAAAATCGACGCACATCTCCCTGTTTTCCATGCATCTCCTCCTCTGCAGCCCCTTGCGGAGAATTTTGATGCAAACCATGTACTTTGTACTTGCAAGAGACATTTGTTGCTTTTAAGAGACAAAAGACACTTCATATCATTTTGACAGTGATATTTCAAAATATACTTATTGCGATCTGCATTTATCCAGATAAATATTATATATTTTTCTAAACACTGTGTGGTGTATTTTTGTGGTGCTATACTATTTTATTTCATGATTTATTGCACAAATACTTTACACATGACCTTCTAAGTTAAGCCTGAATTCTCAGTGCCAAGCTACCAGAGGGTGTGCACAGGATAATTTGGATAGTGTGTGATTGACCCTGACTAGAGTGACCTGACTGCAAACCATAGATTGTGCCTACTGATGTTAACTTAAACACATTGAAATAAACTTTATTTTCTAATGATAAAAAAAGCTTTAATATTCCCCCATGATTTCTGAATCTTCACAAAACTACCTACACTACACTATAACATGTCATCAATAATTTTTGGTTTCTTCAGCTTCCTTTTTCTCCAAGGTTTTCAGCTTATCAAACGTCTTCACTTTGAGGTCGTCTAATTTGATCTCTTCTCTTTTCCTTTTCCAAGACTTTGTTTTCCTTCTTTTATATCCAAATTGTGGACCTACCTTAAAGCAGATAACTCTGACACATTTTAATAATAGAAATATACCTCTTACACTTAGCATAATTATCTCTATTGGTATTAATTTTTTCTTTAGCAAACCACCAACCACATCACCAAACCATTTACTGGCCTTTGCTATTCGCTTTCCACTCTTACTGAAACATCAACCAATAGTCTCTCATACACACGCCTTTTAAAGTTTTAGCTTCATGTGCAATATATAAGATATAAAGTATCTCCTGCCTTACATCACAAGGATATTGAAGGTCACCCAAGCAGTTCCATGACCACATAGAGGAATAAGGCGGTCATTATGAACACGGCGGGAAACACCGCCGACCGCCATGGCGACGGTGAACAGAATTATGCCATTGGCAGTGAATGGAAACCCGCCATGTAATGAACAAAAATCCCATCCCCGCCAAAAATCACCAGACCACCACTTCCCTCCATGACCTTGTCGGCGGGAATCCCTGACCTCCCCACCCCACCACCGCCAAGCACACCCACATCCCGCCCTCCAAATAATGTTGCACAAATCACCCTGGCGGACAGTGGAGGCCGGACGACCATTGGCGGGTGCGACTGCCATGGGTGGCAAGTGGACTCATCAGCAAGAGGGGCACACATTGGATAGGCGAATGAACCACACACCTGACACATATCCACTACACCATAAAACACCCCCAGACACACCCCACAATCCTTTGCAACGAAACCAGGACAAGAAGACAGAGACCACTAGAGGCAGACAGCAAACGCCAGCAAATAGGAGACGCACACGACCCACAGCAGAGCACCCTCACCTCGTTCCCAGCCACGACACCAATCACCACACTCACCATGTCACCCCCCAAACATCCACGCTTCACAAACGGGAGTTAAGGACCATAGTGGATGAGATCTTGAAGGTGGAGCCACAAATATTCGGGCCGAGGTGCAGCAAACACCCATCGCAAGGAAGATGGAGCTATGGCACAACATTGTGAACAGGGTCAATGCAGTGGGACACCATCCACACACTAGGGATGACATCCGCAAAAGATGGAACGACCTGCGGGGGAAGGTCAGTGGCATGGCATCAAGGCACCACATCGCAATGCAGAAGACTGGGGCTGGACTGCCACCAACACCACCAGAATACACAGACTGGGAGGAAAAGATACTGGCCATCCTGCACCCTGAGGGACTCACTGGACTCACTGGAGGAATGGACTTGGGTAAGTCATCAACATATACCCCATATACACCATACCTGTAATGCATGCACCACCCCACCCCACCCACATCCACCAGGACCAACACCCCACCCAGGCATCAGCCACTAAATCCACCCCTGCATGACCACAAACCCATTAACAGGCACACATCCCTCCCCCTGTGCACAGTCACCTACCCCTGCACGTACCCACAATGGAACAACACCCCCCACCACAATTGAACCCCACACTGGTGCCAAATGCAATGTCAACCTCACAAAGGCACCCTGGGAGGCCACTGAAAGTAACACCAGCACAAAATATCCCAGTCCTGTTCACCCCAAACATTCATGCAGCTGTTACAGACATGTTTATGTCCCCCAACAGGCACCACCACTCATGCACCCCTAAGTGATGGGACAAGGACTGCCAGTGCCCCCCAGGGAGACAGCGTCACCTCACAGGACACTGGTAAAGGATCCCTGGACACCGATGAGCAGGCAGGCCCCTCACACAGTCCTGGACTCTCACCATGAAGCAGCCTCACCCAGGAAACCACTTACACCCCTACCACCCAGTCAAGACCAGCAGCCCAGGGCAGGCGTCCCCACACCAGTGTATCCAGGTCACAGACTGGTGGAACACAGGTACAGAGGCCACAGTCTCCCACTCCCTACATGAAGGAAGGCGAGGGCCCCAGTGCAAGTGGAACTGCCAGACCTGTGCAGGGGACACAGGCACAGGGGGCTAGGGCAAGTGCAAGGGTGGCAGTGGGACAGGGGGGAGGCCACAGGATGGATGCAGCAGCCGAGGATGTGATATCATAGGTATTGGGGGCCTACTAGCATACCCATGACATGTTGGCACAGATTGTGTCCACCCTGGAGCACAGTCAGAGGATGCAGCAGGAACAACACCAACAGGCCATGGAGCAGTGGAAAGAGCACAACGCCACAATGGCCACCATATCAGGAGCACTGTTGCAGCTGGTCAAACACCAGTCTGACACCCACACAGGACAAGAGGCCCTCACAACAGCACCGGACAACCAGCATCAGATCACCCTATCAGAAGAAACTTCCCAGGAACTACCCTCACAGGAAACCCAAGGGCCTACCATATCATCCCCTGATGATCAACAGGAGGCGCCCAAAAGTTCCCTCAGGCCAAGATATGGTACTGGAACCCCAGTTAAGAACAAGGTCCCCTTCAAAAAATAACTCTGCAACAATATGCACTGCAACCATCCCACCCAATCACCAACCACACATTGCTAAGAGGCAATATGAAGTACTGTAAGACAAGATGGACCCATCATTAGTACCAACAAGGCTGCCACCATGTTGGTCTTGAGGATCCTCCCCCCAACGACTTGCCATCACTGTAAATAGTACTATTCACTCACTGCAAACAATAAAACACATATCACACCTGTAACACTGTCCCCTGTGTTAAATTGTGAACAAAGTGAAGTATGGATGCAACTGGCTGGGAACTACTTTATTGTCAGCTCTATGCATGAAGGGAGTCCTGTGTGCCAAAATGGTGACAATGAGGAAAAGTATATAATTTCAATCTGTCCCATGCAGAAGTGGGCCATGTATTGCATATCATTAGCAACCCCCTCTATATGACTGACCAAACTGACAGTCACAAACCCCAAAGTCAGGCCCAAGTTCCACACAGTTACTGGAAGTAGAGTTGTATCAGTTGGTTCCTGGAATTGACATCTTCCCCTACCTCATCATCAGCATCACTCTCCTCACCTCTCTGAGGTGGCTGATCAGGACCTACATCACCTTTCACCTCCAAGAGGGGGATAGAATGTCTCACTGCTACGTTGTGCAGCCTGCAGCAGGCCACCACTATTCTACACACCTTATCAGGCCCATGCACCAGGGAACCCCCAGAGATATGTAGACAACGGAATCTAGCCTTCAGGAGACCTATAGTTCGCTCTATTACCCTCCTATTATGTCCATGGGCCTCATTGTTATTTCTCTCTGCATCCGTCCTGGGATCCCTCACTGGTGTCAGGAGCCAACGCAAGTTTGGATAGCCAGAGTCACCTAGAAAATGGTGCAATACAGAGTTGTCAGTGTTATGCCCCTTAGTCAGACAGGCTACGTCTCTGCAATGTGTCAGTTAGTGACAGGCACACTTACCTATGATCCACCCTCTGTCCTCTTGGAATTGTTCCATCTTCTGTGGCACACTACTGTTCCTCAACACAAAGCAATCATGGACTGATCTTGGGAACATGGCATTCACATGTGAGATGTACTACTCTGCAGTACATACCATTTGAATATTCATGGAGTGAAAGTTCTTTCTATTTCTGTACACCTGTTCACTCACTCTTGGGGGTATGATCGGTATGTGTGTGCCATTGATGGCACCTATAACATGGGGTATGTTGGCAAAGGCATAGAATTCTGACTTGATGGCAGGGAGGTCAGTACTTTGGGGAACCTCACATAGGACTGCAGATGTCGTGCAAATGCATTAAGAAATCTTGCCAGTACCATGCTGAACATTGGCTGTGAAAATCCGGCACCCATGCCCACTGTCACTTGAAAAGAGCCCTTAGCCAGGAAATGGAGTGCAGAGAGCACCTGCACTTCAGTTGGGATGGCATGCTGATTACAATTTCCCGGAGTTAGTGCAGGATCCAGTAAAGCACAAAGTTCCTGAATTGTTGCACGTGTGAGTCTGTAAGTGATGATGATATGACGCTCCACCATGATCCTCATATCCACTAGTGGTCTGTACACCGATGGTGCCCTTCCTCGCCACAAGGGTCGGTACCTTCGAGGGGTTTAAAAAAGGTGTGATGAAGACACATACATAGGCACACATTTCATCTTTTGTGCACTGCATTGTTCATTGTAGTGTCTCTACATTAACTGCTACCTGACAGATATATATGTACATCACAAGGAGGGAACAGAGTATTTCATGTGTGCTACAATAGTGAATTGACAGAGGCCTAGGTGCTTCATGTGGCTAGTAGGGCCTGCATTGTGAGAAGTGTTTAATTTAGATGCGTAGGTCATGGCAAAATGTCTGCCCACTGTAATTCTGCCCTTTCGTTGTGGGAGTGACCTCATACCACTAGTGGTTGACGTCACAGTGTAAGGCGGTGTTTACCGCCATTTGCACCCTCATTGGTTAACATGGATGCCAATCGGGAATCCTGGCATATCATGATCGCCGCCGGCGGTGACGGTGTACACCGCCGCGGAACGTACACCCGTTCGTCATCGTTTATTCACTTGACTCCCTGATCTCGTGCGGACAGGTACTCCACTGTGTGTACTCCTGTGGCCTGCCTCTGGCTATGGATGTGCCTCGTGTCGCAGGGGAAAGGGCCCCGGCCTTCACCCAGGAGGAACTGAAGAAGCTAGTGGATGGGGTCCTTTCCCTGTACGCAAAACTGTATAGGCGGCCAGAGGTACAGGTGAGTCTGGGTCTGGGGGACAGTTTGTGTGTGTAATGGATGATGTTGATTGGACATATGTGTGCACCTCTGTGCCTGCATGGGCCATGGGGTATGGCATGCTGCGTGTGTATGTCATGTATGTCTGACAGTACTGTCTGTCCCATAGTGGACGATTAGCCAGCTTTTCCTATCGTGCAAGTGCCTGACCTCTGTGTTCCATTTCTGTGTCACCCTTTTGGGTCAGCGCCCACCAGAAGAGGGCACTTTGTCATGCCATCGCCAAGGAGGTGCAGACCCTGGGGGTCGACAACCGGTGGAGCACCCACTGTCGAAAGAGGTGGGAGGACCTGCGGCGCTGGGCGCGTAAGATCAGTGAAGCCCAGCTGGGGAAGTCCTCCCAACGTGGAAGGGGTGCCCGTCGGGCACTGACCCCCCTCATGCGACGGATCCTGGTGGTGGCATACCCAGACCTGGATCGGCGCTTGAGGGCTGCACAGCAGTCACAAGGGGGTGAGTACTCATTTCACATACTTCAGTCTGGAAGGATGTCTGGGTGTGCATTAGGGTTCATGCTGCTTAGAGGCAGGGACTTTGACTGGTGTTCATCAACTTTAGGGGCCCCGAAGGGTGTAGGGGTGTCTTTGGCAGGTCTCCCATACGTCACATCCTTAGGTATTCCAGGGGATGGGTATAGAGCAGTACTCTGGTCAGTAGTCAGGGGAATGGCCATGGGCATAGTGAATAGTGCTGCCTATTGGGTGTGTCTTCTGGGTGGGTGTATGTCTGGCCATTCTGTACTTCCATTCTCCTCTTTTTTCTCCCCATCCCTGTTGTCTTGTATTGTTTTGGTACAGCATCAACATCTGGCGAGGGAGCTGAGGCACCGGCAAGTGGGGAGGCAGCGGCCAACGGATCCTCAGAGGCAGAGGCAACCGACACCCAGGGGACCAGTGGGTGGGAGGGCAAGGTGAGTGCCACAGGGGAGGCAACTACCACAGGAGGTAGTGACTCTAGACCTCCTCTGATGGGGGCTCACGGGTGGTGGCAGACCCTAGTGCCACACCACTACTGTGACATCTTCCGCTACCCTCATTCCATCACCGCCCTCCCTTCTGCTCCCCACCGAGTTGCCCGTGCCCGCCCACCCAGAAAGGTGGGCGTATCCTTCGCCCCAGGCACCTCCTCCCCTGCCCCAGTCAGCCCTGCTGCCCTCACAGAGGAGGCTATTGACCTCCTGAGAACCATCTCTGTAGGGCAGACAACCATTGTCAATGCCATTCATTGTCCTGGCCATTCCATCCCCCCTCCAACCTCCTCAACCCCTTCCAGCACCCCACTCCCTTTACCCGTCCAAGGCACACATTCAGACACACAGTCAAGCACATCAACACACAAGAAACACACTTCTAAACACAAGCACCACACCTACCACCACAAGCATTCACACAGCCAACAGACACATGCACACACAACAACATCCACTTCCCCCAGTGTGCCCACCTGTTTCACCTCCCTGTCTGTCTGTCCCCTCTACATCCACACCCTGATGCACTGCACCTTCAGCCACTGTTGCTGCTACTTTTCCTGGACTCACCACAATAGCTGACATCCATACATGCACCCCATACACCACACTTGCACTCACCACCACTACTGTAGTTGACACATGCAGCACACTCACCAGACTTGCAGACACCCACACAACATACATCCACACTAGCTGTCTGTCTTCGACCACTGTGTCCACCCCACCTCCAAAAACACACAAACGCACCAAGACACCCACCCATCAGACATCCACCATACCACAGCATACTGTCCAGTCACCTGCACCCACTACACTCACCCCTACACCATATACATCCACACCCTCTGCCGCCACTCCCAAGCCCTCATCCACGACCACCCCAATTTCTCCCCAAAAACGTTTCCTCTCCCGTGCTGACCTCTTCCAACCCACTGGCCCACCCCGTCTTGTCCCCAAACGTGCCCTCCTCCTTGCCCTTTCCACTCTTTCCACATCACTGTCCACCCCTGTCCGCCCTTCACATTCCCGTGCCCCTTCCCCAGATAAAAAAAAGTCCCGGACTGAGCCGAGTCACTCTGGCTCAACCCGATCGAAACAGCCCCTACCCCCTTCAAAGGACAAACCCACCCCCCCTCCACCTTCCAAACGAAAGTCCAAGGCCCACCCCGTCACAAATCCCCAACCCCACCACCCCCTGCCCCCGTTCCATGAGGTGCCTGGATGCCCATATGTTGCCACATTAGGTGGAGTACCATGCACTTGTGGGAGTCAGGTTGGGTCCGTTGTGGCCCATGGCAATTGTAGACGTACGGACTGGGCATTGGGCCTGTTTGGACTGTTTGGCTCTGTGAGCTTCAGCATTAAAGTTTCTGTGTCGCCTGTGTTTCGGCGGCACGCCGCTGAACCCTGGTCTTTTGTTTCATTGTTCATGGATGTGGGGCATTTGTATGTACAATGGTCAAGTTGGATTAGCCTTGTGTTGGGTAAGTACCTCTTGCTGTGGGGTGTATGGTGTGTGCTGCTGTGAAGGGATGGGGGTGTAGCTGGATCGGTGGGTATGTGACTTTGCCCTTTCTTCCCTTGTTCAGTAGGTTGTGGTACTTACCGTCGTCGTCTTCATCGGTGGTCTCGGTCATGGAGGTATATGGCAAGGAGCAGGGCTGGCATGATCTGCAGTTCTCTATCCATGTCTGGTTCGGCGCGTTGTGTTAGACTCTGGTGAGTGTTGCCTTATATTTGGTTCATTTCCGCCTGGTTTTGCGTGGCGGTGTTTCCCGCCCCGGAACTGGCGGCAGACTGGTGGTTCATTATTTGATGGGCGGGTTGGGCCTTTCCGTCGGCCTGTGGGCGGACTCTGCCGTTGTCGTCGGCACTCCTCTACTGGCGGTGAGTGGTTTGCGGGATGCCTGTGTTTCGTTTGGTTCATTAGTTGGCGGTCCGCCATGTTCATAATGAGGGCCTAAGCATGAAAGCTGAGTTCCTTTATAAGGTTATAGAACTCCAGGGGGTATTTTATCCCATATAAAATATGGTCACACAATCACCTGTCCCACAAACCATTTAAACACTAGATGCATAGGACCATATTTATACTTTTTGACGCAAAACTGCGCAGTTTTGCAACAAAACGTTTAACGCCGGCTAACACCATTTCTTTGCACCACCCGGGCGTCAGATTTATACTTTGACGTTCGTGGTGCAAACCGCGGGTTAGAGTGAATTTTTTTCACTCTAACCATTGCGCCACGTCGTAAAGAAAAACGACGTTAACGCGGCGAAAATAACTTTAATCCGGTTTCTGACATCGCAAACCGGATACATGCAATTTTTTTCCTGCAATAGCATCAAAAAGCGGCGCAAGCACAGCAAAATGTGCAAAGGAGCCCCAAAATGGATACCAGGAACCATCCAGGAGGACCCAGACAAGACCCAGGAGAGGGAGAAAAAGAAAAGGAAGTGTTGGTTCAGTGCAGAGGAGAAGGAAATACTGGTGAAAGAGGTGACGGGACACCAGTACCACTTTTTGTCATCTCAAAATTGCCAATTGGGAGGAGAGAGGCAATTTGGCAACAAATTGTGGACAAGATAAACAGTGTGGCAGAAGTACGGAGAACAGTCATTGAGTGCAAAAAACGCTGGCATGACTGTGGACCAAGGAAAAGATGGAAAGGAACAGGAAGTCAGCACTGCAAACTGGAGGTGGGAGTCCAGCACCGCAGGAGGCCGTGGACCACATGGAGGAGATGGTGGCAGCCGTCATCCCAGAGGAGATCATCACAGGGATTCAAGGCCTGGACAGCGCAGACTACCAGGAAACCACACAGATGCAGGGTAAGTTGCATGGGGGACAAAAATGCCTAAATGTTAACTGTAAATGGGGGGGACATACCTACTACACAATGCATGTCAGCCATGAAAATCAGGTAATGGAAAGGGCAAAGGTGCATGGCACGGGTGCATGGGCTGTGCAGGAGAAACCAGGGGCACAGCACATCACTACACCAACAACCTTTGCATGGGAGTACTCTGCCATGCCAGGGATGCAGGAATGGCAAAGGCAGTCCAGGAGGGTAGGGTACAACGGAAAAGTGGCCTGCTGTCACACGACAGCTGGTATTGTCGCTACATGAACTAGGGCTCAATTTCTACTCTCAGGCCATATCCGCAAGTGGTATTTACCATTGACAACAGTTGCCACTACCACCTGTGCTGTGTGCAGGTCAAGTAGCTAATGGCAGTTACGTGCCCATGGATCAAACACACCCAAAATAGAGGGATCAGGATGACGACTTTATCAATCCCCTGTAATTCCTAACAAAGTGCAAATCCTGTCAAATGCTCATGTCTTTAGGCGCTATAAACATCAGGTATTGTTACTTACATTATGAAGTACAAAGCAGTAATGTTTTACCCATGCTGCACAATTCAGGGTCTACCCCGTGCCTGTGTTACAATAGCTGCAATGCCACCTTGCAACATCCCAACTGTCATACTGCTAAGCCAATAGCATTGAGTGGGAGGACATATGTGTCTAGCTAGTTAAACACACCTGCACCGTCATAAGAGAAACTGGAACACTGCCAGAACCATCTCTACAATCCAATGTAGCACACATTCCCCAACATCAGCATTACACACTACCAATGCTGACACCTGTATCGTGCCATGCCAATGCTATACTCAGTATATGCTAGGTCTCAGCAACATATAGGTGTATGTGAAATACTGAGACTGGGTCAGTTCCATATTGTTAAGTTGTGTGCAAGTGGCATCCGAACACCCACAGCGATTGCAAAGCCTCACCAGGCTAATGGAAGTAGACGGAGGGTTGAGTAGGACAAGAAGGTGGCAACATACAATTTGGAAAGAAGCTTCACCTAGAGGATGTGACGCAGACAATTCCTCAAACTGCCCACACTACATGTGACATGCAGGTGGGGCATAGGCCTGGGAGAATGCTAATCTTAATGACAGGAACAATGAACAGGAACCAAGATTACAATGTTCCACTAATAGGAAGCCAGTAACGTCACATTACAACTGCCACACCACAGACACACTAATTGTACAATATTTCATTGCAGAGGATGATGGCTCTCCTGGGGATATGCCTATCCTGGACTTCCGTGATGACATGGATGACGAACTGACAAAAATTAGACAGCAGACCCTCCAAGATGTCCTTGGAACCCTACAGACCCCGCCTTCAGCCTCAAGGAGGAGTACAGATACAGCGGCCATCACAGAGGACCCACCCACCACCCCAACACTACGACCTGCCAGCTCCAACCCAGCTGAGGACTCTGAGGACACTGGTACCACCTTTGAGAGGACAGTAGTGGGAGTACAGCGGGAGCTGGCCAAGGAGGTCCGGGTGGGGATGCAAAATATGGCAGCCAGCCTTGAGGGGATGCGCATGTGCATGATGTCATCTGCAGAACAGGCAGCAGCCATGCAAGCACAACAATCCCTACTGCAAGGACTACAACAATGTGTAAGGGAATTCACCACAGCAGTTAGGGAGTTGCCACAACACCTGGCATCCCAAACCTTTCACTGCATGCACAAATGCAATCATGACCCCCTCAGGGCTGAACTGGCTGCCTACCACAGTGGTGAAGCTGCTATGCTCAAGAATCAGCAGCTCCTCCTTGCTGCAGTAATGCCCTTAATAGCCCCACCGTTGGCAGCTACTGGGAATTCTGACTCCATGTCTTCAAACACTGAAGTGCGTGTTGCCCCTTCAAACCCACCACCACCAAGGGCAGAGGAGACGACACACACATCAGAAGATGAAGACGTGGAACAGATCACCTTCACCCATAGGAGTACCCGGTAGCATCAGTCCATGCCACATGGGCACCGATATCCTAGGTCCTGTGCTTGTTAACATGCCAGTCTTGCTATAGTTGGTCACATGCACTGTTCTCCAGCACACTGTTTACCTTGACACTATGCTCTGTAATTGTCTCTCACTACCTCATTGGCAATTCATGTTCCTCTGCCCTGTATGACACTTCACCCCAGCATGTCCAATGACATGGCCCATTGCACTTGTGTTGCATCACAATAGAAGGCGTCACACTAATGGACTTGCAATCCTGGACTATGTAAATATTGCACTACAGCACTTTAAAATAAATAGCACTTACACAACCACTTTGTCTCTGTGTATTGTGACACATCAACTGTGTAGGAAATTAGTGATGTATGTCACATGTCAATGGCCATAGAATGTCAATACAACAGTGTAGAAAGAATGTGGGATGATAACTATGCACTGGGGTCTGGATTTTATCATCATCTGTGCTTCCTTAGGCTTATTTCTGAAGTGAAATGAAAACAAACAGTATAATGCTGTGTAGGATAGAAAAAGTCAGCTTCAAGGTATGTATAAGCTGAAACTCAATGTGGCCAACATTCCCTTCAAGACAATCTTTATGTATGTAACATCTGACTAAAAACTTTCATCACACACACACACCATACAGCAGGAATGGATGTGTACGAGTGTATGGACACATACGTAACCTGGGAGTACAATGTAAGAAATGATAGGTGTGATTTATGTATACAATACTACATAAGATTATAACATCACTCAGCTTATCAGGGTTCACATGAACACCAGGCTGCAGGCAGACGTCCCACAGTGCCCAAGATTCCAATTCAGGACTCAAACGATGACAGATTTAAAAACACATCCAACCTTCATAACACATTGGGAACCATAGTAACCTTGAGTGGTGGCTGCAATGGATGGCAGATGCATAAAGAAGTAGCTTTGGTGTAGCTGGCAATGTGACAGCTCATTTGGAACTGTGAATAACCATGTCAATAATGGGATTCTGATGCTGGATGGACCAGAAATACAAATACTAAATTGACACTGTACACCCATGCCAAGGCCCTGATCCCCAAGCATATGATACATACTGTAAGGGAGTACCTAAAACTTTATTTCACAGTGATAAAGGAAACTTAAACTAGGGGAAACACCTTACTAGCCTAACCTATCCTAACTACACATTACCCACAACTGGCCCTAACTACCCTAAGCTAAACTTACTTATCACATTTAACTAAACACTCTAAACATCAACCCCCCACCCCCTTATATGATGGGACACATGTAGGACAACATATACTAACCTAAACACACACTAACTTATCCTAAACAAATACATATTTTTTTGGTATTTTTTTTATTTATAATTTTTCAATTTTTCTTTTTTTTTTATACACATAAACCCCAACATCATCCAACCCACAAAAAATGTAATAATATAACCCCTCAACCCCAACCCACTTATACTAACTAACCTAACAGCCTACTCTAACCTAACAATAAGCCACCTAAACTCACTAAAGATAAGAACCAGTAAAGAGGAGGGAGGGGAGGGAATCCTGGGTGAGGATCCAAAAGTCACAAATTGGCCCTCCGAAGGATCTTGTTAATACCCCGCAGTAACTTGCTATTGCGGGACACCTCCTGCTGCAGCCTGTCCATCCTGCGCAACATCTGTTGCATGTCACGTCTCATGGTCTGAAATTCAACATTGTCTATCACAACAGTTGGGGTTGTTTGTGTTCCACTTGTTGATGCCACTGCTGGTGCCGGTGCCGTGGTTGGAGGGGGAGGTGTAGGAGGTGCTGCTTGTGGGCCTGGAGCAGATGAGGTGAGGGACCTGCTACAGTGGCTGTCATCCTTGGGGCAACTGTGGTCTGAGCTGTGGTGGTGGCTGTTGTGGGCAAGGCTGCCCTCCCTTGGGCAAATGCCCAACAGACCCCTGTGGCTCTCTCATGGCGATAACGGTGTGCCATATTGTGGAACCCACCTTCCACATCTAGTATGTGGCGGTAACGCATTGCCTGCCTCTGGAATTCCCTGATCTCATGGGCATTCATGTTGGCAGCTGTCAAAATAGAGAAAGCCAAACATTAGTGACATCATTGTGTGATACATCTACAGATTATATTCTAACACTTCCTCAAAAATAGCACATACCGTCCAAATCACAGTACAGATAATAGAATGTCCCTAAGGAATGACGTGCCAACGCAGCCTACACATCTACTATCTAACAGCACAGCAATGCACAACAAGGTGTGTACCCAATTAAATGATCTGTGCATCATTGTACTGCTATTAGTCACATAACAAATGCTGCAAGTACTGCACATGTGTCAGGCCAACTAATGACTATCTTCTGGATGACAATCTAGGCCCACAAGACCTGTGATTTGTAAATGGAATTGCCTGGTTGGTATGCAGTTGCTAATCATGAGGGGGCATCGTAGGTTGGAATAAATGAATGTTTGAATTACATGTCTGTCTTCTACACTTGGATCCTCACACCTAGGTACACATATTTCTTAACCCTAACCCTGTGCCTCGGGGGGGGGGTATGGACATGCTGCAAATACTTTCAAACATCAAGGACAGCCAGGAAGCTTTGGACAGCTGTCCATGGGTTTAGTCAGTCCACCACAGGTAAAGAGGGCTGACAACTAGGATTGACTCAAACATTGGACAATCACATCCACATTTATGTTTCTAATTGTAGACAATTGTCAACATCATTCGATCTCACTGATACCTTTCCAAAAACAAGCACATTGATGCAAGCATCCATCTGGCCTTGACCTGCATGCATGCCTATGACATTTCACTCAAGTGCCACATCAACAGAGCACAACATGTGGAGCTAGCTGCTGCTAGGAAGTCAAACATACAGTCCTACATGTTCATGAGTTAACAGGGATGCTCAAGTCTGTGGGTAAGACATTGACATCACTGGTCTGTGTGAATCAGGGTGTGACTTGCTGACTAAATCATGAAACTGGCCACCTCCAAATTAATTATTGGCATACATGTAGCCAAAAATCACCATGTTCACCTGCCCATGCCTATAGCGCAGCCACAGAATGTCCAACTCAAACATGGGACAAAATGTCAACTTCCAGTCAAGTCGCATATCAGATCATGTGCCAGCACATCATACCTTGCAATGAGTCTAACACACAGGAGTCAATCATACAACAGCTGCAAATACAACACAGGACAAACATATCAACACTTACTGGATACATCTGGGTCTGCAAATCGAGCCACTTCACCAACTGTATATGGGGCGGGTCCACCTGTAAAACATGGAAGGGTGACATTTGCTCAATGTCTGCTCCCTGTACAAAACCTGGATCCACAAATTACTGTGTGTGACATTTTATATGATAGAGCAGTACATCAGGCATGTAGACACCCTAACAGACATACTACTGCAAACATGCATTGACACTGTCACTCCAGTGAGTGATAGACACACATATGCTAACTATCATGTGGTGCCAAACATGAGTACTCAATTTTGTGCAGAATTATTTCTAGAGGGTACTCCATTTCATCATTTGTTATTATGAGAGACATGCAAAGCCACATTCCTGGTGCACTGCAATACCAGTGACTCAGGTATTGTGGCTTGTGCATCAAGGGACAATGAGTTACTGCGAGATGCTCATGTGGGTTGAATTTTGTTGTGCTTTCAATGGTCCATTATATGTGTGCCTGTGTTGTATGTAGGTTACATATGCCACATTTGCAGTGTACCCAGAGCCGTATATTCCCCCTATGACCCCGTGATGGCAGGGATCCTGTGTGTTAGTTGATGACAATGTTACGCTAAACATGGATTGGCCATTTATCTAAATCAAAACAACAACAAAATATATGCTGACAGTGTCTAATTTGATCATCCGTGACAGAATGCATTGGCACAGGTGTAGTCATTGCACCTGAAATGTGTTCCTCTGGGCCCTGTGTGCCTATATCAGGTATTATAGATCACAGTTTTCCACACTCATTAGCTTACATTTGCCACATTGGGTGATCTGTGTTTATACAACCAAACTGACACTGTCCGCTAATTGAAACATGGTTTAGCAAATGTCCTACTTCTGCAATCTTGATGAGGTAGGTCTCTATTTGTAACCACCTTGGGAATGGCGCCAATCACAGGAATGCTGGCCTGCTGATCTTAGCATACCACAATGTCTGTGATAGCCTTCCTACTGAGAAGTTAACAATTGTACATATGCTGCACTAGATCAGCAGGGGTGTACCAAACATAAACTAGCAAACTATTTAATCACTTTAAATGTATGATGGAAGCAGTCAGTGGTTCCTTGCACAACATCATGCAAATAAATAAATTGTGACCATGCATTCACAAAGTTCAGGGATCCCATGATGACCCATTAACTTTATAAAATTATTTGGCTATGATTTGACACAGATGGCAAATGCACCAGCCCTGTACCAGCAATTGTGCCCAAGGCAAAAATATTGTTGGGCCATGCTACTCAATGATAGGATTTCTACGCCTACTCCGAAAAGCCACAAGATGAATCTGTGTACTGCTCCTGCAATCCGGTAGAATCTGGGCACAATTACGTTTGGCCATGTGACAGATTATCTGTCCAGACGTAAACACACAGAAACATTGAACTTAGGGCCAGATGTTCTTTTTTTATGTGTAGCATCTGCTTCATTTGTTTACGCTACAGCTGTGGAAATTAGCACAAAAAATTGACATATTATCAAGTGTGCATTATATTGGCATCCATAATTAATTTAAATGCTGCACAAACCAAGTCGAAATATCTGCCTAAGATATTACCAGAGGTTAGGAAGATGTTTGGACGTATGGCCATGAATACTGTGCAGACATGTTTTAAAACTTTTGGGGACTACTTTGGTTACTTGCGTTAGCATGTGAAATACATCTCATTCCCGGTACACTCACAGGCCCTGAATAATACTTTTGTTTGTGGCGCAGTACCATCATCTATTGACGTCAAAGCAGCACTAATTTACAATATAAAGTTGTCTTTTGTAAGTTTGTGCAGCTTTTGCGTCAACAAATGACGGTAATGCGTAGCAAAAATAGTATAAATCAGGGCCACTGTTTGTTCAACTTGCATTCCACATGTCCACAAACATTGTATGCAGCATGTCACAAAATCTGCTACTGTCACTACAGAGCATTTTACTGTACAGGTTAGTCTAATTTGTACTCACCAACAGGGCAACCAATCACCACACCCAGGTGATCCAGCAGGTCCTGCTCTCGGGCCACCAGGTCAGCCCAGCGATGTTTCAGTTGGTGGTCATTGTGCCGGCTGTTGAACAGTCTTTTTAGGTGGAACAGCACCTTTGCCCACTTGAGCCTCCTAGCCTCCGTGTGATACCCCTGTATCACCCTGCCTCCAACATCAGGGGGAGGAAGTGGTACACCAGCCACACTTAGGCCCCCAACTCCTCCTCACCCATTCTCCCCAGACGTGGCCTACCCAATAGAGAAAGGAGGTATGCAGAGGAAACTTAAAGATCCCACAAACATCCCAACAATTCCCCAACTAACAATACCCACTAACACACTCCCAACAGTGCAAAGACAAATCTAATCTAAAAAAATGACAAAAACACACTTATACTGATTTATACAGACACTGACAAAAACAACAGATGACAATAGCACACAAGAGACAAAAGCACACAGTCTAGAAGAATCACAGACTGCAAAGTGAATGTGAAAGTACTCCCACTGTACAATTTCTGTAAACAGGATATCCTATTACATCACTTCCTGTCTCAAATGCGGTGGGTTTGTATGTAATGCGTGAAATTTTATGACGCTTACGGGTTTGCGTCAATATTTTTGGACGCATATGCTTAAAAATTCCCCCGCATTCAAAGATCAATACATTTTTAATGGGTAACCGATTTCATGGGGTGCAGTGTTGGAATTAACGCTAGGGACCAATCGATGTATTATGGGTGTGAGCGTCATTTTTTAATGCATATGCATCATATTTTGACGCATATGCATCTTTTTTATGCTTTTGCGTCAAAAAATCTGTCTATAACTATGTTTGTGTCAATTTTCATTTTTTTAACATACATGAAGGCTATAACTATACAAAGATTGAATGTTATGACCTCCTGTGTGTTCTAGTGTTTGGGCACATGTGGCACACTACAGTGGACCATAGTACTCATGTGGTTGAGCTGGATTAGCACTCTTAACTGATGCAACAGCAACACAAACGTTTGGAATAAAATTGGTATTTCCTAGTTTGAGCAGGTGTTGCACCAATAGAGGATAGCAAATCTACGCAACTAAACAAATGGACTCATGGCCTGTGTGTTTATGTCTGTGAATTGGTTATTTCAATTGTTGTTGTGCCTTTGCGTGAATGTCACAAGAAGTGTTTTGCATAATGTGCATGTATGAATGTGTTGTAATTGTGTATAACCATCACATGCCAGCCATTGAGGTACATCAGTCATGATATGTGTTTGTTATATCTGTTGTATCTTATGCTGTGTGAACTTCCGTGACTTTGGGGACAAAACATCTCCCATGACAAACTATACACAGGATAGATAGAGGACGGTTGATAATGGCAATGTCAGAAATGTAACCCATCACATTTATTGAAATGTTGGATACCACTTCATGGTCACTTGTGTGTATACTCCCCATGAGTCAGGCATTTCAACATGCTAGGTAGGTACAGTGTTTGTGACACAGAGGTGGTCATTCTGACCCTGGCGGTCTTTGACCGCCAGGGCGGAGGACCGCGGGAGCACCGCCGACAGGCCGGCGGTGCTCCAATGGGGATTCCGACCGCGGCGGTAAAGCCGCGGTCGGACCGGCACCACTGGCGGGGTCCCGCCAGTGTACCGCCGCCCCATTGAATCCTCCGCGGCGGCGCAGCTTGCTGCACCGCCGCGGGGATTCTGACCCCCCCTACCGCCATCCAGATCCCGGCGGTCGGACCGCCGAGATCCGGATGGCGGTAGGGGGGGTCGCGGGGCCCCTGGGGGCCCCTGCAGTGCCCATGCCACTGGCATGGGCATTGCAGGGGCCCCCGTAAGAGGGCCCCTACATGTATTTCACTGTCTGCTGCGCAGACAGTGAAATACGCGACGGGTGCAACTGCACCCGTCGCACAGCTTCCACTCCGCCGGCTCGATTCCGAGCCGGCTTCATCGTGGAAGCCTCTTTCCCGCTGGGCTGGCTGGCGGTCTGAAGGCGACCGCCCGCCAGCCCAGCGGGAAAGTCAGAATTACCGCCGCGGTCTTTCGACCGCGGAACGGTAACCTGACGGCGGGACTTTGTCGGGCGGCCTCCGCCGCCCGCCAAGGTCAGAATGAGGGCCAGAGTCTCAAATCCAATCCAACATTTTTTTGGCACACCACAGTTTGAGTCAGGTACATGACCTATGTTTCTCCTGTGGCTGTGGAGGACCAGCAGACCATGCTGCATGTGTTCACATATTTCCAGTGGTTCATTGCACAAAGGTATCCAGTTAAAGTGTGTGGCCATGTATACCCTTTGTCAGTATTGGCCTCCATGTTGTCATAGTTACGTGTAGGTCTAATCATGAGTCTGTGGAGCCATTCCCTCAATTAACAGAGTATCCTTCAAAGCAGATTTGACCTAAAGCCAAAGATCAACTAACGACACACATGGTGATAGTCCAGCTAAGGCACTGCAGAACTTTGATAAAGCGGACTACAGGGCAACCTTGGTTTGCTCAAAAATGTTATGGATGAGTAATAGGTAACAGCCAGCTTTTATCACAACATGTGTACATAGGGTGGTCTTGAAAATTCCCACTACAACAGGGAACATCTGTGCCTCAGAGCTAATTAATCTCACAGCTAGTCACCACGCAAGCACCATCAAAAGGTGGCGGCAGAAGTGAATCTGTGACTGGAGCGTCAGGGTACAAACATGTTTTGTCCTCACATACACATTTGCAAGCCTTGTTTGTTGTGCTGGAGGCACCGTACCAAATCCATGCATACAGCCATAGCACACTGTCACTGTTTGACAATAATGAATACCTGCAAAACCAGACAAGGGATGGGGGCTAGATTAGGCCATTTGAATACATGTCCCAGAATTGATTGCGATGAGTGAAATGATCAAACTATACTATCTATTTGAGGATTCATTGTAGACCTTCCAGACACAATACCCCATGAGGAAAGAGAGGGCATGGAAAGCAACTATGAGACAAAAGTAGCCACAGGGAACCTCTATGGTTCACGCAAAGACAGGAACCAATCTGGATAACAGGATGCAGGCTTTGTCAGGAACAAACATGAACAAGGCAAATATACAGTGAGCGGACTCTGACTGGGAAAAGCTGGTACAACACTGTGGGAACTAAAAACAGTTTGTGCTGTGGTCTTCAACTTTACACAATCCCCCAAGGGCTCTGGTACACAAGTGATTTGTACCCCAATGCACAACAAGGACATTCTGAAAATGGAACTTTCTAAGCAGTTCCAGGCAGCAGCAAGGGCAGGGCAGGTTCAAATGGCTGGTCTGCATGGTAGTGCTCACAGGTGTGTGCAGCTTCAGTCTCTCACAAGTCCTGGAGTTGAGAATCAAGTTCAAAGGGCCAAGTGGACCTTTCACATGGGAAACAATAGACAGGTGATTAAAGGTCTTACCGACTACCAGGCAGTGCATTATTTGACCTGAAGTCCATGCCGACTGATGAACAATGACAATGGCATGCCAAACTGAAGTGGGAAGCACACAGGAGTCAGAATGGGAGTCTGGGTGTGTGTAGATGAAGATTCGCAGGGTACAGATAGTCCATTTACAGTGCCCCCTAGAGAAGGGTTGGGAGAGACTTAAAATATGGCTGTGGCAGTACTTATTACCTGGGATGGACTGCACAGGGCATGTCTTGTGAGCAATGCCTGTCATACCTGGGGCACTTGTGCTATCCATTTTCAGCTTAGATGGACTTCTTGTCACACATGCTCCTTGCAGAGAAAGCTGATGTCACACTTACTGCTGTCAAGGGTCTGGTCATACATTCCTGTTACCAATGCAATAGCACATCCACTGCCTCATGTATGAGACACTTTTTTTCCCTATGATTGATTGTGTCTTAGTTGTGTGTCATTTGCTGCAATGGACCATGTTGGCAACATGGATGTGTCTCATAGCTGTGGTCCTCTGATATTGCCCTTCAAATGTGAAATAGACAGGATATATGTCATTTACACTGTGTGTGATGTTGGCTGTACATTCATACCCATCAAATGTGATGTGGCTTTTTCAGTATCCTATTCTGTATTTCTGCAATGCTCCATGAGGCAAAACTCTGATTATGATTCTTAGGGATAATGTGATGCATAAATAATTACCCAGAGCATGATTGAGTGATGAAGTTAGGTGTTTAATGACATTTGATAACAAAGTGGTGATGTTGACTATAGTTAGAAGAAGTTTAGTACGATGTGTTGTCTGCGACGCAATCCTGCAGCAGTGTTTGGATGTTCCCCCTTATTTTCATGAACAGCATCCTCCTATTCCTCCTCTTCAGGCATTTGTGGATCTGGTTCATAGAGGGGAATGTTCCTCCTTACACAAATGTTGTGCAGGATGGCACAGGTCAGATTGATCTTGCAGACCATTTCAGGTGAATATAGGAGGCTCAACTATGGTGCGTGTCTTATGATGTGCCTTTTTATAGGCACACTCTGTTGCTGTGCTTGGGTTGGCAAATGGGGTCATGATCCATGGCTGGATCCCGTAACCCTGATCAGCTGAAAGAGAAAATTAGGGTAAATATTTGGTTGTTGGTTGCACCTTGATTATTACTTTGCATGGCAGTTGTTCTCTTGTGTCGTCTGTGACTCATCTGTGTTTGTGGTATTGTGTGGGATCATAGGCTCCTGTGATGTTCTTTCTGCATTGGGTTGTTTAACTATCAAAACTGGTGTTTGGCTGATTGCGCTGATGTCAGTGGTATATTTCGAAACTTGCTGTTCAGTGTGTGTCTCCCATGCGTTATGTAATGTGAAAGAAGTGTCCGTGTGCCTTCACTGGAGGTGACATAATACTTCCACACACACAATCTATTCCACTGTGGTGGTAACACGGTTGCACTATATGGGCTGTACATCCCATCCAATTAGACATATATACATGCATGTGAAATGCAACAATGTGGCTCTATGATTTGGCTAGGTGAAAATGTACAACATATCTCCATAAGTTGGCAGCACTGAAGTGTTCACAATTGGCAATGCACAATTATCCCATGTGTGACAAATTCTAGGAAAACCAATTTTTGTGCCCTCACTGAGTTGACTCATGTGCAAACATGTACCTACACTACTGAACTTGCTCCAAGTAAGCTGGCTAACTTGGTTGTGGGGGTGAAGGTTTTAGTGTCAGAAGGTCCATGTTTCTGTATATCTGTTATGCATATGGGGAATTGTTTCAATCAGTATGTGTAGCAGTGTGCACTTTGCATTAGTGTCGCATCCACATGTTTTCATAGCACAGTCCACTTCCTTATTGCTAGCGGGCAATGTCACCCCAGGAGTGATGTGAGATGTTGGTACTGCCTCAATGATTCCATGTCACCTTCATTAGAGTCAAAATCATCATGCTATGTGTCTCGTTGTGTTTGACCTGCAGCAAAATACATTACACACCCCTTACACAGTAGGTATTGCTTGGAAGGGTGTGTGATTGAGTGTTATTGATGTGATATTGGCAGATTCATCTTCCAAGTTGTACTGCCAGTTAAGGCCATGTCATTGTCACTGTGTGGTTTTAAATTGGTCCTGTGTGGCTCTGGAGTGGCATCTCTTGTTATTTGCATCTGTCATTTGTCCATAGGTGTGTATCCCATTGGGTCAGGATATCAAACATGACTACCAGTGTCACAACCTCAGTGTCTTCATGGCCACGTGTCAATGTAGTGGTGTATGTGTTGTGTGTCCTACAGGGTTGCTGTGCTGTGCGTAAATTCCTAGGTTTCTGGATTTACCGACAAGTAGGCCATTGCCATATCGTCCATCCTGGAAGTGCTGATTGATGGTGCAGTGGCAGAAGATGAATGAATCATGTACACTCCCAGGATACATTGCCATGATGTTGTGATCAATCCACGGTGATCTACAATGGCCTGCACATTGATGGAGTGTGTGTGCTTCCTGTTGCGGTATATATGCCCGGTTGCAGCAGGTGGCACAATCCGTACACGTGTGCAGTCAATTGCACCAAGCACATGCGGGAAGCCATTGATTTGATAGAACCCCTGTTTGGTCTCCTGTTGCTTCTGCTGTGTGTTGGGGAAGCTGATGTGGCGGGGTGTGAGGGAGATGATGGCATCAAGTACCTTGGGAAGGAAGGCAGAGAATGAGGGCAGTGAGATCCCGGAAACCAGGGCACCAGTGGTTTGAAAAGGGCCACTTGCCAACATGTGCAGGACAGCTAACAGCTTGGTCTCTGGTGGAATGATGTGGGGTGTCAGCAAGCTTGGTGCCAACTGTGGCTCAATGTGGCGCAGCAGCTGCTCTATGGCTTGTCAGTTTAGTCTGTACCTCTGGATGATGTCATGTTCCCTGAGGCCCTGATGGGTTGTACTAGTCCTCAATATCCTCTCCTGCCTTCTACGTTGCCTTTGGGGTCCCTGTTGGTGTGGTGGAAGCTGCTTCTGTTGCTCCTGTGCTCTGCGTCTTCGTGCATGCTGGATGAATAGCACCTCCATGTCTTATTTTTTGTGCTCTGATGTTGCTTCTGTGAGTTTTCCTCAATTACTGGTGTGCTTGCCCCATTTTAGTGCCTGCCCTGACCCAGGCGTTAAATTTTGGCTCGAATCGGGATTTCCTACCTTGCATCTCATTGACGCAAGGTGGTTTCACGCATCCAGAAAATGACGCACACTGGGATATTTTGACATTAGACGGGTGTAGCGTCAATGTATAATTATGGTGCTATCTTTGCGCTGAATTTGCGTCACTAAAATGACCCAAATCCAGCGCAAACAGAGTATAAATATGGGCCATAGCTCTTTAATATGAAAGAGAGAGAAAATTAGCAAATATGAAAAATACAAATTGAGGCCCGTATTTATACTTTTTTTGCGCCGCATTTGCGTCGTTTTTTGACGCAAAAACGGCGCAAACTTGCAAAATGCCATTGCATTTTGTAGGTTTGCGCCGTTTTGCGCCAAAAAGCGGCGCAAATGCGGCGCTAAAAAAAGTATAAATACGGGCCTGAATCTCTTGCAAAATAAACACACCAAAATGCTGCTAGGTATTTGTTTCAAAAAGATTTCAGAATCAGTTACTACAAGTCTGTTTTAGAGCCCTGGAGAAAGATTATAACTTTTGTATAACTACCTAAGTTATAAATATCATAAATATCTCTTTCCTACTCCATTGTAAGCTAGAAAAACAGAGCAGAAGAAAGAACACCAGCATTTGTTTTTCCTTTGAACAGCTGCTTTAATTATGCTCAGCCACCTGACATGCCTTTCCCCTCAGCTGCTGGCTCTGTTAGCAGACTTTGGCCCTCATTCTGACCCTGGCAGTTTGAAACAGCCAGGGCAGAGGGCCGCGGAAGCACCGCTAACAGGCTGGCGGTGCTTCATGGGCAATTCTGACCGCGGCGGTAAAGCCACGGTCAGAAAAGGGCAACTGGCGGTTTCCCGCCGGTTTACCCCTGGCCCAGGGAATCCTCCATGGCAGCGCTGCTTGCAGCGCCGCCATGGGGATTCCGACCCCCTTCCCGCCAGCCTGTTTCTGGCGGTTTTCACCGCCAGAACCAGGCTTGCGGGAACGGGTGTCGTGGGGCCTCTGGGGGCCCCTGCACTGCCCATGCCACTGGCATGGGCAGTGCAGGGGCCCCCCTTCAGGGCCCCATAATGATTTTCAGTGTCTGCTTTGCAGACACTGATAATCGCGACGGGTGCCACTGCACCCGTCGCACCCCAGCAACTCCGCCGGCTCCATTCGGAGCCGGCTTCATCGTTGCTGGGTCTTTCCCGCTGGGCCGGCGGGCGGCCTTTTGGCGGTCGCCCGCCGGCCCAGCGGGAAAGCCAGAATGGCCACGGTGCGGTCATTCGGCGGTAACCGCATGGCGGGCGGCTACCGCCGCCCGCCGCGGTTGGAATGACCGCCTTTGTGTCATCAGAAATCAACTGTAATAGGTTATTACAATCGAGTTCTGTCATCATTTCGTTACAATAGGGGACTGGGTGCATCAGAAACTGCCCATTATAAAGAGACTAGAGATGCACTTTTATACAGGGATTGCAGAATCTCATGTACTATAAGAGTTGCATTATGAATGAATTTTTTATTTGACATTTTATTATCTGGCACGATTGCACAGGACTGCTTAACCTTGTTTACATGGCACACACCACGTTCCCTCACTAGTGATATATCCAAAGAAATACGCCCACAGTATTAGTGGCTAAATGATCCACTACACTAGATAATATTCTAATTTTCACATCATTCAAAGCCATAAAAATAGGAGGAAGAAATCAGCACACCAATGTCAAGATTTACAAGGCCCTTGTGCCCCTTTGTGCCACATTTGCGGCAAACTTTTTGCCGCAAATGTGACGCTAATGGTCCACTACTATAGCGCCATATTTACAAGGTTTCACAAACTAGGTTTGCACCACCTTGTAACCCTTTGCGCCACATTATGCATAATATATGCATGATGTATGCAAAGGGGGCATTCCCTCGTTAGAGGGTCACTAAAAATGGCACAATGGAATCCACAAGATTCCATTGAGTCATTTCTAGTGTCATTTTTAACGCCTGCTTAAAGCAGCCATTAAAATTAGGCTCCCATTGATTTCAATAGGCCTCTTAACAATATACTGGATTAACAATTTTTTTTAACGATAATCTAGTATAGTATAACAATAGCATAAAAAAAATGACGCTATAGCCCCTAACATGCGCCATGGTGCGCCATATTGTAAATACGGCGCTTCCATGGGGGCTTTAGGGGATGCATCCATTAGTGCTGTATTACAAATCGAGGGTAGGGGCGTTCAGCCCACCTCCATGAGCTACACCATGACCCCTGATACCTCATCCCTTGGGCCTATCTTCTTTGCAGTGTTTTGGGGACCCCATGCACTGGGTCACCATAGTTTCCCAGCCCGCAAGAGATGATTGCAGGGAGACCGCAGAGCCGCAGGGACCCTGAGGTCCCTCACCCTGTGACCCCAAACAGAAATAATAGTTTAGGGTGCTCCAGGTGGGCATCCCAATTTATAAAATGATAGAAAAGGTTTTGCTGGCTCCTGCAAAACCTATTGGGTCATTTGCAGGGAGTACCCAGAAAGAAATAAACATGTGGGTGACCCGGGTGTGTACCAGGTCACCCAAAAAGTCAATTAAAATAAAAGAATAATAAATTAGCAGAATTTAACATTCAAACTTCAAGCATGGAGAGCCCCATAGTGCTCTGGGAGAGCTTATTATATATGTTTTATAAATCATGGTGCTCCTCATAGAAAGTGCAAGGCAGCACCAATCATTTCTTAATATTGTGGGTGTCTGAAGGAAGTGCAGCACCCCCCCAGCAACATTAAAAAAAACAGTAAGTCTCCTGGGTCATTAAATCCATGAACCCAGAAGAACATACCATGTTTTTAAAGCATTCTTAGCTGGCACTCTTTGCACTTCAGCTGGAGTGTAGGGCCCTTTTGTGGTTTGTATTGTTACATTTTGTTGGTTGAAAAACTAAGACACGTTTTTACCTTTTTGTAATAAAACTTTATTAAAATCTTTATATGACAATAATGTAATTTAACATTGCTCTGTGCCAATTAATGAAATATATGTTGTTATTGGTAATTTTTAGACAAAGACAATAGGTGTACTTTTAATATGTTGACTCCTTCATAAAGCCAATAGGCTTATTTTTTATATTTTGGTGTTCTAACCCTTTGACAACGTCTTTAGGGCTGCCTTACTTTAAATGACAACCTTAATATTGTAACATCACTTAGTGAACTCTGTGCATCTACTGGGTTTGGGCATCATGCTCTGCACCTAACCCCCTGCTGCTCATGGCCAAACGTCAGTGCATGGAATAAGGATGACTGCCCGCAGGGAGTTCGATGCAGAGCCTGGCCAAATACCAGGTCCTGCAGCCAACCCCACACTATACAAAGTCAAAGGCTAAGCACCAAAGGTGGGCGTTTGGCTGCCCTTTAGGAGTTGGATACAAGGCCTAATCAGAGGCCAGGACCCACAGCTGACCCCACATCATTCACAGACAAGGGCGAGCATGCCAAAGGGGTTGTCTGCCCATTAGCGCGGCATAGTGTTGATGTTACATATGGTAATAAAATATTACTATTCATTAAAAAAACCTCTAAATTCAGAGAAAACAAAAAGTCAAAGTTATGGTATAGTAAGGGTTGGTAATATCTTCTTCTGCATTAAAAAACCTTAACAATTCACTGCAAAAACAAAGATTAAAATATACCATTTTGGATTAACAAAACCACTGACATTTATCAGTTATAGTCATCTCAAGTAACTATATTTCATGCTCTAAAGTAACTAACTTGTACCCTTGCCTTGCTATGGTGATTACCTCACATATTGCATCATTCATATCATGTTCTATAACACCATTGATGTCATAACTGCAACATATAAATTGACTTTATTGATGATAACACTATGCATGGAGGGGGCACAAGTTATCGTTACCTTAGAGCTTGAGTTATACTTACTTTAGAAAACTGTAACTGGTGCACTCTATCATTTTACATGGGAGTGTGTTGCAGTCCCAGTGCTTGGCCATCTATGATGCTTGGCTTTTCTCCAAGACTGGGTTGGAGTATATTTCAGCCTGTTTTGCCACATTCAGGGCTGTAATAACTTTAGAAGTGTAGTTTGTGACTAGCAGTGCCCTAAATCTTTTGTGGGTGTGTGATTGTACTAGTGTGTCCCTCCTTAAACCTTGATTATTTAGTAGGATAAATTTCCTCTTTCCCCATGCTCCCCTTGTTCACTCCCATATTTACTACTAAAAATGTGTGTGTATCTCCCCAAATAAAAAAGATGGGGAGGCAAAAATCTCTAGACTTACATTTGTGAATTGCATATTGTAGTAGAAAAGTGGTATTACAATTTACCTACTGTTTTTGAATGGTGCTCTGTTCATCAGCAAACAATATGGAATAGAAAAGCATTTGTAATGAAACGGGTCTTCAATTACGTCGAGTTGGAGCTAGTAGCGTTGTAAACTCCTAACGGGACTTTTCTTGTCACATTAAATGAAAAAAAAAATGAGTCCCATCGCGCTGTGTAAAACACAGCACAATTGCGCTGATAAATAAAGAGAAAAAGTAGTCCAGAAGCCATACGGAAAACATGGAGCCTCGTACGTTTCCAGTAGCTCACCGGTGCTCTCGAGGAGGGTAAACGCCGGAAAAGGCATGATGTATGCATGCCTTTCACAAATGAAAATGAGCGGATTTTAAAAGGCAAGCCCACAAACCAATGAAAGTGACTGACGTAGCATGGGTAAAATCCCCCTAAAGAGAGGGTAGCTTTGTGCTCGCCCCTATCAAGAAGTAGGATAATGCTCTATAATGGACCACAAGATGGCAGTACAACATTAGTAAATGCATTTTAGGCATTTCTATTTAATATAACCTACATTATGAAGAAATTGAACTTTCATGCTCAATATAAGCAAGACTTATGCTGAAGATATTTGCATTGATAGGTAGACATTCATGCTTAAAGTGAATAAAAGGAAGTCGCTGCAAGAGAAATGGCAAGCGAAAAAGCTTATTACACAGGATCACAAGCACTATCGGAGACAGTGAAATGGCACGTAGAAATCGTGTCACGAGGAGTAATTGCCAAAATATACCACCATGAAGTTCTGCACAATTGCATACGTTAAGCAACCCTTAATTGTTTGAGATGTGAAGGAGTGGCTACTCCTTCCTCTGGGAAAACAATAACAAACTTACGCCCATATTAATACTTTTTTAGCGCCACATTTGCGTCATTTTCTGATGCAAAAGCGGTGCAAACTGTTAAAATATAATTGTATTTTAAAACATTTGCACTGCTTTTGCGTAAATAATGACACACATGCGGCGCAAAAAATGTATATATATGGGCCTTAGAACCAAATGGTGAATTTTAGAACAGCATATGTAGAAATTTCTCTATACAGGCATAGGTTTTTTCAAAGAGCCTTTGTGAAAAAAAAACAGTTAAGCTAAGCACCTCTGGCCCTAATCAGGAGTTTTTAGAGTTTACGCTCCCAAAGAAAACATTGAAAATTGTAACAAAACAGTGCATTTTCAGCACAATTTACTGAAAAACTGTTTAAATACCTTGATTAGAAGCAGAAACAAACATTGGCAAAGCCAATATGTTGAGACTTGGCAGGTGTGCAATTTTATTTGTAAACATATGCAATAGACATTCAAAAGGTCAGTTGATTACAAAGTAAAAAATATCTCTTTGTAAATGTCACATTGCCAGGGTTCATGGTACAAGCATGGTTTATTGGGCAACAACCCTCGGATGGGTCTTTTACCTCTGACCTACTGTGGCACTAGAGACTGGGGGCCTTATTTACAAACATTTGGCATAGGGTAGTGCAGCAAACTTTTAAGCTGCACTGCCCTTTGCCAAATAGAAGGGGTAGGAATGCACCATATATACAAGATACAGTGCATTCCAGTCCTTTAAGCCTGAAAACGCTGCCATGTGCCAATGCAGGCACCCATGCACCATGGTGCAAGGGGGTCTGTGTTGTTGGCACAATTGTTTTTGTGCAGGATGGGCACGTTCCTGCACAAATACAATCACAAGAAGCAATTTTCTTGTTCTATGCGTGCAGCAGAATGCAGCACTTGTGGAAAGAGAAAAAAATGAGGAAAAATGTAAACATTCCTCCTTGTTACGCCTCCTCTGGGGAGGCGTACGTTTTTGGTGCAGCTGCAGTTTCACACTGTGTTGTAAATCTGGAGCAGCGTCAAAATCCATGGGTGTTGAGTGGGAACACCCACAGCCATGTCCAAAGCACACTTCCATGACGCAGTGTGAGGCAACTCAATGACTTGCTGTGCATTGCCTTACACCATATATACAAGGCCATGTAAAGCCATGCAGGATGGCTTTGCATGGTCTAGTACAGTGGTTCCCAACCTGTGGACCGGGGACCCCTGGGGGTCCGCGAAGCCCTCTCAGGGGGTCCACAAAGCTTAGAAAATTAAAAAATAGTAACAAATATTGACAACTTAGGTCCCCAGCTTCCAGTAATGGCTCAGGCAGAGGTCCCCGGATTCCAAAGATGAATCAGTGGGGGTCCCTGGGTTCCATTAATGTTAAAGTGAGGGTCCACAGAAATCAAAAGGTTGGGAAACAATGGTCTAGTAGATATGGGTGAGCACTGTGTGCCACTGAAGCATAAAAAAGTGACCCTCTGGTGGTGCAGGGGGCTTTTAAAATAGGCCTCTGGGTACCAAGTACAACCTCCAGCACTTGTCCCTCAGCTTTGAAGGGGAAACAGTCAAGGGCTTCCAAGAGAGTTAGGGGCAGATTTCAGAAAAGTGGCACTGCACCTAGTGCAGCACCACTTTCCTTGCACCCCTTAGCGCCCCTTACCGCCATCATGTGTGAGCTGTTATTTAAATATGGCGCACCCTGGCGCAGGGTAGGGGGCAATATTGTAATTTTTTTTATTTACACTATTTATGTACTCTGCAGGAGTGGCGTCACAATTTTGGCGCTACTGCTCTGAGCAGGCGTTAAAGGTGCCGAAAAAAGTGGTGCAAGGAAATCACTTAGATTTCCTTGCGCCATTTTTTTAGCCCTCCCTAACGGGGGAATGCCCCCCTTGCATACATTATGCCTGGTGCAGGCATCATGTGGAGCAAGGGTTTACAAAGTGGTGCAATGCATGCATTGCGCTACTTTGGAAAAATGAGGTGGGGGGAAAAGGCACTTTAGCGCCGCCATAGCATTGAAAAAATTATGCTATGACACGCTAAGGTGGCTCTAGGGGCTCTTAAATCTGCCCCTTAGAGTGAGGTTAGAGGCTGAAAACTCAAACAGTCAAACAATAGACAAAATAAGTACTGTCCAGCACAGTTCTGCTCTTAGTAAAAAAAATACGTACTTTAATCACACACCAGAATGCAATACTGCATATAGGAAATGCTAATCAGCTATACTTCTATGTAGAGTGCTACAGGGCTCTAATCACAGAGAACTATAATATATCTCGCACAGGTGCCTGTTCCCTGGTTCTGCAATCCTTAGGCTAGTCAGCATAAGTCTCAGTACTAAGGTTCCTTAGGATAATGGAGTCCCTCTGGGTTGTATAAACCTCTGGAGCTTTAGCAGTGGGAGACACAGTCAATGTTTAAGTTCACATGACTCAAGTTGCATGGTGGATTTCGAATTTGGAACCTACAAGCGTGGAACAGATGATAATCAGTGCATTAGAGAGTGATCTTTTAGCATCTCCCAATAGTGCCCCACCACCTCTGAATTCCAGTGTTGATGACTGAGTATATTGCTCTGGGTGGGCCAGCACAGGCCAAGCAGGTACCCTACCATTGGCGAGGTATTGATCTCAAAGCTCAATCCCACAGCAGAGTCAGCACCGGCTGTCTGTCCTCTAGCATATAACAGACACATCATGGTTGCTCTAGCTAGCAATTCAAGGAGTTGTAGAGTGATTCAACTCATTTGGCTTATTGTGGAAACCCATAGAGAAGCCGGGAGACTTTCTCTAGACTCCGCACCATTTGCACTTCCCAGTCTAGTCTGCTTTCTCTGGCTGTCCCTACCCTGGGCACAGTGGATGGGCTTCTCCCTCCTCAGGCAGCCTCTTCCCACAGGGTCAGGTAGCCTTCACCTCTCACAGCAGACCAAACAGCCCCACAGCTCCCTAGCAAATTGCACTGAGCTCAGATCATGTTCCCTCATCTCTGGAAGACTGTCTTTTAAAGGTGTCACTGAGGCATCTAAAAAAGTGACAGATGTAGTGTTTGAAGCAATCTTAGACTCTGTTAATTACTCGGGCTTTATCCCAATCCATTGTTGTTTTGCACACCATGCCACCTCAGCTTGGACCCAGCCATATCAAATTAGTCTTGAACCTGCACCAGTGGGAACAGTCCAGCCCACACTGCCAGACTCCTTGAACTGGAATTCAACTAAATCAAGACCAGTTTCACCCTTTTTAGGGTTCATCAGTACGGAACAATTTTGATTCCAGTGGCACAGGTTGCACAGGACCCATGTCTGGGCATAAAAGTGCAACTCAGTCTGTCACACTAAAGCATACAATAAAAAGTGATGGCTGGAATGCTTGAACCACTCTTACCACTGATAATTACTCATTATTTTGCACAACATGACACCTCAGATCAAATCAGTTTTGCCCCTGCTCCAATGTGGACAGTCCAACCCTGGAGTATACTTGTTTGTATGCTTCAGTGCTTTCATAGATACCTGCCCTGCATCTCAGCAGTCATTTGAGTACTCTGCAGGGCACTTCCTCACGTCAGTCAGTGAACAACTTGGAACAGGAAACACGTGGGATAGCTTAGGATTCAATTCTATAAACATTTTCCAGATGTGATGTTGATCCCAGTATCAATGCTGTCAATGCTTTAACTAAAATGTTAAAAGGTTTGAGACACAGGATTGAGGCTGTGTGAGTCCCTCAGGACAGTGGCCCTTACAATTAAAACAGAAACCTTTGATGGACAAGGTTCAGAGTAAAATCTAGAAAGGTTTATTAATTATTACAGAAAGCAAAAATAAATAGATTCATAATCAGCAGCAAAAACAATCAAATGATGCTGAGGTGAACGTGACGTGAGAGGCTTTTATGTCAAAAACTAGCCCGGGGTGGGACTACATCCCCCCAGGCTTCTTTTAACTAATCTTGGGCCATAAGAGGAGTGTGCCCCTCACACTGCGCGGGACACTGAGGTGAACGTGAGGTGAGAGGCCCTTTTGTCAACAGCTAGCCCGGGGTGGGACTACATCCCCCAAGCTTCTTTTCACTAATCTTGGGCCATAAGAGGAGTGCGCCCCTCATGCTGTGCGGGGCGCTGAGGTGAGTGTGAGGTGAGAGGCCCTTTTATCAACATCCAGCCTGGGTGGGACTACATCCCCCAGGCTTCTTTTTACTAAACTTGGGCCATAAGAGGAGTGCGCCCCTCGCATAGCACGGGACGCGCGCAGGACGTGCGCTGGACATGCCCAGGATGCCCCCGGGTGCGTGCCCGGGCCAAGACCGGGCCAAGACTGGCACATCTTCGCCCGTCATCGCCCGACAGCAGCTGGGCAGGGCTCATCCCTGTTCATGAGAAGTAATTCAAGTAAATGTATTGAGGATTTCTAACTGGCGTTTTCAGATTTATTATATTATTTATTTTTATTGCCTATAATGGGGAAACGGAAAGCTACAGATGTTCCTGCCCCTCTCAGTGGTATAAAAAAACTTTAAAAACGATCTAGAAATCAAGCAAGTTTGGGAACGTTTAAAGACTTGAACCCCCTACAAGCAATTGACCTACTATTTGAAAAGGTTGAGGCTATTTTAAAGAGTAATCCTCATTCATTGACTACTAGCAGTGGAGTATCCAAGAAGGAGAAAATTCCCGAAATATTTGCAAGGAGGAAGAGGACGCAAATAATTCATCCTTCTGCTGAGACTATTAAGAACGAGGGACTTCATGCCCCTGGGGGAAATCCCTTGCACTCTCTTCCTGTAATATCTTGTAGTGACTTGGGCACTTCGGCATGTCAGAGGGACGTTTTACCCAAGGGTTCTGAGACTCTTCCCCCTCCGCTAAGCCCAGTTGTTAGGTTGGTCCCTAATATTTTGTGTTCAAATCGGTTTGGGCCACTAGCAGAGGATGGAGATCCTTCCGCTTGCACTATATATCCTTTATCTGGAGTTGCTACTGATGCCAATAATTCAACCTCCTCTACCCTGATCTAGATGGCCCGCATCCGCTGAGTAAGGGGATTGACTTAGCTCTTGTCCTTCAGAAAGTGGATGAAGTAAAGATCATGGTGTCACTATTAATGGAAATTATGAAGGAGAAATTAATGCAGAAGAGCAGCTGCAGATGCCAGCAGCCCAATGGGGAGGTAAGAGGGGGTGGGATTATTGTCTTGTCAGGTTCAGGGCTGGAAACCAAAATCTCTCCTTTAGTGACAGCTCTGCCCCCGTCTCCAGATAATCAATCTATACTCTGCATTGAGGATAATCAGCCAGCACTTTCTAATGCAAGGTGGGAGCATAATGGAGCTTCCAATAATAGGAATCACCAGGGATCTTATGTATACAATGTTGCTCAGCCACATATTATTATCAATGGAACCAGAAGGGAAGTTATTTCCCAACTCCCTAGTAAGGTGGTTAGCTGTGGTATCAAAGTTGAAGATGAGTCAAGGTCCACGCAGAAGATGCTGATAAAAGCTTTTTATTCAGTAAAACTTCACAGATAAAATAACAGGAACTCCAGCCTCCAGTAAAACCTCCAGCACCATCAACTTTCCAGCATGGAATGCTGTCCAGCTGAGGGAGATACTAAATGCCACAGGTGGAACTGGAAGATACCAAATGAAATCTACATAATACAAATAACCCTAAAACATAAAATACAAACATACATTAAAATACTACACAAAACACAATACTACACCACCCCTCTCCCTATATAAATTAAATCACAACAATTCTATTCAAATTCCAGATCCGCCCATCATCAAGTTTAACAGCCCCTCTAAACACTTTAACAACTTCGTGTATAGGACTGAACTTAGATGTACTAGACCTGTCAGATCGAGGTAATTTAACTTTAACTTTGTCTCCAATACGTACAACACTATTTTTTACAGATTTACGAACATCATAGATTTCCTTTCTTTTAAGACGGTGAAATTCATCTTTATCTTTAGCATTACTTTCAATAGATTCCTTATCCACAACACAAGCAAGATGTTTCCTAAGCCAGGGGGGATTGATTTTGGTATGTGGCACATGTTTCCTAAACAATAAGAAAGGAGTCTGATCAGTCCTGGAATGTGGAGTGAACCTGTACTCTTCAACTTTATTTTCCACCCAACTCTCCCAACCAACTCATTTAATTTAGCTAATTGAATGGTTTCTTATAAAGTTGTATTAAAGCGTTCCACCATTCCATTGGTTTCAGGATGATAAAGTGCACATTTTTTGTGAACAATTCCCCTTGACAAAAGAAAACTTCTCATAAACTTCGAGGTAAATTGAACACCATTGTCTGACAAAATCGCGCCAGGATTCCCCTCCATGCTGAAAACTTTGTACAGAAAGTCCACCACTATCTTCGAAGTGATCTCAGAAGCTATGCACACTTCAGGCCAACGGGATAGCATGTCCATTAGCACAATTATATATTTAGAGCTAGACCCTGAGGACACAGGTCCCATAATGTCAATGACAACTTCTTCCCACACCTCATTTGGAATTTCTTTAAGTACTAACGGTTGAGTTCTCATCTTAAGCGTCTTGTCTGCCAAACAGCATTCAACACAATCTCGTACTCTCCTTTCTAAAGCAATATCTATTCCTGGCCACCAATATGAAGCCCTCATCCTTTCCTTAGTTTTGCTTATACCAGGATGACCCGTTTGAGAGAGAGCAAGGAGCCGGTCATGTAAAGATGACAGAGGAACAAGTTTGTTACCACTAAGCAACAAACCTTCATGTGACCACAACTCATCCCACACCTTCTTGTAAGGAGAAATTGAAGTGCAATGGTAATCCTTCAGTTTCCCCGACTCCAGCAATTTCATCACTTTAGAAAGATCTTTATCTTTACTTAACTCTTCACGCCATTCATCTTCTAAAACACACCCATCCGTTATAGTACAAACTTGTACTTCTTCATCCGTCCACCACGACATGCTATCACACTCATCAGTCACATCACCAGACACTAACCTAGACAAGCAATCTGCTGTCTTGTTGTCACATCCCGGAACATATTTTACCGTAAAACGATAATCTTGGAGCCCAACAATCCATTTACAAATGCGGGAAGAAACGTTATCTAAACCTTTCTTCCCAAAGATCTCTTGTAATGGTTTATGATCGGATCGTACATCAAAAGAGATTCCCCAAAGAAATTGTCTAAATTTCCTAATGGCCCAATAAATTGCCAGGGCTTCTTTTCCGATGGTAGAATAATTAAATTCTGCACCACGTAGAGTGCGAGAAGCAAAGGCAACCGTAGTCTCGATACCCCCCCTTAGTTGCTTCAACGCACATCCTAAACCTTTATCAGATGCATCTGTAATAAGATGACAAGGAAGACCAGGTTGAAAACCACTAAGGGATTGAGCAGAAGAGAGTGCTTCCTTAAGATCCTGAAATTCTATCTCCAAATCATTGGACCAAACAAACTCACTCCCCTTCTTGAGCAAGAATCTAATGGAGCTTGATCTTTTAGCAAAGTTGGGAATGTACCTAGCATAGAATTCTGCCATGCCTAAAAAGATTTGAATATCTTTCTTACACTTAGGAGTAGACAAACCTGTAATAGTACGTACTAAATCATCCTTCGGTTTAACACCATCACTTGAAATAACATGTCCTAAATATGTTATTTCAGACTGAACAAATTTACACTTTTCTTTTTTCAGTGTGATACCCTTGGCTCTGAACAATGAAAGTACACTTCTTAATTTCCTGAGATGTTCTTCATGAGTGTTGGTGAATACGAGAACATCGTCTTGGAAAAAACACACACCTCCCAACTCCCCTAACATATCTTGCATAAGCCTTTGGAATATAGCAGCTGCTGAACACAGACCAAAAGGCATACGATTGAGTTTGAAAACACAAAAGGGAGTAATAAAAGAGGTGAGAAGTTTAGAGTCTTCAGTCAGTTGCACTTGATGGTACGCAGAAGTTAGGTCAAGAGTAGAATAAACTTTTGTATCTCCTAATGAACCTATCATTTCATTAATGTTCGGTAATGGAAACGTGTCTTCAACCACATGCTTGTTCAGGTTGCGTAGATCAATACACAGTCTAATGTCTCCAGAATGTTTGGTCGCAACAACTACAGGAGCTATCCATTGTGGTGCTTCCACTTCTTGGATAATCCCACTGCCTTCAAGTTCTTGCTTCCCTTTTCTTTTTAAACTGATAGGAATATTTCACAATTTTGAAACTATGGGTTGTGCATCTTTTTTCAAAATGATCTGATGTTTGTAGCCTTTTATGCATCCTACTTTAGCACTAAACACATCCGGGTATTCATTCCATAATTGACATTCAAGATCTGTCACCTCTTGCACCATAACTTTAGGCACAGCATTAGGGTTTAAAACTATTCCCAATTCCTTCTGATGAGGCCAACTCAAAATGGTATATCCAACCACAGGAACGTAAATTTTACCAGATATTTAATTTCCTTTGAAATTAATCTCTGCGTTAAAATATCCTTTTAATTCAATGGGTTTGCCACCATACGAAAAAGGCAAAACATCAGGTGACAATAGGTCAACTTTACCCTCAAATGACGTCATATAATCTTCCACAGATACAAGAGACAGCTTAGCACCAGAATCCATCATCATAGTGATCGGGATTTCATTTATCATTACAAGATCTCTTGGGTATTCACACTGGATGGTGGAAATACAGTTAACATCATTTACTATTTGTAAAATGAAAGGTTGATTATCATTATTGTCAGACACTTCATTATTTTTACATTGCTTTTGTTAGTGGACTTACAACACTTAGCGAAATGACCCTTTTTGTTGCATTTGTTGCAGACAACATGAATAGCTGGACAGTCTTTAAAGTTCGCTAGATGAGAAGGTGACCCACATCTAAAACAAAGGGGGTGTTTCTGACCGCCGCGGACGGCGGTCGCCGCCCGCCACGCGGTTCTCGCCGAAAGACCGCTCCGCGGTCAAAAGACCGCGGCGGTCATTCTGGCTTTCCCACTGGGCTGGCGGGCGACCGCCGAAAGTCCGCCCGCCAGCCCAGCGGGAAACACCCTTCCCACGAGGACGCCGGCTCAGAATTGAGCCGGCGGTGTGGGAAGGTGCGACGGGTGCAGTTGCACCCGTCGCGAATTTCAGTGTCTGCTAGGCAGACACTGAAATTCCTTTTGGGGCCCTCTTACGGGGGCCCCTGCAGTGCCCATGCCATTGGCATGGGCACTGCAGGGGCCCCCAGGGGCCCGGCGGCACCCCCTACCGCCATCCTGTTCCCGGCGGGAGAACCGCCAGGGACTGGATGGCGGTAGGGGGTGTCAGAATCCCCATGGCGGCGGAGCGTGCTCCGCCGCCATGGAGGATTCTCAGGGGCAGCGGAAAGTCGGCGGGACACCGCCGACTTTCCGTTTCTGGCCGCGGCTGAACCGCCGCTGTCAGAATGCCCAGCGGTGCACCGCCAGCCTGTTGGCGGTGCTACCGCCGACCTCCGCCATGGCGGTAATTACCGCCAGGGTCAGAATGACCCCCAAAATGTCTTAGTTTTGTTCTTTAAGTTGATGAAACTTTTAGGCTTTGAATCAATTTTGTTTATAGAAGAAGATGCTTGGGAATTATTTAAAGCTTCAATACAAGATTGAGAATGTTCAATTTGCTTTGCAACCTTCAACACTTCATCAAGAGAGGGATCACTCTTGGACCAGAGAGCTTCCCTAATTTTATCACTTTTGCATTCCAACATAAATTGGTCCCTAATGCGTTCTTCTATAGTAGCACCAAAATTGCAAAGAGAAGCCAGTTTACGAAGTTTCGTTATGTAATCTTCAATCGATTCTTCATCCATCTGTTTGCTTTTGCCAAAATAGAACCTTTGTAGAAGAATAGATACTTTAGGTAAAAAATGTGTATCAAGGCAAAGAAGAGTGCCATCAAAGTCATTTAAAGGAGCATCACCTACTGCTCCATCCAAATTTGACACCGGAGGTAAGGTGTCTAAACTTTCTTGCCCTTCCGCTCCTAAGCAATGTTGAAGGAGTGAAGTCTTCCTTTCAATGGATAAATTGGTTCCACAAACCTTAATATATTTTAAAAAAACGTTTTTCTATTTTGGCCAAGGAATTGTCGGATCACCAGGGGAAGATAAGAAAAAAGGAGGAGGAGAAATATTCTGCAATTTGTAAAATAAGAAAATAAAGAAGAAAGAATGTCTGTAACAAAATAACAGAACCGAGGGAAAAGGCAAAGAAAGAAAAAATGATATTATAATGCAGAATCAAGCTGAAAAATCAAAGAAACAGAATGTTGTACTGTTAAGAAGACAGTTAATATGTAACAATGAACAGGGGTATACAACAATGAAACGTAGAATAAAAAAAGTTGTATCCAGGTTCAAAATAGAATGTATAACCTAAACACTAAATATTACACGTTTTTCCGAAAGATGGTAAAAAAGTAAGAAATTTAAAGATAAAGTAACTGTAGAAAATAGCAATGTGCTAAAATACTCACACCCCAAATGTAACACTGGTACAAATGTAAATCTGCACACGTACAAGCGAAGGGAAAAGCAAGTTGTGCGCGTACAAGCACTCACGCGAGGAGAAAAGCCAGCCGCACACAAGGACGCGTGCGAGATGAAAAGCCGGCGCGAACCAAATATTCGCCTTAGCGTGCCTCGTTGCTTGGTAACCGCACACGCGGCCAAGCAACGAAATATTCACATTAGGAAAAGCCGGCGCGAACCAAATAATAGCTTTAGCATGCCTCGTTGCTTGGTAACCGCACACGCGGCCAAGCACTGAGAGATACACTATAGCATTGTTTAAACAAAGTGGAAACAATGCGTAGCTCATTGCTTAGAGACTGCACGCGCAGCTAAGCAGTGAGAATAAAAGTAAACAGAGTAGTTTAAAAGGAAACAACGTAGCGGAAAGCACAAAAAAAATAATAAAGCGCGGGCGAACAGTGAGAGGAAAAAATAAAGGACAGTAAGAGAATAGGAAGAGAAGGGAAAAAAAATCAGTAAAATTAACAATAGATAAGGAGAAAAAGATAAATTTAAAAAAATGAAAAAAAGAAGAAAAGAAAGAAAATAAGTGATAGGAGATGGAAAAGAGATAAGAATATAATATTAAGTAAAATAAGGTGATCTACAATACCAGGGCCAAAAATAGACTAGAGTTCCTGTTGCAGGGATGAAGTTCGCCAGCTCGTCGCCAAAATGTGGTATCAAAGTTGAAGATGAGTCCAGGTCCACGCAGGAGATGATGATAACAGCTTTTTATTCAGAAAAACTTCACAGATAAAATAACAGGAACTCCAGCCTCCAGTAAAACCTCCAGCACCATCAACTGTCCAGCATGGAATGCTGTCCAGCTGAGGGAGATACTAAATGCCACAGGTGGAACTGGAAGATACCAAATGAAATCTACATAATACAAATAACCCTAAAACATAAAATACAAACATACATTAAAATACTAAACAAAACACAATACTACATTAGTCTCCCTATATCCTCTACCCATTTTCCCAAACCTCATATTGATATTATTTCTCAGTACAATCAGAGTCTGGGAATGGGAAGTATAGCTAGTAGGATTTATATGATTGATGTGCCTAAGATATCGCCAGGTGATTTTTAGAATCATAAGTCTCTGACCAATAAAGCCATTCATTGGCTATGCACCCGACGTAACTGCCTTTCAGTCATTCGCTCTGACATTCTTAAGGTGGATAGATGTAGTGTTCTGTGGTCAAATTTTGATTTTATTTCTGTTTGTTTAGCTGATAGGTTTTTGGTGGAGCAACTTATGGATTTTGAAGCATGCACACATTATCTAAGACCTTTGAGAGGGGCTGTTATTAGTCTTGCTTTAAATCCTCCTTGTATTCGTTCTATGGGATACCCAGCCCCCATTTTAGATTGTGAATCGCATATGGAATTTAAAACCCCTCCTACATCGATAGTTACTGAATGACTAAATGTTGAACCGGGAGTGTCTCTGGGGGTATCCAATGGGGTTATACACTCCGAAGGGACTATTATTTCCACCTCTGGAACTGAGTTGGCTAATGCTGAGATATCTTTAATGTCATGGAATTTAGCGATAGGAAATTGAGAGACCCAGTGTGGATTACTTACATTAATTGTCAGGATGGTTGTTTTTTCCAGGAAACCTGGGTTGAGGAACAGATCTGTATGAAAGGGTATATGACGTATAGTATCCCAGCCCAACTTTCAGAGAAGGGTTTAGGTCGTGCAAAAGGAGGTTTACTGATGATTTTAAATAAGAAGCTACAATGTGTCTATTCGTTATTAAAAATAGACTCAGTGGATATATTGGGCGTCCAACTTACATTCCACCGGGATTTTAAGATTGTATTAATTAATGTCTATGCTCGTTCTGTCCCCCGGGGATCTGAGTCTCAGACTTTAGCCCAATTGCTTGAATTTTTGGATTCCTTATACCCTTCAATCCTGCTAGTAATTGCAGGTGATCTGAATTGCACCTTTGAACCCTCTATTCTGAACAATGGATTAACGGATGAAGAAGATGAACTGTGGGGAATCCTACAACTAATTAATAATTGTCAAGGTACCCGTTCTCGTGTGGCCTCTCAGTTGGCCACATTATGTTTAAAACATGGACTTAGGGCCTGCAATGGAGGTACGCCCTCCGATTTAAACATGACGACCACATTTAAAAGAGGTATTTCCGCTAGTACTATTGATTGTTTTCTAGTGGATGTTAGGTTGTGGCCTTTATTAAAAGACCTGAAGGTAGAACCTCATTGCGAGAGCGACCATAATCCCTTGCTTCTTACCTTGTGTGGGGATGTATTTAGAAGATCATTGCATGATCAAGGCACAGTGGTCCCTACCCCACTGTTGAGTAATAACCTTACAAGAGTGTGTTGGCGGTATTGTCCAACCCCTATCTATTTATAAATCATTCATTGATGAGATAGCAGTTTATGAAGAATATGAAGCTAATAACGTTCCCATTCTTAGTATTCATAAACTACTATTGAAGAAACTGCAGGGTTTCTTCTACAAAAATACCTCCTCTAAATCTTTAGCTGCTAATACGACGACTACCAATGTATGGTTTAATGAGGATTGTGCAAAGGCTAAGTCTGCACTAAAAATTGCAATCATGAATGGTTCTCTGGGGGAGATCCAATTAACTAGACGTATATACAAGAAGACCATAATGCAAGTAAAAAAGTTATGGGAAGATTCTATTTGGCAGGATTTGCTTGTTGCAATTAAATCTAATAAGAACTTGCTAATTTGGGAGCTACTATCTAAAAGACGAAGATGGGGCAAGAGCAGCATTAGAAACCACATACAACCTGAGATTTGGGTGACTCATTTCACCCAACTTTATGCTGCTCCTCCTAATTTTTCAACTTGTTACTGCTGTATTGTTGATTTAGCTCCTCTACCACCATCAAGCTTCAGTGATGGCTCAGACGTATCTAGCTTGGACACTCATACCCCTGTGGGTTGTATTTTCTTTTCCTTAGAGGAAACATTAGCTGCAATCAACTCCCTAAAATCTGGTAAGGCTCCCGGCCCAGATAATATACCTGGAGATTTATATAAATCTGAACCAATTATTTGGTCCTAGTACATAAATTTGATTTCAAATAAAATTGCTTCAGGCGGTGCAAATCTGAGTACTTGGAAAGGTTGTGAAATAATCCCAATTTATAAAAAAGGCAATGCAAATATGTCCGCCAATTACAGACCTATTAGTCTCATTGATAATTTACAGAACATTTTTGCCAAACAGCTCTAGGAGAGACTATTAAGTTGGGTACAAGATCAACAGGTTATTTCCCCACTGCAGGCAGGCTTTTTTCCCAAAACTAGCACGATAGACCAGGTGTTCAGACTGGTGCTTTTATATTGGAAGTATGTAGTCCTTGCCAAGCAACCTTTATATGTTGTCTTTGTGGACCTACAATCATCTTTTGTTCTGGTCCTGAGAGAGAAACTATGGGAAGTACTATATAGGTTGAAAATTCCATCTAATATAGTTTTTTTCCTACGGCGGCTCCATGAGAACACTTATGCGCAAGTGCGATGGGGCGACCAAGGAGAGTTGACCGAAAAAATCCCTTTTCGGAGGGCCGTACGTCAGGGTTGTGTCTTGGCCCCTATTTTATTTACCTTATTTATTAATGAGGTGGTACACTTATTGTCTTCCTGCCAAAACAACGCTCCCACACTGAATGCTCAGAAGTTCCCTATTTTACTTTTTGCTGACGATTCACTCCTCATTTCTAAGACCCCTATGGGACTTCAAATTCTTGTTGATCGATTTAAATCTTTTTGCAAAGACTATGGCTTGGAGCTGAATGTTAACAAAACCAAATGAATGATGTTTAGCCCAGGTTCTTGCAGGAGATGTACCATTAATTTAGATGGGACCCCATTAAATTGGGTTAGTTCAATAGATTATCTAGTTGTGAGGATATCAAGTAATTTGCATTGGGAAGATCAGATTAGCAAAAGTGTGGGGCTTCTCCAGACGAGAGCAGCCGCTTTCCTGTGCTTTTAAAAAGTTCTTTATCCAAAGCTGTATCTCCAGCTATTACAATTTATCTGGCAAAGGCGCAGGGAGCGGCTGCCCCTGGTGCAGAAATATTGGGTTTCTCTGATTGCAAAAGCTTATCTGTGGGAGAAAATAATTTTGCTAGGGCTGTAATAGCATGCCCGCGTAGTACACCTTTAATTCCAATGTTTTTGGATCTTGAGTTCAATCGTATATTAGATACGATAGTCCTAAGACCATTACTCTACTGGAGAAGGATTTGGACTGTCCCTGAACTTGTTGTATATAGGGATGCTTTTCTTGATCTTTTAAAAAGACCAAATGTGACTTTCATTTTATGGGTTAAACACGTGTCAACTTGATTTCATATTCTGGGACTGGCAAGTTTTTGGGAAAACCCGCAACACTTGGAAAAAAAACATAGCACCGTTTTGAAAACAACTTACTGGTCTCATGTAAGAATTGAGTCAACCTGCAGCAAATCCCATAGTCGTATGACTAATTCATTTATTGATTTCAAGTGACTTCTTCAATTTGAATCATATTTAGACCTTATACATGATTTACTAGGAAAGGGGTTGTATTGCACGCTTCCGCTTTGGGAGTCTACCGCTGTTATCTTTATCAAGAAGCTGGGGGTCTATTCTATCATCTGACCTATGTCCAGCTTGTTATTGTAGCCCAGAAACGGGTGAGCTTTTCATGTTTTATGTCTGCCTACTCTATTCCACAAAATGGATCCGTACAATTTGTCGAGATCTGGGCTTGAACCAGTGCTGTACAGCAATGAGGATTTTAATGAGTGACACTTCTAAACCTTTAATTCTTGCAGGTAACATGTTTATTGCGGCTGCATGGCATACACAAAGTTGTTTCTTAAATAATTTTCTTATGAATTAAATTTTAGGCATGTAAATGTTTTAATATTTGTGAGGTTTAAGAATGCATTTTATTGGTTTAGGTTTCATATTGTTATGTTTTTCTCCTTTTCTGTCTGTCTGTCGTTTATTGCAAGTTTTGAGCCTCTCTTTCTGTGCATCTGTTTCTGGTGTCACTCTTCCTGTGTGTCTCTATTTGTGTGCCTCTGTCTCTATGTAGTAAGCGCTGTGTATCTCTTTTGTGCATCTGTCTCTCAGTGCCAGACTCTCTCTGCTTTTCTTTCTGTCTGTTTTTCTTTCAGTAGCACTCTCCTTATGTGTCTTTTTCTGTGCGTCTGCCATATCTCGCTCTCTTTGCATGCATCAGTCATCCAGTGCCACACTCCCTGTGTGTCTTTCTTTTTCTGCATCTATTGTTTATTACATGCTCCCTTTCTCTTTCTTTATGTGCAACTGTTCTTTATTGCAAGTTCCAAGCCTCTCTTTATGTGCATCTGTTTCTCGGGTCACTCTTCCTGTGTGTCTCTATTTGTGTGCATCTGTCTCTCTGTACTAAGTGTTGTGTATCTCTTTTGTGCAACTGTCTCTCAGTACCACACTCTCTCTGCTTTTCTTTCTGTCCATTTCTCTTTCAGTAGCACACTCCCTATGTGTCTCTTTCTGTGCGTCTGCCATGTCTGCCTCTCTTTGCGTGCATCAGTCATCAAGTGCCACACTCCCTCTGTGTCTTTCTTTTTGTGCATCTATCATTTATTACATGCTACATGTCTCTTTCTTTATGTGCAACTGTCCTTTATTGGAAGTTCGAAGCCTCTCTTTATGTGCATCTGTTTCTCGTGTCACTCTTCATGTGTGTCTCTATTTGTGTGCATCTGTCTCTCTGTAGTAAGTGCCATGCATCTCTTTTGTGCATCTGTCTCTCAGTGCCACACTCTCTCTGCTTTTCTTTCTGTCCGTTTCACTTTCAGTAGCACTGTCCCTATGTGTCTCTTTCTGTGTGTCTGCCATATCTGACTCTCTTTGCGTGCATCAGTCATCGAGTGCCACACTCCCTCTGTGTCTTTCTTTTTGTGCATCTATCGTTTATTACACACTCCCTATCTCTTTATTTATGTGCAACTGTCCTTTATTGCAAGTTCCGAGCCTCTCTTTCTGTGCATCTGTTTCTCATGTCACTCTTCCTGTGTGTCTCTATTTGTATGCATCTGTCCCTCTGTAATAAGCGCCGTGTATCTCTTTTGTGCATCTGTCTCTCAGTACCACACTCTCTCTGCTTTTCTTACTGTCCGTTTCTCTTTCAGTAGCACTCTCGCTATGTGTCTCTTTCTGTGCGTCTGCCATGTCTGCCTCTCTTTGCGTGCATCAGTCATTGAGTGTCACTATTACACAACTAATAAATATGATAATACAGTGGTTAAAGTGGAATTCTATTTTCAGTTATACCATTTTACATTAAAATACAAAATAGCACCATATTCATATTTTACTGCACATAACAAAATGCTTAAATTATATACAAAATCAATACAATTACATAGCAAAAAAACAAAATTGTTCACAAACAAGCCAAATTTATTGCAGAGATAAATACATTAAGCAATTACATTACCAATAGCTCAAACTTTTAGAAAAGTGCAACCTATTGCATTGAATATGCTTGTTTCATATTTCTCTCACATCACACATAACTTTCTTCTTTTACTAAGCCATTCTAAGTCTGGAATGTATCTGCGAATATCTCAATGTAACATTGTTTCTTCCTGTGATTGAATGTCCATAGTTCCAGCAGCATTAATAACAATTCTCAATCTTCTTGCATTAATTTTTCTAATAAAATCTACAGAAGTCAATGTATAAACACACCTTTTATCTATATAATTAGTGTTTATGTCAAAAAGCAAATTGGGTCTTTATTAAGAGGAACTACATTTTCAGTTACAGGCAATTTATTGATCTCGAGGAAGCTCATAATTCACTTTAAATTCTTCCAGTATGCCTTATCCCAACATAATTGACAGGAAAAACACTACAAGGTAAGGCAGGCAACAATGGCAATTGTATGTATGGAATTCCTTCTGAAACAGAAGAGGGAAAATAAGTACAGATATAACGGTGCAGGTAGAAAAGAACGCAGTGACTGATGTAGATGACCTCTGTCTTGGTCATGATGGCGTTTTACAGAGAAATGTGTCCCAGTTAATTCATACTTAGAAAACACACTTCTACCATCAAAGGAAACTTGTTTCAAAATGTATTAAATCAGTCTGTACAGTGGTATTGTGAGCATAAATGTGTACTGCAAATCCCCTCCCTGATAACTCTTTAATCACTAAAAACAATTTTAGAAAGTATAACAAAGTCTGCATCACTTTCTGTACCTTTCTGGTATTCTCCTTCATTTTCTCCAGCTGGTTGTAAATACAATCAAAAACATTCTTCATCTCCATTTTTTCTTCTTGTTTTCATTTGAATGGTTTACTTTCATTTTTACACCCACAATGTCTAAACATACATCCAGAAAATATGACGAAAAGTAACAGGACGTGATGAATTGCAATGTTTCTCCTCCAACCCAGTTTCAGTCTTGGTAGGGGCACAAAATAAACCATTTGCAGGCAGGTAAATCCTCGGTTACAATGCTTACTAAAAGTAAGCAGGCCTAACTAAGGGCCAGATGTAGCAAACTTTTGCGAATCGCAATTGGTCCGAATCGCAATTTGCAACCCCTCAAAATCGGAAATGGGATGCAAAAATCCCATTTCCGTAGTGCAAATTGCGATGCGAGCCATTACCGACTCGCAAAATGTGCGACCCGATTTTGCGACCCGCAAATAGGAAGTCGCAATTTGCGAGTCGCAAACCATATGAAAAAGCCACTCGCAAATTGCGACTAGTCGCAAAAAGCCCATTTTGCACACCCAAATTACCACCAAGTCAGAGCAGGTGGTAACCAGAACCAAAGTATAAAAGGAGACCCAGAAGGCATCTGGGTTATTCAAAATGGCTGAAATATATGTGATAGCAAGGAGGAGTAGAGTCCACGCCGCCCAGCAGAGAAGGAGGAGGAGCCAGAGACAGGAGAGGATATACAGAACCAGGCAGGCACTTTTCCAACAAACTGAGGAGGAGATATATGACAAATACAGACTAAGCAGTGCAGCAATTTTAGAATTAATTGATCTACTCAATCCGCAGCTTCAACGCCAGACTGTGAATGGCAGCGCCATCCCCACACATATGCAAGTGCTATGCTCACTGCACCTCTTGGCTTCGGGTAGCTATCAGGGAGTGATTGCAGTGGCAGGCGCGGTATCCCAAAGTGCAATCTCACGGTTCTTCAGATGTTTCCTAGATGCCATACTCACACACATGTCCAGATACATATACCTACCCAGGAATGAGGCAGAAATTAACAGCACCAAGTTGGAATTCTAGAGAATTCCCAACTTCCCTCATGTAATAGGGTGTGTGGACGGGACACATATACAGATTTGCCCTCCTGCAAATCTAAAATATCTGTTCCGCAATAGGAAATGTACCCACTCACTGAACATCCAGGTGGTATGTGACACCCATAATGTCATCACTGACATTGTAGCCAAATTTCCAGGGAGTACACATGACTCTTACATTTTCAGGCACAGTGGGATACACCAATGCCTAGAACGTGGGGAGTTTGGAGACGGATATCTCTCAGGTATTGCTGAATACACCCTGAAGCCACACACACAGGTCACTGTAGAAACCATCCATGCCCTGCTAACATTGCTTATTTTTGCCAAACAAGTGACAGTGCATATGCGCTACGACCATGGATACTAACCCGTACCTAACTCCTAGCAATGAGAATGAGAGGCGATATAACAGTGCACATCATCGGACCAGAAATGTCATAGAGAGGACCTTTGGACTGTTAAAGGCAAGATTCTGATGCCTCCACAGAAGTGGAGGTGTTCTCCAGTATGCCCCAATAACAGCATTCAAGATAGTTGGTGCATGCACAATACTACACAACATTGCCACCAGACGTGGGCTACATCTCACCCCTCCAGACCCAGATTCGGAGGATGAGGAGCAAGAGCTACCACATCAGCAGCCTGGAGAAAGAAGCATTGCAAATCAAGGCAGACAGAGATGGGACCACATTGCAACCCAATACTTTGGAAGGTACGTGGCAACTGACACCACAATCACTAATGTCACACACAAGGAGCCCAGCTGTGTAGTGGAACAAACAAAACTTTTTAATTAGTGAACCAAATGTCGAAAGAACATAACTGTCCGTAAGGGGCTGCACATGTCCACCCTTTATGAGGACACATTAACTGCATGTGCCTCATGAGTCCTGCTGTGCTCTTCCTACATCCTCCTCCTGGTTCGCCCAGCATGGCTCGTCCCAGGTGGGTAAGCTGACCCCTGACGTGCACTTCCACTCCTCAGTACACGTGTGTCAGTGGCAGATACACTGCTGATAGTGGACCCCTCCTCACTTTCCTGAGGGGTCTCACCCGTGCCCCTTGCCACCTGCCTGGCCTCCAACATGTCCACTGCGTGGCTAATGCGGCCCAGTCCCCGTGCCACATCCCCTGCACAGTGGTCAAGTTCCACCTGCAGACTCACGGTCCGTCTTGACAGGTCTGTATTGTTCATGGCATGACGGCCAATGGACCCTGCCATGCTGTCAAATCTAGTAACTAGATGGCGCTCCCGGCACCTTGCGCTGTGTCTCTAAGCCACCAGTTCCGTCACCAGTTGGCGGATTGACTGTGTAAGTTCACTAACATTGTCATTTAGTCTTGTGAACTGTGTGGTCACATCAGCCAGGCCATGTGTCATATTATTTTCCAGTCTCTGCACTGCACCTGATATAATCTGTAATTGCCTTGTTTGCAGGCGCTGACCGGAAAGGAGGGATGCCTCGACTGCAGACATTGATGCCTCCCCTATATCCTCCTGGGGCACCGCCTGGACTTGGCCTCTGCGTCTGCGACGCCGTTGTGCTGCTGGCTCTGGATGTCTCACTGTGTGGCTGGGGCCAGGTGTCGTGTTTCCTTCCTCCATGTCCTGTACTTCTTCTGGAGGGGACTGTGGTGGTGTCGTGCTGGGCCCTGGAATGGCTGCTGCAGCCTCCGACACTGCCTGTGGCCTGGTGTCTTCTCCCTGGATGGTGTGGCTGGTGGGGGTGTTGTGTGGGAGACCTGTGGGACATAGGGAACACACTATCAGTCTCTAACATCTGTTGCATGCCTCATAATTAACATTTGCCTATATGCTGACTACTGTACTACATTGCCCATAATGCACCATTCTGGTGGTTGCTAGTCTGGAATGGAGCTAGTCTGGTTGTGCCTGCTGCTGCGTACTGGGAGAGTGTGGATATAGTATTTGTAAGGGTACATGCATATTTCAAGGTACTCACTTTTGGATGTCCCTTGCGCTGACGTGTCCAGTGCTCCCATTCCTGTCACTGCCTAAGGCTCCAGTGTCTGCTCCACCAATTCCTCCATGGCTGTGGGTGGTGGGATGGTGGGTGGGCCTCCTCCTGTGCCCCTCATTTCCCTGAGGCGCTCTGCCACCCTCTCCTTTGTTCTTGAGCGCAGGTCGAACCACCTTTTTTTGATTTCATCAAGGGTTCGGTGGCTCACCCCAATGGAATTGATCCTCTCCTGGATTTCCAGCCAGATCTTCCTCTTCTAAGTGTCTGAGACACTCGGGGCTGTCTTACCAAAAGTTGGCCATGGTGCTGGCAGCATTCTTCTGTTAGCACCTCAAGTTCTTTTTCTGAGAACTTGAGTTTCCTTTTCCTTCCTGCACTGCCTGTGTCTTCCATGGTAGCAGCAGCTCCTCTCTCTAGGTAGTTGCACAGCAAAAGAGTCCAACTGTTTTGCTGCACCTGCATGCAATTTGCGGGCCAGTCGCAAATTGCGACACCCGACTCGCAAATTGCGAGTTCGCTTTTAGCGAGGTCGTAAAAAGTGACCTCGCTAACAGCGGACTCGCAATCTGCGGTGCGACATCATTTGCGAGTCGCAAATTGATGTCGCTTTTTTTTCTTGGATGCCATTTTACGAGTCGGAAATTGTGATTCGCAATGACTTGCAATTTCCGACTCGCAAACAAAACTTTCCTACCTACATATGGCACTAAGGCCCTCATTCTGACCCTGGCGGTCGGTGATAAAGCGGCGGCCAAGCCGCCAACAGGCCGGCGGTCTAAAATATGCAATTCTGACCCTGGCGGGAACCGCCAACACAGCCCGCCAACTTAACACTCCGACCGCCACAGCGGTACAAACAAACAGCGCGGCGGTTCCCGCCAACAGCCCGGCGGCAGACAAAGTACCGCCCACCCTATTACGACCCACCAATCTGCCACCTTTTCCGGGGCGGGAGCACCGCCGATAAGAACACGGCGGAAACAGACTACGAACAGGAAAACGCTCACCTCTACGCACTCCACGCGAGATTCCGGCAGTATGGAGCCAGAGTTGCAGGTCATCCCCGCACTCCTATTCCTCCTCATATACCAGGAGCACGCCCGGCGGCGCGGAAGACATCGGTGAGTACGGCACCTACGACACAGGGGAGGGAAAAGATTACCGGCACACACCCACCCACCCACACCCACTACAACACACACATCAATGCATTCCCACAGATCACTGTCACAACCCACAAACCACCCCCCTCCGAAATAATGCAAAGACCAAAAGAAGAGATCATAAACGGGCAGATATATTGAAATATGTACACCATTAATCCCAATAAATAAATAAACTATGTACAAAATATATACAGCTACTAAATGTAGTCCAACCACTGTCCGTGGATCACAGGGGTCCTGTGCAAAGGGGCAAGGCCCAGTCCCACGACAAGAACTCCACGGAGAGAACACTGCAGGGGCATCAGAAAGAAAATAGGACAGGCACCTCAGGGGGAAGGGAAGGGGGGGCACCTCAGCCACTTGAGTACACGTGCCAGATCCACGAGGGGACTCCATGACCACTGGGCCATCCTGGGGAGAGCAAAGCCACAGTCCAAACAGTCCATACAGTGGGTGGCCTGCCCACTGGGCCATCCTGGGGAGAGCAAAGCCACAGTCCATACAGTCCATACAGTGGGTGGCCTGCCCACTGGGCCATCCTGGGGAGAGCAAAGCCACAGTCCAAACAGTCCATACAGTGGGTGGCCTGCCCACTGGGCCATCCTGGGGAGAGCAAAGCCACAGTCCATACAGTCCATACAGTGGGTGGCCTGCCCACTGGGCCATCCTGGGGAGAGCAAAGCCACAGTCCATACAGTCCATACAGTGGGTGGCCTGCCCACTGGGCCATCCTGGGGAGAGCAAAGCCACAGTCCATACAGTCCATACAGTGGGTGGCCTGCCCACTGGGCCATCCTGGGGAGAGCAAAGCCACAGTCCATACAGTCCATACAGTGGGTGGCCTGCCCACTGGGCCATCCTGGGGAGAGCAAAGCCACAGTCCATACAGTCCATACAGTGGGTGGCCTGCCCACTGGGCCATCCTGGGGAGAGCAAAGCCACAGTCCATACAGTCCATACAGTGGGTGGCCTGCCCACTGGGCCATCCTGGGGAGAGCAAAGCCACAGTCCATACAGTCCATAACAGACCCCACTGCCACTGGAGGAGGCAAGTTGGCCAGAGGACATCCTGCAGCCCTGCCCGAGATAGATCCTGCCCTGCCACGTCTGCCAAAGGGCCAGCGGTTCTTGCCCTGAAGGGCCCAGTTCAGCGGTTCTTGAGACGGCGGGGCCCAGTTCAGCGGTTCTTGAGACGGCGGGGCCCAGTTCAGCGCTTCTTGCCTTGAAGGGCCCAGTTCAGCGGTTCTTGAGACGGCGGGGCCCAGTTCAGCGCTCCTTGCCTTGAAGGGCCCAGTTCAGCGGTTCTTGAGACGGCGGGGCCCAGTTCAGCGCTTCTTGCCTTGAAGGGCCCAGTTCAGCGGTTCTTGAGACGGCGGGGCCCAGTTCAGCGCTCCTTGCCTTGAAGGGCCCAGTTCAGCGGTTCTTGAGACGGCGGGGCCCAGTTCAGCGGTTGTTGAGACGGCGGGGCCCAGTTCAGCGGTTCTTGAGACGGCGGGGCCCAGTTCAGCGGTTCTTGAGACGGCGGGCCCAGTTCAGCGGTTCTTGAGACGGCGGGGCCCAGTTCAGCGCTTCTTGCCTTGAAGGGCCCAGTTCAGCGGTTCTTGAGACGGCGGGGCCCAGTTCAGCGCTCCTTGCCTTGAAGGGCCCAGTTCAGCGGTTCTTGAGACGGCGGGGCCCAGTTCAGCGGTTCTTGAGACGGCGGGACCCAGTTCAGCGGTTCTTACCTTGAAGGGCCCAGTTCAGCGGTTCTTGAGACGGCGGGGCCCAGTTCAGCGGTTCTTGAGACGGCGGGGCCCAGTTCAGCGGTTCTTGAGACGGCGGGGCCCAGTTCAGCGGTTGTTGAGACGGCGGGGCCCAGTTCAGCGGTTCTTGAGACGGCGGGGCCCAGTTCAGCGGTTCTTGAGACGGCGGGGCCCAGTTCAGCGGTTCTTGCCTTGAAGGGCCCAGTTCAGCGGTTCTTGAGACGGCGGGCCCAGTTCAGCGGTTCTTGAGACGGCGGGGCCCAGTTCAGCGGTTGTTGAGACGGCGGGGCCCAGTTCAGCGGTTGTTGAGACGGCGGGGCCCAGTTCAGCGGTTCTTGAGACGGCGGGGCCCAGTTCAGCGGTTCTTGAGACGGCGGGGCCCAGTTCAGCGGTTCTTGCCTTGAAGGGCCCAGTTCAGCGGTTCTTGAGACGGCGGGGCCCAGTTCAGCGGTTCTTGAGACGGCGGGGCCCAGTTCAGCGGTTCTTGAGACGGCGGGGCCCAGTTCAGCGGTTCTTGAGACGGCGGGGCCCAGTTCAGCGGTCCTTGCCTTGAAGGGCCCAGTTCAGCGGTTCTTGAGACGGCGGACGGTCTATGGCCAACTGCTAATTGCCTGGTGGTGCCCTCCTGGGCAGCGGGGATGGTGCTCCTTCACTGCCCACCTGGGCTGTGGGTGGTGGGGCCCTCCTGGCCAGCTGGGCTGGGTCCTCCCTGGGCAGCGGCTATGGGGGTGGTGGGCTCTCCCGGGGCAGCTGTGCCGGTTCCTCCCGGGGCAGCGGCTATGGGGGTTGTGGGCTCCTCCTGGGCAGCAGGCCTGCTGCCTGACCTCTCCAACTTGCTGCCCTTGCCCTCCTTAGTCGTCGGCCTGTGGCCCTTTCCTCCCTTTGGAGCTGTGGCTGGTGACTGTCTCTGGGTGGTGTCCGGGGGGGATGTAGAAGGCGGGCTCCTGCGGCGCCCCTTCCGCCTTCTGCTCCTCTTCCCAGGGGGTGGGCTGGCTGTCCCCTTGCTGCTGGGCGAAGATCCAGACATGCGGGCTGGCGGGCTCCAATACCCCTGCACCCTTGTCAAGGGGGCTGCAGGGCTGGTGGTGGCTGAGGTGCTCTTCTTACCCCGACGAGAAGGAGGGGGGGGCTCAGGGTCAGGAAAGAAGTTAGTAGTGGCGAGGAAGAGCTTCTTGGGACAATGGAGAGTGGTAGGTACAGTGGGAATGGGAGTGGAGGGAGAGGATGTGGTTGTAGGTGAGTCACGTTTGCTGTCTTTGGGTGCAGGTGCAGGAGGGATAGGCTGTCGTGAGGTGGATGGCTGTTGGGTGGGTGGGTGTATGCGTTTGTGTGGTGTGGAAGAGGGGGTGACAGACACAGTGGGAGAGGACACAGGGGACGTGTAAATGGCAGTGGGGGTGGTGACTGCACGTGTGCGGACTGGAGTGGAGGGTGTGCTGGTGATGGAAACACTGGCTGATGGTGAGGTGAATGGAGGTGTGAGTGTAGACGTCACAGGGAGGGAGGAGGGAGACGAGGAGGTGGGGGTCACAGAGGTGGTAGTGACTGTTGGCATGTCTGCATCGGAATGTTGCGTGTGTGAATGTCTGCGTGATCTGTGGTGCTTATGTTTGGATGAGCTTCTCTTGGGTGTTGAGGTGTGTGCAGGCTGGTCTGATGGTGTGGGTGGGACAGGCAGAGGAACACGAGACTGGGAGGAGGGAGTTAGTAGAGGCAGGCAGGAGACAGGGACAATGGCTGCCGTCAGTGCTGAGGCCAGAGCCTGGAACGATCGCTGATGGGCAGCCTGACCCGAATGAATGCCCTCCAGGTACGCATTGCTGCGATGAACCTCCCTCTCCACCCCCTGGATGGCATTCAAAAGGGTAGTCTGCCCAACAATGAGCGTTCGGAGGAGGTCAATGACCTCCTCACTGAGGGCAGCGGGGGTAACAGGGGCAGGGCCTGAGGTGCCTGGGGCGAAGGAGATGCCCGGCTTCCTGGCAGAGCGGGCACGGGGCGAACGCGGAGGGGCTGCTGGGAGGGCGGAGATGGTGCGCTGGGTGGTGGCTGTACCTGTAATGGCGGGGGGCACGGATGGTGCCACCCCCGCAAGGGAGCCCCCTTCCGAGGACGTGTCCGTGTCGCTGCAGGCTCCAGTTGTCCCCGTCGTGGAGCTCCCCTCGCCCTCCGTCTCACTGGTCCAGTCTGACTCTGTGGCATGGCCCTCCTGGGCCATGTGAGATGCAGCTCCCTCCTGCCCCGATGCCACTTCTCCTCCGCCTGATGATGCTGATGCACACAAGCACAGAAAGACAAACAAAAAGGGGGGGGGAGAGAGAAATAAAGGGATATTGAGTACATGGATCTCCGGTACAGTTAGCGGACATGACAGACACAGATGCCCCCTGCACTAAGTTGCGCACTTGGGGTACGCTACGCATTCCGTGGAACATGGCCTACACGCCTAGAGTTGACAACTGCACCCATGGATGACACGGCCCAGGGATGGCTGTACTGACAAACTACTGAGGGTGGTGGCTGGGGACACAGGGGCTTACGGGGGTGCCCAGCCTACAAATATCGCACTGGCCTAGGGGGACCCCCAGCCCTCCTCCCCCACCCAGACACCTCCACTGCGCGACAACAGAGTAGATAATGCTTGTACTCACCCCCTTGTGTCTGCTGTGCTGCCCTCACGCGCCCATCCAATTCAGGGTAGGCCACCGCCAGGATCCGGAACATCAGGGGGCTCAGTTGACGGCAGGCACCCCGCCTACGTTGGGAGGCCATCCCCAGCAGAGACTCGGCGGTCTTCTTGGTCCCGCGGCGGATGTCCTCCCACCTCTTGCGGCAGTGGGTGCCCCGTCGATGGTGGACCCCCAGGGCCCGGACTTCCTTGGCGATGGCACGCCAAATCCCGATCTTCTCATGGGCGCGGACCTATGTGACACGTACAGGGAGGGAGAAATACCACGTTCAAGTTTCTCAGCATTTTCCTTTCCAGTGGCCCAACGCCCCCCATCCCCGCCAGGCCCCCCGCCATGCCCAACATGCCCCCCATCCCCGCCATGCCCCCCGCCATGCCCAACATGCCCCCCATCCCCGCCATGCCCCCCGCCATGCCCAACATGCCCCCCATCCCCGCCAGGCCCCCCGCCATGCCCAACATGCCCCCCATCCCCGCCATGCCCCCCGCCATGCCCAACATGCCCCCCATCCCCGCCAGGCCCCCCGCCATGCCCAACATGCCCCCCATCCCCGCCATGCCCCCCGCCATGCCCAACATGCCGCCCATCCCCGCCAGGCCCCCCGCCATGCCCCCCGCCATGCCCAACATGCCCCCCATCCCCGCCAGGCCCCCCGCCAGGCCCCCCGCCAGCCCCAACATGCCCCCCATCCCCGCTAGGCCCCCAAGCCAGCCAGTGGCCCCAAATCCATATTGAATTAAACTCACTTGTTGGTCTGGAGGACCGTAGAGTAGCGCATACTGGGGGAGGACCCCATCCACAAGTTTCTCCAACTCCTCTCCAGTGAAGGCAGGGGCCCTTTCCCCAGTCGCAGCAGCCATTGTCCCTTCCAGACCGAGGTCACAGCAACACTTGCAGTATAGGTCCTCTCCTGTGAAAGTTCAAGTCGCAAGTGGATAAGTAGATAGAAAATGGCGGTCACGTCCGCGGCGGTGCGTACCGCGGCGGTGCGTCCCGCCACCGCCGGCGCCCTTCGCCATTGGCTCCTGAAACCCATAGGCTTCAATGTTAACCAATGCGGCTTCGCGCCGCGGTCTTCGCCCGCCGCCCGCCGCGGTGTGCCACGCCAGCGCATTGACCTCACATCCCATTGTCACACTTCACAGGTCAGGCAGCCGCCATTTCCAGGGCCCACATGGCTCAATTTCAACTGCGTCACACAGGCCTAGGCCTTGCATAGCCACTCAGACACGCCATTCACTGCATAGAGAATCGTATACTGTGCTAGCTGTGAGTACGTACCTGTGGGTTGCCTGACTGTGTGCTCCATGTTGTCCTTCCTAGGCACCGTCCGCTGGGTTGGGCGAGGAGACGGATGAATCCTCCCGTGTACCGACCGCTGGTGGACCTGTCGACAATGGAAGAACGCCACATTATCCTGACCTACCGTCTTAACCGTGCCACTATCCATGAACTGTGTGCCCAGCTGGAGCCCGACCTGATGTCCCCCATCCGCCAACCCACAGGGATTCCCCCTCTGGTGCAGGTCATGTCAGTACTCCATTTCTTGGCAAGTGGGTCATTTCAGACAACCGTGGGAATTGCTTCCGGGATGTCTCAGCCCATGTTTTCGAAGGTGTTATCCAGAGTGTTGTCTGCCCTGATGAAATCCGTGAGGAACTACATCATTTTCCCTGAGGTGGGCGAATTGGCTACAGTGAAGGGTGATTTCTACGCCCTTGGACATATTCCCAACGTAATTGGTGCCATTGATGGGACCCATGTGGCTTTGGTTCCCCCAAGAGACAGGGAGCAGGTGTACAGGAACAGAAAAAATTACCATTCAATGAACATCCAGGTGGTGTGTTTGGCTGACCAGTACATCTCGCATGTAAATGCCAAATTCCCAGGGTCAGTGCATGACGCCTACATCCTCAGGAATAGCAGCATCCCTTACGTGATGGAACAGCTACAGAGACACCGTGTATGGCTAGTGGGGGACTCTGGGTACCCCAACCTGTCGTGGCTACTGACCCCAGTAAGGAATCCCCGGACCAGGGCAGAGGAACGGTACAATGAGGCCCATGGGCGTACTAGGAGGGTGATCGAACGCACCTTTGGCCTCCTAAAGGCCAGGTTTAGGTGCCTGCATATGACCGGTGGATCCCTAATGTACTCACCTAAGAAGGTGTGTCACATCATCGTGGCCTGCTGCATGCTTCACAACCTGGCTTTGCGCCGCCAGGTGCCTTTCCTGCAGGAGGATGGTCGAGACGGTGGTGTTGTGGCAGCGGTGGAACCTGAGGAGAGTGACGAGGAGGAAGACGACGGGGCTGAAACAGACAACAGGGACAGAATCATTGAACAGTACTTCCAATAGGACACAGGTAACATTTCAAAGATAATTTAGTAAATGTTAACTACTCTGCAGCATCTCTGCTGCCTGTCTATTTGCCCCAGTGTATGATGACTGAGTTGTGGCTTTTCCCTCCCTATTTCAGATCTGGGGTCCCCACTACGAGTCCTGTGCTTCGTTTCCCCATGGACTACAGCTTTGTGGCAGCTGTTTGTTGACTTCACCATGTACAAGGACATATTTGCACTGTCATGTCAATTACAATCTATTGAAATCACAGCCAGACTCCTGATATTTTGGTGCAAAATAGGTGTTTATTGAAGTGCTCAAAATGGGATGGGTGGTTTCAAGTGGGTGGGGGCTATGGTGAAGGAATGTCCATGGCAGAGTCTAGAGTAACAGTCACACAGGTGCATTGTCCAGAGGCCTGTGGAGAGATGGAGCATGGGCAGTTCAAGGATGGACAGGGTGACAATGTGGGACAGTGGGATGACATCAGGTGGTATCCTTTGCTGGCGGGGGTCTTGACATCCTACTCTGTCTTCTTGCGAGATCTCAGGGCCCTCTTGCGGGGTGGTTCTTCTCCTGCAGGAGGTGGGGGTCTGGTGGGCTGCTGCTGTGCGGGGGCCTCCTGTCCACTAGCGCCGGCGGAGGTGGATGGCTGTTCTTGGTCCAGGCTAGTGGCAGGGGCCCTTGGGTGTTGTTCAGTGTCCGCCCTGCTGTTTACGAGGTCCTGCAGCAGCCCTACCATGGTAACCAGGGTGGTGTTGATGGCTCTGATGTCCTCCCTGTACCCCCGATAGTGTTCCTCCTGCAGCACCTGGATCTCCTGGAACCGGGCCAGTACCGTCGCCATCGTCTCCTGGGAGCGGTTGTATGCTCCCATGATGGTGGTGAGGACCTCGTGGAGAGTGGGTTCCCTGGGCCTCTCCTCCCCCCCCTGTCGCACAGCTGCCCGCCGAGTTGCCCTGTTTCCCTGGGCCTCTGCCCCCTGGCCGGTGTGCCCACTACCACTGCCCCCAGGTCCCTGTTGTTGTTGGGGTGGTGGGTTATCCTGGGTGCCCTGTAGTGGTAGACACACCGCAGATTGACGCGCCCTGGAGACAGAGGCATGGGCCCGCTGGGTGGGAGCTGTGCTGGTGTTCCCAGAGGGGTTAGGGTCTATAGTGGCCTGTGCCTGTGTGAGGGGAACCGACTGTCCAGAGGTCCCCGATGGTCCGGGCTGGTCATCGGTGTCCAGATCGACAGAGCTGCTGTCATCGCTGACGGCCTCTTGGGTGGGGGGTGTGGATAATTCTGGCCCCTCCGCCGCGGTGTGTTGACGGTCGGGTCCTGCAGGGGTATAGAGGTATGGTTATAGTTTCAATGTGTGGCATATGGGTGTATCTGTGGGTTCTCGTGTCCCCAAGTGCTGGCATTCGTGTGTGGGGGCTTTGGTGAGGGTGGCTTGTGGGGGGGATGTGTATATGCATTGGGCATGCTTTGGTGATGGGTGTCCATGCTTAGGTTTTGGGATGTGTGGGTTGTGATGGTGAGACATTGGCGGGGAATAGGTGTGCTGGGGGTGGGGGTGAGGATGGTGGTGGGGGTGAGGATGGTGGTGGGGGTGAGGGTGGGGGTGAGGATGGGGGTGGGGGTGAGGGTGGGGTTCGAGGATGGGGGTGAGGGTTGGGGTCTGATTTGGCATGCAGGTGGGGGGGAAGCAGTATTGAAGCTTCAACTTACCAGTATCCATTCCTCCGCCGACTCCTGCGAGGCCGTCAGGATGCAGGATGTTCAAGACTTCCTCCTCCCATGATGTGAATTGTGGGGGTTGAGGTGGGGGTCCTCCGCCAGTCTTCTGCACGGCGATGTTGTGCCTGGATACCATGGAACGCACCTTCCCCCGTAGGTCGTTCCATCGCTTCCTGATGTCTTCCCGATTTCTGGGGTGCTGTCCCACTGCGTTCACCCTGTCGACAATCCTCTGCCATAGCTCCGTCCTCCGGGCAATACTGGTGTATTGTATCTGTGTGCCGAACAGCTGGGGCTCTACCCGAACGATTTCCTCCACCATGACCCTGAGTTCTTCGTCTGTGAAGCGGGGTTGTCTTTGGGGTGCCATGGGGTGGTGTGTATGATGTGTGGGGTGGAGTATGTGTATTTAAGTGAGTTGAGTGTGGTGGTGTGTGTTGTTTTGTGTGTGGATAGTGTGTGGGTGATGGTGTTGAGTGGCTGTGGCTGTTATGTTTTGGATGCTGGTGTCTCGCTCTTGTCTTCTTTACGAATTTTTAAGCGTAGGGGTTTGTGGGTGATGTGGGTGTGTGTTTTATATTGTATTGTGTGTGTGGGAGTGGTGTGTGTATGTGTATCAGGTGTGTGGGATTCAAATCGTCCAATGTGGCTGAGTTTTGTTCGTTTGTGTGTATTCTGACCGCGCCGGTGTGTCCCGCCAATGGAATACCGCGTTTGAATGACCGCCGCGTGGATTCGTGGGTCGTAATGGCATGGGCGTATTTCTGTTGGCGTGGCGGTGGAGGTTTGGTCACCTCCACCTTTCCGCCGACCGCTGGTCTGGCGGTCTGTTGTGGCGGTCGGATTTTCGGAGGTTTGCCTTCTGCGGGTCAGAATGACCGTGGCGGGTTTCCGCGACCGCGGCGGGATTATGGAGGATTTCTGACCGGCGGTAGGCGCCTTTTACCGCCGAGGTCAGAATGACCACCTAAGTCACTAAGGTGCAAAATAATTTTGTGTTTAATGTGGGCATTCATGCTCTTCAAATGTGGGCAGGAATACAGGCTTCATTATTAACATGTGGGTATGATCTAAAAACTCTTGCTAATCTGTAGTCGAATAAGGGTTATGCAGGCACACCATGAAAAATCTAAAATCTCTTCCCAACAATTCAAAAATTCAGTTGCCTTAATCCATCAGAGAATTAGTTAATTCTCATCATATACATTCTCAGTTAATATAAATTCATGGAGCATAAATTGATTATCTCTCATGTCGATGTCTCTTTCTTTTGTGTTTATTGTTGTTAAATGTGCCCATTCAGGACCTGCAAACTTCTTGTTTGGCAATCATTCTCTTAAAACTTTGATTGCCAACTTGTCAGAATCTTTGTTATTCAGATCTCTTACTATTTCAGCTGATTTTGCTCCTCTTCTGTTCAGACTGTCAGATCTTTTTAACACTCTTTTTCTTTCTCTCACACATTCAGTCAAATCAGCTTGTAACAAGCTTTCATCTTCAGGTTCATTTGTTTCAGTTGCTTTATTTTCATCTTCAATTGTTTCTTGATTTATGCAACTTGCATTTAGAATGTCTTGATTTACTCTTACGGTTTTCAAAGTAGTTTTTAAAACAGAGGGGCATATTTATACTCTGTTTGCACCAGATTTGCATATTTTTTTTAATGCAAATCAAGTGCAAGCTTAACTCCATATTTATATTTGGAGCTAGACATGCCCAGGGCAGGTGTTAAAATGATGGTAGGCTATTTCCTATGGGTCACCCCCAGCTTTGCTCGACTAGCATAAACATTTTTTGGGGCACTAGTCCAGCAAAGAGCCACAATAGCATCAAAAATGTTGATGCTATTGTGCTGATGTATTGTAAATACAGCCCTACCATGGTGTCATTAGGGGTGCGCAGGGCAAAGCAAGGAAACTGGTGCATCAGAGCTGATGGGTCTGTTCCTTGTAAATATGCCGCTTAGTGCCTTAGCACTGACTGGGTGTGAGCTTTGTGTATTCTTCTTAAAGAGCCACATACAATAGAGATCTTAGGTGCGCCTGGGTGGGCCATTACTGGCAGTATGGGAGGGAGTAGCAATGCACATACCCACTCACGATTGAATAGGCTGTGTCCTGCCTCTACACAAAGGGTGGCATACCCCCTGTAGCTAGTCTGGAGCCAGGACAGGAAAGGCAAGATGCTGGGGACTGCAAAGGCAAACTTGTAGAAGCTTCTCTCCCATTCAAAGCCACAACTGGGTATACATTCTGGACCTCACACTCCACTACTTTAATGCACTTCAGGACCTGTGGAAACTCTGCCAGGTAAAAGGACTGCTGCATTGCTGAATGATTGCCACACTGCTGGACTACTGCCTTGCTGTGCTGCTGCCTTGCTGTGCTGGCATACATACTGCTGCTGACCTCCTGCCTGGGTAAGAAGGACTGGACCTGCATCTCTTGAACCCAGAACTCAGAGTGACACCAAGGGCTAGTTGGCTGGCCTCCCGACTTGAGCCTTAGGAATTGACGGCTCTAACAACCTTGCATCTGGCCTCTTCCATCAGTGAGTCTACCCTTCCAAGTGGTGTCATTCCAGTTCAGTCCTGGGCCCTTGGAAGAAGTTGGTCTCAGGTGCTCTGCCAGCCTTTGTAGATCCAGCAGAACCAATGCATCTCCTCTACTGTGTGACCCAAACCCAAGAAGAACCAAAACATTGCTGCTACTGCATGGATCAGAACTGCCGCACAGGCCTGCATCACAGCCCGTTGCTGCATCAGAACTGCCATTGTGTGAGGCATCCTCAGTGGAGGCATTTGCATCACTTGCCGACGGCTGCCTTGACAATGAAGCCGAACTCTGCATCGCAGCCTCGTAGCTCCTTGGAACTGACTCATCGCCATGAATGCACGACACATCCTTGACTCTGGACTTCGCATTAAAAATCTTAATTCACAGTGTCCTCGACAACAGTGCAGAAAAACCTTACACTGCAGCCTTGCCACATCTCGGAACCGATGCATTGCTTTGGCTGAGCTACACATCTTGAACAAGGATCCTCGCAATGCTCCACAAACAAGGTCTTCAGGGACTTTGTTCAGCAGGCCAACTGAGTTCTGTAGATGGCTCGTACTCCATCACGGTCAGCCTCAACTTGTGACTTTGTCCTAGTCTGGCACAACCAGATATCCACAGTTGGTGCTTTCTGCCTCTTGATGTTATTTTTACTAAAATATTTAACACTGAACATCTCTGGTTGTACTCATTGGATTTTTGTCGTTTTGGGATTGTTTTATTAAAAGTCACTTTATTTTTTTAACTCTGTTGTGGGCTTCTCTTTTGGTGTGTTTTCACTGAGTTACTGTTTGAAGTGCTGCACATTGCCTCTGAGTTAAGCCTGGCTACAGTGTGCCAAGCTACCCAGCATTGAGCATAGGTTAATCTAGGGTTTGCTTGTGACTTGATTCTGAGACGAACTGTGGTTGCTTCTTGAGAAGGGCCCCCCCCTCTACCAGTAACCCAGTATCTCTCAGCAAACATCATCTTTTAGACAACTGGAATCCCTTATAGTGAACCTCTTAAGGGGTAGCAGAAAACTCAGGGTGGTTTTGGTCAACCTAAACTGCCCCCCACAGCAAAAGTGGTATTGGTGCTTCTGACTTCTGCAGATACTAAGGTGCTGCCCATCTTCAGTGGGCAGCCTACTAGCTAGTGGGGCACAACCTCTGGGAGACTGGTATGATGAAAGAGCAAATCCTACTAACAGAGCCCAGAGAGAACGTCCACTTTTGGTACGGATGGCAGTAGAAAGCCATAGGTGATGTATCCAAAACTCATATCTGACAGTAGCATATGAGGCGACTGTTCATTTGTAGGGCCTCTCTACTAGAATAAGTATGCTCACACCCCGAGTGCTGGCTTGGTGGAAAGATGTAGGTATACATACCAGTGGGGACATCTATGTGGAGGGGTTAGTGCATGAGTTCCAGGCATTGATTGACACACACAGTCCCAGATTTAAGAGAGCCTAGCGCCTCCTTGTGCCACATTAGCATCATTTTATTTTAAACTAATGTGGTCCGAGGCCAACATTGCCACACCAGATTTACAAAGTTTTACAAAATGGTGCAATGCATGCATTGTGCCACTTTGTAACCCCTTGCACCACATTATGCCTGTGCCAGGCATAAAGTATGCAAGGGGGGAGTTCTCCCATCAGGGGGGGGTGAAAAAATGGTGCAAACAAATCGAAAAGATTTCTTTGCATCATTTTGTGTCATTTTTAGCATCTGCATAGATCAGGTATTAAAAGGACGCACACCATTACTTATAATGGGCCTCTATGTGCTTTGCAGGATTAGCGTCAACAATTTTGACACTAATCCTGCAAAGTGCCAAACTAGCATAAAAATGTTTTACCCTAGTAACCTAGTGCCCTAACTACCGCCATGGTTCACTGTAGTTTAAATATGGCACACACATGGTAGCGTTGGAGGAGCTAAGGGGCCCAGGAAAAATGGCTTAAATCTCCCCCACAGTTTGCAAGCATGTCAATATGCACTATATGGCAGAATCACACTCTCAAGAAACTCTAGAATACGAACTGTAGATATGCCCCTACACATGCAGTTATACATAAGCTATATGCTCTAGGCAACAGCTGCAGTTTCATTACCTGGTTTTACAAAGCCATACTAAAACACACCCGGAAAACTGTTCAACCACTCAAAGATCAGTGAGAGGGCTACTCAGGGTATGTGTATAACGAGAAAGAGTGGCAGAAACCCCTGGAATACCTCTGGAAGGTCTCTCACAATATCCCCTTTAAATTCTTCCAATTTAGCTTTTTGCACAAGGCCTTCCCTATGCTGTTTAAACTCAATAAGGTTTACCCTGGAGTGACAGCAGCCTGTCCCAGATATCCACACTTGCCAGTCGAACTTCAGGATATGTTATGGGCTTGCAATAAACTTCCTTCCTCTGGACAAGTCGCCTAAGACTAGAACACGTTGAAGCGTCCTCTCTTTGTACATACTTCAGGCCTAAAAAACACAAACTCACAATGAGATTCACTGATCTGATCTTGTACTGGCTAAACTAGCAATAACTAGTCCTCAATGTCCCCCACATCCGGTGCATGATGCAAAGACTTTGAGCACAGGTCTTAAGCTAAAAGTAAAGGAATCCTCCATGAAGAAAGATAGGAACTGTGGAAACACCCCAGTGCAGTGCAGTGCGATGGGATGACCTCCACAGGAAAAATGATGAAAGACCATCACAAACTGCATCCCTGCTTTTAAGTACTGCCACATTGTAACAATGAAAAAAACCTTGGGCGCTGCTTATTTTCTCATAGATGTTCAGTGCTTCCCTTCAACTTGCCTACTATTAACTTTGAGGCAACCACACCTAGGACAAATGAGACACTAGCAGCCTATCCTCTCTGTTATTACGGGACCTTTTGCCAGTGTGGTTCCATATACTGGTTAGCATACACATAGAGTTGATATAGTACCGTTTTCTTATACAATTGGGCCGCTCCTGGGCATCGGTAAGAAGGGAGTTATGAAGAAAGCTTAAATTTTTTGGAATACACAGTGGCTCAGTGACCCAACTATTAATTACAATGATGATGGAACACAACAACAACAGAGACATCCCTATGTTGTGTATTACTATATGTGGTGACTACAAATATGATACAGTGCGTAATGAGTTCCACTAAGATCATGCTTTCTGAACTGCATTGTTTTTCAAAGAAAAAAATAATAAAAAATTGTAAATTAGTAATGTTGTTCTATGCCTCTGACCAATATGGATATTATAATCCTGGCAAAAGTGCAATTTAATACTTGCCCTCTCATTCATCACTTACCAATTGGCTTTGTCCCAGGCTGCTCCAGCATACTGACTCTCCAACATCTTCTCTGGCAGTTCAAAGATGATGTGGTCAGTAAACTGGCATTCACTTAGACGCTCATAAGGCGTTTGATCCCATTGAGTGAGAATACCTATAGGGGACAATGGAGGGAGCAGTCATAGGCCCAGACTTCACTGCCAAATAGAAAGGTCTCTACACAAATCTGGCTGCACAAAGGAGCTGTTGTGGGTTCTCCTCAACTCGTTTTTGCCAAACAAGGCACGTGCCAGGGCCACTCTTGTAATCCCATGTTTTCATACTTATGCGATAACCCAAAGTTACTGCCATTAGATAGCCTTGCTTTTTCATTGAAATGGTTATTTGCCTTTGTGCTCTTTAAAGTTTACCTCTCAGCTTCAGTCGCGGCTGTGTGTGTTACAGGGGGCAGGGTGGCATGGGGGGGAGCAGGCGGGTGATGGGGGAAATGTTAATAAAATAAATAAATAAATAAATAAACTTACCTGCACGTCGTGCTCCGCTGCCACTCCTCTGTCTCATCAGAAGGCTGAAGGCACAGGCTCCCAGCCTCCTCTGCGGCAAATCCTGACACTGCTTAGAGCAGTGTCAGAATTGGCTGGGATTGCCCAGCCAGGGCGCTCCCAGGCAGGCAGGAGGCCTGTGCCAGCTCTCTCCAGCCCGGCACTGTGGTGCCGAGCTGGAGACAGCCTACTGCGCATGTGTGTTTGGCCAGCCTAAGACAGCCGGCCAAACATACATGCACTCCCCTCTGCCTGGTCATTCCAATGCCCCGTCCCTTTAACAATGAAAGGATAATAAACTTAGGGGCATATTTATCATGCCCTAGTGCCACCTTGCACCACAATAACATCATTATTTTTTACGTTAATGTTGCCCAACAAGGCCGAAATCCCCATCTCGTATTTACAGAGTGGCGCAATGCATGCATTGTGCCACTCTGTAACCCTTTGCGCTACATTATGCCTGCGCCAGGCATAATGTATGTAAAGGGGGCATTCCCCCATTATGGGCGCTAGAAAAATGGCGTAAAGAAATCTATGAGATTTCCTTACGTTATTTTTTACAGCACTTTTAACCCCTGCTCAAGAGCAGGCGTAAAAAGGGGGGCTTGCACTCTTTAGAATGGGGTCGTATGTACCCTGCAGGAGTAGCACCAATATTTTGGCACTACTCCTTCAGAGTACATCAATAGCATCATGAGAAATTACGCTATTGCCCCCTACCCAGTGCCATGGTGCACCGCCTTTTAAATACGGTGCACACATGGTGGAGGTAGGGGGTTGCTAAGGGGCGCATGGAAAGTGGCACTGCATTTGGTGCAGCGCCACTTCCCATACATCTGCCCCTCAGTTCATTATCCTTCCATTCTTAAAGGATTTGCAGCAGTTGACCCTCTGTAATTAATGCAATTCAAAGTGCAGCAAACAATAAGGCTTCAGGCCCAGATGGGATTCCAGTCGACTTGTATAAACACAATATTAATTTCTGAGATCCCCGATTGACTAACGTCATCAGAGCTGCTGTCAAAGGCAACCTTAGAGGCTCATGGAAAGAAGTGATTATTGTCCAAGTTTAAGAAAAAGGAGATCGAAGTTTGCCCACGTGCCATCGTCCGATCTCCTGGCTAGATTCCACAGTAAAGATTCTTGGTTGGGTAATCCTAGATAAATTGGAAACTTGGGCAGAGGACACAGCCTTTTTTTAACTTTACAGTATGGCTTTAGACCCAATGTAAGGACAGTAGAGCAGGCCTTAAACTTAACCCTTATATGGGTGAAGTACATCAAAGCCAAGAGAGGTGCCCTTCATATGGCTTTTATGGACCGCTCTTGCGCTTTTGACCTAGTGGATCCGTCAATGCTGTGGGACTTGATGGACCAAGCTGGCATTGACCATGCACTGGTGGATTTGGTGCAAAGACTACACAAGGATACATCAACAAAGGTGTGTTACACACTCCTAGGGGATTGCCAAGTCCTATAAGGGTGTCTAAATGTGAAACAAGGTTGTATCCTCGCGCCTTTTTTATTTCTATTGTACATTAATTCACTAGGTATCCCATAGTTTGGATATCCCAGGCCTAGGCACACAAACCGTCCCGGGTCTCATTTATACAGACAACGCAGTCCTCTTGGCATTAACGGCAAATGGCCTTCAACAATTGTAGGATTGGATTTTATGACTTTAGGGCCCATATTTATACTCTGTATGTGCCAGATTTGTGTCATTTTTTTTTACACAAACCCAGCGCAAAATTAACTCCATATTTATATTTTGATGCTAGACCCGTCCAGCGTCAAAACTATGGAGTTTACGTAATTTTAAGGATGCAGGAAACCCCCTTGCATCAATGATATGCAAGGTAGGCATTCCCGCCCAAAAAATGACTCAAACACCAGAGCGTCATATTTATCCAACAGGGCAAAAATTACACACAGGTGGGAGGCGGACCCGAAACATGACGCTAAACCCGATTTGCTTCAAAATTTAACACCTGGGTTGGGGCAGGCATTAAAATGAGGCAAACATACCGCTATTTAAGGAAAACACACACAAGCAACATTACAGCCCAACATAACCACATGGAGATGCAACTGATACAGCTTGCAAGACAACGCCGAGCACAGGACCAACGGCAGCAGCCACCACCACCCCAACGCGGCTTACAAGGCAACGCAGAAGGCAGGAGAGAGTCTTCAGGAACAGGACAACCCTCCATGGCCTCAGGGAACAGGACATCATCCGGAGGTATTGACTCAGCTGGCAAGACATACAGCAGCGGCGCCATATTGAGCAACAACGAACAGCTAACCTTCAGACACCACACAACATACCACCAGTGACCAAGCTGCTAGCTGTCCTCCATATGTTAGCAAGTGGCTCCTTCCAGACAATGGGTGCCCTGGTCGCTGGGGTATCACAGCCCTCATTCTCAGCCTTAATGCCCAAGGTGTTAGATGCCATAATCTCCCTCACAATCCACCACATCTGCTTCCCCAACACCCAGCAGAAGCAACAGGAGATAAAACAGGGCTTCTACCAAATCCATGGCTTCCCGCATGTGCTCAGTGCAATTGACTGCACCCATGTCCAGATCGTCCCATTTGCAGCAACAGAGCACCTATTCCGGAACATAAAGCACACGCATTCCATCAATGTGCAGGACATAGTTGACCACCAGGGATTGTTCACTAACATCTTGGCCGAGTATCCTGGGAGTATCCATGATTCATTCATATTCCGCCACAGCAGGATCAATCAGCACTTCCAGGACAGACAATATGGCAATGGCCTTCTTGTCGGTAAGTCAATAAACCTAGCAATATACACACAGCATAACAACCCTGTAGGACACACAAAACATACACCACTACATTGACACCTGGGCAGGCTGATATGGAGGTGTGACACTGGTATTTATGTTGTACACCGTGACACAATGGGATACACACCTACATACAAGAGTCACGCAAAACTGCGTTAGCGCAGTTTTGCGTTAAAAAGTATAAATTTGGCCCTATGTCTTTACGCAAGCTCAAGGTACATTTTCAAAAATCATTCGTAATGACCTGTGGCCCTAAAACTTCAAAAACAAAGAGGGGACTCAGTTAACAAAAGTGCCTTTTTTAGCTCCTTGTGCATTTTGTTTGATGCCCGTGTGTCTTGGGAGAGACTGATTGCACAAAGAGCACTCAAACTAGGGGCAGCATCAGATGAGTTATTTAGATTTGCAAAGCAGCTTGGTGGTAAACATATTAAGGAATTGATACAGCTGTATTGAAACAAAGGTATTTCTCTTGGGGTTTATGGTGCTGGTGTGTCAGTCAGCTCCCCTCTGGGGCAGGTACAAGTCATAGAGAATAGATTTTTATCTCACCAGCTGGCACTACCTCAAAGTACAGCAAGTCTGATCCTCCACCTTGAATTAGGGGTAGATCACATTGAGGACCTTATAGGCTGAGCTCCTCCGTTACTATGGATTAAAATCAGGGCTACAACGAATGCAGTATTTTCCTGGCTAGTTTTAGCAGATTGTCTAAAATTGGCCAAATGGCAAGCGTCCCCTGGCTGGTGTATGTCAAAAGAATTTTTTATGATCTTGGCTTACAGGCCCTTTTTGATCATCCTGAGGATATATGTTCCCAAACTAAAGAACGGGTAAAAAAATAGTACCTGGAGTGTAGGGAACAAGGGCGTATTGTAAGAGCCCTCAACATGGTGTCAGTGACTAATTTTATGCAGCTCGACAATATTCCAGTGGTGAACACGTACCTGTCATGGCTAACCAATCCTTAGCAGAGGTATTATATAACAAGGCTGAGGCTTTAACTAATTAACTATTTGGTAGCCTTTCCAGTAGCAGGGACAAGAACATCCATACATTCTCGTTGCCCATGTGATAACACCTCTATTCAATCTACATTGCATTTTTATGCTTTTTTGTAAACTATATTCTGTTCATCAGGCTCGCTTTCTTCTCCCTGTCCTTAAATATAGGCAACCTCTATCATATAAAAACGGTTTGAGGTACTTTCAATCTGCCGCCTCTCCTGAAATATGCTTTGCTGCTGTGAGCTTTATTATTGCGGCCAAAAACCAACGTAAAGTCAGTGGTACGGGCCTCTGAATCTTTAAGGCTAACTGAGTTTTATACTTGTGTTATTACCCAACTTGACATAAAATACACTTTATGAGATCAAAATTGAAACATATCTTATAGAGGATCGATTTTGTAAAAATAATGGTTCTATTGATATTATATTATTTATATTGCATTAATAGGCAACTCAACCAAAGGGTCTTTTTATTCTGTATGATTGCTGGAAGTGACTCATATATTCTGCCATTTTGCACAGTCATCCCCCAACTAAATGTAAAACGTAGCTTACGTGAATAGAGCTGAAATATATTTTATAGTGTGCCGATTTTGTCTTTAGAATAGTCTACTGCGTACATTGGATCAAGAATCAATACATACAAATGGTCTTTTTTTTGTGCTATTCGATCAAAGGAATGTCTGAAAGTGGTTTATATGTTTTGCTATTTTGAACACTCTTCTTTTACAGTCACTACCTAATTAGGTGTAAAATATATTTTACCAGAAAATAACTGAAATATATCCAGGAGAGTGTCGATTTGTAAAAATGATGGTTTTAAGGATATTCTACTGTGTATTTTAGATTAAGAGGTAATACAATTAAAGGGAATTTTTTCACAAAGGAATGGACGGAAGCGGCTTATATTTTCCGTTCTTTTGCATGCTTTCTTTTTACAGTCTCTTTTTTGGCTTGTAAACTGTTATTAGATTTTAGGATTCTTTTTTATGATGATTAATGTTTAAAAGGATCTTTTATGTACTTTTATGGTTTGAAGTGAGACCGAATAAAGGGCCATATGTACGAACACTTTTTCCCATAGACACAGAATGGGTAAAAACCTTTGCTACATCTGGCCCAAAGTTTTTTTGTCTGTCTGTCTGACTACTTGCCTGATGTGGTCTAAAGGTGATCTCTTAATCGGGTAAGGTACCAACCATTTAACTTATTCCAAGGAAGCAATATTTCTGTGTTGCTGTAAAGGGGGACCAAGACTAGGGCCTTTGTTTTCATACTGCTGAGCCGGACTATGGGCCAGATGTAGCAAAGGATTTGCGCGTCGCAAACGGCGAAAATCGCCGTTTGCGAGGCGCAAATGCCTCTTTGCTATGCAGAAATGCATATTGCGAGTCGGGACCGACTCGCAATATGCATTTCAGAATCGCAAATAGGAAGGGGTGTTCCCTTCCTATTTGCGATTCGGAGTGGAATGCAATACCATTTGCGACCGGATATGCGGTCGCAAAGGGTATCGCAGTTACCATCCACTTCAAGTGGATGGTAACCCACTCGCAAATTGGAAGGGGTCCCCATGGGACCCCTTCCAGTTTGTGAATGGACCCCAAAAAATTTTTTCAGGGCAGGTAGTGGTCCAAGGGACCACTGCCTGCCCTGAAAAAATACCGAAACTAAAGGTTTCGTTTTTTTTTTTAAGTGCAGCTCGTTTTCCTTTAAGGAAAACGGGCTACACTTAAAAAAAAAAAAACTGCTTTATTGAGAAAGCAGTCACGAACATGGAGGTCTGCTGACGACAGCAGGCCTCCATGTTTGCGAGTGCCTAGACTCGCTATGGGGCTGCAATTTGCGACCCACCTCATTAATATTAATGAGGTGGGTCATTGCGACCCCATAGCGAGTCGCAGACGGTGTCTGAGACACCTTTCTGCATACCAATTTGCGACTTGCAAATTGAGAGTCGCAGGGACTCGCAATTTGCAAGTCGCAAATTGGCATTTTCCTGCATCTGGCCCAAAGTCCCTTCATCCAGTGGTATGTATGATTGCAATGCGTGTCTGGTTTTTCCTTGACTTCTTTTTCCTAGCATTGAAAGAATTGTATATTGTCTGCATATATTTTAATTTTTCAGTTGGTAGAGATTAACTGTTCCTAGGGCAAATGTAGATGTTGAATAGAAGAAGAATAGGGATAGTGAAGACAAATGGGGATTCCATGTATGATTCTCCAATTAGAGGATTCAAATTTCATTAGCGATCACCATTGGCCCTTCAATTGTCAACCTGAATTTTAGGTCTGGATAGTCTGGCTATAAAGAGTTTCAACTGTGTGAGAGAGCTTGTGTCATACAGCACAACAAACAGAGGGGCAGATTACAATTTGCTCAATGTAGGGAACCACTGGGCCAACTTGAAATTTGCTGGAGTGGTATCGAGTACCAGTCGACTCATAATTGCTAAAGAGATGGCCTTTGGTTCAGCCACATCAGTCATTAGTTGTTCAAGAGAGCTACATTGAGCATTTGTCTGATGAGGTACCTGTCATATTTTATTATCAGTTCACAGCATTTTGTGGATTTGTACATTTTTGGTGCTCTATGTTTTTCATAGGGGCTTACATTAACAATAGCCATTCTACATTTCATTTTGTATGATAGCTTTTGCACCAACTTCACTGCCCAACGTACATTTTACATGATTGGATCAATCTTTGTGCCACTGTCACATGCCACCAACAGCAACTTGGAATGCACTTAAATCACTATCTCCTAGTCACAAGAATAGTGATGTAAATGAAGGAATGTGTGTGATAGAAGGTGCCTTCCATGGACACGATGAAGATGCATTCTTACGGGCAAGGAGTCTAAAGAAACCCTACGGCTGCAACCAAGACTGTCCCTTCATGTAAGATGGCTGTCACGACAAACATGTCAAATTGTGCACTGTGGAAGGCATGGATATCTCTAATGAGGGGAGTTCCCTTGTCTTTGCCACTGTCTGCGCACCCCTAGCGGCTTCAGGTTGCATGGGTATGTATATTTACAGAAATGTTTTGGGGTTGCCACCTCATTAGTAAAGATTTCGAGTGAATATCTGCACCTTGACTATGATCCACTTTTATGCATCTTGTTGCAGCATTTTAGAATGTTTGTGACTGTACATCTGGACCAGGTCAGGTCCACTATGTAGTGTCAATGGAAAAGGAGCTTTGGCTTGTGATAATTGGCATTCCACTTGGTCTGCAAAATACTCCCATGCATGATGGTGGTGCAAATATGCTGAGTCACTGCTGTGGCAATGTGTGTGACAGGTAGCATTTATATGCCTATATTATCTATGTGTATAACAGCTCACATCACACAATCCACAAGCATTAAAAAACAATGGGGGTCATTCTGACCCTGGCGAGCACCGCCAACAGGCTGGAGGTGCTTCCTTGCCCATTCTGACCGCGGCGGTAAAGCCGCGGTCAGAAAACCGGGGCCGGCGGTTTCCCACCGATTTAGCCCCGGTTGGGCGAATCTGCCATGGCAGCGCTGCAAGCAGCGCTGCCATGGGGATTCTGACCCCCTTCCCGCCAGCCTGTTTCTGCCGGTTGACACCGCCAGGAAGAGGCTGGCGGGAACGGGTGTCCTGGGGCCCCTGGGGGCCCCTGCACTGCCCATGCCACTGACATGGGCAGTGCAGGGGCCCCTTAACAGGGCCCCAGCCAGCTTTTCACTTTCTGCCTAGCAGACAGTGAAAAGAGCGACGGGTGCAACAGCACCCGTCGCACGGCCGCAACACCGCCGGCTCCATTCGGAGCCGGCTCCTGTGTTGCAGCCCTCCTTCCCGCTGGGCCGGCGGGCGCTAACATAGTTAGCGCCCGCCGGCCCAGCGGGAAGGTCTGAATGCCGTCAGCGGTCTTTTGACCGCGTAGCGGGCAATTGGCGGTTCGCCGCCCGCCAGAGTAGGAATGAGGGCCAATATATCTGGCTTCAAACTGAAAATGCATGTCACACCTATTGGCTTTGGCAAAGATTCTTTCACCTTGGCAAGTTACAGGTTTCACTGTCTGTTGGTGACTTATTGACGTATTGTAGCCTTTTCAACTTAATAGAGGCAGTTACGTCAAGTGTCTTGTTGTGAAGCCCCTCTAGGAATATTTCTAGGGAAAGATCCTTGGGGCGAATCACAAAACATTTTTTTCAACTGTACTACATGCCCTAGGAGGCAGATGGAACAGTGTTTGTTAAGAACACTGGCTTGCACCACATCACATAAGGAAAGTTTATTTGAAGGCAATGATGTCTGATTACTATTTGATATGAGGTTCCTTCAAAGTAAGAAAGATTATCACAGGTCGCAGCATATAAGCCTCAAAGTCAAGGAAGAGTTACTTTGAAGTGTTTTATGTTTGGCTAGTTTTAAGTAGGTTTCTACACACCTTGATGATGGTGAGGTGCCTAACTGTCCACCAAATGCACACAGACTAAGGCAGTGCATGTGGCTGTGTGCAGTGAGACAAAAGTGGTCACAGTCAAGGTCCGCTGTATGTGTCATTGCCCATCAGAGATTGCATACACTCTTATTTGTGTACTGGCACCTGATCGTGCTGACAGTGAAGTACATCTGGTTACTGTCTCATCCGCAGCACTCCTCAAGGTCTCTTTTTATAGCATGAAAGAAAGAAAAGCTGCCAATTGTGGGGAAGGACTGAAATAAACTGTTTTTTGTAAGAGAAAACAGATTAGTGAGCATATTCATATGCTTTTTAGTCACTGAAGAGAAATATAGGACTTCAAGAAGTCCTGAGATTTGATCCAGTGTCTGGCCCATTCACTAATTTTTTAGGTCCAAGAAGAATTTTTAGGAGTTCCGAGGGGTAAGGAGAGACACATTAAAGTTTTCAATCAAAAAAATTCAAAGCCGTACTTCTGTAAATGAGTCTCAGAAACATACTATATAAGTAGAGAATCACTGAAGGAGAGTTAAAGCATTGAATCAGATTAAATCACACAAGCACAAGGCTTATCAACATCTCATTAGTAGCAATGCTAACAATTACAAGCAACACTTGGTGATCAGAGTCCAAGCTTTGATTTTCCTGCCTAACCATTGGATCGTGAAAAATGTAACTATTCTAATAAGCTAAGGGAAAACCTAAAGGTTCTCTAAAATTTGGAAACAGAAAATGAATTCAAAGTGTCAGCATCACATAAATCTCAGTAGATGTTTCGGAGAGATATGTCCTTAGCATAAAGCCACATCAGCCAAAAGGTTTGTAACCCTTTAAGGGACTTATTTAGAGTTTGGCAGATGGGTTATTCTGTCACAAATGTGGTGGATATCCCGTCTGTCGTATTACGATTTCCATAGGATATAATGGAATCATAAAGTGGTGGATGAGATATCTGTCATGTTTGTGATGAAGTAACCCTTCTGCCAAACTCTAAATAAGGCCCTATGTCTTTAAGGTTTCGCTCTAGTCAAAGGGTTAAAGGAATCTGCCTGCCTCTAACTAACTAAACACCACTTTGATCTCTGCAGAACTTCCATCAGCTGATGTCACTGGCAGTAACTTTCCATCATCTGTACACAGTTGCAAATTGCCACTCTCACTAGCCTTGCATCTCTCGGACCAAGCATCAGAACAACCTTGGATCTCTCCCATGTCCAGAAATCCATTAGGTAGTTCTTCTTCATGGCTTTTCATAAACACTCCTTGTCCTAGGCAATCTGTCTTCCTGTACCCTTTTTCCACAACTAATAAGCTCTTTATTAACTGGAGACTTGTGCAGACCCACATGCAAATAAAGAATTAGGCAACAAGGGCAAAACTCAACGTTGAAGGTTTAACAAAGAAAACATATTTCAGTCCTTAACTTCAACCAACTTATCATTAAATTCAATGCACCTTCGAATACATGATTATACGTGCATTTACCATAAGCAGAATAAATGAAGAATAACTATGGAAATGTAACATTTAACTAAGTTTTCATAGTAGCAATATATTTGAATAAAAATGCATATATGTATATTTCTTCCATCCATAAATGTCATTAAAGAACATGCATACACCTTTTCTACATTTCTACTTATAAGTGCACTTTGATATATGACTTGTCAGCACACCAGGGTTACATGAGTACATTTGAATACACTTTATATATGTTGTTGATTACGTTTTAATTTTCATTGTTGAAATGCATAATGGCACAGCCAAGTTCTGCTCGCTCAGACTGGATGCTGGTTGTATGCACTGCGTGCATCTGTTCCAGCAGTCTGCTATGGAGCAGCTTCAGAAAACAATTTTGGTGGTTAAAGAAATGTACTAATTGATGATTAATACTTATGAAATATTGAAAATGTATTAGACTAATGTAGTAATATGTCACATTAAGGGTTATGAAGTATGCTCTAGCTTGATTAATTTTAGGGCTTAACTTAGCGAGTGTCTTGTCCCAGTTTTGCCCGGCTTCATGCAGAAGCTGTATTTTTTAGAGCTTTATGAAAAGGATGACCGAGTGAATTAAACTGTGAAATGTCCATTGTCTTGTTGAAAGTGCTTAAGCAAAGCTTTAAATGAGAACGGACTGCAAGGAGATGATGTTCTCGCTTACGTGTAATGTGTGTGAAATGTACTTTCCCAGGACGAAAGCAATAGAGACACTGACTGGAGCTGCAGATGCAACAATATTGTTACCTGACAAGCCGGATGATGAGAACATCCTAAGGCGGACCATAGATTTGTTATAGAAATATTATTGGGTAAAGTATGAACGTATAATTAGCTGACCAATAGGGAATTAGGGGATAGTTTAGGTGACTTTGATATAACAACGCGATAGAGGAGACTTATTCAGATTTTGAGGGATGAGGAGACTTTAGGAGAGATTTGTGAATTCATTTTGTCATTGGGCTCAGATTCTCTTACCGAGAGCCTGATGCTTTGCTGATCGACTGATGATCTGAGGATGAAGACTGATTCTGCTTTGCTGACCCATACCGAGGATAGGTAGATATGATGAAACGTGACTGTTATGCATTTTATGCCTTTTCTTTCTAGGTACCAACTGTGCTGTCTGGACAGATCCATAGTTAGATGTTATTCTAAATTTGTGTTTCAATATTGTTTTGCATGAAGCCCAACATGCAGATGCTAATTTGACGCTAGTTAAGGGCCCTCACAAATGGCTGACAATTACAGGGACTAATGATTGATGAATCACTTTACTGAGTTTCATGTATATTATATCTTTGTCGCAGCTGACTCTGCTATTAATTTGCACTACAGCTCTAGAATGTGTTGTGGTTTAAGCTTTGATTAGATTGCATTTCTTCTGCCGTTTTGGACAACCAGTGTGGTTTATACATCTGTTTCATTTGATCTTGAGATTAATCTACGTGACATTAGCATTGTTAATATAAGGGAAATAAACTTACTAAACTTTACTAAAGGTGTGGTTATTCATGGCTGAAAGGTCATGGTGTGTGACATTTACTGACTCCATTGATTATTGATTTTATTTATTACTAATGATTATTGATTATTGTGTATTGATTATTGATTTATGTACGGGAGCTATGGTAAGAACTTCTTATATGAGTCAAAAGGTTCATCGACCTATTCGCGTCCCTTTGTAAGTTTACTTATTAAGGTGTGACGGGCTAACACTACTCATTAGGTTTCACTTGTTTGGAGTTGTAAGATTGTATTATTGCCCAGTCTAAAAGTGACTTGTATTAAAATGAAAGATGATTTGATTTATACTGAAGGAAAATGTAAATTTTTTAGATGTTATATATGTTTTTTGTTTTTTATTAGACTTCTTGAATGTTTTCAATTCATGTGAATGACGCATGAATCGACCTGGTATATATAAAGAGTGTTAGAATTAATTCCTCATGTTCATGAATTTAAATTGCATGTTCCTGGTATGGGAAGCAGCTTAAGTAGAGTGTGGAGTACCTCCTCCAGAATGTGGCATTTGTAAGGTGATTGTACACATAGGCTGCATGCTGTGATCTAAGCATAGATTCTGATGTGCAGGTATATTTTCAAGCACTTGGTGTGTGAATTTTCCAGATTTGTGTGGCAGGTTGGGCAGGAAGACTGGTTTCTCCTGCAGGATCGGTGTACATATGGAGAGTACATACCAGTACTAACTAGTGTGACTGATGTTTGTGTTGGTCTGTCTGAATGGCCATTAATTCATATATGTGGTGTTAGATGTGATGTGCGTTTGGAAATTGCATACTAAATTGCCTTTGATGTCTACATATCGGAATTGCCTACAGGTCCAGATTTTTGGTGCACATATGGAGTTTATGCATGGTGTTAGTTATGAAGCCATCCACGCGGTTCAGTTACCCCGAAGCCTTATTCATGACAGGGAGTTTGGTGGCAATGATTTGGCTTTAGAATTATCTCATGGGCTCATGATTTCTAGATCCTCGTGAAATTCAATAAGCCGAAATAAAGGTTATTTTTTTAATTGTTTTGCGGCTGTGAGACAATGGATGATTTGTAATGTTCTAAGAGTTAATGCATCAAAGACAGTTGATTCCCTTTGGAAAAAGCAACCCCTATCTCCTCATTGTGGTTGGATGCCCTAAGTCCCCACCAGTTGCAGTAGAAAAGACTACGACTATAGGTTTTATTCTGGATAAGGAGCTTAGTTTTAGGCTTCGGATTAATGCAGTGCTCTCATCCTGCGTTTTACAGTTTAAACTGCCACAGAAAATATTTATTTTTATTCCAAGCAACCTGAAAGCAGTAATTGACAGTGCTACCGTTAGCTCACGTCTGAATTAACCAAAAGCGTGTTACATTGGTCTTCCAGAGAGAGCTGCATACTATTTGACTCCATCTCAAAATGCATTGTGATCCCCTCATTGATTTCCTGTGGAAATCAAGTGAAAGGCCCTCTGTTATTACTGTCAAGTGGCTCATATGAAAAATGGTGCTTTCTTTCAGAGGCTACTCTCGAACAAAATTTGTGACAGGTCGTTAAGATTAGAGAGGGTCTCTCTTTTACAGGTTCCACAGGTAAGGGAAGATAGATCAGGTAAAATGAAATATAGTTACACTCGCTGTCATTGTTTTTTTGTGTGATCTAAATGTGATGACTTAGGGATGATGTACAAACACCTTGCTAAAGTAGGTCCAAGTGTTCAGTGCCATGGTTGTTGTGTGACTTGATGTCCATAGCTGTAGATCCTGTGGCTATAAATGTTTTAAGGTGTATTTACAAGTATGCAGACGAGGTGATAGGGCCTCTTCACCAAGGAAGTAGCAAGACTTTTGAGTCTTGAACGGTTGTGCAAGGTTAGTCGTAACCTAGTTATTTTTGTTTGATGTGAGGTGCAAAGAGCGTCATGACTTGCATGGTAGCACGATTTTCCTCATCCCATTGTTGATTTATCATGACTGCTATTTCTTGTCATTGCATGTCTATGAGTACTGTGTAGAGTCTAACAGGTTGTTAGTTGAGTGATTGAGTGATTGTGTGACCTAGGCGTGTGGGAGATTTAATGATTGTGAATTATTGTCTCAGTACTGTCCATGAAAGGAAATTACTGTTCTTTGAAGGAAAGGGAGGTGTACAGTACCCTGTATGCCCCATTTTCTGTGTGTTTTGAGTTGGTTCTTGGAATGTCAAGAGAAAATTATGATGTAATGGAATGTTGAGTTGTGCATTGAGTGGACGTCTGTAGATAGTCTGGGTGGTGAGAGGACGAAGCCTTCACTAGAGCTATGTACCTCACACTGTAACTAAGGGCCCTAATGTATGTAAAGAAGAGGCCATCCTCTACCTAATTGGCCTTTGCCTCATCTCTGAAGAACCTCCCTCAAGAGTTGCCATGTCTCATCTAAAATGGAGATAGTATTGAAGAGCATGATGTGGCATTAATTCCTTCCACTCACCAACACTCATCTTGTACTTGGCATCCCTGTAAGCTACAATAAGCACACTAATCTCTGTAGTCTCAACATTTTTCCCTAATCCCTACATTTTGTGGAGTAAAGCTGAGGGCTTTGTCAATTTCAAAAAATGAAAATGTTTGCTAATCATGCTATTTTTTAAATTTTCTTGTGAATCTGGCCCAACAACCTTTACATGGTCACTTAGACCCCAGCAGGCAGCCCTCAAGCCCATCCTATTTACAATAAGGCAGCGCATTTTCTAAAAAGGTGCTCCCTTCAGCATGGCAAGAGCTCTTTTGGTAAATAATCACTGATAGGTGGGTTGCTATCTCATTGCAGTCCGCAAGGACAATGTAGTTGTTCATCAACAACAAAAACTCAAAATGGGATTTGCTTCTGAGAAACAAGCGGGAAATGACCCAGGCAAAATAGAGGAACCAACATGTGAAGGGGGGACATTGTTTTTTTTGCTATGGACTGCCATTGGTGGACACAGGTCATACGCTTAGAAAGGCAGAACCAACTGACTTTCTACCTTCAGAAATCTACTGCTCTAAATAAAGTGGTGCAACTGTTGGTTTTGGAAGGGTAAGAGGCCCCCAGTTATTGCGGGGCTCTGGCTCTGCCAAGCTCTAAAGGACATCCTTAATATTTGATAGTGTTAGTGTTATAGATGGATAGGAGTTTTGATGGTCAGTTCCAAAGAGATTTCTCCTTCAACGATTCCATTGGGGAGCTAAAGTACTGAAACAGCAGTCTCGGATATTCTTGAAGAACTTCTGAGTGTTGAAGGAACAAAACTCCTGAACAGCTTCATTCAGAATTATGCCATCTATCTGGGGTTCAAAATTTTAAATTGAAATTAGAAAACATATACATTTTATTAGTTTGGGCAATTTCCTCTGCTTATTATCCTTGCTCAGGTCTTTAATATTTTATATGGCTCTTAGATGCTAGGATAGTATTTGGGGTTTTGTAGGCTTGGTATATCTCTGATGCAAGATATTTATTGTTTGCAATGGTGCACCAGTTTTACTGTTATTTGTTTGTTATTTCTGGACCCTGAAGCTTGATTGTTTTTTGGCAGTGTTCTACAATATCACATTTAAGAAATATAAATAAAAAAATAATTAGTGATAGGTATTTAGGGATTCATGAGTATAATCTTCACAAAGTTTCATGTTTGAGAGGTTTAAGTTTATAAACTGATGCAAAAAGAGTCTACACTGTCAAAGGTTTAATGATTATCCATCTATACATTTAAATTCGTATGTCTACACAATAATAAAAGTTTAAAAGTGTTTTGTGGTGCCCTATCCATTTTTGCAGATGGGGTTAACTAAAAGACATTTAGGGGCTTATTTAAGAACCCATAGCACCATCTACCGACACACTAGCGCCATTTCTTTACACTAATGTTTTGTTAGATGGCCAAAATCCCTGTGCCATGTTTACAAAGTGGTGCAATGCGTGCATTGCACCACTTTGTAATCCTTTGCGCCAGGTATAATGTAAGCAAAGGGGGCGTTCCCCTGTTAGGGGTGGCCAAAAAATGGTGCAAGGAAATACAACAGATTTATTTGCGTCATTATTTTTGGAACTTTTAATACCTGCTCAGAGCAGGCATTAAAAGGCGGCACACCTTTGTTTACAATGGGCTCCTATGCACTCTGCAGGAGTAGCACCAACATTTTGGCACTACTCCTGCAGAGTACATCAATAGCATCATAAAAAATGATGCTATCGCCCCTACCCTGCGCCATGGTGCACCATATTTTAAATACAGCGGACACATGGTGGGGATAGAGGCAGCGGTAAAGGGCACCAGAAAAATGTGCAGCACCACTTTTCTTAAATATGCACCTTACTGACCACATGTTTTAAAATATAGTCGGTTTAGAATAAAAAATTCCCGTAGTCCCCTAGAGAATTGAGTCCATCTTAATTGTGCTCCAACTTTGTATCAAAACCAGTGTACCAATTAGACATTTCCTGGGCTTTTACTCATCTGATACATTGAGCACTCAAATAGCTTATTTATGCTTTGTCCAATTTGAAATTGGGAATAGCATGGTTAATTAGCATTTAATTCCAGTTGGAATTTATTTTAAGAGGGAGAGAATGCATGCTGTACTTCATGAAAAAACGACCACGAAGCAATATATATTTCCTTCTGTATGTGTGCAGGAATAATAACCTTAGCCTACACTTTTAAAATAAATATTAACTGGAGAAGCAGGTAAAACTGATTAAGTGGTTTCATGTGTGAAAAACCGCATAGTGTATGAAAGTAAATAACAAGAGTGCCATCTTCTGTAACACCCTTGATATACATATACACAATTTCTTGGCCGCTATTCAGGGCCACTCACATTTCATATCCTAATAAATGTTGAGTCACAAATTGTGCACAATGGAGAGAATGAAAACAAATACAGGCTAAAATGAGCTAATTTTTAGGTTTTACCAAATAGGTGCCTAAGCATCATTAGGAAAAATCATTTTGAAGTCTGTCTTTGAAGCAATGGATTTCTCAGCAGCAATCAGGTGTTGGAATAATTACAGATTATTTACAATCCATCACTTATCCTTACATCACTAAGGAGAAAAAAAGAATTTCTGTTGCAATTCTGGAAAGTAGAGACACTATTTGTTCCAGCAGTTACATTTATCCTCATTTTAAAGAGGCTTTAACAACAACAGTCTGTACATTTGGTAACACGTGGTGCATTACTGGACCTGTTGGTTCAAGTATCAGAAATTGGTGTTGGATATTACAATGGGGACATGATTTGATAGAGGGGCTAGAACAAGGCAATAGAATACCTAAACAGTGGTGATAAGGCTGGAACACGCTGGAACATTCTCTCCGCTTCCTTACACCATGCTATACTGTGTGCTGCCAATAGTTAACCTGTGTCTCCTTCCTCAATGCCTTTATATGCCTACTGCAAAGAGCAAATCTGTATTTTATGTAAATAGCTGAGTGCATTAGTAAAGTCAGCCATTACCTGCGCTGTAATACAAATGAAATGTATGTGCGGGGTGGAGGGCGGCTATGGAGAGATGAAGGACACTTTTGCTGGGTGGTAATGAGGGAATCCGAGGAGGAGGGAGTGGGAGCACCAATAATGATTGTTGGACTGGGCGCAGGAGGTGCTAAGGACTGTGACGAATGGTATGTGACAAGGTGTTTTTTGAGTGTCTTGAAAGAATGTACTGATTGAGGGAAGAAGCGCAGGTAAGGTGGCCTCTACTGTTGCACGTATCTCACACACACCATTGATTTTGTGACTGTCTACGTAGGCTAGTGTTTTAGAGCAACAGTTTAGCCAATAGCAGAGATGGCATCTTGATGGATGACTGCTGCCGTCACAGGGGTTATGGAGGACAGCTCTGACATAGGATCAGAGACTGAGACATCAGATACTGAGACAGAATCTGAGGGATAGGACAATGGCGCAGACTCTGGGAGTGATTTTTCAGTCGGAGGAGTCCCATTCGATAACTCCTCTTCCAGTAAATTATGAGGGAGGTGATGAGGACAGTCCTGCTGTCCCTTCGCAAGCACAGTCTGTGCAACGGGGTAATAGTAGGTTAGCCCAACCCAGAGAGCAGGTGAATGCAGCGGCAAGAAGAGAGAGAGAGTGCTGTCTTGGGAGCTCCCCAATTTAGTTCAGCCCCAAATTCCACCGCCCAAATCGTATTGTGGAGACATCAAAATTATCTATCACAAAACAAACTAGTTTTGTAAGGCAGGTACCTGTGTTTTAGGTCTTGGGCTCGGCGGCCATATAGAGAAACACACTAAACCCAAACATTTCTGGAAACTAGACATTTGGGGGAGTCCACAGAGGTGTGACTTGTGTGGATTCCCCAAAGTTTTCTTAACCAGAATACCCTGCAAAGCTGAAAAGTTGAATAAAAACTCTATTTTTCTCGCATTTCTGTCACACAAACTACAGGAATATCCTGGGATCCACAAAATTCCTACCACCCAGTGATTCCTCACCTGTCCTGATAAAAACACTACCCCACCTGAGTGCCTACACCTAGTGCCTGCGTCAGGAATGGATCACCCCAGGGTCAACAGCTGCCTCATGTAAGGACCAACATTGACCGTTGTGTGATCTATTCCTGTTGCGGGCACCAGGTCTACCCACACAAGTGAGGTACCATTTTTATCGGGAGACTTGGGGGAACGCTGGGTGGAAGGAAATTTGTGGCTTCTCTCAGATTCCAGAACATTCTGTCACTGAAATGTGAGGAAAATGTGTTCTTTTAGCCAAATTTTGTGGTTTGCAAAGGATTCTGGGTAACAGAACCTAGTCAGAGCCCCACAAGTCACCCCATCTTGGATTCCCCTAGTTCTCTAGTTTTCAGAAATGCACAGGTTTGGTAGGTTTCCCTAGGTGCCGGCTGAGCTAGAGGCCAAAATCTACAGGTAGGCACTCTGCAAAAAACACCTCTGTTTTCAGTCAACAAATGTGATGTGGGCACGTTGTGTTTTGGGGCATTTCGTGTCGCTGGCGCTAGGCCTACCCACACAAGTGAGGTATCAATTTTATCAGGAGACTTGGGGAAAAGCTGGGTAGAAGGAAATTTGTGGCTCCTCTCAGATTGCAGAACTTTCTGTCACCGAAATGTGAGGAAAATGTGTTTTTTTAGCCAAATTTTGAGGTTTGCAAAGGATTCTGGGTAGCAGAACCTGGTCAGAGCCCCACAAGTCACCCCATCTTGGATTCCCCTAGGTCTCTAGTTTTCAAAAATGCACAGGTTTTGTAGGTTTCCCTAGGTACCGGCTGAGCTAGAGGCCAAAATCTACAGGTAGGCACTTTGCAAAAAACACCTCTGTTTTCTGTCAAAAAATGGGATGTGTCCACGTTGTGTTTTGGGGCATTTCCTGTCGCGGGCGCTAGGCCTACCCACACAAGTGAGGTATCAATTTTATCGGGAGACTTGGGGGAACGCTGGGTGGAAGGAAATTTGTGGCTCCTCTCAGATTGCAGAACTTTCTGTCACCAAAATGTGAGGAAAATGTGTTTATGTAGCCAAATTTTGAGGTTTGCAAATGATTCTGGGTAACAGAACCTGGTCAGAGCCCCACAAGTCACCCTATCTTGGATTCCCCTAGGTGTCTAGTTTTCAAAAATGCCAAGGTTTGCTAGGTTTCCCTAGGTGCCGGCTGAGCTAGAGGCCAAAATCTACAGCTAGGCACTTTGCAAAAAACACGTCAGATTTCAATATAAAAATGTGATTTGTCCATGTTGCGTTTCCTGTCGCGAGCATTAGGCCTACCCACGCAAGTGAGGTATCTTTTTTATCGGGAGACTTGGGGTAACACAGAATAGCAAAACAAGTGTTATTGACCCATGTCTTTCTCTAAATTTGTTCCTTCCAAATGTAAGACAGTGTGTAAAAAAGACGTCTATTTGAGAAATGGCCTGTAATTCACACGCAAGTATGGGCACCCCGGAATTCAGAGATGTGCAAATAACCACTGCTTCTCAACACCTTATCTTATGCCCATTTTGGAAATACAAAGGTTTTCTTGATACCTATTTTTCACTCTTTATATTTCAGCAAATGAATTGCTGTATACCCGGTATAGAATGAAAACCCATTGCAAGGTGCACTTCATTTATTGGCTCTGGGTACCTAGGGATCTTGATGAACCTACAAGCCCTATATATCCTTGCAACTGGAAGAGTCCAGCACACGTAACGGTATATTGCTTTAAAAAATCTGACATTGCAGGAAAAAGTTACAGAGTAAAACGTGGAGAAAAATGGCTGTTTTTTTCAGCTCACGTTCAATATTTTTTTATTTCAGCTGTTATTTTCTGTAGGAAAACCTTGCTGGATCTACACAAATGACCCCTTGCTGAATTTAGAATATTGTCTACTTTTCAGAAATGTTTAACTTTCTGGGATCCAGCATTGGTTTCACACCCATTCCTGTCACTAACTGGAAGGAAGCTGAAAGCACCAAAAATAGTACAAATGGGGTATGTCCCAGTAAAATGCCACAATTGTGTTGAAAAATGTGTTTTTCTGATTCAAGTTTTCAAGGTGGGAAGATGGTGATTTTAGCAACAGAAACCCTTTGTTGATATCATTTTCAGGAAAAAACCACAAGCCATCTTCAGCAGCCCTTTTTCCCCATTTTTTTGAAAAAAAATGAAATTTTCACTGGATTTTGGCTAATTTCTTGGTCTCCTCCAGGGGAAACCACAAACTCTGAGTATCATTAGAATCCCTAGGATGTTGGAAAAAAATGACGCAGATTTGGCGTGGATAGCTTATGTGGACAAAAAGTTAAGAAGGCCTAAGCGCGAACTACACCAAATAGCCAAAAAGGGCTCAGCACTGGGGGTGGGGGTGGGGAAGCTGCTAAGAGGTTACAGCTACGGCAGAGAATAGATCCAGTCCACAACATGTGATTATCTTAACACTTATTTTCCCTGATAATGGTTCACATTTGTGAATCCACTAAACATTGATGATGATACAGAGATAAAGGAAAATATTAATATCCATGCATGTGAGACTGGGCCAACAAATTCTATGAGGGCTCTGGACACTCGCAGCTAAAGCTTTACACTGAGCCATCCCCTCCAAGTGCTTTGAGGCCTTTATGATGAATGGAGCAGGCGGCTGACAAATATTTAGAAACAGTACTTAGTACCACAATAGATATGTCGCTTTTACAGATTCTATAGGCACTGGCTCGGTCATAAAGAAACAGGTTTTTGCAAATTGGAATGATCCATTTTGTCCTGGGGATTTTATGTGTAGGGCAAAAAAAGAGAAATTGTTCAATTGACTTAACACCTAGTTGGCACAGTTTGCATTTGTTATCCTCAGAACTGTTTGACGACCATCGGGTGGTGTAAACATTGACAGGTAGAGTACCATTTCTAAACTGGAGGAATAGAGAATGAGCATAGGTTGGTATGGCCAGGTCAAAAATAATGGTGTCATCTGCGTAAAGAAGTCCCGAAATTTTCCTAGCAGCCAACCGTGTGGAATCATTCATACAACTGTTCAACTATTTAAGAAAGTTATCGATATATACAAGAGAAAGAGGGTGGGGGCAAGAACACAGCCCTGTCGCACCCTACTCTCAATGTAACTGTGTCTGTCAAGTCACCATCCCTGACGCATCAAGTGCAGGCAAAAGTACCCTCATGAAGTTAAACAATTAGGTTCAAGAGACCACTGGGGACTCCCATTTTGCTCAATGTGTGCCACAGCTTATATCTGGGAACCAGATTGAAGGATGCATGGACATCGATGAAGGCGACATGTAAGTTCCCTCCACCGATGTCTACCATATTCGATCTGACTGCCATAAGCCTCATCACTTGGCCGATTGTGCTAACTGCAGGCCTTAATCCAGCCTGAAAACTCAAAATGGCTCCGCTTGTCTCAAACCACTCCTCCAAACGGTTCAAAATCTGTTTTGAATTTTTTTTTTAAGGTTGTCTTGCAAGCTTATAGGCCGATAATTAGATGGGTAAATGGGATTTCCCTTCTTATATGGGGGACTATTTCTGCCCCTTTCAAGTCTGGGGGATGGGAGATCCTGCACCCACTGAATTCCAAACCTTATTTAAGTCAGGCGTCCAAATGTCGAGGTTTGACTTATAAAGGTCACCTGGTATTTTGTCGAGGCGGGGACTTCGCCCCACTTAAGGGAAGATATTGCTAACTTGGTCTCAACTAAGGAAAACTTAGTTGGAGATACACTCTCTTCCCTGCTACCACTCCTCTCTATGGGATCAAACTCATCAGTTCCAGAGTAGAGTGAACTGAAGTCTTTAACCCATTCATCAGGAAGAATTGATGCCCCAGACGGGAGCTGAGGTTCCTCACTTTTGTTTGAGATCAAGTTCCAAAACTTCCTGGCATCCCTATTTCTTACTGCCTCTACCAGGGTTATCCAATACTTCTCTTCCAAACTTCTCCGAGCCTTAGTCAACTCCAGCTTGTCCTTTTTTCTCGATTGCTTCATTGAATCTCTAGTCCCCCTTTTAAGATCCCTTAATAGCCTATTCTTAGCTACTCTGCCAGCAAGATCTATTACACCATCTCTTGTTTCGCTTAATTCTCATTTTGCCTGTGGACTCCTTTATGAATAGTTCTTTCAGGCAATCAAATAATTTCAAATGCTCAGCCAATATCCTTCCCTCATCCTCCCCGAATTGGAGCATGAGTTCCATTTGGTTTGCCAATAATGTGTACATGGCTGCACTGATACACAGGGAAGAGTTGATCGTTTCCCACTTGGCATTACGTCTATTATTTGCCATAGTGTGAAGACCATCAAAGTCCTTAGAGACAGGGGCCCCAATTACAGGTAGCAAACTTCTTATAGTAAGTATTAGTGGGTCGTTGTCACTTTCTTGGTACTCTACTACAACCATGTCTTCCATATGTCCCAACAGGCGTATATCTAGTAAGAAGTAGTCAACGTGACTCCTGCATGTCCCTCGTCTAAATGTGGGAGAGGAATTTGTGTCTGAGCAAGAACGCCCATTACATGCTCGAAGGCTGTGTGCAAGCCAGATATTAACAATTTGGAATGCTGCCCGAGTCAATCTATGTACTTTACTCTACAGCTGTTGTGGGATACCCCATAAACTGTCCTCTTCTTGATGGAGCGCCAATTGGTAAGGCTAAAATGTAGCATTAAAGTCCCCAGCAATCAGGATATAGTGGGCACTGTTTCTGATGACTAACATATTATCCAGAGCACTCAAAACGTTGGATTCAAAGCTTATTCCAACGCTCCTACTATGATGTTTACTAATAGTAGCAATTGCTTTTTATGGGTGGACAGAATCAAGCCCTGTAGGTCAGCACAACTAATGTCCCATTCTCTCACTTGACACTTGAGGGAGCCGCTAATCCATATAAGTAAGCCCCCCAAAGGTCTACCGGAAGTGACCCTATTCACTGGAACCCAATAGCTCTTGCACCCTGGTCTATACTTAGGCTCACTGCCCATGTTTCCTGAAATCCACAAATCACCCCAATCTGGAATGGACATTTTGGCTTCTACCCCTGCTATGTTCCAACTAATGATGCTAACTGGCTTCTCGGACAATACCTGTGATTGAATCGGAGGTGAGCCCATTGGAGTTAAATTATGTTTCGGTTCAGCCTCCGAGGGAACATTACCATGTCTAGGAGCATCAAGCGCGTCTAAGGCTACCATCAACCTCCCTCCTCCTGATGGCCCCTATTTAGCCCCATCTTTTAGTCAGTCCTCTTCAGACAATGAGGAGGGAGTCCATCTACACACAATCTATTGGAGAGGGGGAACACCATTTTGAACATGAGAACTAACAGGGCCAATTGGGCCAATTTCCAACCCCTTAGTAAAGATGGAACCTGAGTGGGGATAAAAAGCTGCAAATCTACAAAAGAAGAACCCCCTAGACAGTGAACCAACTTTGCAACAATTTAGAAAGATCTGATAAACCATAGCCGGTGAGTTACAATTTACAACAATACAATCCCTTTAACAGAACTTCTTCAACGAGCCCACCCAACCCACCCTCCTCACCATTAGTATTGAAGATACCATGGAGAATTGAAAGTTAGTATTAATATGTAGCCATTGAATTACCTTGTTTTTCAGTTCTATGTAGGTCTCTGAGCTGTTTGACTGTAAGCTCGGTGCAATAGTAATCACTGCCAAATATGGGCTGGCCTCCGGAGGAAGATGTAAAACACTGTCAGGACTATCACTACTTTTTGCCTTCTTCTGAATGTTTGCTACCTGTCAATTAGAAATTGCCCTGTCGTCCTTGGTCACTAGATTGGTCCCATTTTCTCCCATGTTATTACTGGCTGTGTTTCCAAAGTGGCAATTCTCCAAAACTTGGCTGGAACATCCAACCAAGTCCTTAGTCACGGACAGTCCGGCAGAGGCACTTTCACCAGCAAGATTGCGATGTACTGCATGGAATGAAGAGGCTCCCCTTTGGCACAGCAAAGCCCCACCATGTAACCCGGACAATATAGAGTTGCCCTGAGGCTGAAGCTGTGGGGAGGGAATTGTAGGCAATAGATTGTTGGACTTACGTAATTGGACAACCCCCCCTCAGTTTCTCTTTAATGGCAATTAGACGGTCTCTATAGGATGCAGTCTTTTGGCTAATTCATCCACTATATGCTCAGTTGTTAAGGCAACTAGATCAGCAGGATTCATCTGAAGTCCCTTGGCCATACCACTTTCGATTCCTGAGTTATAGAGGCCAGCAGTACGTGCATGTTTGCTCTTCAGGGGATTATCGCTTTTCTTTTACCTTTGACAGCTGGAATTTCTGTTGCACCGACCGGAGTGCCCAATGAGACTGATGGAAGCATTACTCTGGATGGACTGGTTAGGCAAGTGCCTGATATCTCCTGACTACCATCTTGCTTATCTCCCGGTTGGTTGGCCCTTGAAGCTGATTGAGGTATCGGCAGTAGCTGGGATGGTGATGTAGAGGTGGCCAGGGGAGCTGCAATGAACAATCTACGTTGATCAGGTTGGATCTCTTTTTCTATAGCTGCAACTGCCTTTTGCAACAAGCCATCTAGTCTGCAATTACCTTTGAAGATACCCTGCGAAGTTGCTACCTTCCATTTGCCCATCTTTCCCAGGTACAAAAAACTTAATCTATACAGTCAATAATAGTCTCAGTTCTTTCCAAACTACTGACTTAACAGCAGTTAGAGGCTGCAGACAATAATACCTATTAAAGTGCCACTTACTGTTGGTGAGGCCATAAATGAACACATTAGTGTTGTGGCCCAGCCCAGCCTTGTCCGGCCGCTGACAGGTGCAGATGGGCCCGCTCTTGGCCCAGTCTTTGCCCAGGCATTTGCCAGGGAGCGTCCCGCACAGTGGGGTAGCAGAGTTCTTTAAGTGCACCTCTGGATGCGAAATGGTGGTGGGCAGCTCTCCTGCCGCTAAGATTGCTGGATTTTGTAGTGCGGCCCCTCTAGGCTGGTTCTGAGTGTCCCGCGCTACGGGGTAGCAGAGTTCTTTAAGTGCGCCACCAGATGCGTAATGGCGGTGGGCAGCTCTCCTGCTGCTTAGATTACTGGCTATTGGAGTGTGGCTCCCCCGGGCTGGTTCTGTCTTTGCTTCCCATGCTCCTTGTTCCCTCACATCTACCCAAAACCTGTGTCTCGTCCAACACCTCCCTATTTTCCCTTCAGCCCTCTGAGCCAACTAGTTCTTGACACCCAGTGCTATGGCACCAGACTTTATTTAAGAATGTGCAGATTAAGAAACCCTGTTATAGAGGGCAGTGCTTCCTCAAAAGAATCTGAGGGCCTGATTTAGATCTTGGCGGAGTGGAATACTCTGTCATAAACTTGGTGGATATCTCTTTCACTGTATTTCGATCCCATTATATCCTATGGAAATCGTAATACAGCGGACAGGAAATCCGTCATGTTTGTGAAGGAGCATTCTATCCGCTAAGATCTAAATCAGGGCCTTTTTCATCTTCATTCTATAATCAGCCAGTCAGTTCTGAGAAAGACTCCCTTGTCTTTTAACCCACTAGGAGAGGTCGAAGCCCATCAATCAATGAGGAGTGTTTCAACACAAAGGAATTTAATTTATTCCATAGTAAACCACAAATGTAATTAACAGATTGACAATTCCATCATGTTTTGTTCTCTGCTTCTCCCACCCTCATTGGGTACAATTATTTTTTTAATGCATTAAGATGATTTTTTTCAATTTGAAACACAGAAGAACAGTATTCACACCATTGTTGGCTTTTGTAATTACAGTGGGTTTATAATCACATAATGAATGTTGATGTTTTTAATTTAAAAATGTTTTACGTGTTCTCACTAAAGGGTACGATTTGACACTGATTTGTCTTAAGCAAAAGCAATAGGATAGAAAGCATTTGCATAATCCACAATTGTGTTTCAATATAACATTAAATGGAAATAATGATTGCATTGGTCAAAGATGCACTTGAACGAGGTCTGTGTGCTTACACCTTTTCGATTAATAAGTGTGTATAACCTACTGGGTTTCTCTTATGATGTGTTCATACCAGGACCCAAGCATAAGTACAACAGCAGCACTTACTCATGTTTGGTGCATGCTGGGTAATGTGGAGCTGCACCCTGCATTACTAGTGTGAGTAGACTGATGGCTCCTTTCCCCAACCAGTTCTCCCAGCTTCAAAAACTTCATAGCAAGCCAACTCAGCTGGACAATGACACCAGGTTCATAAGCCCATCATGCGGCTGCAATATGCACTTTGCATGTCACTTCACAAGTTACCAAAAGATTAAATGAAATATGAGGGTGTCTTATCATTGGCTCCTTAAGCTATAACTATATGTAGGGCTGTGGTGTTCTTTACTTAGTTGTATGATTAAATGTTGCAGAAAAATATCAGTGACAAAAATATCAACAAAAAATATAGAGGACGCAAATATCAGCTTTACTTACTTTGTATATAAAGTCAAAAATATGATCAACCAAAATATAAAAAGTCCTGGTAAGTATGTCAAATTTGAACTATTCTACAAAATATTACCATTAAAACATATATTTTTGAATGTATTTTTATTGAAAAGGTAAAAAAATATATAAAGAAGTCAATTTGGCATCATTCACATTGATATGTATCAGCATTTACAGAGTATGAGTCTCGTGATCCACCATAGTGATCAAGCACATGCATTCCGATATACAGTTATTAATGATCAGGACACAAATGATCCCATTACAGTACTGACAGAGGAGTATGTATTTTGCCAAAGAGCAGCATAAATAGGGAGAACTGGGGCTGTGGAATGGGGAAGGGGTGAGTGGGTAGAAAGTGGTGTGAGCCGTGTCCCAGTTCAGTATCAGTTGTGGTTAGCAGGCTACTGTAGAACACTGGCGCCCGTGTGAAGTGGGCAGTTCCACCAGGTGGCGGTGTATGGGAGGGACATGGGTCAGGGGGGAGAAATGCAATGGGTATAGTATAGCATGGCAGGCTGGGTGATAGGGGGTTGGGGAATACAACGATGCTTATCAAGGTGGCTTGGTGTCATCTTGTGTGCATTGATGAAAATGAGAGTGGATCACAGCCCAATTATTGGAAATGGGGCATTTACGGAGGCTGCACAGCTCTTTGTCACAACGTTCCTCCTTTTCGGACGCAACCCACTTACGTAGTGCTCTCCACCATGCCTCCATTGGTGGTGGGGTTGCAAGCATCAATGAAGTGTTAAAGTGTGGATCACTAGCAATAGAGCCAGGACTGCAAAGCGGATGCACACCTTATAGCTCTTTTTGTCTCTAGGGATGCCCACCATGGTTGCCTCTCATGTATTCAAGTCAGTCAACTTCTTCACTTCTTGTAGGGTGGTGTGTACCAAGTGCCAGTATTAGTGCAGCATGGGTCAGGTTCAGAGTACGTGATGGAGGTCTGCCCCCGAAAGGGGGCATTGTGCACAAGTGTTTTGGGCTGATAGGTAGTAACAGTTCAAGTGAGTCAGAGTGAGATACGCTCCATGTAGGAGGTAGAAGTGAATGTTCTTGAATATGGTGTTCTGGGATACTCATGTGGGTATTGTAGTCGGAAGTTCATTTCTTTACCCTGGAGGTCCCTCCCTATATCGCCCTCCCACTGGCAGCACCGAGCTGGCAGAAGGGAGTCAAAAAGTTAATGGATGACCCTGTAGATCCAGATGATAAGATGTTAACCAGTGCCCAGAGTGAGTACTGGGCGTACAATTGGGTATGTAGGTGGCTCCATGTCTACGACATCCCACCGCACATATGCTGTGTCTCGCAGTTGCTGATACATAAGAAATTTCCCAACTGGTAAATCATGGTCTGCCACTAGTTGGTTAAAGAGGAGCAGGAGGCCCTCCACATGGATGTCGCCCGTGGTGGAGAGGGAGCTTGAAGACCAGCTAGCCATAGATTGTGCAGTGTAATATCTGGGAAGCCAGACCAGATGAATGTTTGGGGCATAGGTGGGTTTGCCCCACAAAAGGCAGTGTATACGAAGCATATAAGACCACCCCATCAACACTTTAAGGGACCATGGGGAGGGGGAAAAACTCGGGAGATAAGAAATTTGTGTAATGTTGCTGTCAAAATTTCGCCTCAGTCATCACAAGCATCTCCCAGATAGCAGCCAGCTGTCCAGCACGGCAGCCACTTATTGAGCTGCGAGGAAGTAAGCCTCGAAGGAGGGTGCCCCAAGGCCCCCCATCCGGTCAGCAGTTGGGGTGTCCCCAAAGCTACCTGGTGGTGGCGCACACCCAAGATAAGGGAGCCAAGGAGAGTGTCCAGTTCTTTAAACAAGGAGCAAGGGAGGGTAAGGGGGAGATTATCAAAGAAATATAGTAACCTTGGCAGGGCTATCAATTTTGAAAGGGCAATCTTGCCTCTGGGCGTAAGGGGGAGGGATGGACATAAGGTCATTTGTGAGCATATCCCTGCAAGAGCCCTATAAAGGTTATTCTCATATAAGTCAGGTAATGAGTGATAAAGGTGTACCTCCAAATTCTGGACTTCTTCAGGGTACCACTGCAGTCTTGTTCCTCCCAGGCATTTGTGGTGCAGTGGTTGCCTTTCAGGGACCAGTGTATGTGTGCGAAAGGTCTGGCGCATAAAGTGCCTCTAGTGTGTGGGGGAATGCCATCACACGGCTTCACTTTTGAGGTGTGCTGTGTGCAACTGGCGATTGTTCGATGTGTAAGAAGAATATAGCATTTACTAAGAAAGGAAGAGGGGAACCCTCCATTGCATCAGTTAAGTTATCTAGTTCAAAAGTGTGTGCAGCAAACAGGCACAGAGGATACAGTGACTATACTAGGTTGCCTGCAGTTTGGGGGTTACAACAGTAAGGGTCTGTGAGTCCCATTGAGTGTCATCACTTCCCCATCATTTCTCAGAGAGTCCTCGTATGAGATGAAGATGTGGCGTCCAGTGTCTCTGTCTGCATAAGGCGCCATCTACCTGAGGCTGGTCGCTGCCTCCAGAGCTTTACTGTGGTCCATGATAATTTGCTTGAGGTTAGGGGACTGGCATTTAGGGGCTTGAGGGTCAGCAGTTGTGTTCATCTTGGTCTTGCAGCACCATCATTGCTGTGTCACACCCGGAGGTGTAACTGGGTGATTTAGGGTCCTCCCACCATCCTGCTGGTTCAGGCTCAGTTTTTGAAGGAGGCGTTTTACTGCCAGGAAAGACATTCATTGTTGTTCAATCAGGCAGGTGTAGTCTGGGAAGAGCATAAAAGTTTTGTCTTCTGTGCACAGTGGGGCAGCCTGGTGAGGAGCATGTAAGATGGTTTCTCTGTTCCAGTACTGTAGAAGTTTGACTAACAGGAGGTGGTTGGGCAGTTCCCTGAGGAGGGTGGTACACTAGCACCTTATGGACCCTCTCAAGGATATAAAAGGGTGTGAGGTCCGTTGACAGCATGAAAGTTTTAAACCAGGGCTCAAGGAGTGATCAGGAGTCTTGTCCTTCAAATCCCTCCAGGAGATCCAGGATGCAAATGTTGTTCCTGCAAGAGCCACCCTCTGTATAGTCAGACTGGGTCTCGAGACGCTCCACCCTGGTGCCTAGATCCTGAATTGCCATCTGCTGATCTGTTTCTTGAGGTCCCAGTTCAGTCAAAGTCTTTTCTCCTTTACTGACCTTGTCTATCAATTTCCGATGGTCATCTTGCAGGAGACTAAGGCCCATATTTATACTTTTTTAGCGCTACATTTGCATCATTTTTTGACTCAAAAGCAGTGCAAACTTCCAAAATACAATTGTATTTTGTACGCTTGTGCCAATATTGCGTCAAAAAATGACACAAATGTGGCACTAAAAAAGTATAAGTATAAAAGTTCTGTTGTGAGTTTCCCCAGGCGGACCTCCACTGACACTCTGGAATGCTCAATTGTGGCTAAGACCTGATCCAGCTTTGCAGACATTGATGAAGATGTAGACGCCTTTGGCGCAGATGTGTCCAGTATCATAGATGGTCTTGGGCATGCCACCGAGGGTGGGGGCTGGTGTGCTGGATCTCAGCTGGCCCATAACTGATCACGCGGATGGTCCATAGTGAAGACTCCATCATTTCAGAGAAACGTGTGCATGTGCCAATTATATGCCTTTCCTCTGATGGCCCAAACCACATCAGTGGTATTGGAGGAAGGGGAGGGGGTCCTCACTCACGGTCCTGCATAGTCAATCACTAGGGGCACGCAGAACAAGAGATGCGAGGCAGAGGTACCACGGTTTGTGGAGGCCAGATGATGGTGCCACGTCACAGGAGGGGGGCAGGTTCCCAAGAGGACATGAGAGTCACCCGGTGGGAATGGCACACAAGGGGGTCAATGACAAGCACAGGTGCTACCCCTCCACCACAAATACGCAGGACCCGGCAGTGGCACCCCATGAGGCAGCAGGGCAGGATCCTCTGACAGATTAACTGGAGAAGATGGTGTCCTTTCGCAGTTGCAGGCCCCCCTCTAGGCCCAGCAGTGGCAGCCACGGGGTGGGGTGAGCGATCTGGCACACTCCAGAAAACGCAGCATGGCATGGGAGAGTCAACCAGTGTAGGAGGCTTCCTACTCCAGTGGGTACAGTGGATACTGATGGGTGTAGGTGTGGTAAGGAGGTTCTGGGTACTTACTTGTTGCTGGGTGAGGCGCTCAGAGGTGTAGGCAGTATTGGGTTGTACAATGGGTGAGTCACTGCTTTTGCTCCCCTCTCAGTACTCCCAGTTCATTGTGCTGACATCCTACAAGGTGTAATGCACCATCAGTCCATTTTCCTCCATAGCTAGAAGTCGAGGCAGCAGGTGTAGGACCCCAGCATTTGGCACTCGTCCACGCCTGAAGAAAATCACTCTGATGCAGGCCACTGCCTCAAAGGGACCGGCCGTCGAGCAATTCCCAGGCACCGGTCAGTAGCTGCATATGAGTGGGGGCTCACATTGAACATCACTGCTGGTCCCAGGCCCCCTATTACATGAGCACGGGGCACACATGTGGTCCTTGTCTAAATGAGTGCTTCAGGTGGTGCCACAGCAGATCCCCCAGTTGCAGAAGATATCGCTAGTAGGATCGGTGGCAGCCAGGGAACCAGGCAGCAGCAAGGTGCTTCACCAGCACTTCCGCTGCTGCTTACCACTTTGCTACAGAGGCAGGTCAAGGCAGAGCAGCAGAAACAGCGCCTTCTGTAGTGGTTAGGTACGTTGCGCTGGGTATCTGTGGGCGGCATGGCCCAGGTAAAGGCTGTCACCACGGGTTACGCTGCCCCTCTACTAAAAATGGGTTCCCACTGTCTGGGGGTGATGGCAGGCAGCCAGCGCTAAGTAATGGCGGGCCTGTTGTGGTGATTACATTAGATTGTGCAGGCTACAGGACAGAACAAGCTTAAGACGCGTTCACCATGTTATGCGGCGTAGCCACGCCCCCACATTTAAAGCATATATTATCTTTGCAATTAACATCACAATAAAAAATACACTTACAATATAAGCAATATACAAACAAGTATAACTTCCAAGCCTAAAATTAAACTAAATACTTTAAAATAGTTGCAAAAATAGGAAATGTAATATTTAAAAAAAAAGTATTAGTTAAACATAAATGATAAAAAAGTAGCAAGTTCTTTTTTAAAGAAGAGCTAGAGCTAACAAATGACTTTGTCCCTTTCCAGCTCGGTGTGGATGGCACTGCACTAATCCTTTGCTTTAAAACTTTGCTAGAAAAATTAAGATGAGCAAATTTAGATTGTCGCTGGTGTTGTAGGGTGCACCATACTGGAGCTGCTCTCCACTTAAAGTTTGGAACTACCCAGACTTCTCTTTTCTTCTTTGCTCTTTCCAGGTTGACTTGGATGGTAATTTACCAATCCAGAGCTGTAATACTGTAGCTGAAGTGGTAAAGGGATTTTGTCATTTTACAGCTTGACAAGGCGGACACTGTGCTCGTCCCATGCTTGAAGACTTTGATGTATTAATGGCAAAAGACCTTGTCCATGTTTGGCACTGCGCTAGTTCATTGGTTAAAAACTTTGCTAGAAAAACAGACATTTGATGTGAGCAAATTTAGAGTGTCACTGGTGTGGTAGGGTGTGCTATACTGCAGCTGCTCTCCCCCTAAACTTGGTACCTACCAAGAGCTCTCTCTTCTTTTTGGAATAATATGTGTCACTCTAAGCCTGGAAGGGCATTGATTTTACTTATTCTGGGGGCTCCCTTGTGTTTGGACAAAGCTAAACTTCTCTGAGGAGCTAAAATGATAGCGAGACAAAAGTCAGGGGTTGCTTTTTCTTATTCCAGGTTGGCTTGGATGGTATTTTACCTATACAGTAATACTGTGCCTGCAGTGCTGAAGGGCTTTTGTCATTTTACAGCTGTGCAAGGATGGAACTCTGCTAATCCTGTGCTTAAATACTTTGCAGTATAAATGACAATAGACTTCTCACTCTTTTTTGCATAATTTATGCATCACTTTAAGCCTGAAAGGGGATAGTTTTGATTCAATTATTACAGCAACTCTGGTTACGAGATGTGTTTCGGCTCATCTGACAGCGTTTCTCAATCTGGTCAGTCGCCATTTTACTAACTGATTTTGTACTCATTCAATCAGTGGAAATGCTCCTAATGGGCATTTTATTTAAATAAATAAATAAATAAATAAATAATAAGAAGGGACTGTAAGGAAGCCCTTGAGGGCTCCCTGTGGTCTCAGAAAGCCCATAAAGGGCTAAAAAAAAACTTTTAAAAAAAACTGTAGCTCAGTGTGATGGTCACAGACCTTCACACTGAGCTTTGGGGGTTTGAGACCAACTGGACTCCTTATGATTTTTTTTTTTTAATAGATATATTTTAAAAAATGTATACATTTTTTATTGTGGATAGAAGTTTCTCATTCAGTATATGAGACATCAAAGCCTAAAAAACCATATCTTTCCCTCTCATTTTCTTTCTCTCTCTCTGTCTCTCTTTCAATCAATTCTCCCACTCACACACCCTCTCAGACACTTATGCACCCACTCACAGACCCACTCAGACACTCATACACCCACTTACAGAGCCACTCAAACCCTCATGCACTCGCTCAGAGCCCCAAGTGAGACCCTCTTTTATCCACTCAGACCCCCTCAGATAGTTACTCACCCACTCACACACCCACTCAGACTGTCACACACCCACCCATAGATCCACTAACAACCTCATGCACCCACTCACATACTGACCCACCCTATAAAACACTAATGTACGCACTCTCACACCTAAACAGACAATCTGACAACCACTCTCACCCCCAGATACCCCTTCTCACACCAATTCTCACATCCATCGATACCCCGCCACGCGGCGCCAAATGGGATTAACGTGTAGTAATGAAAATTACTATATGTTAAAAAACACATAGAAATTCACTGAAAAAAAACAAAGGTGACAGGGACATTATAGTTAGGAAATAGAATTTTTAAAAAACATAAAAATTCACTGAAAAAAACAAAGGTTACAGGGACATTATAATTAGGCTCACATTATAAATCTACAACACCTTAGAAATTGACCAATTATAGTTACAGTTATCTCAACTAACTATAACTCGTGCCATCAGGTAACTATAAGTCACAACCCTGCCATGAGAAGTTTGTTCGTAATTATTTTTACTGCAAATATTACATTGACATTATCAATGATGTAATGAAAGATGCCATAAGTGCCATAATGTGTGGCTAAAACTGACGAGGGTGCAAGTTATAGTTACCTTAGAGCACAAGTTATTTGTTAGTTGAGATAACTGCAACTGGCGAATTTCTAAGGTTTTGTAGGTTTAAAATGTGATCCTAACTATAATGTCCCTTTGGTTTTTTTCAGTGAATATAGATAGATAGATAGATAGATAGATAGATAGATAGATAGATAGATAGATAGATAGATAGATAGATAGATAGAGAGATAGATAGCGAACCTACTGGCCATCACCAGTAGGTAGTTATAATTATGACCACGCTTCTATAGGAAAAGCATCTTTTGACTTGCCTATATCTTTGGCGTCATTGGACAAATCTTCATGAAATTTTCCCAAAAAAGTGTGCAGGTGATTCTTGCTGCACACGGGAAGTTTCATGGTGATCTGTTTCTTGCCCAGTCGTGAATTTCTCCCAACTTGTTTCTTGGCTTCTTGTTGCCGTTCCACCTCTCCCGATCTTTTTGCTTCTCCGCATTCTCCCCTTCCTTTTGGGGGTTTCCTTTGTGGTCGTTGATTTAATTGCAAATTGCCTTTGTGATCAAAACAGCTGATAAATGTGGGAATGTTGTTTTATGGGATTTGCTGAAATACCAAAGCGAAGCAAGGAGACAGCTGCTGTTTTCTAAGTGCTATGAGAAGTCGACAGTGACAGCATATCGAACATCAATCACAATGTTCCATGACTTACTTGTTGATAGCTATAATTATGGTCTCCTTAATGATGATGAATTAAAATTGCTGACAGTTAGAAAAACCACAGTACCTTGTTTCTACATGTTGCCAAAGATTCATAAGGATAGTCAGAATCCTCCGGGCAGATCTATAGTGTCAGCGAAAGGTAGCCTTCTGGAGAATGCTCCAAATTATTTAGACTATTTTTTATGTCCATATGTATTTAGTTTGGCTTCTTACTGTAGAGACACTATGGACTTTATTACTAAGATACAAGGTATTCCGTGGAAACCCCACTATATTATGGTGACCATGGATGTAATATCGTCATACACATGCATCCCACATGACCTAGGAATTCGAGCATGTAAGCATTTTCTTTTAGGGGCAAACCTATCAGGTTATATGAACATTCTGAATTGCTCCTAAAAATGCTAAGATTTTGCTTGGAGAATAAGTTTTTCCTCTTCGAGGATCAATGGTTTCGACAGATTACTGGGTCTGCGATGGGGAGGTCCTTTGCTCAGAGCTATGCCTGCCTCTATATGGGTTGGTGGGAGACACAGCAAATAATGTCAGATGAGAGATGGTGTAATGATATAGTTTTTGGACAAGATACATTGATGACATTTGTGCAATCCGGGATGGTCCAGAGACATTACTATATGATTTCTTGGACTGGTTACCTACTAATGATTTAACCTCAAATTCACATATAAGATACATACACAAGTTGTTGAATTTTGGGATATTGAGGTTACAGTTGATGGAGACACACTTAAGACCAATCTCTTTTGGAAGTGTATGGCGGGAAACAGTATTTTGCATGCTCGCAGCCATCATCCACCTAAGCTCAAGTGGAGTATACCGTATGGGGAATTACTTAGGGCAAAAATAAATTGTAGTACATCTCAGAGTTTTTTAAATGAACGAGCAAATATGATTAGGAGGTTTAGATCCAGGGGATATTCGATTAGAGTAATCAAAAATGCTTGTCAAAAGGTGGAGGCGGTCCAGCGGGATGTCCTATTAATTCCAAGGAAAAAGAATAAAGACAGTTGACAATAGTCTTAAATAACTACCTTTAACGCCTATTCGTCTGAGGTAAAGAAAATGATATCTCAATATTGGCATTTGATAAAGACAGATAAGGTAATTGGCCAAAAGGTCAGTTCCCAGCCAATAATCACTAACAGAAAGAGTAGCTCTATACAGGATCTGTTAGTACATAGTTATCAACTTAAAAGCAGGGAGACCTTTTTAGGCAAACAATATGGTTTCTATTAATGTGCCAAATGTAAGGCCTGCAGAGACAGGGTACCACCAACCCGAGTGGGGGGGATAGGGAGCTTAGACTATGAAGGATGGAATCGAAGTACATAATCGACTTAATAGTAAGCACCTGTGGGGTCTAAACCAGGATGAGAAACATTTTGTGCACATTGGATAATTTCAACATTGTATGGATAATAGTGTAAACTACGATTGAGCCATCTAGGATCTTTTAATTCAATTAGTGTTTTAATATTGGCCATTCCCCTGGAATTATATACCATCTGGATATGGATTATTCATTTATTTGGTTTGAACAGGAATGTTATTGAGTATGTTGCTTTGAAGTTTGATAGCAACAATTGATTATTATTTGTGAATATTAATTTTCTCTTAGTTGGACATAAATGTCCCCATTTTTAGAGGGAAAAAAATAAATTGAAGATGGAATTATGTATGTATGTGCTTAAAATGTGTCATTTGAACTATTCAAAATTGGGGTAGTTTGAATTCCTTTACAGGATTTACTGAAGAGCTTTTCTATGTCTATGATGATTAATGGTATATAGTACATGGGAGGGGGGCCTCTGTAATGACTTGGGCCAAAGAAGAAGACCGTTATGGTTAAAATGCGTTGCCAGTACAAGTCATTTTAGTGAAAGTTGTTTTAAGCCTTGAATAAACATTGTGGTTGTTTGGAGTGCCGGCTGACAATTGCAATTGCTTTGGTTATATATTTATGGATCCTGTGCCCTTAACGGTGTACCAGCTTCAAAAGGCAGCAGCAGGAAGAACAGCAGGACTTGGATTGCTAATATATATATATATATATATATATATCTATATATATATATATTTTTTTTTCGTCAAAGCGTGCTCATAGACCGGCTCCAGACGGCCCTAAAGGGGTGGTGCGGCAGCAACCGGCAGAGCACTCCGGTTAATCTGAATTAGACATCAAAAACAACTTCCATAGTTACCGCACACTCAGGAGATCAAAAGTAGAAAATGTTTATTTTAACAACACGTGTTTCGGCTGACAAGCAGCCTTGCTCACATGTATAATTAAACCAATACATCCAACATTAAATACCCAGCGAGCACAGCCATAGAAACAGGACTAAAGACATTTTTTTCCCTTCAAAACTGAATTGTTTTCTTTTTTTTTCTCTTTTTACTTATTTTCTTTTCTTCCCTTTTCCTTTATATAAATACAAATATAAATATAATTATACATGTAAGCAAAAGGATATAAGACTAAATAAATAGAAAATACAAAACTAACATGTATATACCTATGTGTGAATATCCATCAAATTGAAAATAAATTACTCAAACAGAATATCAGGGGAGACTCATATATCAATAAGCGATGTCAATATAAATATATATATAAATATGGGTATAAATATAGATATAAATATAAGTATAAATGCATCTCATATATACATCCCATAAAAAAGGGTTTTCTTAAAGACATTATTATTCATAAATATAAATAAAACAAGTATCATGATTTTAAATCTCATTCCCTTCTACTCAAAATATCAAACTTCACCTACCATATACATATTATGTTAAGATCTCTTCTTTAGGTCAAAACCCTCCAAATGTTAAGTAATACCAATGTTATTATATATCTAGGAAAATTAAAAATTCATTCTCCCTATTTAAATTATTACAACATTTATAGAAAAAAGAACCCAACACTGTTTCTATGTAGCCAATACCCTTCACCATGTGAAGAAACAAACATTAATCAATTCGGGAATCAGGAATCCATCTGGACCCCACCATTCTGAAAATACATAAATAAAATAGATGAATTAAAATTGAGAACTAATTAAAGAGATAAGAACTAGTTAAACAATCACTGTTAATCATAATAAGAGTACTACAAAATGTAAGATGCAGTTTCAACAGTTCCCTAAATCAGAAGATTTATCATATTAATCATCAAATAAGTGGGTATTCAGCTCTTCACCAATATTCAATCCTCTCGCTGTTTTAGTTTCAACATTGATACCTTTTATGATATGACAGTTCAAAGTCTGACACATTTTCGACATTGAACATGGTCTAAACCTAGATGTAATAACAACATGACACGTAGACAAAGTGAAACCATTAGACGGTTAGCGGAGGATAGTGATACTATTAAATGCCCTGCTGACAAGGGAGGAAATATAGTGCTTTGGAAGAAACAGAGATATATTGATGAGGTTATGCGCCAATTCAGTAATACGCAATTCTATAAGGTGGTAACTAAAGATGTATACATGAATAGTATTACGGGAATTTGGCACCTCTTGACTGAGTGGAAGGACAAGGGCCTCCTAGTACAGGAGGAATATTGTTTCTTGAAAAAGGATTATGCTAAGTTACCTATATTATATATCCTTCCTAAAGTTCACAAAGACAGAGACAACCCTCCTGGGAGACCAATTGTTTCCTCATGTGGGAATGCATTGAAAAATGTGTCTAAATATGTGGACTTCTTTCTGAGGGAATTTGTTACTAGTTTACCCTCTTACGTTCGAGATACCAAAGACTTTTTAGGTAAACTAGAAGGCATTATCTGGGAAGATGAGTTCTTGCTCATCGCTTTAGATGTCAATTCCCTGTATACCATCATTGATCATGAGAAAGGCATTCAAGCATGTAGACATTTTCTGCAGACAAGATCTTTAAGATATCTGGCACACACTGATATGCTTTTTGAGATGATAAAATATTGCTTGAATATTAATATCTTTTTATTCAATGGTGAGCTTTATAAACAAGTTCTTGGGACTGCAATGGGAACTTGCTTTGCTCCCAGTTTTGCCTGCTTGTTCATGGGTCTGTGGGAAGAAGAGATTTTAAAAGACAAAGAAAAATATACAGAAATCAATCAAGCTACACTGTGGCTTAGATATATTGATGACCTCTTTATAATTTGGAAAGGATCTAAGAATGAGGCTATAGGGTTTATTGAGAAACTTAATGAAAATGACTGTAATATCAGATTGACATATAACATTAGTCGCTCCTCGATTGAGTTTTTGGACACTAGGATTAAGATTAAGGATAAGAAGATCCACACTGAACTTTTTCGAAAAACGACAGCAGGTAACAGTTTATTGCATGCTACCAGTGGTCATCCTGACAAACTTAGATGGAGTATCCCTTATGGAGAATTATTAAGGGCCAAAAGAGTCAGCAATACAGATGAGGCTTTTGCACGAGAACGAAAAGATATGAATGTAAGGTTCAAACAAAGGGGCTACCCGGATTGGGTAGATAAAATCAAGAAAGTAGACAGAATTCAGACACTTTTTGAAAATACTAGGAAGGTGGAAAATGAGAAGGACGAGGGCATCAGATTGGTCTTAATCTATAATGAAGATATTACATATTATCAAAAAGATCATCTCTAAACATTGGAACATTTTGAAATTTAATCCTATTATTGGCAAAGAGATTCAGAGGTGGCCCCTAACTACTTACAGAAGAGGGCGCAATCTTCACGATAGATTGAGATCAAATGATGTCACGTCCACTTCTCAATTAAAGGAACATAACTTACAGGGATTCTTCCCTTGTGGCCACTGCAAAGCATGCCGTAATAGTGTGGTTAGGAAAGAGTACCCTACAAGCAAATTAGGAATGAACAGACAAATCAAGCAGTTCCTGACATGTAGTACTCCTTTCACTATTTATGTATTGGAATGCCCCTGTCATCTGAGGTATGTGGGGATTACTAAACATGCAGTGAAAAAATGTATTCTTGAACATATGCGGGCCATTACAACAAAGGATCCACACTATCCTGTAGCCAGACATTTCCAGGACAATCACAATTCTGATATTACTTTGTTATCTTATTTTGGTATTGAACATGTGCCACTACATCATAGAGGGGGTAACAGAGAGTTGACTCTACGTAAAAAAGAATCCCGATATATTGTGGATCTAGAAACTAAAACATGTATACTTATATATATATCTATATGTATACCCATATATATATATATATATATATATATATATATATATATATATATATATATATATATATATATATATATATATTTATATTGACATTATTTATTGATATATGAGTGTCCCCTGATATTCTGTTTGAGTAATTTATTTTTAATTTGATGGATATTCACACATAGGTATATACTTATTAGTTTTGTATTTTCTATTTATTTAGTCTTATATCCTTTTGTTTACATGTATAATTATATTTATATTTGTATTTATATAAAGGAAAAGGGAAGACAAGAAAATAAGTAAAAAGAGAAAAAAAAGAACAAAATTCAGTTTTGAAGGGAAAAAAATGTCTTTAGTCCTGTTTCTATGGCTGTGCTCGCTGGGTATTCAATGATGGGTGTATTGGTTTAATTATACATGTGAGCAAGGCTGCTTGTCAGCCGAAACGCGCTGTATTAAAATAAACATTTTCTACTTTTGATCTCCTGAGTTTTGCGGTAACTATGGAAGTTGTTTTTGATGTCTAATATATATATATATATATATATATATTTATATATATATATATATATTTCCCCCAAGGAAACAACACAGAGCACTCAGCAGGTTTGCAGTACCTATTAGATTTCTTCCAGCAGAAGCGTTTCGGCAGGGAAGTTTGCCTTTATCAATGATGATTAATGCAAGTTACATCACATAGGGGGTCATTCTGACCCTAGCGGTCATCGACCGGCAGGGTCGACGACCACGGAAGCACCGCCAACAGGCTGGCGGTGCTTCCTTTGCAATTCTGACTGCGGCTGTAAAGCCGCGGTCGCCCAACCGGGGCCTGGCAGTTTCCCACCGGATTTCCCCCGGCTGGGCTGAATCTCCATGGCGGCGCTGCAGATTCCGACCCCCTTCCCGCCATCCTGTTTCTGGCGTTTTTTACCGCCAGGAACAGGATGGCGGGAACGGGTGTCGTGGGGCCCATGGCATGGGCAGTGCAGGGGCCCCCTAACGGGGCCCCCCCATGATTTGCACTGTCTGCTTAGCAGACAGTGAAAATCGCGACGGGTGCAACTGCACCCGTCACACCCCTGCAACTCCGCCGGCTCCATTCGGAGCCAGCTTCATTGTTGCAGGGCCTTTCCCGCTGGGCCGGAGGGCGCTTCTTTGGCAGGCGCCCGCCGGCCCAGCGGGAAAGCCAGAATGGCATCCGCGGTCTTCTGACCGCGGAACGGCCATTTGGCGGTGACCGCATGGCGGGTGGCGACCGCCGCCCGCCGCGGTCAGAATGACCCCCATAATGTGCTTTTAAAATCAGGCATGCTTTCCTCCCATTGGAGGACTAATCACAATTAGTAAAGATTAACTCTACATCCGCCATATCGTTTTTTAAAGGCATATCATCCTTGTAATTCAATAATCTTAATATAACACTTACATTTGATAAAACAAAGTTTGTACCCCTCGTTAAACCGCATTTGCTATTCTTGTTTGTTTTTTATGTACATAGCCAACAGTGCGTGTAAGGTGTGTGTAAGGAAATTTGAGCTGATGAGCTGAATCAGCATAGATGATATGCCCTTCAATTGACCTATATATATATATATATATATATATATATATATATATATATATTTATATATATATATATTTCTTTCTCTGTATATAATAAACATAAGTTATATTTCCATAACTATGTAAAAATATATCTAACCTTATATAGTTTATGTAAAGTAAAAAACACTAAAAACATAAAATTCACAAACAAAACTATATTAAAAAATGATGGCCCTCATTTAGAGTTTGCCGGAGAGGGTAGGCCATCGCATCAGTGATGGAGTACCCTCTCAGCCAAGCTGTTGGTCTGTCCACCTCATTTACACCATCACCTCCTCTACTCCAGTTTTGTTATAGACATACTCCTCCTTCATCCTGAAGGAGTGTGGGATGTCAGAGGATAGTCATCCGACCACTGCCCTATTTAGAATAGGAATTTGAATGGCTATATTTTGCTGTGCATCACCACTACATGCAACCAGGTGGTGTGGGACAGTACAAAACAAATAATGACCCCCAAACCATTGTTAAGGGGCTATTCTACATTTTCAGTAACAAACTCCAACTCTGGGAATTTGTTTTTGAAAAATGAAAACTTTGTGAAAGATTAACAGATGCCCATCAAGATTGACAGAGCCGTCCGTCAAACTTTTCAAGTCTTGACAGGAATTGCCATGGCGGCATGTCCATCAAGGCACCAAAGTATTTTACTCCGTCTCTCTGACGGACATACAACCACAAGCCAAGGTATAAATCAGGCCATATATCATTCAAAATTGATTTAAACTACTTCCCACTTCATTACCCTAGAATTCCCACAATGACAATAAAATAAATGAATAACAGAAAAAAATCACAATACATATTATTTAAAAAAAAATGAATAACACTATAAAGCTGATTGTTAAACAAAATACTCAAACGTAATATAATTAAATAAATAAATAAACAAATAAATAACACAGTGTTTAAATAGCACAAAATACACAATCAATCATCTAATCAGCAAAGTAAAGCATTTAAAAATTATAATCATTAAAAAATAATTTAAGCTCCCCATCATAGTCTCCTATAAACACAATAACCAGCAAAAAAGTTGAGAAAATAATAAAACCTTAAAGTATATTACCCAATAAAAAAAACACAAAAAATAACTAAGTATACTTAATATTACAATTATAACTTGTAACAAAAAACGAATAAACCTTGACTAAATAGTTAAAAACTATATAATTTCCAACTATAATTGAAATGATATAAAAGACTTGAAAAAGTGATATTCTTACCTTCTATATTCCTTCCCACAATTTTTTGACATTACAACATTTTTGACGTCATGATATTTATGTCTCACCATATTTTGTGAGTGATATTTTAGCCTCTCTACTTATGCCACGTATTGAGGTCTATGTGTATAATTTCACTTATAGAGCACCCAATATAAACACAATAGTTTTTTAAAACTTGATAATTGTTTCTAGTTAGAACCAAACTCACTGGGCCACATTTTGGAAACATTTGAAGAGGACAAACTTAACTTCGAATCTGCAAGAGTTAAAATTTTCCCTTTAACTTTCCCACAGCAGTTTGCAGTGTGTGCACAACCAACTCAACAATCTTACAAGAATTCTAGACTGTGAACTGCAGATTACCTGCAGTGATTTGCAGTCGAAAAAATACCCCTCAAAGCTAATTTACAATGGTTTAATACTATAACTACATCCATTTCTCTCTGCTTACTATCCCTTCTTCCTCAGCATCCTCTCTCCACCTCACAACTCTCTGGCTGATTTTCCCTCCTCGCTTCTGTCTCACCATCTTTTCTTTGCACTCCTTCACCTCACCCTCTCTTCCCCTCCACCTCGATCTCCTTTGTCCAACTAACACTCTATCGTCCCTCTTCCTTCCACTTTACACATTCCTCACATTATCCTCCACTACCCCACAGACGGCATTGTACATTTTTGTTTCATTCACTTTCCGTAATCGGTTTATTTTATATGTGTGCATGTAGTCATTTTAAATGTGTACGTCTATTCATTTGTATAATAGCGTTTTGCATTGTATGTATTCTGAGCCCTAAATAAGGTTTACATTGTTACATACAGTATGAGTCTCTCATAACTTGCCAGATAGCAATAAAATCATTCATAGTCCAGTAACTAAATGTATGAATGTATGGTTTAATATGCTTGCTCTAACTTACAATTCACACAGCTCTCTGTTCGTGCAGGTTTTACATTGAAAGGTACCAATGTGTCCTAGCAATGTTTTTTGCAACAAATGAAATCAATGTAAACCCTGAAATCCTTCCTAACATCACCCTGGGGTTCAAGATCTATGACACCTGTTTTTCTGAGTTGGCAGCAACTGAGGGGGTCATGCATCATCTGTCAAACAGTCGAGCGGCTGTTCCAAATTATAGCTGCAACTCAAAGCAGAAAATGGCTGCCATTATTGGAGACTCTCCATCCTCCTCTTCCGTTGCCATTGCAAGGATCCTGAGTGTCAGTCGGTTTCCACAGGTACGTTTTTGAACAATTATGTATGAGTTACTGAACCAGTAAGTTATGAAATGGCAAATACAATTAACATTATTTAATCTGAAAGACTAGTGTAGACGAAAAATATTAATACTGTAGTGTGGTGAAAGCACATGAACGGAAAGAAGTTCAGACTGCTAGCTTCTCACACAAATTCTAGATGATCCGCGCCATGGTGTCATGAGGCACACCACAGACCATCAAACAGAAGTAAACCATGATTTCCTTTCTTTTACATTCTAATGAACTAATGTGTTCTAGTTTCTGTCCCACTGAGTTTCTAAATTCATGTAATGTATTTTGCCTATATGCCACCTTCTGTGAAGTTGCCCAATCCATTCCATTGAAAGCAATGTATATATACACAGCCCAAGCCTTGAGAATGATGCTATCCAGTGAAATATGCCTTTAGTGGGGGCATTAAAATCATAGTGTTGAATGCATCCTGATTCACAGGAGTGACAAGATTAAGGCCAGGAGGGCTGGCTCCATGCCAGATACCCTGAATATCCATGTTACATAACTTTATATACAAAGAATCTAAATGTAATTGATTTACATAATCATTGGCCATTCTGAAAATTGGACCTTGATCCAGCACTATTGGATCTACATTGGACACCACTGTTGAAGAAACATGCACTGTATTTGAGGTTAAGAAAGTGCGTTATATCCTAGAGATCAATGGTAAGCCTTATGTCACCTCAATCAATAACTACTTCCAAGTGAGGCCTAAGGTCGCTATTTGTAGGAAATTCACATTTTTGTACTGCAGCTGCTAGCGCAGGTGTTTTAATAAAATTATTAATGAGTGTTCATATATTCTAAGTAATGGATATGGGTAGAAAATATAATAACGTAGAAAAATAATGCAAGCATTTGAAATTGTGATTACGATGAGTGGCCGCCAATGTTCACAAAGTGTACCTATTAATAACCTAAAGCTGTGAGATATTTAGCACTTTTGACTAATGTAGTAATATGTCATATTAAAGGTTATGCATTATGTATTAGCTTTATTAATTGTAGGCCTTGACCCCTTCTGTGCCCAGGATGTAATGGTTGCGTCCTGAGGCACAGTGCTCATGTGCCCAGGACGTAACCATTACGTCCTGGGCACAGAACCCAGAGGGAGCCTCTGAGGGGGTTCCCCCCCCACCCTCCCAAGGCAGGGATGGAAGGGGAAGCCCTGCCCCTTCCACCCCGACCCCCCCACCCCCTCTGTGACGTCTGACAAGGCCTCGTCCCATCGCGCTGATCAGAAGAGAAATGCAAAAGCATTTCTCTTCCGATCACGTGGAGGAGGCCGGAGAGGCTTCAAAGGGAAGGAAAGGAATTTCCTTCCCTTTGAAGTCTCTCAGAGCGTTTTTTAATGAAAATGGCATGAGGGAGCGACCCTATTGGGCAAGGGTCGCTCCCAGGGGGGGGCATTTTTTTTAAAGGCCTTTTCTGCAATTTTTTTTTTTAATGTTTTTTTTGTTTTTGTATTTTTGAGGTGGGGAGCGACCCCTTAGACAAGGGACGCTCCCCTAGGGGGCAAACTATATTTAGGCCATTTCTGCCTCCCTTGGGGGGCCGATCAGCCTATTTTGATTAGGCCGATCTGCCCCCAAGGGGGGCAGAAACCACTAGGCACCGTGGATTTTTTGTTGTTGTTGTTGTTTTACAGATGGTGAGTGACCCCTCAGGCAAGGGTCGCTCCCGTGGAGGGGCAAATTGTATTTAGGTCATTTCTGCCCCCTTGGGGGCAGATCAGTGGATTTTGGGTAATCTGCCCCCAAGGGGGGCAGAAACCGCTAGGCACCAGGGATCATTTTTTTGCGCCAACGTCACGCAAAGGGGAGCGACCCATTAGGCAAGGGTCGCTCCCCTGGGGGGCAAATTGTATTTAGACCATTTCTGCCCCCCTTGGGGGTAGATCAGCGGATTTTAGGTCAATCTGCCCCCAAGGGGGGCAGAAACAACTAGGCACCTGGGATTTTTTTTTTGCACCAATGTCAATCAAGGGGAGCAACCCCGTAGGCAAGGATCGCTCCCCGGGGAAGGGGGGTTTGGGGGGGAAGGGGGCAAATTTATTTTAGGCTATTTCTGCCCCCCCCCCTGGGGAGCCAGGGCAAATTATTTTCTTGTGTGTCTTGACAAGAGACGTGCTTAACTTTATTGCTTAGAGACTTTGTGTTTTCTGAACTTTGATGCTAAATCATGATGCCTTGCTGATCGACCCATGTCCTGAGGACGAAGACTGACTCTGCTTGCTGATCTATACTGAGGATGGGTATTATGAATTAGAATGTTGATTATTATGTTCTCTGCTAAACTTGAATGTTTGTCATCACACTGATGCAGTTGACTTTGTTATTAATCTGCACCACAACTTTAGAATGTGTAGTAGTTCAAGCTTTGATTAGATTACATTTCTTCTGCCTCTTTGGACAGCCAGTAGTAAGCCAGCAGATTTGTTTTTTGGTTTTAGATTAGTACTCACAATCTTTGCATTAGTTTTGTGTAAATTGAAGTTTGGGAGGACAAGCAGCAAGACTTTGTCAGCTACTGTACGTGAGAGTGTGACGTAATTGGAGCCACGCTGGGATAGGTCATTAGAGATTATGGTTGCACATGGATTGGCAGCCGTCCGTGAGAGGCAATTGGTTAAGAGAGTAGGTGAAAGGAATTCTGGGATTAAAAGTAACTTCCTGATTTGATTTTGAATAACAAAAAGGTCGAAAAGATGAATTTTTTACAAAGTTTAAAAAGTGCTTTAAGAGGAGATACGTATATTACAACGAATATAGGCGCGACTACCCCGCCAGAAGTTACACCAGCTTACATTGTAAAGGAACAGAAGGATGTCGCGCCATGTCTTTGGTTAAAGCAATGGTGCAAATGGGATGTTCAATTTGATGGTTTTGGAGCATTTAAGGATGGTGCTATATGAATCGAAGCCCTTTCCAAGACCAGCAAGGTTTGAGGCATTAGCGATTTGGGAGCTAGTAGGCAGACAGGAAAAACAACAGAGATTCGAGAGGATGAGAAAGGCAGAAAAGTCTTTAGCAGAGGCTATGTGGGACAGTGATCAGAGAGTTTGGAGGATGGAGACTTTGCACGTCGTTAATTTTTTTTCTCCAGAAATCACGCAGGACAATGTGAAGGAAGGAAGGAAAGCTACTAGGAAGACTAACAGAAGTCCATCCGAAAGTAGGGAGGCTAGAAAGTCTTCAACAGTGGAGCAGGAATCAGATGATGATGAATTTATTACGCAGTTATTGAGAAATCGCCCACCACCATATACAGCACATGAAAGTGGTCCGCTCACCAGTGCTGATCTGACAGCTCCAACTCAGGTTAATGAGACAATGAGTCCGATGCAGGTTGATGCTAGCCTGACACAGAATGCGATGCAGAGTGGTCTTAATGTGCCTACAACTCCTGTAGTGCAAAATCAGGTGCAACCGCCACAGGTTCAGAGAATTTATCCAGATGTGCCCATTATGGAAACGACTTCGAACTTAATGGTGGCTATGGAACAGATTTTCCCAAGACCGATGTTGGTTAAAAACGAACCAAAAAGTGCAGCCGCAGGTAATGCCAAGATTCACTCCAGTAACAGAGACACAGTCAGATATGTCTTCAATGATGAATCAGAACATGGAAGTCACTCTTCCACAGAGCGTAAGTGCCAGACCAACCCCAGATGCTATATCGCTACCTATTACTGTTGGTCCAGCTGTACCCTTAATTGCACAGAACAAACCTACTGTAGGTGAGCAGGGTGCCATTTCCCATAATATAATGAGGGGAGGATATCATGAAAAATGCTCAAGAAGTCTCTACTGTGGGACAGACATTTGATGGATCAAGATCATTGTTAGACAATAGTCCATTTATAGCTCTTCCACATACTGTGGTAGGTTCAAATGTTAGCCAGAGTTTGAAATTGTTGACAACGCAGACCCTGAATGCAGTTGCACAGCAGGTGCCACCAGTCCAAGCAAGTGACATTTCATTGCAAGGATTGACAATTAAGCAGTTGACTGAATGGATAGACAAGCTGAATACCTCGCAGAGTGCTCCTAAGGGAGAGGAGTGTTTGAATTATGCTAGGCTAAGCATGGAAGCAGGTAAACTCTTTGAGGGAACTATGGGTGTGAACAGGTTAGAATCCTACACAGAGGCAGAGTTGAGATATTTGTGCCCGAAGATTACGAGGGAAGTGAGAAATGTGTATCAGAAACTAGCAGACATGGCAGAGAAGTACGGTGTAGAAATGTAGAAAATTAAGCATTTGAAAGGGAGTTACAGATTAGATTTTGAGGCTAAAGATTTTGAACACATGAGATCTGCCGGAATGAAGGTACACCTTAAGGAATTGCTTCAAAGTGCCCAAACTTGGGGAGTATTGGATAAGTTGGAAGGCAGATGGGTGAGAAAAGTGACAAGAGAAAAATGGATTCTGAGGAGCTGTGTAGCAGGATAAAGATCCAGTGAGAGAGATTACAGGAGGGAATTTTGTTCATGTCCCTTGGAGCAGAAGTGACATTCTATTATTTACAAATGATTATCCAAGATTGAGAGAGAAGCTGGTAGAGTGGTATCAGCAGACAGACAGGTTTGTAAAACTTGCAAAGTGCCTGTGGGAGGACTTGAACACATTATTAGAGATAATGGTTCCAGCTCATCTGTGGATTGAGTGTAAGAGGAGTGCAGATTGGCCAATAAGCGAACCAGAGACATACAAAAATACAGGTGCACCATCTCCAGAGGTAATGAAATATTACTGTAAGGTGATTGAAGTTTTGAAAATGAGAATTTCGCCCAAGAATGTTGATTGGCAGAGGATTGACAGGACAGTTCGAGAAGCAAAGGATTTGATACATGCTTATTATGACAGATTGTTGCAGGGGTTCAAATATTATAGTTGTACAGAGACAATTGAGGCGAAAGATATGATTCACTTTGTTTTCAGATTTGTGGGAGCATTGAGACCTGAAATTAGCCAGATGATTAAGAGTCATTTGATTTGTTGGCAAGCAAAGCCGTTTGATGAGGTGTTGCAGAATGAGAAATACTGTAGTAATGACATTGAAATGAAGCAGAAAATGATGAAAGAGAAGGCGATGGTGATGCTGATCAAAGCTGCTCAAACTGGTATGCAAGGGAACAGTTAACCTGTTCTGTGCCTTGGACGAGATCATCTCGTCCAAGGCTACAGTTCCCCTGTGCCTTGGATGAGATCATCTCGTCCATGCACAGGGGAACTTGGGGGAGCGCTAGCGTGCCCCCCGTGCACCCCCCTCCCCCCCCAAGCCAGGGATGGAAGGGGAAGACCCTAGCGTGCCCCCCCGTGCACCCCCCTCCCCCCCCCAAGCCGGGGATGGAAGGGGAAGACCTTCATCTTCCACCCCCGACCCCCTCCACCCCCCCTGTGACGTCAGCGCGCGAGCACGCGCTGATTAGTCACAGGGGCCTCCCCCATCGCACTGGAAGCAGAGCTTCCAGCTCGATTGAAAGAGAAATGCTAAGCATTTCTCTTTCAATCACGTGGGGGAGGCCCGGAGGGGCTTCAAAGGGAAGGAAATGTATTTCCTTCCCTTTGAAGTCTCTCCGAGGGTTTCAAAAGCCGGATTGCTTGCAATCCGGCTTTCGAAACCCCACTAGACACCAGGGATTGTTTTTTTTTTGTGATATTGCGATAAGGGAGCGACCCCTTGGGCAAGGGTCGCTCCCAGGGGGGCATGTTTTCGGGAAGGCCTTTTCTGCCCCCAGGCCGATCTGCCCCCAGGGGGGGCAGAAACCTCTAGGCACCAGGGATTAAAAAAAAATTATTCTTTTTTTAAAGTTTAAAAAAAAAAAAATGTAGGTGGGGAGCGACCCCTTAGGCAAGGGTCGCTCCCCTTGGGGGAAAATTATATTTAGGCCATTTCTGGTGAGGCCAATCTGCCACCAAGGGGGGTAGAAACCACTAGACACCAGGGAGATTTTTCTTTGCGTGAATTTCACGCAAGGGGAGCGACCTCTTAGGCAAGGGTCGCTCCCTGGGGGGGGGGCAATTTATTTTAGGCCATTTCTGCCCCCAGGGGGGGCAGAAACCTCTAGGCGCCAGGGCAAATTTTATTTTTGTGTTTTTTTGTTTTTTTTTGTTTCTTTTTTTAGAGATGGAGAGCGACCCAGGGGGGCAAATTGTATTTAGACCATTTCTGCCCCCCTGGGGGGAGATTGGCCGATTTTAGGTCAATCTGCCCCCAAGGGGGCAAAAACCACTAGGCACCTGGGATTTGTTTTTTGCCACCAATGTCACGCAGGGGGAACGACCCCGTAGGTAGGGTTCGCTCCCGGGGGGGTGGGAGTTGAAGGGGGCAAATTTATTTTAGGCCATTTCTGCCCCCATTTCGGGGGGGGGGCAGAAACCTCTAGGTGCCAGGGGAATTATTTTTTTTTGTTTGTTTGTTTGTTTGTTTTTTTAGAGATGGGGAGCGACACATCAGGCAAGGGTCGCTCCCCTGGGGGGCAAATTGTATTTAGACCATTTCTGCCCCCCTGGGGGCAGATTGGCCGATTTTAGGTCAATCTGCCCCCAAGGGGGCAGAAACCACTAGGCACTGGGGATTTGTTTTTTGGCGCCAATGTCACGCAGGGGGAGCGACCCCGTAGGCAAGGGTCGTTCCCAGGCAGAGGGGGCTTGGGGGAGTGGGGGGCTCAAATTTATTTTAGGGCATTTCTGCCCCCCCCCTCCCGGGGCCGGCTGAGCTAAAGGCCAAACTCCACAGGTAGGCACTTTGCAAAAAACACCTCTGTTTTCTGTGAAAAAATATGTTGTGTACACGTTGCGCTTTGGGGCGTTTCCTGTCGCGGGCGCTAGGCCTACCCACACAAGTGAGGTATCATTTTTATCAGGAGACTTGGGGGAACACTGGGTGGAAGGAAATTTGTGGCTCCTCTCAGATTCCAGAACTTTCTGCCTCAGAAATGTGAGGAACATGTGTTTTTTAAGCCAAATTTTGAGGTTTGCAAAAGATTAGGGGTAACAGAACCTGGTCCGAGCCCCACAAGTCACCCCATCTTGGATTCCCCTAGGTCTCTAGTTTTAAAAAATGCACAGGGTTGGTAGATTTCCCTAGGTGCCGGCTGAGCTACAGGCCAAAATCCACAGGTAGGCATTGTTTTCTTTCAAAAAATGGGATGTGTCCACGTTGCGCTTTGGGGCGTTTCCTGTCGCGGGTGCTAGGCCTACCCACACAAGTGAGGTATCATTTTTATCGGGAGACTTGGGGGAACGCTGGGTGGAAGGAAATTTGTGGCTCCTCTCAGATTCCAGAACTTTCTGCCACAGAAATGAGAGGAACATGTGTTTTTTTTAGCCAAATTTTGAGGTTTGCAAAGGATTCTGGGTAACAGAACCTGGTCCGAGCCCCGCAAGTCACCCCTCCTTGGATTCCCCTAGGTCTCTAGTTTTCAGAAATGCACAGGTTTGGTAGGTTTCCCTAGCTGCCAGCTGAGCTAGAGGCCAAAATCTACAGGTAGGCACTTCGCAAAAAACACCTCTGTTTTCTTTCAAAAATTTGGATGTGTCCACGTTGCGCTTTGGGGCGTTTCGTGTCGCGGTCGCTAGTTCTACCCACACAAGTGAGGTATCATTTTTATCGGGAGACTTGGGGGAACGATGGGTGGAAGGAAATTTGTGGCTCCTCTCAGATTCCAGAACTTTCTGCCACAGAAATGTGAGGAACATGTGATTTTTTAGCCAAATTTTGAGGTTTGCAAAGGATTCTGGGTAACAGAACCTGGTCCGAGCCCCGCAAGTCACCCCATCTTGGGTTCCCCTAGGTCTGTAGCTTTCAGAAATGCACAGGTTTGGTATGTTTCCCTAGGTGCTAGCTGAGCTAGAGGACAAAGGCCCATATTTATACTTTTTGACGCTAAACTGCGCTAACGCAGTTTAGCGTCAAAAAGTTTTGCACCGTCTAACGCCATTCTGAAGCGCCATGCGGGCGCCGTATTTATGGAATGGCGTTAGACGGCGCAATCAGACCGGCGCTGCCTGGTTTGCGTGGGAAAAAACCACGTAGACCAGACAGCGCCGGCGTAGGGGGAAAATGGCGTATGGGCGTCTTAAAATGGGGCAAGTCAGGTTACGTCGAAAAAATCGTCTTAACCCGACTTGCGCCATTTATTTTCGACGCCCATCCCCCATCAACATGACTCCTATCATTGTAAAGATAGGAGTCATGCCCCCTTGCCCAATGGCCATGCCCAGGGGACTTCTGTCCCCTGGGCATGGTCATTGGGCATAGTGGCATGTAGGGGGGCACAAATAAGGCCCCCCTATGCCACCAAAAAAAAATATAAAAAATAAAACATTATACTTACCTGAACTTACCTGAATGTCCCTGGGGTGGGTCCCTCCATCCTTGGGGGTCCTCCTGGGGTGGGCAAGGGTGGCAGGGGGGGTCCCTGGGGGCATGGGAGGGCACCTGTGGGCTCATTTTGAGCCCACAGGCCCCTTAACGCCTGCCCTGAGCAGGCGTTAAAAAGTGGCGCAAATGCGCCGTTTTTAGCCACGCCAACTCCCGGGCGTCTCTTTTGCCCGGGAGTATAAATACCACGTAAAGGCCTGGGAGTCATTTTTTAGACGGGAACGCCTCCCTTGCATATCATTAACGCAAGGAAGGGGTTCACGCTAAAAGATGACGCACATTTCGGGAACTTTGGCGCTATTCGCCTCTAACGCCATAGTATAAATATGGCGTTAGTTGGCGTTAGTTTTGCGTCGAAATTGCGTCAAAAAAAACGACGCAATTTCGGCGCAAACGGAGTATAAATATGGCCCAAAATCTACATGTAGGCACTTCGCAAAAAACACCTCCTGTTTTCTTTCAAAAATTTGGATGTGTCCACGTTGCGCTTTGGGGCGTTTCCTGTCGCGGGCGCTAGGCCTACCCACACAAGTGAGGTATCATTTTTATCGGGAGACTTGGGGGAACGCTGGGTGGAAGGAAAATTGTGGCTCCTCTCAGATTCCAGAACTTTCTGCCACAGAAATGTGAGGAACATGTGTTTTTTTAGCCAAATTTTGAGGTTTGCAAAGGATTCTGGGTAACAGAACCTGGTCCGAGCCCCGCAAGTCACCCCATCTTGGATTCCCCTAGGTCTCTAGTTTTCAGAAATGCACAGGTTTGGTAGGTTTCCCTAGGTGCCGGCTGAGCTAGAGGCCAAAATCTACAGGTAGGCACTTCTCAAAAAACACCTCTGTTTTCTTTCAAAAATTTGGATGTGTTCATGTTGCACTTTGGGGCATTTCCTGTCGTGGGCGCTAGGCCTACCCACACAAGTGAGGTATCATTTTTAACGGGAGACTTGGGGGAACGCTGGGTGGAAGGAAATTTGTGGCTCCTCTCAGATTCCAGAACTTTCTGCCACAGAAATGTGAGGAACTTGTGATTTTTTTTAGCCAAATTTTGAGGTTTGCAAAGGATTCTGGGTAACAGAACCTGGTCCGAGCCCCGCAAGTCACCCCTCCTTGTATTCCCCTAGGTCTCTAGTTTTCAGAAATGCACAGGTTTGGTAGGTTTCCCTAGGTGCCGGCTGAGCTAGAGGCCAAAATCTACAGGTAGGCACTTCGCAAAAAACACCTCTGTTTTCTTTAAAAAATGTGGATGTGTCCACGTTGCGCTTTGGGGCATTTACTGTCGCGGGCGCTAGGCCTACCCACACAAGTGAGGTATCATTTTTATCGGGAGACTTGGGGGAACGCTGGGTGGAAGGAAATTTGTGGCTCCTCTCAGATTCCAGAACTTTCTGCCACAGAAATGTGAGGAACATGTGTTTTTTTAGCCAAATTTTGAGGTTTGCAAAGGATTCTGGGTAACAGAACCTGGTCCGAGCACCGCAAGTCACCCCATCTTGGATTCCCCTAGGTCTCTAGTTTTCAGAAATACACAGGTTTGGTAGGTTTCCCTAGGTGCCGGCTGAGCTAGAGGCCAAAATCTACAGGTAGGCACTTCGCAAAAAACACCTCTGTTTTCTTTCAAAAATTTGGATGTGTTCATGTTGCGCTTTGGGGCGTTTCCTGTCGTGGGCGCTAGGCGTACCCACACAAGTGAGGTATCATTTTTATCGGGAGACTTGGGAGAACGCTGGGTGGAAGGAAATTTGTGGCTCCTCTCAGATTCCAGAAGTTTCTGCCACAGAAATATGAGGAACATGTGTTTTTTTAGCCAAATTTTGAGGTTTGCAAAGGATTCTGGGTAACAGAACCTGGTCCGAGCCCCGCAAGTCACCCCATCTTGGATTCCCCTAGGTCTCTAGCTTTCAGAAATGCACAGGTTTGGTAGGTTTTCCTAGGTGCTGGCTGAGCTAGAGGACAAAATCTACAGGTAGGCACTTCGCAAAAAACACCTCCTGTTTTCTTTCAAAAATTTGGATGTGTCCACGTTGCACTTTGGGGCGTTTGCTGTCGCGGGCGCTAGGCCTACCCACACAAGTGAGGTATCATTTTTATCGGGAGACTTGGGGGAACGCTGGGTGGAAGGACATTTGTGGCTCCTCTCAGATTCCAGAACTTTCTGCCTCAGAAATGTGAGGAACATGTGTTTTATTAGCCAAATTTTGAGGTTTGCAAAGGATTCTGGGTAACAGAACCTGGTCCGAGCCCCGCAAGTCACCCCATCTTGGATTCCCCTAGGTCTCTAGTTTTCAGCAATGCACAGGTTTGGTAGGTTTTCCTAGGTGCCGGCTGAGCTAGAGGCCAAAATCTACAGGTAGGCACTTCGCAAAAAACACCTCTGTTTTCTTTCAAAAATTTGGATGTGTTCATGTTGCGCTTTGGGGCGTTTCCTGTCGTGGGCGCTAGGCCTACCCACACAAGTGAGGTATCATTTTTATCGGGAGACTTGGGGGAACGCTGGGTGGAAGGAAATTTGTGGCTCCTCTCAGATTCCAGAACTTTCTGCCACAGAAATGTGAGGAACATGTGATTTTTTTTAGCCAAATTTTGAGGTTTGCAAAGGATTCTGGGTAACAGAACCTGGTCCGAGCCCCGCAAGTCACCCCTCCTTGGATTCCCCTAGGTCTCTAGTTTTCAGAAATGCACAGGTTTGGTAGGTTTCCCTAGGTGCCGGCTGAGCTAGAGGCCAAAATCTACAGGTAGGCACTTCGCAAAAAACACCTCTGTTTTCTTTAAAAAATTTGGATGTGTTCATGTTGCGCTTTGGGGCGTTTCCTGTCGTGGGCGCTAGGCCTACCCACACAAGTGAGGTATCATTTTTAACGGGAGACTTGAGGGAACGCTGGGTGGAAGGAAATTTGTGGCTCCTCTCAGATTCCAGAACTTTCTGCCACAGAAATGTGAGGAACATGTGATTTTTTTTAGCCAAATTTTGAGGTTTGCAAAGGATTCTGGGTAACAGAACCTGGTCCGAGCCCCGCAAGTCACCCCTCCTTGTATTCCCCTAGGTCTCTAGTTTTCAGAAATGCACAGGTTTGGTAGGTTTCCCTAGGTGCCGGCTGAGCTAGAGGCCAAAATCTACAGGTAGGCACTTCGCAAAAAACACCTCTGTTTTCTTTCAAAAATGTGGATGTGTCCACGTTGCGATTTGGGGCGTTAACTGTCGCGGGCGCTAGGCCTACCCACACAAGTGAGGTATAATTTTTATCGCGAGACTTGGGGGAACGCTGGGTGGAAGGAAATTTGTGGCTCCTCTCAGATTCCAGAACTTTCTGCCACAGAAATGTGAGGAACATGTGTTTTTTTAGCCAAATTTTGAGGTTTGCAAAGGATTCTGGGTAACAGAACCTGGTCCGAGCACCGCAAGTCACCCCATCTTGGATTCCCCTAGGTCTCTAGTTTTCAGAAATACACAGGTTTGGTAGGTTTCCCTAGGTGCCGGCTGAGCTAGAGGCCAAAATCTACAGGTAGGCACTTCGCAAAAAACACCTCTGTTTTCTTTCAAAAATTTGGATGTGTTCATGTTGCGCTTTGGGGCGTTTCCTGTCGTGGGCGCTAGGCCTACCCACACAAGTGAGGTATCATTTTTATCGGGAGACTTGGGGGAACGCTGGGTGGAAGGAAATTTGTGGCTCCTCTCAGATTCCAGAAGTTTCTGCCACAGAAATATGAGGAACATGTGTTTTTTTAGCCAAATTTTGAGGTTTGCAAAGGATTCTGGGTAACAGAACCTGGTCCGAGCCCCGCAAGTCACCCCATCTTGGATTCCCCTAGGTCTCTAGCTTTCAGAAATGCACAGGTTTGGTAGGTTTCCCTAGGTGCTGGATGAGCTAGAGGACAAAATCTACAGGTAGGCACTTCGCAAAAAACACCTCCTGTTTTCGTTCAAAAATGTGGATGTGTCCACGTTGCGCTTTGGGGCGTTTCCTGTCGCGGGCGCTAGGCCTACCCACACAAGTGAGGTATCATTTTTATCGGGAGACTTGGGGGAACGCTGGGTGGAAGGAAATTTGTGGCTCCTCTCAGATTCCAGAACTTTCTGCCACAGAAATGTGAGGAACATGTGTTTTTTTAGCCAAATTTTGAGGTTTGCAAAGGATTCTGGGTAGCAGAACCTGGTCCGAGTCCCGCAAGTCACCCCATCTTGGATTCCCCTAGGTCTCTAGTTTTCAGCAATGCACAGGTTTGGTAGGTTTTCCTAGGTGCCGGCTGAGCTAGAGGCCAAAATCTACAGGTAGGCACTTCGCAAAAAACACCTCTGTTTTCTGTCAAAAATGTGGATGTGTCCACGTTGCTCTTTGGGGCGTTTCCTGTCGCGGGCGCTAGGCCTACTCACACAAGTGAGGTATCATTTTTATCGGGAGACTTGGGGGAACGCTGGGTGGAAGGAAATTTGTGGCTCCTCTCAGATTCCAGAACTTTCTGCCACAGAAATGTGAGGAACATGTGTTTTTTTAGCCAAATTTTGAGGTTTGCAAAGGATTCTGGGTAGCAGAACCTGGTCCGAGTCCCGCAAGTCACCCCATCTTGGATTCCCCTAGGTCTCTAGTTTTCAGCAATGCACAGGTTTGGTAGGTTTTCCTAGGTGCTGGCTGAGCTAGAGGCCAAAATCTACAGGTAGGCACTTCGCAAAAAACACCTCTGTTTTCTGTCAAAAATGTGGATGTGTCCACGTTGCGCTTTGGGGCGTTTCCTGTCGCGGGCGCTAGGCCTACTCTCACAAGTGAGGTATCATTTTTATCGGGAGACTTGGGGGAACGCTGGGTGGAAGGAAATTTGTGCCTTTTCTCAGATTCCAGAACTTTCTGCCACAGAAATGTGAGGAACATGTGTTTTATTAGCCAAATTTTGAGGTTTGCAAAGGATTCTGGGTAACAGAACGTGGTCCGAGCACCGCAAGTCACCCCATCTTGGATTCCCCTAGGTCTCTAGTTTTCAGAAATACACAGGTTTGGTAGGTTTCCCTAGGTGCCGGCTGAGCTAGAGGCCAAAATCTACAGGTAGGCACTTCGCAAAAAACACCTCTGTTTTCTTTCAAAAATTTGGATGTGTTCATGTTGCTCTTTGGGGCGTTTCCTGTCGTGGGCGCTAGGCTTACCCACACAAGTGAGGTATCATTTTTATCGGGAGACTTGGGGGAACGGTGGGTGGAAGGAAATTTGTGGCTCCTATCAGATTCCAGAACTTTCTGCCACAGAAATGTGAGGAACATGTGATTTTTTTTAGCCAAATTTTGAGGTTTGCAAAGGATTCTGGGTAACAGAACCTGGTCCGAGCCCCGCAAGTCACCCCTCCTTGGATTCCCCTAGGTCTCTAGTTTTCAGAAATGCACAGGTTTGGTAGGTTTCCCTAGGTGCCGGCTGAGCTAGAGGCCAAAATCTACAGGTAGGCACTTCGCAAAAAACACCTCTGTTTTCTTTAAAAAATGTGGATGTGTCCACGTTGCGCTTTGGGGCGTTTACTGTCGCGGGCGCTAGGCCTACCCACACAAGTGAGGTATCATTTTTATCGGGAGACTTGGGGGAACGCTGGGTGGAAGGAAATTTGTGGCTCCTCTCAGATTCCAGAACTTTCTGCCACAGAAATGTGAGGAACATGTGTTTTTTTAGCCAAATTTTGAGGTTTGCAAAGGATTCTGGGTAGCAGAACCTGGTCCGAGCCCCGCAAGTCACCCCATCTTGGATTCCCCTAGGTCTCTAGTTTTCAGAAATGCACAGGTTTGGTAGGTTTCCCTAGGTGCCGGCTGAGCTAGAGGCCAAAATCTACAGGTAGGCACTTCTCAAAAAACACCTCTGTTTTCTTTCAAAAATTTGGATGTGTTCATGTTGCACTTTGGGGCGTTTCCTGTCGTGGGCGCTAGGCCTACCCACACAAGTGAGGTATCATTTTTAACGGGAGACTTGGGGGAACGCTGGGTGGAAGGAAATTTGTGGCTCCTCTCAGATTCCAGAACTTTCTGCCACAGAAATGTGAGGAACTTGTGATTTTTTTTAGCCAAATTTTGAGGTTTGCAAAGGATTCTGGGTAACAGAACCTGGTCCGAGCCCCGCAAGTCACCCCTCCTTGTATTCCCCTAGGTCTCTAGTTTTCAGAAATGCACAGGTTTGGTAGGTTTCCCTAGGTGCCGGCTGAGCTAGAGGCCAAAATCTACAGGTAGGCACTTCGCAAAAAACACCTCTGTTTTCTTTAAAAAATGTGGATGTGTCCACGTTGCGCTTTGGGGCATTTACTGTCGCGGGCGCTAGGCCTACCCACACAAGTGAGGTATCATTTTTATCGGGAGACTTGGGGGAACGCTGGGTGGAAGGAAATTTGTGGCTCCTCTCAGATTCCAGAACTTTCTGCCACAGAAATGTGAGGAACATGTGTTTTTTTAGCCAAATTTTGAGGTTTGCAAAGGATTCTGGGTAACAGAACCTGGTCCGAGCCCCGCAAGTCACCCCTCCTTGTATTCCCCTAGGTCTCTAGTTTTCAGAAATGCACAGGTTTGGTAGGTTTCCCTAGGTGCCGGCTGAGCTAGAGGCCAAAATCTACAGGTAGGCACTTCGCAAAAAACACCTCTGTTTTCTATAAAAAATGTGGATGTGTCCACGTTGCGCTTTGGGGCATTTACTGTCGCGGGCGCTAGGCCTACCCACACAAGTGAGGTATCATTTTTATCGGGAGACTTGGGGGAACGCTGGGTGGAAGGAAATTTGTGGCTCCTCTCAGATTCCAGAACTTTCTGCCACAGAAATGTGAGGAACATGTGTTTTTTTAGCCAAATTTTGAGGTTTGCAAAGGATTCTGGGTAACAGAACCTGGTCCGAGCACCGCAAGTCACCCCATCTTGGATTCCCCTAGGTCTCTAGTTTTCAGAAATACACAGGTTTGGTAGGTTTCCCTAGGTGCCGGCTGAGCTAGAGGCCAAAATCTATAGGTAGGCACTTCGCAAAAAACACCTCTGTTTTCTTTCAAAAATTTGGATGTGTTCATGTTGCGCTTTGGGGCGTTTCCTGTCGTGGGCGCTAGGCGTACCCACACAAGTGAGGTATCATTTTTATCGGGAGACTTGGGAGAACGCTGGGTGGAAGGAAATTTGTGGCTCCTCTCAGATTCCAGAAGTTTCTGCCACAGAAATATGAGGAACATGTGTTTTTTTAGCCAAATTTTGAGGTTTGCAAAGGATTCTGGGTAACAGAACCTGGTCCGAGCCCCGCAAGTCACCCCATCTTGGATTCCCCTAGGTCTCTAGCTTTCAGAAATGCACAGGTTTGGTAGGTTTTCCTAGGTGCTGGCTGAGCTAGAGGACAAAATCTACAGGTAGGCACTTCGCAAAAAACACCTCCTGTTTTCTTTCAAAAATTTGGATGTGTCCACGTTGCACTTTGGGGCGTTTGCTGTCGCGGGCGCTAGGCCTACCCACACAAGTGAGGTATCATTTGTATCGGGAGACTTGGGGGAACGCTGGGTGGAAGGAAATTTGTGGCTCCTCTCAGATTCCAGAACTTTCTGCCTCAGAAATGTGAGGAACATGTGTTTTATTAGCCAAATTTTGAGGTTTGCAAAGGATTCTGGGTAACAGAACCTGGTCCGAGCCCCGCAAGTCACCCCATCTTGGATTCCTCTAGGTCTCTAGTTTTCAGCAATGCACAGGTTTGGTAGGTTTTCCTAGGTGCCGGCTGAGCTAGAGGCCAAAATCTACAGGTAGGCACTTCGCAAAAAACACCTCTGTTTTGTTTAAAAAATTTGGATGTGTTCATGTTGCGCTTTGGGGCGTTTCCTGTCGTGGGCGCTAGGCCTACCCACACAAGTGAGGTATCATTTTTATCGGGAGACTTGGGGGAACGCTGGGTGGAAGGAAATTTGTGGCTCCTCTCAGATTCCAGAACTTTCTGCCACAGAAATGTGAGGAACATGTGATTTTTTTTAGCCAAATTTTGAGGTTTGCAAAGGATTCTGGGTAACAGAACCTGGTCCGAGCCCCGCAAGTCACCCCTCCTTGGATTCCCCTAGGTCTCTAGTTTTCAGAAATGCACAGGTTTGGTAGGTTTCCCTAGGTGCCGGCTGAGCTAGAGGCCAAAATCTACAGGTAGGCACTTCGCAAAAAACACCTCTGTTTTGTTTCAAAAATTTGGATGTGCTCATGTTGCGCTTTGGGGCGTTTCCTGTCGTGGGCGCTAGGCCTACCCACACAAGTGAGGTATCATTTTTAACGGGAGACTTGGGGGAACGCTGGGTGGAAGGAAATTTGTGGCTCCTCTCAGATTCCAGAACTTTCTGCCACAGAAATGTGAGGAACATGTGATTTTTTTTAGCCAAATTTTGAGGTTTTCAAAGGATTCTGGGTAACAGAACCTGGTCCGAGCCCCGCAAGTCACCCCTCCTTGTATTCCCCTAGGTCTCTAGTTTTCAGAAATGCACAGGTTTGGTAGGTTTCCCTAGGTGCCGGCTGAGCTAGAGGCCAAAATCTACAGGTAGGCACTTCGCAAAAAACACCTCTGTTTTCTTTCAAAAATGTGGATGTGTCCACGTTGCGATTTGGGGCGTTAACTGTCGCGGGCGCTAGGCCTACCCACACAAGTGAGGTATCATTTTTATCGGGAGACTTGGGGGAACGCTGGGTGGAAGGAAATTTGTGGCTCCTCTCAGATTCCAGAACTTTCTGCCACAGAAATGTGAGGAACATGTGGTTTTTTTTAGCCAAATTTTGAGGTTTGCAAAGGATTCTGGGCAACAGAACCTGGTCCGAGCCCCGCAAGTCACCCCTCCTTGGATTCCCCTAGGTCTCTGGTTTTCAGAAATGCACAGGTTTGGTGGGTTTCCCTAGGTGCCGGCTGAGCTAGAGGCCAAAATCTACAGGTAGGCACTTCGCAAAAAACACCTCTGTTTTCTTTAAAAAATTTGGATGTGTTCATGTTGCGCTTTGGGGCGTTTCCTGTCGTGGGCGCTAGGCCTACCCACACAAGTGAGGTATCATTTTTAACGGGAGACTTGGGGGAACGCTGGGTGGAAGGAAATTTGTGGCTCCTCTCAGATTCCAGAAGTTTCTGCCACAGAAATATGAGGAACATGTGTTTTTTTAGCCAAATTTTGAGGTTTGCAAAGGATTCTGGGTAACAGAACATGGTCCGAGCCCCGCAAGTCACCCCATCTTGGATTCCCCTAGGTCTCTAGCTTTCAGAAATGCACAGGTTTGGTAGGTTTCCCTAGGTGCTGGATGAGCTAGAGGACAAAATCTACAGGTAGGCACTTCGTAAAAAACACCTCCTGTTTTCGTTCAAAAATGTGGATGTGTCCACGTTGCGCTTTGGGGCGTTTCCTGTCGCGGGCGCTAGGCCTACCCACACAAGTGAGGTATCATTTTTATCGGGAGACTTGGGGGAACGCTGGGTGGAAGGAAATTTGTGGCTCCTCTCAGATTCCAGAACTTTCTGCCACAGAAATGTGAGGAACATGTGTTTTTTTAGCCAAATTTTGAGGTTTGCAAAGGATTCTGGGTAGCAGAACCTGGTCCGAGTCCCGCAAGTCACCCCATCTTGGATTCCCCTAGGTCTCTAGTTTTCAGCAATGCACAGGTTTGGTAGGTTTTCCTAGGTGCCGGCTGAGCTAGAGGCCAAAATCTACAGGTAGGCACTTCGCAAAAAACACCTCTGTTTTCTGTCAAAAATGTGGATGTGTCCACGTTGCTCTTTGGGGCGTTTCCTGTCGCGGGCGCTAGGCCTACTCACACAAGTGAGGTATCATTTTTATCGGGAGACTTGGGGGAACGCTGGGTGGAAGGAAATTTGTGGCTCCTCTCAGATTCCAGAACTTTCTGCCACAGAAATGTGAGGAACATGTGTTTTTTTAGCCAAATTTTGAGGTTTGCAAAGGATTCTGGGTAGCAGAACCTGGTCCGAGTCCCGCAAGTCACCCCATCTTGGATTCCCCTAGGTCTCTAGTTTTCAGCAATGCACAGGTTTGGTAGGTTTTCCTAGGTGCTGGTTGAGCTAGAGGCCAAAATCTACAGGTAGGCACTTCGCAAAAAACACCTCTGTTTTCTGTCAAAAATGTGGATGTGTCCACGTTGCGCTTTGGGGCGTTTCCTGTCGCGGGCGCTAGGCCTACTCACACAAGTGAGGTATCATTTTTATCGGGAGACTTGGGGGAACGCTGGGTGGAAGGAAATTTGTGCCTTTTCTCAGATTCCAGAACTTTCTGCCACAGAAATGTGAGGAACATGTGTTTTATTAGCCAAATTTTGAGGTTTGCAAAGGATTCTGGGTAACAGAACGTGGTCCGAGCACCGCAAGTCACCCCATCTTGGATTCCCCTAGGTCTCTAGTTTTCAGAAATACACAGGTTTGGTAGGTTTCCCTAGGTGCCGGCTGAGCTAGAGGCCAAAATCTACAGGTAGGCACTTCGCAAAAAACACCTCTGTTTTCTTTCAAAAATTTGGATGTGTTCATGTTGCTCTTTGGGGCGTTTCCTGTCGTGGGCGCTAGGCCTACCCACACAAGTGAGGTATCATTTTTATCGGGAGACTTGGGGGAACGCTGGGTGGAAGGAAATTTGTGGCTCCTATCAGATTCCAGAACTTTCTGCCACAGAAATGTGAGGAACATGTGATTTTTTTTAGCCAAATTTTGAGGTTTGCAAAGGATTCTGGGTAACAGAACCTGGTCCGAGCCCCGCAAGTCACCCCTCCTTGGATGCCCCTAGGTCTCTAGTTTTCAGAAATGCACAGGTTTGGTAGGTTTCCCTAGGTGCCGGCTGAGCTAGAGGCCAAAATCTACAGGTAGGCACTTCGCAAAAAACACCTCTGTTTTCTTTAAAAAATGTGGATGTGTCCACGTTGCGCTTTGGGGCGTTTACTGTCGCGGGCGCTAGGCCTACCCACACAAGTGAGGTATCATTTTTATCGGGAGACTTGGGGGAACGCTGGGTGGAAGGAAATTTGTGGCTCCTCTCAGATTCCAGAACTTTCTGCCACAGAAATGTGAGGAACATGTGTTTTTTTAGCCAAATTTTGAGGTTTGCAAAGGATTCTGGGTAGCAGAACCTGGTCCGAGTCCCGCAAGTCACCCCATCTTGGATTCCCCTAGGTCTCTAGTTTTCAGCAATGCACAGGTTTGGTAGGTTTTCCTAGGTGCCGGCTGAGCTAGAGGCCAAAATCTACAGGTAGGCACTTCGCAAAAAACACCTCTGTTTTCTGTCAAAAATGTGGATGTGTCCACGTTGCTCTTTGGGGCGTTTCCTGTCGCGGGCGCTAGGCCTACTCACACAAGTGAGGTATCATTTTTATCGGGAGACTTGGGGGAACGCTGGGTGGAAGGAAATTTGTGGCTCCTCTCAGATTCCAGAACTTTCTGCCACAGAAATGTGAGGAACATGTGTTTTTTTAGCCAAATTTTGAGGTTTGCAAAGGATTCTGGGTAGCAGAACCTGGTCCGAGTCCCGCAAGTCACCCCATCTTGGATTCCCCTAGGTCTCTAGTTTTCAGCAATGCACAGGTTTGGTAGGTTTTCCTAGGTGCTGGTTGAGCTAGAGGCCAAAATCTACAGGTAGGCACTTCGCAAAAAACACCTCTGTTTTCTGTCAAAAATGTGGATGTGTCCACGTTGCGCTTTGGGGCGTTTCCTGTCGCGGGCGCTAGGCCTACTCACACAAGTGAGGTATCATTTTTATCGGGAGACTTGGGGGAACGCTGGGTGGAAGGAAATTTGTGCCTTTTCTCAGATTCCAGAACTTTCTGCCACAGAAATGTGAGGAACATGTGTTTTATTAGCCAAATTTTGAGGTTTGCAAAGGATTCTGGGTAACAGAACGTGGTCCGAGCACCGCAAGTCACCCCATCTTGGATTCCCCTAGGTCTCTAGTTTTCAGAAATACACAGGTTTGGTAGGTTTCCCTAGGTGCCGGCTGAGCTAGAGGCCAAAATCTACAGGTAGGCACTTCGCAAAAAACACCTCTGTTTTCTTTCAAAAATTTGGATGTGTTCATGTTGCTCTTTGGGGCGTTTCCTGTCGTGGGCGCTAGGCCTACCCACACAAGTGAGGTATCATTTTTATCGGGAGACTTGGGGGAACGCTGGGTGGAAGGAAATTTGTGGCTCCTATCAGATTCCAGAACTTTCTGCCACAGAAATGTGAGGAACATGTGATTTTTTTTAGCCAAATTTTGAGGTTTGCAAAGGATTCTGGGTAACAGAACCTGGTCCGAGCCCCGCAAGTCACCCCTCCTTGGATGCCCCTAGGTCTCTAGTTTTCAGAAATGCACAGGTTTGGTAGGTTTCCCTAGGTGCCGGCTGAGCTAGAGGCCAAAATCTACAGGTAGGCACTTCGCAAAAAACACCTCTGTTTTCTTTAAAAAATGTGGATGTGTCCACGTTGCGCTTTGGGGCGTTTACTGTCGCGGGCGCTAGGCCTACCCACACAAGTGAGGTATCATTTTTATCGGGAGACTTGGGGGAACGCTGGGTGGAAGGAAATTTGTGGCTCCTCTCAGATTCCAGAACTTTCTGCCACAGAAATGTGAGGAACATGTGTTTTTTTAGCCAAATTTTGAGGTTTGCAAAGGATTCTGGGTAGCAGAACCTGGTCCGAGCCCCGCAAGTCACCCCATCTTGGATTCCCCTAGGTCTCTAGTTTTCAGAAATGCACAGGTTTGGTAGGTTTCCCTAGGTGCCGGCTGAGCTAGAGGCCAAAATCTACAGGTAGGCACTTCTCAAAAAACACCTCTGTTTTCTTTCAAAAATTTGGATGTGTTCATGTTGCACTTTGGGGCGTTTCCTGTCGTGGGCGCTAGGCCTACCCACACAAGTGAGGTATCATTTTTAACGGGAGACTTGGGGGAACGCTGGGTGGAAGGAAATTTGTGGCTCCTCTCAGATTCCAGAACTTTCTGCCACAGAAATGTGAGGAACTTGTGATTTTTTTTAGCCAAATTTTGAGGTTTGCAAAGGATTCTGGGTAACAGAACCTGGTCCGAGCCCCGCAAGTCACCCCTCCTTGTATTCCCCTAGGTCTCTAGTTTTCAGAAATGCACAGGTTTGGTAGGTTTCCCTAGGTGCCGGCTGAGCTAGAGGCCAAAATCTACAGGTAGGCACTTCGCAAAAAACACCTCTGTTTTCTTTAAAAAATGTGGATGTGTCCACGTTGCGCTTTGGGGCATTTACTGTCGCGGGCGCTAGGCCTACCCACACAAGTGAGGTATCATTTTTATCGGGAGACTTGGGGGAACGCTGGGTGGAAGGAAATTTGTGGCTCCTCTCAGATTCCAGAACTTTCTGCCACAGAAATGTGAGGAACATGTGTTTTTTTAGCCAAATTTTGAGGTTTGCAAAGGATTCTGGGTAACAGAACCTGGTCCGAGCACCGCAAGTCACCCCATCTTGGATTCCCCTAGGTCTCTAGTTTTCAGAAATACACAGGTTTGGTAGGTTTCCCTAGGTGCCGGCTGAGCTAGAGGCCAAAATCTACAGGTAGGCACTTCGCAAAAAACACCTCTGTTTTCTTTCAAAAATTTGGATGTGTTCATGTTGCGCTTTGGGGCGTTTCCTGTCGTGGGCGCTAGGCGTACCCACACAAGTGAGGTATCATTTTTATCGGGAGACTTGGGAGAACGCTGGGTGGAAGGAAATTTGTGGCTCCTCTCAGATTCCAGAAGTTTCTGCCACAGAAATATGAGGAACATGTGTTTTTTTAGCCAAATTTTGAGGTTTGCAAAGGATTCTGGGTAACAGAACCTGGTCCGAGCCCCGCAAGTCACCCCATCTTGGATTCCCCTAGGTCTCTAGCTTTCAGAAATGCACAGGTTTGGTAGGTTTTCCTAGGTGCTGGCTGAGCTAGAGGACAAAATCTACAGGTAGGCACTTCGCAAAAAACACCTCCTGTTTTCTTTCAAAAATTTGGATGTGTCCACGTTGCACTTTGGGGCGTTTGCTGTCGCGGGCGCTAGGCCTACCCACACAAGTGAGGTATCATTTGTATCGGGAGACTTGGGGGAACGCTGGGTGGAAGGAAATTTGTGGCTCCTCTCAGATTCCAGAACTTTCTGCCTCAGAAATGTGAGGAACATGTGTTTTATTAGCCAAATTTTGAGGTTTGCAAAGGATTCTGGGTAACAGAACCTGGTCCGAGCCCCGCAAGTCACCCCATCTTGGATTCCCCTAGGTCTCTAGTTTTCAGCAATGCACAGGTTTGGTAGGTTTTCCTAGGTGCCGGCTGAGCTAGAGGCCAAAATCTACAGGTAGGCACTTCGCAAAAAACACCTCTGTTTTGTTTAAAAAATTTGGATGTGTTCATGTTGCGCTTTGGGGCGTTTCCTGTCGTGGGCGCTAGGCCTACCCACACAAGTGAGGTATCATTTTTATCGGGAGACTTGGGGGAACGCTGGGTGGAAGGAAATTTGTGGCTCCTCTCAGATTCCAGAACTTTCTGCCACAGAAATGTGAGGAACATGTGATTTTTTTTAGCCAAATTTTGAGGTTTGCAAAGGATTCTGGGTAACAGAACCTGGTCCGAGCCCCGCAAGTCACCCCTCCTTGGATTCCCCTAGGTCTCTAGTTTTCAGAAATGCACAGGTTTGGTAGGTTTCCCTAGGTGCCGGCTGAGCTAGAGGCCAAAATCTACAGGTAGGCACTTCGCAAAAAACACCTCTGTTTTGTTTCAAAAATTTGGATGTGTTCATGTTGCGCTTTGGGGCGTTTCCTGTCGTGGGCGCTAGGCCTACCCACACAAGTGAGGTATCATTTTTAACGGGAGACTTGGGGGAACGCTGGGTGGAAGGAAATTTGTGGCTCCTCTCAGATTCCAGAACTTTCTGCCACAGAAATGTGAGGAACATGTGATTTTTTTTAGCCAAATTTTGAGGTTTTCAAAGGATTCTGGGTAACAGAACCTGGTCCGAGCCCCGCAAGTCACCCCTCCTTGTATTCCCCTAGGTCTCTAGTTTTCAGAAATGCACAGGTTTGGTAGGTTTCCCTAGGTGCCGGCTGAGCTAGAGGCCAAAATCTACAGGTAGGCACTTCGCAAAAAACACCTCTGTTTTCTTTAAAAAATGTGGATGTGTCCACGTTGCGATTTGGGGCGTTAACTGTCGCGGGCGCTAGGCCTACCCACACAAGTGAGGTATCATTTTTATCGGGAGACTTGGGGGATCGCTGGGTGGAAGGAAATTTGTGGCTCCTCTCAGATTCCAGAACTTTCTGCCACAGAAATGTGAGGAACATGTGGTTTTTTTTAGGCAAATTTTGAGGTTTGCAATGGATTCTGGGCAACAGAACCTGGTCCGAGCCCCGTAAGTCACCCCTCCTTGGATTCCCCTAGGTCTCTGGTTTTCAGAAATGCACAGGTTTGGTGGGTTTCCCTAGGTGCCGGCTGAGCTAGAGGCCAAAATCTACAGGTAGGCACTTCGCAAAAAACACCTCTGTTTTCTTTAAAAAATTTGGATGTGTTCATGTTGCGCTTTGGGGTGTTTCCTGTCGTGGGCGCTAGGCCTACCCACACAAGTGAGGTATCATTTTTATCGGGAGACTTGGGGGAACGCTGGGTGGAAGGAAATTTGTGGCTCCTCTCAGATTCCAGAAGTTTCTGCCACAGAAATATGAGGAACATGTGTTTTTTTAGCCAAATTTTGAGGTTTGCAAAGGATTCTGGGTAACAGAACCTGGTTCGAGCCCCGCAAGTCACCCCATCTTGGATTCCCCTAGGTCTCTAGCTTTCAGAAATGCACAGGTTTGGTAGGTTTCCCTAGGTGCTGGATGAGCTAGAGGACAAAATCTACAGGTAGGCACTTCGTAAAAAACACCTCCTGTTTTCGTTCAAAAATGTGGATGTGTCCACGTTGCGCTTTGGGGCGTTTCCTGTCGCGGGCGCTAGGCCTACCCACACAAGTGAGGTATCATTTTTATCGGGAGACTTGGGGGAACGCTGGGTGGAAGGAAATTTGTGGCTCCTCTCAGATTCCAGAACTTTCTGCCACAGAAATGTGAGGAACATGTGTTTTTTTAGCCAAATTTTGAGGTTTGCAAAGGATTCTGGGTAGCAGAACCTGGTCCGAGTCCCGCAAGTCACCCCATCTTGGATTCCCCTAGGTCTCTAGTTTTCAGCAATGCACAGGTTTGGTAGGTTTTCCTAGGTGCCGGCTGAGCTAGAGGCCAAAATCTACAGGTAGGCACTTCGCAAAAAACACCTCTGTTTTCTGTCAAAAATGTGGATGTGTCCACGTTGCTCTTTGGGGTGTTTCCTGTCGCGGGCGCTAGGCCTACTCACACAAGTGAGGTATCATTTTTATCGGGAGACTTGGGGGAACGCTGGGTGGAAGGAAATTTGTGGCTCCTCTCAGATTCCTGAACTTTCTGCCACAGAAATGTGAGGAACATGTGTTTTTTTAGCCAAATTTTGAGGTTTGCAAAGGATTCTGGGTAGCAGAACCTGGTCCGAGTCCCGCAAGTCACCCCATCTTGGATTCCCCTAGGTCTCTAGTTTTCAGCAATGCACAGGTTTGGTAGGTTTTCCTAGGTGCCGGCTGAGCTAGAGGCCAAAATCTACAGGTAGGCACTTCGCAAAAAACACCTCTGTTTTCTGTCAAAAATGTGGATGTGTCCACGTTGCGCTTTGGGGCGTTTCCTGTCGCGGGCGCTAGGCCTACTCACACAAGTGAGGTATCATTTTTATCGGGAGACTTGGGGGAACGCTGGGTGGAAGGAAATTTGTGGCTCCTATCAGATTCCAGAACTTTCTGCCACAGAAATGTGAGGAACATGTGTTTTTTTAGCCAAATTTTGAGGTTTGCAAAGGATTCTGGGTAGCAGAACCTGGTCCGAGTCCCGCAAGTCACCCCATCTTGGATTCCCCTAGGTCTCTAGTTTTCAGCAATGCACAGGTTTGGTAGGTTTTCCTAGGTGCCGGCTGAGCTAGAGGCCAAAATCTACAGGTAGGCACTTCGCAAAAAACACCTCTGTTTTCTGTCAAAAATGTGGATGTGTCCACGTTGCGCTTTGGGGCGTTTCCTGTCGCGGGCGCTAGGCCTACTCACACAAGTGAGGTATCATTTTTATCGGGAGACTTGGGGGAACGCTGGGTGGAAGGAAATTTGTGCCTTTTCTCAGATTCCAGAACTTTCTGCCTCAGAAATGTGAGGAACATGTGTTTTATTAGCCAAATTTTGAGGTTTGCAAAGGATTCTGGGTAACAGAACGTGGTCCGAGCACCGCAAGTCACCCCATCTTGGATTCCCCTAGGTCTCTAGTTTTCAGAAATACACAGGTTTGGTAGGTTTCCCTAGGTGCCGGCTGAGCTAGAGGCCAAAATCTACAGGTAGGCACTTCGCAAAAAACACCTCTGTTTTCTTTCAAAAATTTGGATGTGTTCATGTTGCTCTTTGGGGCGTTTCCTGTCGTGGGCGCTAGGCCTACCCACACAAGTGAGGTATCATTTTTATCGGGAGACTTGGGGGAACGCTGGGTGGAAGGAAATTTGTGGCTCCTATCAGATTCCAGAACTTTCTGCCACAGAAATGTGAGGAACATGTGATTTTTTTTAGCCAAATTTTGAGGTTTGCAAAGGATTCTGGGTAACAGAACCTGGTCCGAGCCCCGCAAGTCACCCCTCCTTGGATTCCCCTAGGTCTCTAGTTTTCAGAAATGCACAGGTTTGGTAGGTTTCCCTAGGTGCCGGCTGAGCTAGAGGCCAAAATCTACAGGTAGGCACTTCGCAAAAAACACCTCTGTTTTCTTTAAAAAATGTGGATGTGTCCACGTTGCGCTTTGGGGCGTTTACTGTCGCGGGCGCTAGGCCTACCCACACAAGTGAGGTATCATTTTTATCGGGAGACTTGGGGGAACGCTGGGTGGAAGGAAATTTGTGGCTCCTCTCAGATTCCAGAACTTTCTGCCACAGAAATGTGAGGAACATGTGTTTTTTTAGCCAAATTTTGAGGTTTGCAAAGGATTCTGGGTAGCAGAACCTGGTCCGAGCCCCGCAAGTCACCCCATCTTGGATTCCCCTAGGTCTCTAGTTTTCAGAAATGCACAGGTTTGGTAGGTTTCCCTAGGTGCCGGCTGAGCTAGAGGCCAAAATCTACAGGTAGGCACTTCTCAAAAAACACCTCTGTTTTCTTTCAAAAATTTGGATGTGTTCATGTTGCACTTTGGGGCGTTTCCTGTCGTGGGCGCTAGGCCTACCCACACAAGTGAGGTATCATTTTTAACGGGAGACTTGGGGGAACGCTGGGTGGAAGGAAATTTGTGGCTCCTCTCAGATTCCAGAACTTTCTGCCACAGAAATGTGAGGAACTTGTGATTTTTTTTAGCCAAATTTTGAGGTTTGCAAAGGATTCTGGGTAACAGAACCTGGTCCGAGCCCCGCAAGTCACCCCTCCTTGTATTCCCCTAGGTCTCTAGTTTTCAGAAATGCACAGGTTTGGTAGGTTTCCCTAGGTGCCGGCTGAGCTAGAGGCCAAAATCTACAGGTAGGCACTTCGCAAAAAACACCTCTGTTTTCTTTAAAAAATGTGGATGTGTCCACGTTGCGCTTTGGGGCATTTACTGTCGCGGGCGCTAGGCCTACCCACACAAGTGAGGTATCATTTTTATCGGGAGACTTGGGGGAACGCTGGGTGGAAGGAAATTTGTGGCTCCTCTCAGATTCCAGAACTTTCTGCCACAGAAATGTGAGGAACATGTGTTTTTTTAGCCAAATTTTGAGGTTTGCAAAGGATTCTGGGTAACAGAACCTGGTCCGAGCACCGCAAGTCACCCCATCTTGGATTCCCCTAGGTCTCTAGTTTTCAGAAATACACAGGTTTGGTAGGTTTCCCTAGGTGCCGGCTGAGCTAGAGGCCAAAATCTACAGGTAGGCACTTCGCAAAAAACACCTCTGTTTTCTTTCAAAAATTTGGATGTGTTCATGTTGCGCTTTGGGGCGTTTCCTGTCGTGGGCGCTAGGCGTACCCACACAAGTGAGGTATCATTTTTATCGGGAGACTTGGGAGAACGCTGGGTGGAAGGAAATTTGTGGCTCCTCTCAGATTCCAGAAGTTTCTGCCACAGAAATATGAGGAACATGTGTTTTTTTAGCCAAATTTTGAGGTTTGCAAAGGATTCTGGGTAACAGAACCTGGTCCGAGCCCCGCAAGTCACCCCATCTTGGATTCCCCTAGGTCTCTAGCTTTCAGCAATGCACAGGTTTGGTAGGTTTTCCTAGGTGCTGGCTGAGCTAGAGGACAAAATCTACAGGTAGGCACTTCGCAAAAAACACCTCCTGTTTTCTTTCAAAAATTTGGATGTGTCCACGTTGCACTTTGGGGCGTTTGCTGTCGCGGGCGCTAGGCCTACCCACACAAGTGAGGTATCATTTGTATAGGGAGACTTGGGGGAACGCTGGGTGGAAGGAAATTTGTGGCTCCTCTCAGATTCCAGAACTTTCTGCCTCAGAAATGTGAGGAACATGTGTTTTATTAGCCAAATTTTGAGGTTTGCAAAGGATTCTGGGTAACAGAACCTGGTCCGAGCCCCACAAGTCACCCCATCTTGGATTCCCCTAGGTCTCTAGTTTTCAGCAATGCACAGGTTTGGTAGGTTTTCCTAGGTGCCGGCTGAGCTAGAGGCCAAAATCTACAGGTAGGCACTTCGCAAAAAACACCTCTGTTTTCTTTCAAAAATTTGGATGTGTTCATGTTGCGCTTTGGGGCGTTTCCTGTCGTGGGCGCTAGGCCTACCCACACAAGTGAGGTATCATTTTTATCGGGAGACTTGGGGGAACGCTGGGTGGAAGGAAATTTGTGGCTCCTCTCAGATTCCAGAACTTTCTGCCACAGAAATGTGAGGAACATGTGATTTTTTTTAGCCAAATTTTGAGGTTTGCAAAGGATTCTGGGTAACAGAACCTGGTCCGAGCCCCGCAAGTCACCCCTCCTTGGATTCCCCTAGGTCTCTAGTTTTCAGAAATGCACAGGTTTGGTAGGTTTCCCTAGGTGCCGGCTGAGCTAGAGGCCAAAATCTACAGGTAGGCACTTCGCAAAAAACACCTCTGTTTTGTTTCAAAAATTTGGATGTGTTCATGTTGCGCTTTGGGGCGTTTCCTGTCGTGGGCGCTAGGCCTACCCACACAAGTGAGGTATAATTTTTAACGGGAGACTTGGGGGAACGCTGGGTGGAAGGAAATTTGTGGCTCCTCTCAGATTCCAGAACTTTCTGCCACAGAAATGTGAGGAACATGTGATTTTTTTTAGCCAAATTTTGAGGTTTGCAAAGGATTCTGGGTAACAGAACCTGGTCCGAGCCCCGCAAGTCACCCCTCCTTGTATTCCCCTAGGTCTCTAGTTTTCAGAAATGCACAGGTTTGGTAGGTTTCCCTAGGTGCCGGCTGAGCTAGAGGCCAAAATCTACAGGTAGGCACTTCGCAAAAAACACCTCTGTTTTCTTTCAAAAATGTGGATGTGTCCACGTTGCGATTTGGGGCGTTAACTGTCGTGGGCGCTAGGCCTACCCACACAAGTGAGGTATCATTTTTATCGGGAGACTTGGGGGAACGCTGGGTGGAAGGAAATTTGTGGCTCCTCTCAGATTCCAGAACTTTCTGCCACAGAAATGTGAGGAACATGTGTTTTTTTTAGCCAAATTTTGAGGTTTGCAAAGGATTCTGGGCAACAGAACCTGGTCCGAGCCCCGCAAGTCACCCCTCCTTGGATTCCCCTAGGTCTCTGGTTTTCAGAAATGCACAGGTTTGGTGGGTTTCCCTAGGTGCCGGCTGAGCTCGAGGCCAAAATCTACAGGTAGGCACTTCGCAAAAAACACCTCTGTTTTCTTTCAAAAATTTGGATGTGTTCATGTTGCGCTTTGGGGCGTTTCCTGTCGTGGGCGCTAGGCCTACCCACACAAGTGAGGTATCATTTTTATCGGGAGACTTGGGGGAACGCTGGGTGGAAGGAAATTTGTGGCTCCTCTCAGATTCCAGAAGTTTCTGCCACAGAAATATGAGGAACATGTGTTTTTTTAGCCAAATTTTGAGGTTTGCAAAGGATTCTGGGTAACAGAACCTGGTCCGAGCCCCGCAAGTCACCCCATCTTGGATTCCCCTAGGTCTCTAGCTTTCAGAAATGCACAGGTTTGGTAGGTTTCCCTAGGTGCTGGATGAGCTAGAGGACAAAATCTACAGGTAGGCACTTCGCAAAAAACACCTCCTGTTTTCTTTCAAAAATGTGGATGTGTCCACGTTGCGCTTTGGGGCGTTTCCTGTCGCGGGCGCTAGGCCTACCCACACAAGTGAGGTATCATTTTTATCGGGAGACTTGGGGGAACGCTGGGTGGAAGGAAATTTGTGGCTCCTCTCAGATTCCAGAACTTTCTGCCACAGAAATGTGAGGAACATGTGTTTTTTTAGCCCAATTTTGAGGTTTGCAAAGGATTCTGGGTAGCAGAACCTGGTCCGAGTCCCGCAAGTCACCCCATCTTGGATTCCCCTAGGTCTCTAGTTTTCAGCAATGCACAGGTTTGGTAGGTTTTCCTAGGTGCCGGCTGAGCTAGAGGCCAAAATCTACAGGTAGGCACTTCGCAAAAAACACCTCTGTTTTCTGTCAAAAATGTGGATGTGTCCACGTTGCTCTTTGGGGCGTTTCCTGTCGCGGGCGCTAGGCCTACTCACACAAGTGAGGTATCATTTTTATCGGGAGACTTGGGGGAACGCTGGGTGGAAGGAAATTTGTGGCTCCTCTCAGATTCCAGAACTTTCTGCCACAGAAATGTGAGGAACATGTGTTTTTTTAGCCAAATTTTGAGGTTTGCAAAGGATTCTGGGTAGCAGAACCTGGTCCGAGTCCCGCAAGTCACCCCATCTTGGATTCCCCTAGGTCTCTAGTTTTCAGCAATGCACAGGTTTGGTAGGTTTTCCTAGGTGCCGGCTGAGCTAGAGGCCAAAATCTACAGGTAGGCACTTCGCAAAAAACACCTCTGTTTTCTGTCAAAAATGTGGATGTGTCCACGTTGCGCTTTGGGGCATTTCCTGTCGCGGGCGCTAGGCCTACTCACACAAGTGAGGTATCATTTTTATCGGGAGACTTGGGGGAACGCTGGGTGGAAGGAAATTTGTGCCTTTTCTCAGATTCCAGAACTTTCTGCCTCAGAAATGTGAGGAACATGTGTTTTATTAGCCAAATTTTGAGGTTTGCAAAGGATTCTGGGTAACAGAACGTGGTCCGAGCACCGCAAGTCACCCCATCTTGGATTCCCCTAGGTCTCTAGTTTTCAGAAATACAGAGGTTTGGTAGGTTTCCCTAGGTGCCGGCTGAGCTAGAGGCCAAAATCTACAGGTAGGCACTTCGCAAAAAACACCTCTGTTTTCTTTCAAAAATTTGGATGTGTTCATGTTGCTCTTTGGGGCGTTTCCTGTCGTGGGCGCTAGGCCTACCCACACAAGTGAGGTATCATTTTTATCGGGAGACTTGGGGGAACGCTGGGTGGAAGGAAATTTGTGGCTCCTATCAGATTCCAGAACTTTCTGCCACAGAAATGTGAGGAACATGTGATTTTTTTTAGCCAAATTTTGAGGTTTGCAAAGGATTCTGGGTAACAGAACCTGGTCCGAGCCCCGCAAGTCACCCCTCCTTGGATTCCCCTAGGTCTCTAGTTTTCAGAAATGCACAGGTTTGGTAGGTTTCCCTAGGTGCCGGCTGAGCTAGAGGCCAAAATCTACAGGTAGGCACTTCGCAAAAAACACCTCTGTTTTCTTTAAAAAATGTGGATGTGTCCACGTTGCGCTTTGGGGCGTTTACTGTCGCGGGCGCTAGGCCTACCCACACAAGTGAGGTATCATTTTTATCGGGAGACTTGGGGGAACGCTGGGTGGAAGGAAATTTGTGGCTCCTCTCAGATTCCAGAACTTTCTGCCACAGAAATGTGAGGAACATGTGTTTTTTTAGCCAAATTTTGAGGTTTGCAAAGGATTCTGGGTAACAGAACCTGGTCCGAGCACCGCAAGTCACCCCATCTTGGATTCCCCTAGGTCTCTAGTTTTCAGAAATACACAGGTTTGGTAGGTTTCCCTAGGTGCCGGCTGAGCTAGAGGCCAAAATCTACAGGTAGGCACTTCTCAAAAAACACCTCTGTTTTCTTTCAAAAATTTGGATGTGTTCATGTTGCACTTTGGGGCGTTTCCTATCGTGGGCGCTAGGCCTACCCACACAAGTGAGGTATCATTTTTAACGGGAGACTTGGAGGAACGCTGGGTGGAAGGAAATTTGTGGCTCCTCTCAGATTCCAGAACTTTCTGCCACAGAAATGTGAGGAACATGTGTTTTTTTTTAGCCAAATTTTGAGGTTTGCAAAGGATTCTGGGTAACAGAACCTGGTCCGAGCCCCGCAAGTCACCCCTCCTTGGATTCCCCTAGGTCTCTGGTTTTCAGAAATGCACAGGTTTGGTGGGTTTCCCTAGGTGCCGGCTGAGCTAGAGGCCAAAATCTACAGGTAGGCACTTCGCAAAAAACACCTCTGTTTTCTTTAAAAAATGTGGATGTGTCCACGTTGCGCTTTGGGGCATTTACTGTCGCGGGCGCTAGGCCTACCCACACAAGTGAGGTATCATTTTTATCGGGAGACTTGGGGGAACGCTGGGTGGAAGGAAATTTGTGGCTCCTCTCAGATTCCAGAACTTTCTGCCACAGAAATGTGAGGAACATGTGATTTTTTTTAGCCAAATTTTGAGGTTTGCAAAGGATTCTGGGTAACAGAACCTGGTCCGAGCCCCGCAAGTCACCCCTCCTTGGATTCCCCTAGGTCTCTAGTTTTCAGAAATGCACAGGTTTGGTAGGTTTCCCTAGGTGCCGGCTGAGCTAGAGGCCAAAATCTACAGGTAGGCACTTCGCAAAAAACACCTCTGTTTTGTTTAAAAAATTTGGATGTGTTCATGTTGCGCTTTGGGGCGTTTCCTGTCGTGGGCGCTAGGCCTACCCACACAAGTGAGGTATCATTTTTAACGGGAGACTTGGGGGAACGCTGGGTGGAAGGAAATTTGTGGCTCCTCTCAGATTCCAGAACTTTCTGCCACAGAAATGTGAGGAACATGTGATTTTTTTTAGCCAAATTTTGAGGTTTGCAAAGGATTCTGGGTAACAGAACCTGGTCCGAGCCCCGCAAGTCACCCCTCCTTGTATTCCCCTAGGTCTCTAGTTTTCAGAAATGCACAGGTTTGGTAGGTTTCCCTAGGTGCCGGCTGAGCTAGAGGCCAAAATCTACAGGTAGGCACTTCGCAAAAAACACCTCTGTTTTCTTTCAAAAATGTGGATGTGTCCACGTTGCGATTTGGGGCGTTAACTGTCGCGGGCGCTAGGCCTACCCACACAAGTGAGGTATCATTTTTATCGGGAGACTTGGGGGAACGCTGGGTGGAAGGAAATTTGTGGCTCCTCTCAGATTCCAGAACTTTCTGCCACAGAAATGTGAGGAACATGTGTTTTTTTTTAGCCAAATTTTGAGGTTTGCAAAGGATTCTGGGTAACAGAACCTGGTCCGAGCCCCGCAAGTCACCCCTCCTTGGATTCCCCTAGGTCTCTGGTTTTCAGAAATGCACAGGTTTGGTGGGTTTCCCTAGGTGCCGGCTGAGCTAGAGGCCAAAATCTACAGGTAGGCACTTCGCAAAAAACACCTCTGTTTTCTTTCAAAAATGTGGATGTGTCCACGTTGCGCTTTGGGGCGTTTCCTGTCGCGGGCGCTAGGCCTACCCACACAAGTGAGGTATCATTTTTATCGGGAGACTTAGGGGAACGCTGGGTGGAAGGAAATTTGTGGCTCCTCTCAGATTCCAGAACTTTCTGCCACAGAAATGTGAGGAACATGTGTTTTTTTAGCCCAATTTTGAGGTTTGCAAAGGATTCTGGGTAGCAGAACCTGGTCCGAGTCCCGCAAGTCACCCCATCTTGGATTCCCCTAGGTCTCTAGTTTTCAGCAATGCACAGGTTTGGTAGGTTTTCCTAGGTGCCGGCTGAGCTAGAGGCCAAAATCTACAGGTAGGCACTTCGCAAAAAACACCTCTGTTTTCTGTCAAAAATGTGGATGTGTCCACGTTGCTCTTTGGGGCGTTTCCTGTCGCGGGCGCTAGGCCTACTCACACAAGTGAGGTATCATTTTTATCGGGAGACTTGGGGGAACGCTGGGTGGAAGGAAATTTGTGGCTCCTCTCAGATTCCAGAACTTTCTGCCACAGAAATGTGAGGAACATGTGTTTTTTTAGCCAAATTTTGAGGTTTGCAAAGGATTCTGGGTAGCAGAACCTGGTCCGAGTCCCGCAAGTCACCCCATCTTGGATTCCCCTAGGTCTCTAGTTTTCAGCAATGCACAGGTTTGGTAGGTTTTCCTAGGTGCCGGCTGAGCTAGAGGCCAAAATCTACAGGTAGGCACTTCGCAAAAAACACCTCTGTTTTCTGTCAAAAATGTGGATGTGTCCACGTTGCGCTTTGGGGCATTTCCTGTCGCGGGCGCTAGGCCTACTCACACAAGTGAGGTATCATTTTTATCGGGAGACTTGGGGGAACGCTGGGTGGAAGGAAATTTGTGCCTTTTCTCAGATTCCAGAACTTTCTGCCTCAGAAATGTGAGGAACATGTGTTTTATTAGCCAAATTTTGAGGTTTGCAAAGGATTCTGGGTAACAGAACGTGGTCCGAGCACCGCAAGTCACCCCATCTTGGATTCCCCTAGGTCTCTAGTTTTCAGAAATACAGAGGTTTGGTAGGTTTCCCTAGGTGCCGGCTGAGCTAGAGGCCAAAATCTACAGGTAGGCACTTCGCAAAAAACACCTCTGTTTTCTTTCAAAAATTTGGATGTGTTCATGTTGCTCTTTGGGGCGTTTCCTGTCGTGGGCGCTAGGCCTACCCACACAAGTGAGGTATCATTTTTATCGGGAGACTTGGGGGAACGCTGGGTGGAAGGAAATTTGTGGCTCCTATCAGATTCCAGAACTTTCTGCCACAGAAATGTGAGGAACATGTGATTTTTTTTAGCCAAATTTTGAGGTTTGCAAAGGATTCTGGGTAACAGAACCTGGTCCGAGCCCCGCAAGTCACCCCTCCTTGGATTCCCCTAGGTCTCTAGTTTTCAGAAATGCACAGGTTTGGTAGGTTTCCCTAGGTGCCGGCTGAGCTAGAGGCCAAAATCTACAGGTAGGCACTTCGCAAAAAACACCTCTGTTTTCTTTAAAAAATGTGGATGTGTCCACGTTGCGCTTTGGGGCGTTTACTGTCGCGGGCGCTAGGCCTACCCACACAAGTGAGGTATCATTTTTATCGGGAGACTTGGGGGAACGCTGGGTGGAAGGAAATTTGTGGCTCCTCTCAGATTCCAGAACTTTCTGCCACAGAAATGTGAGGAACATGTGTTTTTTTAGCCAAATTTTGAGGTTTGCAAAGGATTCTGGGTAACAGAACCTGGTCCGAGCACCGCAAGTCACCCCATCTTGGATTCCCCTAGGTCTCTAGTTTTCAGAAATACACAGGTTTGGTAGGTTTCCCTAGGTGCCGGCTGAGCTAGAGGCCAAAATCTACAGGTAGGCACTTCTCAAAAAACACCTCTGTTTTCTTTCAAAAATTTGGATGTGTTCATGTTGCACTTTGGGGCGTTTCCTATCGTGGGCGCTAGGCCTACCCACACAAGTGAGGTATCATTTTTAACGGGAGACTTGGAGGAACGCTGGGTGGAAGGAAATTTGTGGCTCCTCTCAGATTCCAGAACTTTCTGCCACAGAAATGTGAGGAACATGTGTTTTTTTTTAGCCAAATTTTGAGGTTTGCAAAGGATTCTGGGTAACAGAACCTGGTCCGAGCCCCGCAAGTCACCCCTCCTTGGATTCCCCTAGGTCTCTGGTTTTCAGAAATGCACAGGTTTGGTGGGTTTCCCTAGGTGCCGGCTGAGCTAGAGGCCAAAATCTACAGGTAGGCACTTCGCAAAAAACACCTCTGTTTTCTTTAAAAAATGTGGATGTGTCCACGTTGCGCTTTGGGGCATTTACTGTCGCGGGCGCTAGGCCTACCCACACAAGTGAGGTATCATTTTTATCGGGAGACTTGGGGGAACGCTGGGTGGAAGGAAATTTGTGGCTCCTCTCAGATTCCAGAACTTTCTGCCACAGAAATGTGAGGAACATGTGATTTTTTTTAGCCAAATTTTGAGGTTTGCAAAGGATTCTGGGTAACAGAACCTGGTCCGAGCCCCGCAAGTCACCCCTCCTTGGATTCCCCTAGGTCTCTAGTTTTCAGAAATGCACAGGTTTGGTAGGTTTCCCTAGGTGCCGGCTGAGCTAGAGGCCAAAATCTACAGGTAGGCACTTCGCAAAAAACACCTCTGTTTTGTTTAAAAAATTTGGATGTGTTCATGTTGCGCTTTGGGGCGTTTCCTGTCGTGGGCGCTAGGCCTACCCACACAAGTGAGGTATCATTTTTAACGGGAGACTTGGGGGAACGCTGGGTGGAAGGAAATTTGTGGCTCCTCTCAGATTCCAGAACTTTCTGCCACAGAAATGTGAGGAACATGTGATTTTTTTTAGCCAAATTTTGAGGTTTGCAAAGGATTCTGGGTAACAGAACCTGGTCCGAGCCCCGCAAGTCACCCCTCCTTGTATTCCCCTAGGTCTCTAGTTTTCAGAAATGCACAGGTTTGGTAGGTTTCCCTAGGTGCCGGCTGAGCTAGAGGCCAAAATCTACAGGTAGGCACTTCGCAAAAAACACCTCTGTTTTCTTTCAAAAATGTGGATGTGTCCACGTTGCGATTTGGGGCGTTAACTGTCGCGGGCGCTAGGCCTACCCACACAAGTGAGGTATCATTTTTATCGGGAGACTTGGGGGAACGCTGGGTGGAAGGAAATTTGTGGCTCCTCTCAGATTCCAGAACTTTCTGCCACAGAAATGTGAGGAACATGTGTTTTTTTTTAGCCAAATTTTGAGGTTTGCAAAGGATTCTGGGTAACAGAACCTGGTCCGAGCCCCGCAAGTCACCCCTCCTTGGATTCCCCTAGGTCTCTGGTTTTCAGAAATGCACAGGTTTGGTGGGTTTCCCTAGGTGCCGGCTGAGCTAGAGGCCAAAATCTACAGGTAGGCACTTCGCAAAAAACACCTCTGTTTTCTTTCAAAAATGTGGATGTGTCCACGTTGCGCTTTGGGGCGTTTCCTGTCGCGGGCGCTACGCCTACCCACACAAGTGTGGTATCATTTTTATCGGGAGACTTGGGGGAACGCTGGGTGGAAGGAAATTTGTGGCTCCTCTCAGATTCCAGAACTTTCTGTCACAGAAATGTGAGGAACATGTGTTTTTTTAGCCAAATTTTGAGGTTTGCAAAGGATTCTGGGTAGCAGAACCTGGTCCGAGCCCCGCAAGTCACCCCATCTTGGATTCCCCTAGGTCTCTAGTTTTCAGAAATGCACAGGTTTGGTAGGTTTCCCTAGGTGCCGGCTGAGCTAGAGGCCAAAATCTACAGGTAGGCACTTCTCAAAAAACACCTCTGTTTTCTTTCAAAAATGTGGATGTGTTCATGTTGCACTTTGGGGCGTTTCCTGTCGTGGGCGCTAGGCCTACCCACACAAGTGAGGTATCATTTTTAATGGGAGACTTGGGGGAACGCTGGGTGGAAGGAAATTTGTGGCTCCTCTCAGATTCCAGAACTTTCTGCCACAGATATGTGAGGAACTTGTGATTTTTTTTAGCCAAATTTTGAGGTTTGCAAAGGATTCTGGGTAACAGAACCTGGTCCGAGCCCCGCAAGTCACCCCTCCTTGTATTCCCCTAGGTCTCTAGTTTTCAGAAATGCACAGGTTTGGTAGGTTTCCCTAGGTGCCGGCTGAGCTAGAGGCCAAAATCTACAGGTAGGCACTTCGCAAAAAACACCTCTGTTTTCTTTAAAAAATGTGGATGTGTCCACGTTGCGCTTTGGGGCATTTACTGTCGCGGGCGCTAGGCCTACCCACACAAGTGAGGTATCATTTTTATCGGGAGACTTGGGGGAACGCTGGGTGGAAGGAAATTTGTGGCTCCTCTCAGATTCCAGAACTTTCTGCCACAGAAATGTGAGGAACATGTGTTTTTTTAGCCAAATTTTGAGGTTTGCAAAGGATTCTGGGTAACAGAACCTGGTCCGAGCACCGCAAGTCACCCCATCTTGGATTCCCCTAGGTCTCTAGTTTTCAGAAATACACAGGTTTGGTAGGTTTCCCTAGGTGCCGGCTGAGCTAGAGGCCAAAATCTACAGGTAGGCACTTCGCAAAAAACACCTCTGTTTTCTTTCAAAAATTTGGATGTGTTCATGTTGCGCTTTGGGGCGTTTCCTGTCGTGGGCGCTAGGCGTACCCACACAAGTGAGGTATCATTTTTATCGGGAGACTTGGGGGAACGCTGGGTGGAAGGAAATTTGTGGCTCCTCTCAGATTCCAGAAGTTTCTGCCACAGAAATATGAGGAACATGTGTTTTTTTAGCCAAATTTTGAGGTTTGCAAAGGATTCTGGGTAACAGAACCTGGTCCGAGCCCCGCAAGTCACCCCTCCTTGGATTCCCCTAGGTCTCTGGTTTTCAGAAATGCACAGGTTTGGTGTGTTTCCCTAGGTGCCGGCTGAGCTAGAGGCCAAAATCTACAGGTAGGCACTTCGCAAAAAACACCTCTGTTTTCTTTAAAAAATGTGGATGTGTCCACGTTGCGCTTTGGGGCGTTTCCTGTCGCGGGCGCTACGCCTACCCACACAAGTGTGGTATCATTTTTATCGGGAGACTTGGGGGAACGCTGGGTGGAAGGAAATTTGTGGCTCCTCTCAGATTCCAGAACTTTCTGCCACAGAAATGTGAGGAACATGTGTTTTTTTAGCCAAATTTTGAGGTTTGCAAAGGATTCTGAGTAACAGAACCTGGTCCGAGCCCCGCAAGTCACCCCATCTTGGATTCCCCTAGGTCTCTAGCTTTCAGAAATGCACAGGTTTGGTAGGTTTTCCTAGGTGCCGGCTGAGCTAGAGGACAAAATCTACAGGTAGGCACTTCGCAAAAAACACCTCCTGTTTTCTTTCAAAAATTTGGATGTGTCCACGTTGCACTTTGGGGCTTTGTCTGTCGCGGGCGCTAGGCCTACCCACACAAGTGAGGTATCATTTGTATCGGGAGACTTGGGGGAACGCTGGGTGGAAGGAAATTTGTGGCTCCTCTCAGATTCCAGAACTTTCTGCCTCAGAAATGTGAGGAACATGTGTTTTATTAGCCAAATTTTGAGGTTTGCAAAGGATTCTGGGTAACAGAACCTGGTCCGAGCCCCGCAAGTCACCCCATCTTGGATTCCCCTAGGTCTCTAGTTTTCAGCAATGCACAGGTTTGGTAGGTTTTCCTAGGTGCCGGCTGAGCTAGAGGCCAAAATCTACAGGTAGGCACTTCGCAAAAAACACCTCTGTTTTCTTTCAAAAATTTGGATGTGTTCACGTTGCGCTTTGGGGCGTTTCCTGTCGCGGGCGCTAGGCCTACCCACACAAGTGAGGTATCATTTTTATCGGGAGACTTGGGGGAACGCTGGGTGGAAGGAAATTTGTGGCTCCTCTCAGATTCCAGAACTTTCTGCCACAGAAATGTGAGGAACATGTGATTTTTTTTAGCCAAATTTTGAGGTTTGCAAAGGATTCTGGGTAACAGAACCTGGTCCGAGCCCCGCAAGTCACCCCTCCTTGGATTCCCCTAGGTCTCTAGTTTTCAGAAATGCACAGGTTTGGTAGGTTTCCCTAGGTGCCGGCTGAGCTAGAGGCCAAAATCTACAGGTAGGCACTTCGCAAAAAACACCTCTGTTTTGTTTCAAAAATTTGGATGTGTTCATGTTGCGCTTTGGGGCGTTTCCTGTCGTGGGCGCTAGGCCTACCCACACAAGTGAGGTATCATTTTTAACGGGAGACTTGGGGGAACGCTGGGTGGAAGGAAATTTGTGGCTCCTCTCAGATTCCAGAACTTTCTGCCACAGAAATGTGAGGAACATGTGATTTTTTTTAGCCAAATTTTGAGGTTTGCAAAGGATTCTGGGTAACAGAACCTGGTCCGAGCCCCGCAAGTCACCCCTCCTTGTATTCCCCTAGGTCTCTAGTTTTCAGAAAAGCACAGGTTTGGTAGGTTTCCCTAGGTGCCGGCTGAGCTAGAGGCCAAAATCTACAGGTAGGCACTTCGCAAAAAACACCTCTGTTTTCTTTCAAAAATGTGGATGTGTCCACGTTGCGATTTGGGGCGTTAACTGTCGCGGGCGCTAGGCCTATCCACACAAGTGAGGTATCATTTTTATCGGGAGACTTGGGGGAACGCTGGGTGGAAGGAAATTTGTGGCTCCTCTCAGATTCCAGAACTTTCTGCCACAGAAATGTGAGGAACATGTGTTTTTTTAGCCAAATTTTGAGGTTTGCAAAGGATTCTGGGTAACAGAACCTGGTCCGAGCACCGCAAGTCACCCCATCTTGGATTCCCCTAGGTCTCTAGTTTTCAGAAATACACAGGTTTGGTAGGTTTCCCTAGGTGCCGGCTGAGCTAGAGGCCAAAATCTATAGGTAGGCACTTCTCAAAAAACACCTCTGTTTTCTTTCAAAAATTTGGATGTGTTCATGTTGCACTTTGGGGCGTTTCCTGTCGTGGGCGCTAGGCCTACCCACACAAGTGAGGTATCATTTTTAATGGGAGACTTGGGGGAACGCTGGGTGGAAGGAAATTTGTGGCTCCTCTCAGATTCCAGAACTTTCTGCCACAGAAATGTGAGGAACTTGTGATTTTTTTTAGCCAAATTTTGAGGTTTGCAAAGGATTCTGGGTAACAGAACCTGGTCCGAGCCCCGCAAGTCACCCCTCCTTGTATTCCCCTAGGTCTCTAGTTTTCAGAAATGCACAGGTTTGGTAGGTTTCCCTAGGTGCCGGCTGAGCTAGAGGCCAAAATCTACAGGTAGGCACTACGCAAAAAACACCTCTGTTTTCTTTAAAAAATGTGGATGTGTCCACGTTGCGCTTTGGGGCATTTACTGTCGCGGGCGCTAGGCCTACCCACACAAGTGAGGTATCATTTTTATCGGGAGACTTGGGGGAACGCTGGGTGGAAGGAAATTTGTGGCTCCTATCAGATTCCAGAACTTTCTGCCACAGAAATGTGAGGAACATGTGATTTTTTTTAGCCAAATTTTGAGGTTTGCAAAGGATTCTGGGTAACAGAACCTGGTCCGAGCCCCGCAAGTCACCCCTCCTTGGATTCCCCTAGGTCTCTAGTTTTCAGAAATGCACAGGTTTGGTAGGTTTCCCTAGGTGCCGGCTGAGCTAGAGGCCAAAATCTACAGGTAGGCACTTCGCAAAAAACACCTCTGTTTTCTTTAAAAAATGTGGATGTGTCCACGTTGCGCTTTGGGGCGTTTACTGTCGCGGGCGCTAGGCCTACCCACACAAGTGAGGTATCATTTTTATCGGGAGACTTGGGGGAACGCTGGGTGGAAGGAAATTTGTGGCTCCTCTCAGATTCCAGAACTTTCTGCCACAGAAATGTGAGGAACATGTGTTTTTTTAGCCAAATTTTGAGGTTTGCAAAGGATTCTGGGTAACAGAACCTGGTCCGAGCACCGCAAGTCACCCCATCTTGGATTCCCCTAGGTCTCTAGTTTTCAGAAATACACAGGTTTGGTAGGTTTCCCTAGGTGCCGGCTGAGCTAGAGGCCAAAATCTACAGGTAGGCACTTCTCAAAAAACACCTCTGTTTTCTTTAAAAAATTTGGATGTGTTCATGTTGCACTTTGGGGCGTTTCCTGTCATGGGCGCTAGGCCTACCCACACAAGTGAGGTATCATTTTTAACGGGAGACTTGGGGGAACGCTGGGTGGAAGGAAATTTGTGGCTCCTCTCAGATTCCAGAACTTTCTGCCACAGAAATGTGAGGAACTTGTGATTTTTTTTAGCCAAATTTTGAGGTTTGCAAAGGATTCTGGGTAACAGAACCTGGTCCGAGCCCCGCAAGTCACCCCTCCTTGTATTCCCCTAGGTCTCTAGTTTTCAGAAATGCACAGGTTTGGTAGGTTTCCCTAGGTGCCGGCTGAGCTAGAGGCCAAAATCTACAGGTAGGCACTTCGCAAAAAACACCTCTGTTTTCTTTAAAAAATGTGGATGTGTCCACGTTGCGCTTTGGGGCATTTACTGTCGCGGGCGCTAGGCCTACCCACACAAGTGAGGTATCATTTTTATCGGGAGACTTGGGGGAACGCTGGGTGGAAGGAAATTTGTGGCTCCTCTCAGATTCCAGAACTTTCTGCCACAGAAATGTGAGGAACATGTGATTTTTTGTAGCCAAATTTTGAGGTTTGCAAAGGATTCTGGGTAACAGAACCTGGTCCGAGCCCCGCAAGTCACCCCTCCTTGGATTCCCCTAGGTCTCTAGTTTTCAGAAATGCACAGGTTTGGTAGGTTTCCCTAGGTGCCGGCTGAGCTAGAGGCCAAAATCTACAGGTAGGCACTTCGCAAAAAACACCTCTGTTTTGTTTAAAAAATTTGGATGTGTTCATGTTGCGCTTTGGGGCGTTTCCTGTCGTGGGCGCTAGGCCTACCCACACAAGTTAGGTATCATTTTTAACGGGAGACTTGGGGGAACGCTGGGTGGAAGGAAATTTGTGGCTCCTCTCAGATTCCAGAACTTTCTGCCACAGAAATGTGAGGAACATGTGATTTTTTTTAGCCAAATTTTGAGGTTTGCAAAGGATTCTGGGTAACAGAACCTGGTCCGAGCCCCGCAAGTCACCCCTCCTTGTATTCCCCTAGGTCTCTAGTTTTCAGAAATGCACAGGTTTGGTAGGTTTCCCTAGGTGCCGGCTGAGCTAGAGGCCAAAATCTACAGGTAGGCACTTCGCAAAAAACACCTCTGTTTTCTTTCAAAAATGTGGATGTGTCCACGTTGCGATTTGGGGCGTTAACTGTCGCGGGCGCTAGGCCTACCCACACAAGTGAGGTATCATTTTTATCGGGAGACTTGGGGGAACGCTGGGTGGAAGGAAATTTGTGGCTCCTCTCAGATTCCAGAACTTTCTGCCACAGAAATGTGAGGAACATGTGTTTTTTTTTAGCCAAATTTTGAGGTTTGCAAAGGATTCTGGGTAACAGAACCTGGTCCGAGCCCCGCAAGTCACCCCTCCTTGGATTCCCCTAGGTCTCTGGTTTTCAGAAATGCACAGGTTTGGTGGGTTTCCCTAGGTGCCGGCTGAGCTAGAGGCCAAAATCTACAGGTAGGCACTTCGCAAAAAACACCTCTGTTTTCTTTCAAAAATGTGGATGTGTCCACGTTGCGCTTTGGGGCGTTTCCTGTCGCGGGCGCTACGCCTACCCACACAAGTGTGGTATCATTTTTATCGGGAGACTTGGGGGAACGCTGGGTGGAAGGAAATTTGTGGCTCCTCTCAGATTCCAGAACTTTCTGTCACAGAAATGTGAGGAACATGTGTTTTTTTAGCCAAATTTTGAGGTTTGCAAAGGATTCTGGGTAGCAGAACCTGGTCCGAGCCCCGCAAGTCACCCCATCTTGGATTCCCCTAGGTCTCTAGTTTTCAGAAATGCACAGGTTTGGTAGGTTTCCCTAGGTGCCGGCTGAGCTAGAGGCCAAAATCTACAGGTAGGCACTTCTCAAAAAACACCTCTGTTTTCTTTCAAAAATTTGGATGTGTTCATGTTGCACTTTGGGGCGTTTCCTGTCGTGGGCGCTAGGCCTACCCACACAAGTGAGGTATCATTTTTAACGGGAGACTTGGGGGAACGCTGGGTGGAAGGAAATTTGTGGCTCCTCTCAGATTCCAGAACTTTCTGCCACAGAAATGTGAGGAACTTGTGATTTTTTTTAGCCAAATTTTGAGGTTTGCAAATGATTCTGGGTAACAGAACCTGGTCCGAGCCCCGCAAGTCACCCCTCCTTGTATTCCCCTAGGTCTCTAGTTGTCAGAAATGCACAGGTTTGGTAGGTTTCCCTAGGTGCCGGCTGAGCTAGAGGCCAAAATCTACAGGTAGGCACTTCGCAAAAAACACCTCTGTTTTCTTTAAAAAATGTGGATGTGTCCACGTTGCGCTTTGGGGCATTTACTGTCGCGGGCGCTAGGCCTACCCACACAAGTGAGGTATCATTTTTATCGGGAGACTTGGGGGAACGCTGGGTGGAAGGAAATTTGTGGCTCCTCTCAGATTCCAGAACTTTCTGCCACAGAAATGTGAGGAACATGTTTTTTTTTAGCCAAATTTTGAGGTTTGCAAAGGATTCTGGGTAACAGAACCTGGTCCGAGCACCGCAAGTCACCCCATCTTCGATTCCCCTAGGTCTCTAGTTTTCAGAAATACACAGGTTTGGTAGGTTTCCCTAGGTGCCGGCTGAGCTAGAGGCCAAAATCTACAGGTAGGCACTTCGCAAAAAACACCTCTGTTTTCTTTCAAAAATTTGGATGTGTTCATGTTGCGCTTTGGGGCGTTTCCTGTCGTGGGCGCTAGGCGTACCCACACAAGTGAGGTATCATTTTTATCGGGAGACTTGGGAGAACGCTGGGTGGAAGGAAATTTGTGGCTCCTCTCAGATTCCAGAAGTTTCTGCCACAGAAATATGAGGAACATGTGTTTTTTTAGCCAAATTTTGAGGTTTGCAAAGGATTCTGGGTAACAGAACCTGGTCCGAGCCCCGCAAGTCACCCCTCCTTGGATTCCCCTAGGTCTCTGGTTTTCAGAAATGCACAGGTTTGGTGGGTTTCCCTAGGTGCCGGCTGAGCTAGAGGCCAAAATCTACAGGTAGGCACTTCGCAAAAAACACCTCTGTTTTCTTTAAAAAATGTGGATGTGTCCACGTTGCGCTTTGGGGCGTTTCCTGTCGCGGGCGCTACGCCTACCCACACAAGTGTGGTATCATTTTTATCGGGAGACTTGGGGGAACGCTGGGTGGAAGGAAATTTGTGGCTCCTCTCAGATTCCAGAACTTTCAGCCACAGAAATGTGAGGAACATGTGTTTTTTTAGCCAAATTTTGAGGTTTGCAAAGGATTCTGGGTAACAGAACCTGGTCCGAGCCCCGCAAGTCACCCCATCTTGGATTCCCCTAGGTCTCTAGCTTTCAGAAATGCACAGGTTTGGTAGGTTTTCCTAGGTGCTGGCTGAGCTAGAGGACAAAATCTACAGGTAGGCACTTCGCAAAAAACACCTCCTGTTTTCTTTCAAAAATTTGGATGTGTCCACGTTGCACTTTGGGGCTTTGTCTGTCGCGGGCGCTAGGCCTACCCACACAAGTGAGGTATCATTTGTATCGGGAGACTTGGGGGTACGCTGGGTGGAAGGAAATTTGTGGCTCCTCTCAGATTCCAGAACTTTCTGCCTCAGAAATGTGAGGAACATGTGTTTTATTAGCCAAATTTTGAGGTTTGCAAAGGATTCTGGGTAACAGAACCTGGTCCGAGCCCGCAAGTCACCCCATCTTGGATTCCCCTAGGTCTCTAGTTTTCAGCAATGCACAGGTTTGGTAGGTTTTCCTAGGTGCCGGCTGAGCTAGAGGCCAAAATCTACAGGTAGGCACTTCGCAAAAAACACCTCTGTTTTCTTTCAAAAATTTGGATGTGTTCATGTTGCGCTTTGGGGCGTTTCCTGTCGTGGGCGCTAGGCCTACCCACACAAGTGAGGTATCATTTTTATCGGGAGACTTGGGGGAACGCTGGGTGGAAGGAAATTTGTGGCTCCTCTCAGATTCCAGAACTTTCTGCCACAGAAATGTGAGGAACATGTGATTTTTTTTAGCCAAATTTTGAGGTTTGCAAAGGATTCTGGGTAACAGAACCTGGTCCGAGCCCCGCAAGTCACCCCTCCTTGGATTCCCCTAGGTCTCTAGTTTTCAGAAATGCACAGGTTTGGTAGGTTTCCCTAGGTGCCGGCTGAGCTAGAGGCCAAAATCTACAGGTAGGCACTTCGCAAAAAACACCTCTGTTTTCTTTCAAAAATGTGGATGTGTCCACGTTGCGATTTGGGGCGTTAACTGTCGCGGGCGCTAGGCCTACCCACACAAGTGAGGTATCATTTTTATCGGGAGACTTGGGGGAACGCTGGGTGGAAGGAAATTTGTGGCTCCTCTCAGATTCCAGAACTTTCTGCCACAGAAATGTGAGGAACATGTGTTTTTTTAGCCAAATTTTGAGGTTTGCAAAGGATTCTGGGTAACAGAACCTGGTCCGAGCACCGCAAGTCACCCCATCTTGGATTCCCCTAGGTCTCTAGTTTTCAGAAATACACAGGTTTGGTAGGTTTCCCTAGGTGCCGGCTGAGCTAGAGGCCAAAATCTACAGGTAGGCACTTCTCAAAAAACACCTCTGTTTTCTTTCAAAAATTTGGATGTGTTCATGTTGCACTTTGGGGCGTTTCCTGTCGTGGGCGCTAGGCCTACCCACACAAGTGAGGTATCATTTTTAACGGGAGACTTGGGGGAACGCTGGGTGGAAGGAAATTTGTGGCTCCTCTCAGATTCCAGAACTTTCTGCCACAGAAATGTGAGGAACTTGTGATTTTTTTTAGCCAAATTTTGAGGTTTGCAAAGGATTCTGGGTAACAGAACCTAGTCCGAGCCCCACAAGTCACCCCTCCTTGTATTCCCCTAGGTCTCTAGTTTTCAGAAATGCACAGGTTTGGTAGGTTTCCCTAGGTGCCGGCTGAGCTAGAGGCCAAAATCTACAGGTAGGCACTTCGCAAAAAACACCTCTGTTTTCTTTAAAAAATGTGGATGTGTCCACGTTGCGCTTTGGGGCATTTACTGTCGCGGGCGCTAGGCCTACCCACACAAGTGAGGTATCATTTTTATCGGGAGACTTGGGGGAACGCTGGGTGGAAGGAAATTTGTGGCTCCTATCAGATTCCAGAACTTTCTGCCACAGAAATGTGAGGAACATGTGATTTTTTTTAGCCAAATTTTGAGGTTTGCAAAGGATTCTGGGTAACAGAACCTGGTCCGAGCCCCGCAAGTCACCCCTCCTTGGATTCCCCTAGGTCTCTAGTTTTCAGAAATGCACAGGTTTGGTAGGTTTCCCTAGGTGCCGGCTGAGCTAGAGGCCAAAATCTACAGGTAGGCACTTCGCAAAAAACACCTCTGTTTTCTTTAAAAAATGTGGATGTGTCCACGTTGCGCTTTGGGGCGTTTACTGTCGCGGGCGCTAGGCCTACCCACACAAGTGAGGTATCATTTTTATCGGGAGACTTGGGGGAACGCTGGGTGGAAGGAAATTTGTGGCTCCTCTCAGATTCCAGAACTTTCTGCCACAGAAATGTGAGGAACATGTGTTTTTTTAGCCAAATTTTGAGGTTTGCAAAGGATTCTGGGTAACAGAACCTGGTCCGAGCACCGCAAGTCACCCCATCTTGGATTCCCCTAGGTCTCTAGTTTTCAGAAATACACAGGTTTGGTAGGTTTCCCTAGGTGCCGGCTGAGCTAGAGGCCAAAATCTACAGGTAGGCACTTCTCAAAAAACACCTCTGTTTTCTTTCAAAAATTTGGATGTGTTCATGTTGCACTTTGGGGCGTTTCCTGTCATGGGCGCTAGGCCTACCCACACAAGTGAGGTATCATTTTTAACGGGAGACTTGGGGGAACGCTGGGTGGAAGGAAATTTGTGGCTCCTCTCAGATTCCAGAACTTTCTGCCACAGAAATGTGAGGAACTTGTGATTTTTTTTAGCCAAATTTTGAGGTTTGCAAAGGATTCTGGGTAACAGAACCTGGTCCGAGCACCGCAAGTCACCCCTCCTTGTATTCCCCTAGGTCTCTAGTTTTCAGAAATGCACAGGTTTGGTAGGTTTCCCTAGGTGCCGGCTGAGCTAGAGGCCAAAATCTACAGGTAGGCACTTCGCAAAAAACACCTCTGTTTTCTTTAAAAAATGTGGATGTGTCCACGTTGCGCTTTGGGGCATTTACTGTCGTGGGCGCTAGGCCTACCCACACAAGTGAGGTATCATTTTTATCGGGAGACTTGGGGGAACGCTGGGTGGAAGGAAATTTGTGGCTCCTCTCAGATTCCAGAACTTTCTGCCACAGAAATGTGAGGAACATGTGATTTTTTTTAGCCAAATTTTGAGGTTTGCAAAGGATTCTGGGTAACAGAACCTGGTCCGAGCCCCGCAAGTCACCCCTCCTTGGATTCCCCTAGGTCTCTAGTTTTCAGAAATGCACAGGTTTGGTAGGTTTCCCTAGGTGCCGGCTGAGCTAGAGGCCAAAATCTACAGGTAGGCACTTCGCAAAAAACACCTCTGTTTTGTTTAAAAAATTTGGATGTGTTCATGTTGCGCTTTGGGGCGTTTCCTGTCGTGGGCGCTAGGCCTACCCACACAAGTGAGGTATCATTTTTAACGGGAGACTTGGGGGAACGCTGGGTGGAAGGAAATTTGTGGCTCCTCTCAGATTCCAGAACTTTCTGCCACAGAAATGTGAGGAACATGTGATTTTTTTTAGCCAAATTTTGAGGTTTGCAAAGGATTCTGGGTAACAGAACCTGGTCCGAGCCCCGCAAGTCACCCCTCCTTGTATTCCCCTAGGTCTCTAGTTTTCAGAAATGCACAGGTTTGGTAGGTTTCCCTAGGTGCCGGCTGAGCTAGAGGCCAAAATCTACAGGTAGGCACTTCGCAAAAAACACCTCTGTTTTCTTTCAAAAATGTGGATGTGTCCACGTTGCGATTTGGGGCGTTAACTGTCGCGGGCGCTAGGCCTACCCACACAAGTGAGGTATCATTTTTATCGGGAGACTTGGGGGAACGCTGGGTGGAAGGAAATTTGTGGCTCCTCTCAGATTCCAGAACTTTCTGCCACAGAAATGTGAGGAACATGTGTTTTTTTTTAGCCAAATTTTGAGGTTTGCAAAGGATTCTGGGTAACAGAACCTGGTCCGAGCCCCGCAAGTCACCCCTCCTTGGATTCCCCTAGGTCTCTGGTTTTCAGAAATGCACAGGTTTGGTGGGTTTCCCTAGGTGCCGGCTGAGCTAGAGGCCAAAATCTACAGGTAGGCACTTCGCAAAAAACACCTCTGTTTTCTTTCAAAAATGTGGATGTGTCCACGTTGCGCTTTGGGGCGTTTCCTGTCGCGGGCGCTACGCCTACCCACACAAGTGTGGTATCATTTTTATCGGGAGACTTGGGGGAACGCTGGGTGGAAGGAAATTTGTGGCTCCTCTCAGATTCCAGAACTTTCTGTCACAGAAATGTGAGGAACATGTGTTTTTTTAGCCAAATTTTGAGGTTTGCAAAGGATTCTGGGTAGCAGAACCTGGTCCGAGCCCCGCAAGTCACCCCATCTTGGATTCCCCTAGGTCTCTAGTTTTCAGAAATGCACAGGTTTGGTAGGTTTCCCTAGGTGCCGGCTGAGCTAGAGGCCAAAATCTACAGGTAGGCACTTCTCAAAAAACACCTCTGTTTTCTTTCAAAAATTTGGATGTGTTCATGTTGCACTTTGGGGCGTTTCCTGTCGTGGGCGCTAGGCCTACCCACACAAGTGAGGTATCATTTTTAACGGGAGACTTGGGGGAACGCTGGGTGGAAGGAAATTTGTGGCTCCTCTCAGATTCCAGAACTTTCTGCCACAGAAATGTGAGGAACTTGTGATTTTTTTTAGCCAAATTTTGAGGTTTGCAAAGGATTCTGGGTAACAGAACCTGGTCCGAGCCCCGCAAGTCACCCCTCCTTGTATTCCCCTAGGTCTCTAGTTGTCAGAAATGCACAGGTTTGGTAGGTTTCCCTAGGTGCCGGCTGAGCTAGAGGCCAAAATCTACAGGTAGGCACTTCGCAAAAAACACCTCTGTTTTCTTTAAAAAATGTGGATGTGTCCACGTTGCGCTTTGGGGCATTTACTGTCGCGGGCGCTAGGCCTACCCACACAAGTGAGGTATCATTTTTATCGGGAGACTTGGGGGAACGCTGGGTGGAAGGAAATTTGTGGCTCCTCTCAGATTCCAGAACTTTCTGCCACAGAAATGTGAGGAACATGTGTTTTTTTAGCCAAATTTTGAGGTTTGCAAAGGATTCTGGGTAACAGAACCTGGTCCGAGCACCGCAAGTCACCCCATCTTGGATTCCCCTAGGTCTCTAGTTTTCAGAAATACACAGGTTTGGTAGGTTTCCCTAGGTGCCGGCTGAGCTAGAGGCCAAAATCTACAGGTAGGCACTTCGCAAAAAACACCTCTGTTTTCTTTCAAAAATTTGGATGTGTTCATGTTGCGCTTTGGGGCGTTTCCTGTCGTGGGCGCTAGGCGTACCCACACAAGTGAGGTATCATTTTTATCGGGAGACTTGGGAGAACGCTGGGTGGAAGGAAATTTGTGGCTCCTCTCAGATTCCAGAAGTTTCTGCCACAGAAATATGAGGAACATGTGTTTTTTTAGCCAAATTTTGAGGTTTGCAAAGGATTCTGGGTAACAGAACCTGGTCCGAGCCCCGCAAGTCACCCCTCCTTGGATTCCCCTAGGTCTCTGGTTTTCAGAAATGCACAGGTTTGGTGGGTTTCCCTAGGTGCCGGCTGAGCTAGAGGCCAAAATCTACAGGTAGGCACTTCGCAAAAAACACCTCTGTTTTCTTTAAAAAATGTGGATGTGTCCACGTTGCGCTTTGGGGCGTTTCCTGTCGCGGGCGCTACGCCTACCCACACAAGTGTGGTATCATTTTTATCGGGAGACTTGGGGGAACGCTGGGTGGAAGGAAATTTGTGGCTCCTCTCAGATTCCAGAACTTTCTGCCACAGAAATGTGAGGAACATGTGTTTTTTTAGCCAAATTTTGAGGTTTGCAAAGGATTCTGGGTAACAGAACCTGGTCCGAGCCCCGCAAGTCACCCCATCTTGGATTCCCCTAGGTCTCTAGCTTTCAGAAATGCACAGGTTTGGTAGGTTTTCCTAGGTGCTGGCTGAGCTAGAGGACAAAATCTACAGGTAGGCACTTCGCAAAAAACACCTCCTGTTTTCTTTCAAAAATTTGGATGTGTCCACGTTGCACTTTGGGGCTTTGTCTGTCGCGGGCGCTAGGCCTACCCACACAAGTGAGGTATCATTTGTATCGGGAGACTTGGGGGAACGCTGGGTGGAAGGAAATTTGTGGCTCCTCTCAGATTCCAGAACTTTCTGCCTCAGAAATGTGAGGAACATGTGTTTTATTAGCCAAATTTTGAGGTTTGCAAAGGATTCTGGGTAACAGAACCTGGTCCGAGCCCGCAAGTCACCCCATCTTGGATTCCCCTAGGTCTCTAGTTTTCAGCAATGCACAGGTTTGGGAGGTTTTCCTAGGTGCCGGCTGAGCTAGAGGCCAAAATCTACAGGTAGGCACTTCGCAAAAAACACCTCTGTTTTCTTTCAAAAATTTGGATGTGTTCATGTTGCGCTTTGGGGCGTTTCCTGTCGTGGGCGCTAGGCCTACCCACACAAGTGAGGTATCATTTTTATCGGGAGACTTGGGGGAACGCTGGGTGGAAGGAAATTTGTGGCTCCTCTCAGATTCCAGAACTTTCTGCCACAGAAATGTGAGGAACATGTGATTTTTTTTTGCCAAATTTTGAGGTTTGCAAAGGATTCTGGGTAACAGAACCTGGTCCGAGCCCCGCAAGTCACCCCTCCTTGGATTCCCCTAGGTCTCTAGTTTTCAGAAATGCACAGGTTTGGTAGGTTTCCCTAGGTGCCGGCTGAGCTAGAGGCCAAAATCTACAGGTAGGCACTTCGCAAAAAACACCTCTGTTTTGTTTCAAAAATTTGGATGTGTTCATGTTGCGCTTTGGGGCGTTTCCTGTCGTGGGCGCTAGGCCTACCCACACAAGTGAGGTATCATTTTTAACGGGAGACTTGGGGGAACGCTGGGTGGAAGGAAATTTGTGGCTCCTCTCAGATTCCAGAACTTTCTGCCACAGAAATGTGAGGAACATGTGATTTTTTTTAGCCAAATTTTGAGGTTTGCAAAGGATTCTGGGTAACAGAACCTGGTCCGAGCCCCGCAAGTCACCCCTCCTTGTATTCCCCTAGGTCTCTAGTTTTCAGAAAAGCACAGGTTTGGTAGGTTTCCCTAGGTGCCGGCTGAGCTAGAGGCCAAAATCTACAGGTAGGCACTTCGCAAAAAACACCTCTGTTTTCTTTCAAAAATGTGGATGTGTCCACGTTGCGATTTGGGGCGTTAACTGTCGCGGGCGCTAGGCCTACCCACACAAGTGAGGTATCATTTTTATCGGGAGACTTGGGGGAACGCTGGGTGGAAGGAAATTTGTGGCTCCTCTCAGATTCCAGAACTTTCTGCCACAGAAATGGGAGGAACATGTGTTTTTTTAGCCAAATTTTGAGGTTTGCAAAGGATTCTGGGTAACAGAACCTGGTCCGAGCACCGCAGGTCACCCCATCTTGGATTCCCCTAGGTCTCTAGTTTTCAGAAATACACAGGTTTGGTAGGTTTCCCTAGGTGCCGGCTGAGCTAGAGGCCAAAATCTACAGGTAGGCACTTCGCAAAAAACACCTCTGTTTTCTTTCAAAAATTTGGATGTGTTCATGTTGCGCTTTGGGGCGTTTCCTGTCGTGGGCGCTAGGCCTACCCACACAAGTGAGGTATCATTTTTATCGGGAGACTTGGGGGAACGCTGGGTGGAAGGAAATTTGTGGCTCCTCTCAGATTCCAGAAGTTTCTGCCACAGAAATATGAGGAACATGTGTTTTTTTAGCCAAATTTTGAGGTTTGCAAAGGATTCTGGGTAACAGAACCTGGTCCGAGCCCCGCAAGTCACCCCATCTTGGATTCCCCTAGGTCTCTAGCTTTCAGAAATGCACAGGTTTGGTAGGTTTCCCTAGGTGCTGGATGAGCTAGAGGACAAAATCTACAGGTAGGCACTTCGCAAAAAACACCTCCTGTTTTCTTTAAAAAATGTGGATGTGTCCACGTTGCGCTTTGGGGCGTTTCCTGTCGCGGGCGCTAGGCCTACCCACACAAGTGAGGTATCATTTTTATCGGGAGACTTGGGGGAACGCTGGGTGGAAGGAAATTTGTGGCTCCTCTCAGATTCCAGAACTTTCTGCCACAGAAATGTGAGGAACATGTGTTTTTTTAGCCAAATTTTGAGGTTTGCAAAGGATTCTGGGTAGCAGAACCTGGTCCGAGTCCCGCAAGTCACCCCATCTTGGATTCCCCTAGGTCTCTAGTTTTCAGCAATGCACAGGTTTGGTAGGTTTTCGTAGGTGCCGGCTGAGCTAGAGGCCAAAATCTACAGGTAGGCACTTCGCAAAAAACACCTCTGTTTTCTGTCAAAAATGTGGATGTGTCCACGTTGCGCTTTGGGGCGTTTCCTGTCGCGGGCGCTAGGCCTACTCACACAAGTGAGGTATCATTTTTATCGGGAGACTTGGGGGAACGCTGGGTGGAAGGAAATTTGTGGCTCCTCTCAGATTCCAGAACTTTCTGCCACAGAAATGTGAGGAACATGTGTTTTTTTAGCCAAATTTTGAGGTTTGCAAAGGATTCTGGGTAACAGAACCTGGTCCGAGCCCCGCAAGTCACCCCATCTTGGATTCCCCTAGGTCTCTAGCTTTCAGAAATGCACAGGTTTGGTAGGTTTTCCTAGGTGCCGGCTGAGCTAGAGGACAAAATCTACAGGTAGGCACTTCGCAAAAAACACCTCCTGTTTTCTTTAAAAAATTTGGATGTGTCCACGTTGCACTTTGGGGCTTTGTCTGTCGCGGGCGCTAGGCCTACCCACACAAGTGAGGTATCATTTGTATCGGGAGACTTGGGGGAACGCTGGGTGGAAGGAAATTTGTGGCTCCTCTCAGATTCCAGAACTTTCTGCCTCAGAAATGTGAGGAACATGTGTTTTATTAGCCAAATTTTGAGGTTTGCAAAGGATTCTGGGTAACAGAACCTGGTCCGAGCCCCGCAAGTCACCCCATCTTGGATTCCCCTAGGTCTCTAGTTTTCAGCAATGCACAGGTTTGGTAGGTTTTCCTAGGTGCCGGCTGAGCTAGAGGCCAAAATCTACAGGTAGGCACTTCGCAAAAAACACCTCTGTTTTCTTTCAAAAATTTGGATGTGTTCACGTTGCGCTTTGGGGCGTTTCCTGTCGCGGGCGCTAGGCCTACCCACACAAGTGAGGTATCATTTTTATCGGGAGACTTGGGGGAACGCTGGGTGGAAGGAAATTTGTGGCTCCTCTCAGATTCCAGAACTTTCTGCCACAGAAATGTGAGGAACATGTGATTTTTTTTAGCCAAATTTTGAGGTTTGCAAAGGATTCTGGGTAACAGAACCTGGTCCGAGCCCCGCAAGTCACCCCTCCTTGGATTCCCCTAGGTCTCTAGTTTTCAGAAATGCACAGGTTTGGTAGGTTTCCCTAGGTGCCGGCTGAGCTAGAGGCCAAAATCTACAGGTAGGCACTTCGCAAAAAACACCTCTGTTTTGTTTCAAAAATTTGGATGTGTTCATGTTGCGCTTTGGGGCGTTTCCTGTCGTGGGCGCTAGGCCTACCCACACAAGTGAGGTATCATTTTTAACGGGAGACTTGGGGGAACGCTGGGTGGAAGGAAATTTGTGGCTCCTCTCAGATTCCAGAACTTTCTGCCACAGAAATGTGAGGAACATGTGATTTTTTTTAGCCAAATTTTGAGGTTTGCAAAGGATTCTGGGTAACAGAACCTGGTCCGAGCCCCGCAAGTCACCCCTCCTTGTATTCCCCTAGGTCTCTAGTTTTCAGAAAAGCACAGGTTTGGTAGGTTTCCCTAGGTGCCGGCTGAGCTAGAGGCCAAAATCTACAGGTAGGCACTTCGCAAAAAACACCTCTGTTTTCTTTCAAAAATGTGGATGTGTCCACGTTGCGATTTGGGGCGTTAACTGTCGCGGGCGCTAGGCCTACCCACACAAGTGAGGTATCATTTTTATCGGGAGACTTGGGGGAACGCTGGGTGGAAGGAAATTTGTGGCTCCTCTCAGATTCCAGAACTTTCTGCCACAGAAATGTGAGGAACATGTGTTTTTTTAGCCAAATTTTGAGGTTTGCAAAGGATTCTGGGTAACAGAACCTGGTCCGAGCACCGCAAGTCACCCCATCTTGGATTCCCCTAGGTCTCTAGTTTTCAGAAATACACAGGTTTGGTAGGTTTCCCTAGGTGCCGGCTGAGCTAGAGGCCAAAATCTACAGGTAGGCACTTCTCAAAAAACACCTCTGTTTTCTTTCAAAAATTTGGATGTGTTCATGTTGCACTTTGGGGCGTTTCCTGTCGTGGGCGCTAGGCCTACCCACACAAGTGAGGTATCATTTTTAACGGGAGACTTGGGGGAACGCTGGGTGGAAGGAAATTTGTGGCTCCTCTCAGATTCCAGAACTTTCTGCCACAGAAATGTGAGGAACTTGTGATTTTTTTTAGCCAAATTTTGAGGTTTGCAAAGGATTCTGGGTAACAGAACCTGGTCCGAGCCCCGCAAGTCACCCCTCCTTGTATTCCCCTAGGTCTCTAGTTTTCAGAAATGCACAGGTTTGGTAGGTTTCCCTAGGTGCCGGCTGAGCTAGAGGCCAAAATCTACAGGTAGGCACTTCGCAAAAAACACCTCTGTTTTCTTTAAAAAATGTGGATGTGTCCACGTTGCGCTTTGGGGCATTTACTGTCGCGGGCGCTAGGCCTACCCACACAAGTGAGGTATCATTTTTATCGGGAGACTTGGGGGAACGCTGGGTGGAAGGAAATTTGTGGCTCCTATCAGATTCCAGAACTTTCTGCCACAGAAATGTGAGGAACATGTGATTTTTTTTAGCCAAATTTTGAGGTTTGCAAAGGATTCTGGGTAACAGAACCTGGTCCGAGCACCGCAAGTCACCCCATCTTGGATTCCCCTAGGTCTCTAGTTTTCAGAAATACACAGGTTTGGTAGGTTTCCCTAGGTGCCGGCTGAGCTAGAGGCCAAAATCTACAGGTAGGCACTTCTCAAAAAACACCTCTGTTTTCTTTCAAAAATTTGGATGTGTTCATGTTGCACTTTGGGGCGTTTCCTGTCATGGGCGCTAGGCCTACCCACACAAGTGAGGTATCATTTTTAACGGGAGACTTGGGGGAACGCTGGGTGGAAGGAAATTTGTGGCTCCTCTCAGATTCCAGAACTTTCTGCCACAGAAATGTGAGGAACTTGTGATTTTTTTTAGCCAAATTTTGAGGTTTGCAAAGGATTCTGGGTAACAGAACCTGGTCCGAGCCCCGCAAGTCACCCCTCCTTGTATTCCCCTAGGTCTCTAGTTTTCAGAAATGCACAGGTTTGGTAGGTTTCCCTAGGTGCCGGCTGAGCTAGAGGCCAAAATCTACAGGTAGGCACTTCGCAAAAAACACCTCTGTTTTCTTTAAAAAATGTGGATGTGTCCACGTTGCGCTTTGGGGCATTTACTGTCGCGGGCGCTAGGCCTACCCACACAAGTGAGGTATCATTTTTATCGGGAGACTTGGGGGAACGCTGGGTGGAAGGAAATTTGTGGCTCCTCTCAGATTCCAGAACTTTCTGCCACAGAAATGTGAGGAACATGTGATTTTTTTTAGCCAAATTTTGAGGTTTGCAAAGGATTCTGGGTAACAGAACCTGGTCCGAGCCCCGCAAGTCACCCCTCCTTGTATTCCCCTAGGTCTCTAGTTTTCAGAAATGCACAGGTTTGGTAGGTTTCCCTAGGTGCCGGCTGAGCTAGAGGCCAAAATCTACAGGTAGGCACTTCGCAAAAAACACCTCTGTTTTCTTTCAAAAATGTGGATGTGTCCACGTTGCGATTTGGGGCGTTAACTGTCGCGGGCGCTAGGCCTACCCACACAAGTGAGGTATCATTTTTATCGGGAGACTTGGGGGAACGCTGGGTGGAAGGAAATTTGTGGCTCCTCTCAGATTCCAGAACTTTCTGCCACAGAAATGTGAGGAACATGTGTTTTTTTTTAGCCAAATTTTGAGGTTTGCAAAGGATTCTGGGTAACAGAACCTGGTCCGAGCCCCGCAAGTCACCCCTCCTTGGATTCCCCTAGGTCTCTGGTTTTCAGAAATGCACAGGTTTGGTGGGTTTCCCTAGGTGCCGGCTGAGCTAGAGGCCAAAATCTACAGGTAGGCACTTCGCAAAAAACACCTCTGTTTTCTTTCAAAAATGTGGATGTGTCCACGTTGCGCTTTGGGGCGTTTCCTGTCGCGGGCGCTACGCCTACCCACACAAGTGTGGTATCATTTTTATCGGGAGACTTGGGGGAACGCTGGGTGGAAGGAAATTTGTGGCTCCTCTCAGATTCCAGAACTTTCTGTCACAGAAATGTGAGGAACATGTGTTTTTTTAGCCAAATTTTGAGGTTTGCAAAGGATTCTGGGTAGCAGAACCTGGTCCGAGCCCCGCAAGTCACCCCATCTTGGATTCCCCTAGGTCTCTAGTTTTCAGAAATGCACAGGTTTGGTAGGTTTCCCTAGGTGCCGGCTGAGCTAGAGGCCAAAATCTACAGGTAGGCACTTCTCAAAAAACACCTCTGTTTTCTTTCAAAAATTTGGATGTGTTCATGTTGCACTTTGGGGCGTTTCCTGTCGTGGGCGCTAGGCCTACCCACACAAGTGAGGTATCATTTTTAACGGGAGACTTGGGGGAACGCTGGGTGGAAGGAAATTTGTGGCTCCTCTCAGATTCCAGAACTTTCTGCCACAGAAATGTGAGGAACTTGTGATTTTTTTTAGCCAAATTTTGAGGTTTGCTAAGGATTCTGGGTAACAGAACCTGGTCCGAGCCCCGCAAGTCACCCCTCCTTGTATTCCCCTAGGTCTCTAGTTGTCAGAAATGCACAGGTTTGGTAGGTTTCCCTAGGTGCCGGCTGAGCTAGAGGCCAAAATCTACAGGTAGGCACTTCGCAAAAAACACCTCTGTTTTCTTTAAAAAATGTGGAAGTGTCCACGTTGCGCTTTGGGGCATTTACTGTCGCGGGCGCTAGGCCTACCCACACAAGTGAGGTATCATTTTTATCGGGAGACTTGGGGGAACGCTGGGTGGAAGGAAATTTGTGGCTCCTCTCAGATTCCAGAACTTTCTGCCACAGAAATGTGAGGAACATGTGTTTTTTTAGCCAAATTTTGAGGTTTGCAAAGGATTCTGGGTAACAGAACCTGGTCCGAGCACCGCAAGTCACCCCATCTTCGATTCCCCTAGGTCTCTAGTTTTCAGAAATACACAGGTTTGGTAGGTTTCCCTAGGTGCCGGCTGAGCTAGAGGCCAAAATCTACAGGTAGGCACTTCGCAAAAAACACCTCTGTTTTCTTTCAAAAATTTGGATGTGTTCATGTTGCGCTTTGGGGCATTTCCTGTCGTGGGCGCTAGGTGTACCCACACAAGTGAGGTATCATTTTTATCGGGAGACTTGGGAGAACGCTGGGTGGAAGGAAATTTGTGGCTCCTCTCAGATTCCAGAAGTTTCTGCCACAGAAATATGAGGAACATGTGTTTTTTTAGCCAAATTTTGAGGTTTGCAAAGGATTCTGGGTAACAGAACCTGGTCCGAGCCCCGCAAGTCACCCCTCCTTGGATTCCCCTAGGTCTCTGGTTTTCAGAAATGCACAGGTTTGGTGGGTTTCCCTAGGTGCCGGCTGAGCTAGAGGCCAAAATCTACAGGTAGGCACTTCGCAAAAAACACCTCTGTTTTCTTTAAAAAATGTGGATGTGTCCACGTTGCGCTTTGGGGCGTTTCCTGTCGCGGGCGCTACGCCTACCCACACAAGTGTGGTATCATTTTTATCGGGAGACTTGGGGGAACGCTGGGTGGAAGGAAATTTGTGGCTCCTCTCAGATTCCAGAACTTTCTGCCACAGAAATGTGAGGAACATGTGTTTTTTTAGCCAAATTTTGAGGTTTGCAAAGGATTCTGGGTAACAGAACCTGGTCCGAGCCCCGCAAGTCACCCCATCTTGGATTCCCCTAGGTCTCTAGTTTTCAGAAATGCACAGGTTTGGTAGGTTTTCCTAGGTGCTGGCTGAGCTAGAGGACAAAATCTACAGGTAGGCACTTCGCAAAAAACACCTCCTGTTTTCTTTCAAAAATTTGGATGTGTCCACGTTGCACTTTGGGGCTTTGTCTGTCGCGGGCGCTAGGCCTACCCACACAAGTGAGGTATCATTTGTATCGGGAGACTTGGGGGAACGCTGGGTGGAAGGAAATTTGTGGCTCCTCTCAGATTCCAGAACTTTCTGCCTCAGAAATGTGAGGAACATGTGTTTTATTAGCCAAATTTTGAGGTTTGCAAAGGATTCTGGGTAACAGAACCTGGTCCGAGCCCGCAAGTCACCCCATCTTGGATTCCCCTAGGTCTCTAGTTTTCAGCAATGCACAGGTTTGGTAGGTTTTCCTAGGTGCCGGCTGAGCTAGAGGCCAAAATCTACAGGTAGGCACTTCGCAAAAAACACCTCTGTTTTCTTTAAAAAATTTGGATGTGTTCATGTTGCGCTTTGGGGCGTTTCCTGTCGTGGGCGCTAGGCCTACCCACACAAGTGAGGTATCATTTTTATCGGGAGACTTGGGGGAACGCTGGGTGGAAGGAAATTTGTGGCTCCTCTCAGATTCCAGAACTTTCTGCCACAGAAATGTGAGGAACATGTGATTTTTTTTTGCCAAATTTTGAGGTTTGCAAAGGATTCTGGGTAACAGAACCTGGTCCGAGCCCCGCAAGTCACCCCTCCTTGGATTCCCCTAGGTCTCTAGTTTTCAGAAATGCACAGGTTTGGTAGGTTTCCCTAGGTGCCGGCTGAGCTAGAGGCCAAAATCTACAGGTAGGCACTTCGCAAAAAACACCTCTGTTTTCTTTCAAAAATGTGGATGTGTCCACGTTGCGATTTGGGGCGTTAACTGTCGCGGGCGCTAGGCCTACCCACACAAGTGAGGTATCATTTTTATCGGGAGACTTGGGGGAACGCTGGGTGGAAGGAAATTTGTGGCTCCTCTCAGATTCCAGAACTTTCTGCCACAGAAATGTGAGGAACATGTGTTTTTTTAGCCAAATTTTGAGGTTTGCAAAGGATTCTGGGTAACAGAACCTGGTCCGAGCACCGCAAGTCACCCCATCTTGGATTCCCCTAGGTCTCTAGTTTTCAGAAATACACAGGTTTGGTAGGTTTCCCTAGGTGCCGGCTGAGCTAGAGGCCAAAATCTACAGGTAGGCACTTCTCAAAAAACACCTCTGTTTTCTTTCAAAAATTTGGATGTGTTCATGTTGCACTTTGGGGCGTTTCCTGTCGTGGGCGCTAGGCCTACCCACACAAGTGAGGTATCATTTTTAACGGGAGACTTGGGGGAACGCTGGGTGGAAGGAAATTTGTGGCTCCTCTCAGATTCCAGAACTTTCTGCCACAGAAATGTGAGGAACTTGTGATTTTTTTTAGCCAAATTTTGAGGTTTGCAAAGGATTCTGGGTAACAGAACCTGGTCCGAGCCCCACAAGTCACCCCTCCTTGTATTCCCCTAGGTCTCTAGTTTTCAGAAATGCACAGGTTTGGTAGGTTTCCCTAGGTGCCGGCTGAGCTAGAGGCCAAAATCTACAGGTAGGCACTTCGCAAAAAACACCTCTGTTTTCTTTAAAAAATGTGGATGTGTCCACGTTGCGCTTTGGGGCATTTACTGTCGCGGGCGCTAGGCCTACCCACACAAGTGAGGTATCATTTTTATCGGGAGACTTGGGGGAACGCTGGGTGGAAGGAAATTTGTGGCTCCTATCAGATTCCAGAACTTTCTGCCACAGAAATGTGAGGAACATGTGATTTTTTTTAGCCAAATTTTGAGGTTTGCAGAGGATTCTGGGTAACAGAACCTGGTCCGAGCCCCGCAAGTCACCCCTCCTTGGATTCCCCTAGGTCTCTAGTTTTCAGAAATGCACAGGTTTGGTAGGTTTCCCTAGGTGCCGGCTGAGCTAGAGGCCAAAATCTACAGGTAGGCACTTCGCAAAAAACACCTCTGTTTTCTTTAAAAAATGTGGATGTGTCCACGTTGCGCTTTGGGGCGTTTACTGTCGCGGGCGCTAGGCCTACCCACACAAGTGAGGTATCATTTTTATCGGGAGACTTGGGGGAACGCTGGGTGGAAGGAAATTTGTGGCTCCTCTCAGATTCCAGAACTTTCTGCCACAGAAATGTGAGGAACATGTGTTTTTTTAGCCAAATTTTGAGGTTTGCAAAGGATTCTGGGTAACAGAACCTGGTCCGAGCACCGCAAGTCACCCCATCTTGGATTCCCCTAGGTCTCTAGTTTTCAGAAATACACAGGTTTGGTAGGTTTCCCTAGGTGCCGGCTGAGCTAGAGGCCAAAATGTACAGGTAGGCACTTCTCAAAAAACACCTCTGTTTTCTTTCAAAAATGTGGATGTGTTCATGTTGCACTTTGGGGCGTTTCCTGTCATGGGCGCTAGGCCTACCCACACAAGTGAGGTATCATTTTTAACGGGAGACTTGGGGGAACGCTGGGTGGAAGGAAATTTGTGGCTCCTCTCAGATTCCAGAACTTTCTGCCACAGAAATGTGAGGAACTTGTGATTTTTTTTAGCCAAATTTTGAGGTTTGCAAAGGATTCTGGGTAACAGAACCTGGTCCGAGCACCGCAAGTCACCCCTCCTTGTATTCCCCTAGGTCTCTAGTTTTCAGAAATGCACAGGTTTGGTAGGTTTCCCTAGGTGCCGGCTGAGCTAGAGGCCAAAATCTACAGGTAGGCACTTCGCAAAAAACACCTCTGTTTTCTTTAAAAAATGTGGATGTGTCCACGTTGCGCTTTGGGGCATTTACTGTCGCGGGCGCTAGGCCTACCCACACAAGTGAGGTATCATTTTTATCGGGAGACTTGGGGGAACGCTGGGTGGAAGGAAATTTGTGGCTCCTCTCAGATTCCAGAACTTTCTGCCACAGAAATGTGAGGAACATGTGATTTTTTTTAGCCAAATTTTGAGGTTTGCAAAGGATTCTGGGTAACAGAACCTGGTCCGAGCCCCGCAAGTCACCCCTCCTTGGATTCCCCTAGGTCTCTAGTTTTCAGAAATGCACAGGTTTGGTAGGTTTCCCTAGGTGCCGGCTGAGCTAGAGGCCAAAATCTACAGGTAGGCACTTCGCAAAAAACACCTCTGTTTTGTTTAAAAAATTTGGATGTGTTCATGTTGCGCTTTGGGGCGTTTCCTGTCGTGGGCGCTAGGCCTACCCACACAAGTGAGGTATCATTTTTAACGGGAGACTTGGGGGAACGCTGGGTGGAAGGAAATTTGTGGCTCCTCTCAGATTCCAGAACTTTCTGCCACAGAAATGTGAGGAACATGTGATTTTTTTTAGCCAAATTTTGAGGTTTGCAAAGGATTCTGGGTAACAGAACCTGGTCCGAGCCCCGCAAGTCACCCCTCCTTGTATTCCCCTAGGTCTCTAGTTTTCAGAAATGCACAGGTTTGGTAGGTTTCCCTAGGTGCCGGCTGAGCTAGAGGCCAAAATCTACAGGTAGGCACTTCGCAAAAAACACCTCTGTTTTCATTCAAAAATGTGGATGTGTCCACGTTGCGATTTGGGGCGTTAACTGTCGCGGGCGCTAGGCCTACCCACACAAGTGAGGTATCATTTTTATCGGGAGACTTGGGGGAACGCTGGGTGGAAGGAAATTTGTGGCTCCTCTCAGATTCCAGAACTTTCTGCCACAGAAATGTGAGGAACATGTGTTTTTTTTTAGCCAAATTTTGAGGTTTGCAAAGGATTCTGGGTAACAGAACCTGGTCCGAGCCCCGCAAGTCACCCCAACTTGGATTCCCCTAGGTCTCTGGTTTTCAGAAATGCACAGGTTTTGTGGGTTTCCCTAGGTGCCGGCTGAGCTAGAGGCCAAAACCTACAGGTAGGCACTTCGCAAAAAACACCTCTGTTTTCTTTCAAAAATGTGGATGTGTCCACGTTGTGCTTTGGGGCGTTTCCTGTCGCGGGCGCTACGCCTACCCACACAAGTGTGGTATCATTTTTATCGGGAGACTTGGGGGAACGCTGGGTGGAAGGAAATTTGTGGCTCCTCTCAGATTCCAGAACTTTCTGTCACAGAAATGTGAGGAACATGTGTTTTTTTAGCCAAATTTTGAGGTTTGCAAAGGATTCTGGGTAGCAGAACCTGGTCCGAGCCCCGCAAGTCACCCCATCTTGGATTCCCCTAGGTCTCTAGTTTTCAGAAATGCACAGGTTTGGTAGGTTTCCCTAGGTGCCGGCTGAGCTAGAGGCCAAAATCTACAGGTAGGCACTTCTCAAAAAACACCTCTGTTTTCTTTCAAAAATTTGGATGTGTTCATGTTGCACTTTGGGGCGTTTCCTGTCGTGGGCGCTAGGCCTACCCACACAAGTGAGGTATCATTTTTAACGGGAGACTTGGGGGAACGCTGGGTGGAAGGAAATTTGTGGCTCCTCTCAGATTCCAGAACTTTCTGCCACAGAAATGTGAGGAACTTGTGATTTTTTTTAGCCAAATTTTGAGGTTTGCAAAGGATTCTGGGTAACAGAACCTGGTCCGAGCCCCGCAAGTCACCCCTCCTTGTATTCCCCTAGGTCTCTAGTTGTCAGAAATGCACAGGTTTGGTAGGTTTCCCTAGGTGCCGGCTGAGCTAGAGGCTAAAATCTACAGGTAGGCACTTCGCAAAAAACACCTCTGTTTTCTTTAAAAAATGTGGATGTGTCCACGTTGCGCTTTGGGGCATTTACTGTCGCGGGCGCTAGGCCTACCCACACAAGTGAGGTATCATTTTTATCGGGAGACTTGGGGGAACGCTGGGTGGAAGGAAATTTGTGGCTCCTCTCAGATTCCAGAACTTTCTGCCACAGAAATGTGAGGAACATGTGTTTTTTTAGCCAAATTTTGAGGTTTGCAAAGGATTCTGGGTAACAGAACCTGGTCCGAGCACCGCAAGTCACCCCATCTTGGATTCCCCTAGGTCTCTAGTTTTCAGAAATACACAGGTTTGGTAGGTTTCCCTAGGTGCCGGCTGAGCTAGAGGCCAAAATCTACAGGTAGGCACTTCGCAAAAAACACCTCTGTTTTCTTTCAAAAATTTGGATGTGTTCATGTTGCGCTTTGGGGCGTTTCCTGTCGTGGGCGCTAGGCGTACCCACACAAGTGAGGTATCATTTTTATCGGGAGACTTGGGAGAACGCTGGGTGGAAGGAATTTTGTGGCTCCTCTCAGATTCCAGAAGTTTCTGCCACAGAAATATGAGGAACATGTGTTTTTTTAGCCAAATTTTGAGGTTTGCAAAGGATTCTGGGTAACAGAACCGGGTCCGAGCCCCGCAAGTCACCCCTCCTTGGATTCCCCTAGGTCTCTGGTTTTCAGAAATGCACAGGTTTGGTGGGTTTCCCTAGGTGCCGGCTGAGCTAGAGGCCAAAATCTACAGGTAGGCACTTCGCAAAAAACACCTCTGTTTTCTTTAAAAAATGTGGATGTGTCCACGTTGCGCTTTGGGGCGTTTCCTGTCGCGGGCGCTACGCCTACCCACACAAGTGTGGTATCATTTTTATCGGGAGACTTGGGGGAACGCTGGGTGGAAGGAAATTTGTGGCTCCTCTCAGATTCCAGAACTTTCTGCCACAGAAATGTGAGGAACATGTGTTTTTTTAGCCAAATTTTGAGGTTTGCAAAGGATTCTGGGTAACAGAACCTGGTCCGAGCCCCGCAAGTCACCCCATCTTGGATTCCCCTAGGTCTCTAGCTTTAAGAAATGCACAGGTTTGGTAGGTTTTCCTAGGTGCTGGCTGAGCTAGAGGACAAAATCTACAGGTAGGCACTTCGCAAAAAACACCTCCTGTTTTCTTTCAAAAATTTGGATGTGTCCACGTTGCACTTTGGGGCTTTGTCTGTCGCGGGCGCTAGGCCTACCCACACAAGTGAGGTATCATTTGTATCGGGAGACTTGGGGGAACGCTGGGTGGAAGGAAATTTGTGGCTCCTCTCAGATTCCAGAACTTTCTGCCTCAGAAATGTGAGGAACATGTGTTTTATTAGCCAAATTTTGAGGTTTGCAAAGGATTCTGGGTAACAGAACCTGGTCCGAGCCCGCAAGTCACCCCATCTTGGATTCCCCTAGGTCTCTAGTTTTCAGCAATGCACAGGTTTGGTAGGTTTTCCTAGGTGCCGGCTGAGCTAGAGGCCAAAATCTACAGGTAGGCACTTCGCAAAAAACACCTCTGTTTTCTTTCAAAAATTTGGATGTGTTCATGTTGCGCTTTGGGGCGTTTCCTGTCGTGGGCGCTAGGCCTACCCACACAAGTGAGGTATCATTTTTATCGGGAGACTTGGGGGAACGCTGGGTGGAAGGAAATTTGTGGCTCCTCTCAGATTCCAGAACTTTCTGCCACAGAAATGTGAGGAACATGTGATTTTTTTTTGCCAAATTTTGAGGTTTGCAAAGGATTCTGGGTAACAGAACCTGGTCCGAGCCCCGCAAGTCACCCCTCCTTGGATTCCCCTAGGTCTCTAGTTTTCAGAAATGCACAGGTTTGGTAGGTTTCCCTAGGTGCCGGCTGAGCTAGAGGCCAAAATCTACAGGTAGGCACTTCGCAAAAAACACCTCTGTTTTGTTTCAAAAATTTGGATGTGTTCATGTTGCGCTTTGGGGCGTTTCCTGTCGTGGGCGCTAGGCCTACCCACACAAGTGAGGTATCATTTTTAACGGGAGACTTGGGGGAACGCTGGGTGGAAGGAAATTTGTGGCTCCTCTCAGATTCCAGAACTTTCTGCCACAGAAATGTGAGGAACATGTGATTTTTTTTAGCCAAATTTTGAGGTTTGCAAAGGATTCTGGGTAACAGAACCTGGTCCGAGCCCCGCAAGTCACCCCTCCTTGTATTCCCCTAGGTCTCTAGTTTTCAGAAAAGCACAGGTTTGGTAGGTTTCCCTAGGTGCCGGCTGAGCTAGAGGCCAAAATCTACAGGTAGGCACTTCGCAAAAAACACCTCTGTTTTCTTTCAAAAATGTGGATGTGTCCACGTTGCGATTTGGGGCGTTAACTGTCGCGGGCGCTAGGCCTACCCACACAAGTGAGGTATCATTTTTATCGGGAGACTTGGGGGAACGCTGGGTGGAAGGAAATTTGTGGCTCCTCTCAGATTCCAGAACTTTCTGCCACAGAAATGGGAGGAACATGTGTTTTTTAGCCAAATTTTGAGGTTTGCAAAGGATTCTGGGTAACAGAACCTGGTCCGAGCACCGCAGGTCACCCCATCTTGGATTCCCCTAGGTCTCTAGTTTTCAGAAATACACAGGTTTGGTAGGTTTCCCTAGGTGCCGGCTGAGCTAGAGGCCAAAATCTACAGGTAGGCACTTCGCAAAAAACACCTCTGTTTTCTTTCAAAAATTTGGATGTGTTCATGTTGCGCTTTGGGGCGTTTCCTGTCGTGGGCGCTAGGCCTACCCACACAAGTGAGGTATCATTTTTATCGGGAGACTTGGGGGAACGCTGGGTGGAAGGAAATTTGTGGCTCCTCTCAGATTCCAGAAGTTTCTGCCACAGAAATATGAGGAACATGTGTTTTTTTAGCCAAATTTTGAGGTTTGCAAAGGATTCTGGGTAACAGAACCTGGTCCGAGCCCCGCAAGTCACCCCATCTTGGATTCCCCTAGGTCTCTAGCTTTCAGAAATGCACAGGTTTGGTAGGTTTCCCTAGGTGCTGGATGAGCTAGAGGACAAAATCTACAGGTAGGCACTTCGCAAAAAACACCTCCTGTTTTCTTTCAAAAATGTGGATGTGTCCACGTTGCGCTTTGGGGCGTTTCCTGTCGCGGGCGCTAGGCCTACCCACACAAGTGAGGTATCATTTTTATCGGGAGACTTGGGGGAACGCTGGGTGGAAGGAAATTTGTGGCTCCTCTCAGATTCCAGAACTTTCTGCCACAGAAATGTGAGGAACATGTGTTTTTTTAGCCAAATTTTGAGGTTTGCAAAGGATTCTGGGTAGCAGAACCTGGTCCGAGTCCCGCAAGTCACCCCATCTTGGATTCCCCTAGGTCTCTAGTTTTCAGCAATGCACAGGTTTGGTAGGTTTTCCTAGGTGCCGGCTGAGCTAGAGGCCAAAATCTACAGGTAGGCACTTCGCAAAAAACACCTCTGTTTTCTGTCAAAAATGTGGATGTGTCCACGTTGCGCTTTGGGGCGTTTCCTGTCGCGGGCGCTAGGCCTACTCACACAAGTGAGGTATCATTTTTATCGGGAGACTTGGGGGAACGCTGGGTGGAAGGAAATTTGTGGCTCCTCTCAGATTCCAGAACTTTCTGCCACAGAAATGTGAGGAACATGTGTTTTTTTAGCCAAATTTTGAGGTTTGCAAAGGATTCTGGGTAGCAGAACCTGGTCCGAGTCCCGCAAGTCACCCCATCTTGGATTCCCCTAGGTCTCTAGTTTTCAGCAATGCACAGGTTTGGTAGGTTTTCCTAGGTGCCGGCTGAGCTAGAGGCCAAAATCTACAGGTAGGCACTTCGCAAAAAACACCTCTGTTTTCTGTCAAAAATGTGGATGTGTCCACGTTGCGCTTTGGGGCGTTTCCTGTCGCGGGCGCTAGGCCTACTCACACAAGTGAGGTATCATTTTTATCGGGAGACTTGGGGGAACGCTGGGTGGAAGGAAATTTGTGCCTTTTCTCAGATTTCAGAACTTTCTGCCTCAGAAATGTGAGGAACATGTGTTTTATTAGCCAAATTTTGAGGTTTGCAAAGGATTCTGGGTAACAGAACGTGGTCCGAGCACCGCAAGTCACCCCTCCTTGGATTCCCCTAGGTCTCTAGTTTTCAGAAATGCACAGGTTTGGTAGGTTTCCCTAGGTGCCGGCTGAGCTAGAGGCCAAAATCTACAGGTAGGCACTTCGCAAAAAACACCTCTGTTTTCTTTCAAAAATTTGGATGTGTTCATGTTGCTCTTTGGGGCGTTTCCTGTCGTGGGCGCTAGGCCTACCCACACAAGTGAGGTATCATTTTTATTGGGAGACTTGGGGGAACGCTGGGTGGAAGGAAATTTGTGGCTCCTATCAGATTCCAGAACTTTCTGCCACAGAAATGTGAGGAACATGTGATTTTTTTTAGCCAAATTTTGAGGTTTGCAAAGGATTCTGGGTAACAGAACCTGGTCCGAGCCCCGCAAGTCACCCCTCCTTGGATTCCCCTAGGTCTCTAGTTTTCAGAAATGCACAGGTTTGGTAGGTTTCCCTAGGTGCCGGCTGAGCTAGAGGCCAAAATCTACAGGTAGGCACTTCGCAAAAAACACCTCTGTTTTCTTTAAAAAATGTGGATGTGTCCACGTTGCGCTTTGGGGCGTTTACTGTCGCGGGCGCTAGGCCTACCCACACAAGTGAGGTATCATTTTTATCGGGAGACTTGGGGAAACGCTGGGTGGAAGGAAATTTGTGGCTCCTCTCAGATTCCAGAACTTTCTGCCACAGAAATGTGAGGAACATGTGTTTTTTTAGCCAAATTTTGAGGTTTGCAAAGGATTCTGGGTAACAGAACCTGGTCCGAGCACCGCAAGTCACCCCATCTTGGATTCCCCTAGGTCTCTAGTTTTCAGAAATACACAGGTTTGGTAGGTTTCCCTAGGTGCCGGCTGAGCTAGAGGCCAAAATCTACAGGTAGGCACTTCGCAAAAAACACCTCTGTTTTCTTTCAAAAATTTGGATGTGTTCATGTTGCGCTTTGGGGCGTTTCCTGTCGTGGGCGCTAGGCCTACCCACACAAGTGAGGTATCATTTTTATCGGGAGACTTGGGGGAACGCTGGGTGGAAGGAAATTTGTGGCACCTCTCAGATTCCAGAACTTTCTGCCACATAAATGTGAGGAACATGTGTTTTTTTAGCCAAATTTTGAGGTTTGCAAAGGATTCTGGGTAGCAGAACCTGGTCCGAGCCCCGCAAGTCACCCCATCTTGGATTCCCCTAGGTCTCTAGTTTTCAGCAATGCACAGGTTTGGTAGGTTTTCCTAGGTGCCGGCTGAGCTAGAGGCCAAAATCTACAGGTAGGCACTTCGCAAAAAACACCTCTGTTTTCTGTCAAAAATTTGGATGTGTCCACGTTGCGCTTTGGGGCGTTTCCTGTCGCGGGCGCTAGGCCTACTCACACAAGTGAGGTATCATTTTTATCGGGAGACTTGGGGGAACGCTGGGTGGAAGGAAATTTGTGCCTTTTCTCAGATTCCAGAACTTTCTGCCTCAGAAATGTGAGGAACATGTGTTTTATTAGCCAAATTCTGAGGTTTGCAAAGGATTCTGGGTAACAGAACCTGGTCCGAGCACCGCAAGTCACCCCATCTTGGATTCCCCTAGGTCTCTAGTTTTCAGAAATTCACAGGTTTGGTAGATTTCCCTAGGTGCCGGCTGAGCTAGAGGCCAAAATCTACAGGTAGACACTTCGCAAAAAACACCTCCTGTTTTCTTTCAAAAATTTGGATGTGTCCACGTTGCACTTTGGGGCGTTTCCTGTCGCGGGCGCTAGGCCTACCCACACAAGTGAGGTATCATTTGTATCGGGAGACTTGGGGGAACGCTGGGTGGAAGGAAATTTGTGGCTCCTCTCAGATTCCAGAACTTTCTGCCTCAGAAATGTGAGGAACATGTGTTTTATTAGCCAAATTTTGAGGTTTGCAAAGGATTCTGGGTAACAGAACCTGGTCCGAGCCCCGCAAGTCACCCCATCTTGGATTCCCCTAGGTCTATAGTTTTCAGCAATGCACAGGTTTGGTAGGTTTTCCTAGGTGCCGGCTGAGCTAGAGGCCAAAATCTACAGGTAGGCACTTCGCAAAAAACACCTCTGTTTTCTTTCAAAAATTTGGATGTGTTCATGTTGCGCTTTGGGGCGTTTCCTGTCGTGGGCGCTAGGCCTACCCACACAAGTGAGGTATAATTTTTATCGGGAGACTTGGGGGAACGCTGGGTGGAAGGAAATTTGTGGCTCCTCTCAGATTCCAGAACTTTCTGCCACAGAAATGTGAGGAACATGTGATTTTTTTTAGCCAAATTTTGAGGTTTGCAAAGGATTCTGGGTAACAGAACCTGGTCCGAGCCCCGCAAGTCACCCCTCCTTGGATTCCCCTAGGTCTCTAGTTTTCAGAAATGCACAGGTTTGGTAGGTTTCCCTAGGTGCCGGCTGAGCTAGAGGCCAAAATCTACAGGTAGGCACTTCGCAAAAAACACCTCTGTTTTGTTTCAAAAATTTGGATGTGTTCATGTTGCGCTTTGGGGCGTTTCCTGTCGTGGGCGCTAGGCCTACCCACACAAGTGAGGTATCATTTTTAACGGGAGACTTGGGGGAACGCTGGGTGGAAGGAAATTTGTGGCTCCTCTCAGATTCCAGAACTTTCTGCCACAGAAATGAGAGGAACATGTGATTTTTTTTAGCCAAATTTTGAGGTTTGCAAAGGATTCTGGGTAACAGAACCTGGTCCGAGCCCCGCAAGTCACCCCTCCTTGTATTCCCCTAGGTCTCTAGTTTTCAGAAATGCACAGGTTTGGTAGGTTTCCCTAGGTGCCGGCTGAGCTAGAGGCCAAAATCTACAGGTAGGCACTTCGCAAAAAACACCTCTGTTTTCTTTCAAAAATGTGGATGTGTCCACGTTGCGATTTGGGGCGTTTACTGTCGCGGGCGCTAGGCCTACCCACACAAGTGAGGTATCATTTTTATCGGGAGACTTGGGGGAACGCTGGGTGGAAGGAAATTTGTGGCTCCTCTCAGATTCCAGAACTTTCTGCCACAGAAATGTGAGGAACATGTGTTTTTTTAGCCAAATTTTGAGGTTTGCAAAGGATTCTGGGTAACAGAACCTGGTCCGAGCACCGCAAGTCACCCCATCTTGGATTCCCCTAGGTCTCTATCTTTCAGAAATGCACAGGTTTGGTAGGTTTCCCTAGGTGCCGGCTGAGCTAGAGGCCAAAATCTACAGGTAGGCACTTCGCAAAAAACACCTCTGTTTTCTTTCAAAAATTTGGATGTGTTCATGTTGCGCTTTGGGGCGTTTCCTGTCGTGGGCGCTAGGCCTACCCACACAAGTGAGGTATCATTTTTATCGGGAGACTTGGGGGAACGCTGGGTGGAAGGAAATTTGTGGCTCCTCTCAGATTCCAGAAGTTTCTGCCACAGAAATATGAGGAACCTGTGTTTTTTTAACCAAATTTTGAGGTTTGCAAAGGATTCTGGGTAACAGAACCTGGTCCGAGCCCCGCAAGTCACCCCATCTTGGATTCCCCTAGGTCTCTCGCTTTCAGAAATGCACAGGTTTGGTAGGTTTCCCTAGGTGCTGGATGAGCTAGAGGACAAAATCTACAGGTAGGCACTTCGCAAAAAACACCTCCTGTTTTCTTTAAAAAATGTGGATGTGTCCACGTTGCGCTTTGGGGCGTTTCCTGTCGCGGGCGCTAGGCCTACCCACACAAGTGAGGTATCATTTTTATCGGGAGACTTGGGGGAACGCTGGGTGGAAGGAAATTTGTGGCTCCTCTCAGATTCCAGAACTTTCTGCCACAGAAATGTGAGGAACATGTGTTTTTTTAGCCAAATTTTGAGGTTTGCAAAGGATTCTGGGTAGCAGAACCTGGTCCGAGTCCCGCAAGTCACCCCATCTTGGATTCCCCTAGGTATCTAGTTTTCAGCAATGCACAGGTTTGGTAGGTTTTCCTAGGTGCCGGCTGAGCTAGAGGCCAAAATCTACAGGTAGGCACTTCGCAAAAAACACCTCTGTTTTCTGTCAAAAATTTGGATGTGTCCACGTTGCGCTTTGGGGCGTTTCCTGTCGCGGGCGCTAGGCCTACTCACACAAGTGAGGTATCATTTTTATCGGGAGACTTGGGGGAACGCTGGGTGGAAGGAAATTTGTGCCTTTTCTCAGATTCCAGAACTTTCTGCCTCAGAAATGTGAGGAACATGTGTTTTATTAGCCAAATTTTGAGGTTTGCAAAGGATTCTGGGTAACAGAACGTGGTCCGAGCACCGCAAGTCACCCCATCTTGGATTCCCCTAGGTCTCTAGTTTTCAGAAATACACAGGTTTGGTAGGTTTCCCTAGGTGCCGGCTGAGCTAGAGGCCAAAATCTACAGGTAGGCACTTCGCAAAAAACACCTCTGTTTTCTTTCAAAAATTTGGATGTGTTCATGTTGCTCTTTGGGGCGTTTCCTGTCGTGGGCGCTAGGCCTACCCACACAAGTGAGGTATCATTTTTATCGGGAGACTTGGGGGAACGCTGGGTGGAAGGAAATTTGTGGCTCCTATCAGATTCCAGAACTTTCTGCCACAGAAATGTGAGGAACATGTGATTTTTTTTAGCCAAATTTTGAGGTTTGCAAAGGATTCTGGGTAACAGAACCTGGTCCGAGCCCCGCAAGTCACCCCTCCTTGGATTCCCCTAGGTCTCTAGTTTTCAGAAATGCACAGGTTTGGTAGGTTTCCCTAGGTGCCGGCTGAGCTAGAGGCCAAAATCTACAGGTAGGCACTTCGCAAAAAACACCTCTGTTTTCTTTCTAAAATGTGGATGTGTCCACGTTGCACTTTGGGGCGTTTACTGTCGCGGGCGCTAGGCCTACCCACACAAGTGAGGTATCATTTTTATCTGGAGACTTGGGGGAACGCTGGGTGGAAGGAAATTTGTGGCTCCTCTCAGATTCCAGAACTTTCTGCCACAGAAATGTGAGGAACATGTGTTTTTTTAGCCAAATTTTGAGGTTTGCAAAGGATTCTGGGTAACAGAACCTGGTCCGAGCACCGCAAGTCACCCCATCTTGGATTCCCCTAGGTCTCTAGTTTTCAGAAATACACAGGTTTGGTAGGTTTCCCTAGGTGCCGGCTGAGCTAGAGGCCAAAATCTACAGGTAGGCACTTCGCAAAAAACACCTCTGTTTTCTTTCAAAAATTTGGATGTGTTCATGTTGCGCTTTGGGGCGTTTCCTGTCGCGGGCGCTAGGCCTACCCACACAAGTGAGGTATCATTTTTATCGGGAGACTTGGGGGAACGCTGGGTGGAAGGAAATTTGTGGCTCCTCTCAGATTCCAGAAGTTTCTGCCACAGAAATATGAGGAACATGTGTTTTTTTAGCCAAATTTTGAGGTTTGCAAAGGATTCTGGGTAACAGAACCTGGTCCGAGCCCCGCAAGTCACCCCATCTTGGATTCCCCTAGGTCTCTAGCTTTCAGAAATGCACAGGTTTGGTAGGTATCCCTAGGTGCTGGCTGAGCTAGAGGACAAAATCTACAGGTAGGCACTTCGCAAAAAACACCTCCTGCTTTCTTTAAAAAATGTGGATGTGTCCACGTTGCGCTTTGGGGCGTTTCCTGTCGCGGGCGCTAGGCCTAACCACACAAGTGAGGTATCATTTTTATCGGGAGACTTGGGGGAACGCTGGGTGGAAGGAAATTTGTGGCTCCTCTCAGATTCCAGAACTTTCTGCCACAGAAATGTGAGGAACATGTGTTTTTTTAGCCACATTTTGAGGTTTGCAAAGGATTCTGGGTAGCAGAACCTGGTCCGAGCTCCGCAAGTCACCCCATCTTGGATTCCCCTAGGTCTCTAGTTTTCAGCAATGCACAGGTTTGGTAGGTTTTCCTAGGTGCCGGCTGAGCTAGAGGCCAAAATCTACAGGTAGGCACTTCGCAAAAAACACCTCTGTTTTCTGTCAAAAATTTGGATGTGTCCACGTTGCGCTTTGGGGCGTTTCCTGTCGCGGGCGCTAGGCCTACTCACACAAGTGAGGTATCATTTTTATCGGGAGACTTGGGGGAACGCTGGGTGGAAGGAAATTTGTGCCTTTTCTCAGATTCCAGAACTTTCTGCCTCAGAAATGTGAGGAACATGTGTTTTATTAGCCAAATTTTGAGGTTTGCAAAGGATTCTGTGTAACAGAACCTGGCCGAGCACCGCAAGTCACCCCATCTTGGATTCCCCTAGGTCTCTAGTTTTCAGAAATACACAGGTTTGGTAGGTTTCCCTAGGTGCCGGCTGAGCTAGAGGCCAAAATCTACAGGTAGGCACTTCGCAAAAAACACCTCTGTTTTCTTTCAAAAATTTGGATGTGTTCATGTTGCGCTTTGGGGCGTTTCCTGTCGTGGGCGCTAGGCCTACCCACACAAGTAAGGTATCTTTTTTATCGGGAGACTTGGGGGAACGCTGGGTGGAAGGAAATTTGTGGCTCCTCTCAGATTCCAGAACTTTCTGCCACAGAAATGTGAGGAACATGTGATTTTTTTTAGCCAAATTTTGAGGTTTGCAAAGGATTCTGGGTAACAGAACCTGGTCCGAGCCCCGCAAGTCACCCCTCCTTGGATTTCCCTACGTCTCTAGTTTTCAGGAATGCACAGGTTTGGTAGGTTTCCCTAGGTGCCGGCTGAGCTAGAGGCCAAAATCTACAGGTAGGCACTTCGCAAAAAACACCTCTGTTTTCTGTCAAAAATTTGGATGTGTCCACGTTGCGCTTTGGGGCGTTTCCTGTCGCGGGCGCTAGGCCTACTCACACAAGTGAGGTATCATTTTTATCGGGAGACTTGGGGGAACGCTGGGTGGAAGGAAATTTGTGCCTTTTCTCAGATTCCAGAACTTTCTGCCTCAGAAATGTGAGGAACATGTGTTTTATTAGCCAAATTTTGAGGTTTGCAAAGGATTCTGGGTAACAGAACCTGGTCCGAGCACCGCAAGTCACCCCATCTTGGATTCCCCTAGGTCTCTAGTTTTCAGAAATACACAGGTTTGGTAGGTTTCCCTAGGTGCCGGCTGAGCTAGAGGCCAAAATCTACAGGTAGGCACTTCGCAAAAAACATCCCTGTTTTCTTTCAAAAATTTGGATGTGTTCATGTTGCGCTTTGGGGCGTTTCCTGTCGTGGGCGCTAGGCCTACCCACACAAGTGAGGTATCATTTTTATCGGGAGACTTGGGGGAACGCTGGGTGGAAGGAAATTTGTGGCTCCTCTCAGATTCCAGAACTTTCTGCCACAGAAATGAGAGGAACATGTGATTTTTTTTAGCCAAATGTTGAGGTTTGCAAAGGATTCTGGGTAACAGAACCTGGTCCGAGCCCCGCAAGTCACCCCTCCTTGGATTTCCCTAGGTCTCTAGTTTTCAGAAATGCACAGGTTTGGTAGGTTTCCCTAGGTGCCGGCTGAGCTAGAGGCCAAAATCTACAGGTAGGCACTTCGCAAAAAACACCTCTGTTTTCTTTCAAAAATTTGGATGTGTTCATGTTGCGCTTTGGGGCGTTTCCTGTCGTGGGCGCTAGGCCTACCCACACAAGTGAGGTATCATTTTTATCGGGAGACTTGGGGGAACGCTGGGTGGAAGGAAATTTGTGGCTCCTCTCAGATTCCAGAAGTTTCTGCCACAGAAATGTGAGGAACATGTGATTTTTTTTAGCCAAATTTTGAGGTTTGCAAAGGATTCTGGGTAACAGAACCTGGTCCGAGCCCCTCAAGTCAGCCCTCCTTGGATTCCCCTAGGTCTCTTGTTTTCAGAAATGCACAGGTTTGGTAGGTTTCCATAGGTGTCGGCTGAGCTAGAGGACAAAATCTACAGGTAGGCACTTCGCAAAAAACACCTCCTGTTTTCTTTAAAAAATGTGGATGTGTCCACGTTGCGCTTTGGGGTGTTTCCTGTCGCGGGCGCTAGCCCTACCCACAGAAGTGAGGTATCATTTTTATCGGGAGACTTGGGGGAACGCTGGGTGGAAGGAAATTTGTGGCTCCTCTCAGATTCCAGAACTTTCTGCCACAGAAATGTGAGGAACATGTGTTTTTTTAGCCAAATTTTGAGGTTTGCAAAGGATTCTGGGTAACAGAACCTGGTCCGAGCCCCGCAAGTCACCCCATCTTGGATTCCCCTAGGTCTCTAGTTTTCAGAAATGCACAGGTTTGGTAGGTTTCCATAGGTGCCGGCTGAGCTAGAGGCCAAAATCTACAGGTAGACACTTCGCAAAAAACACCTCTGTTTTCTTTCAAAAATTTGGATGTGTCCACGTTGCGCTTTGGGGCGTTTCCTGTCACGGGCGCTAGGCCTACCGACACAAGTGAGGTATCATTTTTATCGGGAGACTTGGGGGAACACTGGGTGGAAGGAAATTTGTGCCTCCTCGCAGATTCCAGAACTTTCTGCCACAGAAATATGAGGAACATGTGTTTTTTTTTGCCAAATTTTGAGGTTTGCAAAGGATTCTGGGTAACAGAACCTGGTCCGAGCCCCGCAAGTCACCCCTCATTGGATTCCCCTAGGTCTCTAGTTTTCAGAAATGCACATGTTTGGTAGGTTTCCCTAGTTGCCGGCTGAGCTAGAGGACAAAATCTACAGGTAGGCACTTCGCAAAAAACACCTCCTGTTTTCTTTCAAAAATGTGGATGTGTCCACATTGCGCTTTGGGGCGTGGCCTGTCGCGGGCGCTAGGCCTACCCACACAAGTGAGGTACCATTTTCATTGGGAGACTTGGGGGAACGCTGGGTGGAAGGAAATTTGTGGCTCCTCTCAGATTCCAGAACTTTCTGCCACAGAAATGTGAGGAACATGTGTTTTTTAAGCCAAATTTTGAGGTTTGCAAAGGATTCTGGGTAACAGAACCTGGTCAGAGCCCCGCAAGTCACCCCATCTTGGATTCCCCTAGGTCTCTAGTTTTCAAAAATGAACAGGTTTGGTAGGTTTCCCTAGGTGCCGGCTGAGCTAGAGGCCAAAATCTACAGTTAGGCATTTCGCAAAAAACACCTCTGTTTTCTTTCAAAAATTTGGATGTGTCCACGTTGCGCTTTGGGGCGTTTCCTGTCGCGGGCGCTAGGCCTACCCACACAAGTGAGGTGTCATTTTTATCGGGAGACTTGGGGGAACGATGGGTGGAAGGAAATTCGTGGCTCCTCTCAGATTCCAGAACTTTCTGCCACAGAAATGTGAGGAACATGTGATTTTTTTTAGCCAAATTTTGAGGTTTGCAAAGGATTCTGGGTAACAGAACCTGGTCCGAGCCCAGCAAGTCACCCCTCCTTGGATTCCCCTAGGTCTCTAGTTTTCAGAAATGCACAGGTTTGGTAGGTTTCCCTAGGTGCCGGCTGAGCTAGAGGACAAAATCTACAGGTAGGCACTTCTCAAAAAACACCTCCTGTTTTCTTTAAAAAATGTGGATGTGTCCATGTTGCGCTTTGGGGCGTTTCCTGACGCGGGCGCTAGGCCTACCCACACAAGTCAGGTATCATTTTTATCGGGAGACTTGGGGGAACGCTGGGTGGAAGGAAATTTGTGGCTCCTCTCAGATTCCAGAACTTTCTGCCTCAGAAATGTGAGGAACATGTGTTTTTTTAGCCAAATTTTGAGGTTTGCAAAGGATTCTGGGTAACAGAACCTGGTCCGAGCACCGCAAGTCACCCCATCTTGGATTCCCCTAGGTCTCTAGTTTTCAGAAATACACAGGTTTGGTAAGTTTCCCTAGGTGCCGGCTGAGCTAGAGGCCAAAATCTACAGGTAGGCACTTCGCAAAAAACACCTCTGTTTTCTTTAAAAAATTTTGATGTGTTCATGTTGCGCTTTGGGGCGTTTCCTGTCGTGGGCGCTAGGCCTACCCACACAAGTGAGGTATCATTTTTATCGGGAGACTTGGGGGAACACTGGGTGGAAGGAAATTTGTACCTCCTCTCAGATTCCAGAACTTTCTGCCACAGAAATATGAGGAACATGTGTTTTTTTTAGCCAAATTTTGAGGTTTGCAAAGGATTCTGGGTAACAGAACCTGGTCCGAGCCCCGCAAGTCACCCCTCATTGGATTCCCCTACGTCTCTAGTTTTCAGAAATGCACATGTTTGGTACGTTTCCCTAGGTGCCGGCTGAGCTAGAGGACAAAATCTACAGGTAGACACTTCGCAAAAAACACCTCCTGTTTTCTTTCAAAAATTTGGATGTATCCACGTTGCGCTTTGGGGCATTTCCTGTCGCGGGCGCTAGGCCTACCCACACAAGTGAGGTACCATTTTCATCGGGAGACTTGGGGGAACGCTGGGTGGAAGGAAATTTGTGCCTTTTCTCAGATTCCAGAACTTTCTGCCTCAGAAATGTGAGGAACATGTGTTTTATTAGCCAAATTCTGAGGTTTGCAAAGGATTCTGGGTAACAGAACCTGGTCCGAGCACCGCAAGTCACCCCATCTTGGATTCCCCTAGGTCTCTAGTTTTCAGCAATGCACAGGTTTGGTAGGTTTTCCTAGGTGCCGGCTGAGCTAGAGGCCAAAATCTACAGGTAGGCACTTCGCAAAAAACACCTCTGTTTTCTGTCAAAAATTTGGATGTGTCCACGTTGCGCTTTGGGGCGTTTCCTGTCGTGGGCGCTAGGCCTACCCACACAAGTGAGGTATCATTTTTATCGGGAGATTTGGGGGAACACTGGGTGGAAGGAAATTTGTACCTCCTCACAGATTCCAGAACTTTTTGCCACAAAAATGTGAGGAACATGTGTTATTTTAGCCAAATTTTGAGGTTTGCAAAGGATTCTGGGTAGCAGAACCTGGTCCGAGCCCCGCAAGTCACCCCATCTTGGATTCCCCTAGGTCTCTAGTTTTCAGCAATGCACAGGTTTGGTAGGTTTTCCTAGGTGCCGGCTGAGCTAGAGGCCAAAATCTACAGGTAGGCACTTCGCAAAAAACACCTCTGTTTTCTGTCAAAAATTTGGATGTGTCCACGTTGCGCTTTGGGGCGTTTCCTGTCACGGGCGCTAGGCCTACTCACACAAGTGAGGTATCATTTTTATCGGCAGACTTGGGGGAACGCTGGGTGGAAGGAAATTTGTGGCTCCTCTCAGATTCCAGATCATTCTGCCACAGAAATGTGAGGAACATGTGCTATTTTAGCAAAATTTTGAGGTTTGCAAAGGATTCTGGGTAACAGAACCTGGTCCGAGCACCGCAAGTCACCCCATCTTGGATTTCCCTAGGTCTCTAGTTTTCAGAAATACACAGGTTTGGTAGGTTTCCCTAGGTGCCGGCTGATCTAGAGGCCAAAATCTACAGGTAGGCACTTCGCAAAAAACACCTCTGTTTTCTTTCAAAAATTTGGATGTGTACATGTTGCGCTTTGGGGCGTTTCCTGTCGTGGGCGCTAGGCCTACCCACACAAGTCAGGTATCATTTTTATCGGGAGACTTGGGGGAACGCTGTGTGGAAGGAAATTTGTGGCTCCTCTCAGATTCCAGAACTTTCTGCCACAGAAATGTGAGGAACATGTGATTTTTTTTAGCCAAATTTTGAGGTTTGCAAAGGATTCTGGGTAACAGAACCTGGTCCGAGCACCGCAAGTCACCCCATCTTGGATTCCCCTAGGTCTCTAGTTTTCAGAAATACACAGGTTTGGTAAGTTTCCCTAGGTGCCGGCTGAGCTAGAGGCCAAAATCTACAGGTAGGCCCTTCGCAAAAAACACCTCTGTTTTCTTTAAAAAATTTGGATGTGTTCATGTTGCGCTTTGGGGCGTTTCCTGTCGTGGGCGCTAGGCCTACCCACACAAGTGAGGTATCATTTTTATCGGGAGATTTGGGGGAACACTGGGTGGAAGGAAATTTGTACCTCCTCTCAGATTCCAGAACTTTCTGCCACAGAAATATGAGGAACATGTGTTTTTTTTAGCCAAATTTTGAGGTTTGCAAAGGATTCTGGGTAACAGAACCTGGTCCGAGCCCCGCAAGTCACCCCTCATTGGATTCCCCTACGTCTCTAGTTTTCAGAAATGCACATGTTTGGTAGGTTTCCCTAGGTGCCGGCTGAGCTAGAGGACAAAATCTACAGGTAGACACTTCGCAAAAAACACCTCCTGTTTTCTTTAAAAAATTTGGATGTGTCCATGTTGCGCTTTGGGGCGTTTCCTGTCGCGGGCGCTAGGCCTACCCACACAAGTGAGGTACCATTTTCATCGGGAGACTTCGGGGAACGCTGGGTGGAAGGAAATTTGTGGCTCCTCACAGATTCCAGAACTTTCTGCCACAAAAATGTGAGGAACATGTGTTTTTTTAGCCAAATTTTGAGGTTTGCAAAGGATTCTGGGTAGCAGAACCTGGTCCGAGCCCCGCAAGTCACCCCATCTTGGATTCCCCTAGGTCTCTAGTTTTCAGCAATGCACAGGTTTGGTAGGTTTTCCTAGGTGCCGGCTGAGCTAGAGGCCAAAATCTACAGGTAGGCACTTCGCAAAAAACACCTCTGTTTTCTGTCAAAAATTTGGATGTGTCCACGTTGCGCTTTGGGGTGTTTCCTGTCACGGGCGCTAGGCCTACTCACACAAGTGAGGTATCATTTTTATCGGCAGACTTGGGGGAATGCTGGGTGGAAGGAAATTTGTGGCTCCTCTCAGATTCCAGAACATTCTGCCACAGAAATGTGAGGAACATGTGTTATTTTAGCCAAATTTTGAGGTTTGCAAAGGATTCTGGGTAACAGAACCTGGTCCGAGCACTGCAAGTCACCCCATCTTGGATTTCCCTAGGTCTCTAGTTTTCAGAAATACACAGGTTTGGTAGGTTTCCCTAGGTGCCGGCTGATCTAGAGGCCAAAATCTACAGGTAGGCACTTCGCAAAAAACACCTCTGTTTTCTTTCAAAAATTTGGATGTGTACATGTTGCGCTTTGGGGCGTTTCCTGTCGTGGGCGCTAGGCCTACCCACACAAGTCAGGTATAATTTTTATCGGGAGACTTGGGGGAACGCTGTGTGGAAGGAAATTTGTGGCTCCTCTCAGATTCCAGAACTTTCTGCCACAGAAATGTGAGGAACATGTGATTTTTTTTAGCCAAATTTTGAGGTTTGCAAAGGATTCTGGGTAACAGAACCTGGTCCGAGCCCCGCAAGTCACCCCTCCTTGGATTCCCCTAGGTCTCTAGTTTTCAGAAATGCACAGGTTTGGTAGGTTTCCCTAGGTGCCGGCTGAGCTAGAGGCCAAAATCTACAGGTAGGCACTTCGCAAAAAACACCTCTGTTTTCTTTCAAAAATGTGGATGTGTCCACGTTGCGCTTTGGGGCGTTTCCTGTCGTGGGCGCTAGGCCTACCCACACAAGTGAGGTATCATTTTTATCGGGAGACTTGGGGGAACGCTGGGTGGAAGGAAATTTGTGGCACCTCTCAGATTCCAGAACTTTCTGCCACATAAATGTGAGGAACATGTGTTTTTTTAGCCAAATTTTGAGGTTTGCAAAGGATTCTGGGTAGCAGAACCTGGTCCGAGCCCCGCAAGTCACCCCATCTTGGATTCCCCTAGGTCTCTAGTTTTCAGCAATGCACAGGTTTGGTAGGTTTTCCTAGGTGCCGGCTGAGCTAGAGGCCAAAATCTACAGGTAGGCACTTCGCAAAAAACACCTCTGTTTTCTGTCAAAAATTTGGATGTGTCCACGTTGCGCTTTGGGGCGTTTCCTGTCGCGGGCGCTAGGCCTACTCACACAAGTGAGGTATCATTTTTATCGGGAGACTTGGGGGAACGCTGGGTGGAAGGAAATTTGTGCCTTTTCTCAGATTCCAGAACTTTCTGCCTCAGAAATGTGAGGAACATGTGTTTTATTAGCCAAATTCTGAGGTTTGCAAAGGATTCTGGGTAACAGAACCTGGTCCGAGCACCGCAAGTCACCCCATCTTGGATTCCCCTAGGTCTCTAGTTTTCAGAAATACACAGGTTTGGTAGATTTCCCTAGGTGCCGGCTGAGCTAGAGGCCAAAATCTACAGGTAGACACTTCGCAAAAAACACCTCCTGTTTTCTTTCAAAAATTTGGATGTGTCCACGTTGCACTTTGGGGCGTTTCCTGTCACGGGCGCTAGGCCTACCCACACAAGTGAGGTATCATTTGTATCGGGAGACTTGGGGGAACGCTGGGTGGAAGGAAATTTGTGGCTCCTCTCAGATTCCAGAACTTTCTGCCTCAGAAATGTGAGGAACATGTGTTTTATTAGCCAAATTTTGAGGTTTGCAAAGGATTCTGGGTAACAGAACCTGGTCCGAGCCCCGCAAGTCACCCCATCTTGGATTCCCCTAGGTCTCTAGTTTTCAGCAATGCACAGGTTTGGTAGGTTTTCCTAGGTGCCGGCTGAGCTAGAGGCCAAAATCTACAGGTAGGCACTTCGCAAAAAACACCTCTGTTTTCTTTCAAAAATTTGGATGTGTTCATGTTGCGCTTTGGGGCGTTTCCTGTCGTGGGCGCTAGGCCTACCCACACAAGTGAGGTATAATTTTTATCGGGAGACTTGGGGGAACGCTGGGTGGAAGGAAATTTGTGGCTCCTATCAGATTCCAGAACTTTCTGCCACAGAAATGTGAGGAACATGTGATTTTTTTTAGCCAAATTTTGAGGTTTGCAAAGGATTCTGGGTAACAGAACCTGGTCCGAGCCCCGCAAGTCACCCCTCCTTGGATTCCCCTAGGTCTCTAGTTTTCAGAAATGCACAGGTTTGGTAGGTTTCCCTAGGTGCCGGCTGAGCTAGAGGCCAAAATCTACAGGTAGGCACTTCGCAAAAAACACCTCTGTTTTCTTTCTAAAATGTGGATGTGTCCACGTTGCACTTTGGGGCGTTTACTGTCGCGGGCGCTAGGCCTACCCACACAAGTGAGGTATCATTTTTATCTGGAGACTTGGGGGAACGCTGGGTGGAAGGAAATTTGTGGCTCCTCTCAGATTCCAGAACTTTCTGCCACAGAAATGTGAGGAACATGTGATTTTTTTTAGCCAAATTTTGAGGTTTGCAAAGGATTCTGGGTAACAGAACCTGGTCCGAGCCCAGCAAGTCACCCCTCCTTGGATTCCCCTAGGTCTCTAGTTTTCAGAAATGCACAGGTTTGGTAGGTTTCCCTAGGTGCCGGCTGAGCTAGAGGACAAAATCTACAGGTAGGCACTTCTCAAAAAACACCTCCTGTTTTCTTTAAAAAATGTGGATGTGTCCATGTTGCGCTTTGGGGCGTTTCCTGACGCGGGCGCTAGGCCTACCCACACAAGTGAGGTATCATTTTTATCGGGAGACTTGGGGGAACGCTGGGTGGAAGGAAATTTGTGGCTCCTCTCAGATTCCAGAACTTTCTGCCTCAGAAATGTGAGGAACATGTGTTTTTTTAGCCAAATTTTGAGGTTTGCAAAGGATTCTGGGTAGCAGAACCTGGTCCGAGTCCCGCAAGTCACCCCATCTTGGATTCCCCTAGGTATCTAGTTTTCAGCAATGCACAGGTTTGGTAGGTTTCCCTAGGTGCCGGCTGAGCTAGAGGCCAAAATCTACAGGTAGGCACTTCGCAAAAAACACCTCTGTTTTCTTTCAAAAATTTGGATGTGTACATGTTGCGCTTTGGGGCGTTTCCTGTCGTGGGCGCTAGGCCTACCCACACAAGTCAGGTATAATTTTTATCGGGAGACTTGGGGGAACGCTGTGTGGAAGGAAATTTGTGGCTCCTCTCAGATTCCAGAACTTTCTGCCACAGAAATGTGAGGAACATGTGATTTTTTTTAGCCAAATTTTGAGGTTTGCAAAGGATTCTGGGTAACAGAACCTGGTCCGAGCCCCGCAAGTCACCCCTCCTTGGATTCCCCTAGGTCTCTAGTTTTCAGAAATGCACAGGTTTGGTAGGTTTCCCTAGGTACCGGCTGAGCTAGAGGCCAAAATCTACAGGTAGGCACTTCGCAAAAAACACCTCTGTTTTCTTTCAAAAATGTGGATGTGTCCACGTTGCGCTTTGGGGCGTTTCCTGTCGTGGGCGCTAGGCCTACCCACACAAGTGAGGTATCATTTTTATCGGGAGACTTGGGGGAACGCTGGGTGGAAGGAAATTTGTGGCACCTCTCAGATTCCAGAACTTTCTGCCACATAAATGTGAGGAACATGTGTTTTTTTAGCCAAATTTTGAGGTTTGCAAAGGATTCTGGGTAGCAGAACCTGGTCCGAGCCCCGCAAGTCACCCCATCTTGGATTCCCCTAGGTCTCTAGTTTTCAGCAATGCACAGGTTTGGTAGGTTTTCCTAGGTGCCGGCTGAGCTAGAGGCCAAAATCTACAGGTAGGCACTTCGCAAAAAACACCTCTGTTTTCTGTCAAAAATTTGGATGTGTCCACGTTGCGCTTTGGGGCGTTTCCTGTCGCGGGCGCTAGGCCTACTCACACAAGTGAGGTATCATTTTTATCGGGAGACTTGGGGGAACGCTGGGTGGAAGGAAATTTGTGCCTTTTCTCAGATTCCAGAACTTTCTGCCTCAGAAATGTGAGGAACATGTGTTTTATTAGCCAAATTCTGAGGTTTGCAAAGGATTCTGGGTAACAGAACCTGGTCCGAGCACCGCAAGTCACCCCATCTTGGATTCCCCTAGGTCTCTAGTTTTCAGAAATACACAGGTTTGGTAGATTTCCCTAGGTGCCGGCTGAGCTAGAGGCCAAAATCTACAGGTAGACACTTCGCAAAAAACACCTCCTGTTTTCTTTCAAAAATTTGGATGTGTCCACGTTGCACTTTGGGGCGTTTCCTGTCACGGGCGCTAGGCCTACCCACACAAGTGAGGTATCATTTGTATCGGGAGACTTGGGGGAACGCTGGGTGGAAGGAAATTTGTGGCTCCTCTCAGATTCCAGAACTTTCTGCCTCAGAAATGTGAGGAACATGTGTTTTATTAGCCAAATTTTGAGGTTTGCAAAGGATTCTGGGTAACAGAACCTGGTCCGAGCCCCGCAAGTCACCCCATCTTGGATTCCCCTAGGTCTCTAGTTTTCAGCAATGCACAGGTTTGGTAGGTTTTCCTAGGTGCCGGCTGAGCTAGAGGCCAAAATCTACAGGTAGGCACTTCGCAAAAAACACCTCTGTTTTCTTTCAAAAATTTGGATGTGTTCATGTTGCGCTTTGGGGCGTTTCCTGTCGTGGGCGCTAGGCCTACCCACACAAGTGAGGTATAATTTTTATCGGGAGACTTGGGGGAACGCTGGGTGGAAGGAAATTTGTGGCTCCTATCAGATTCCAGAACTTTCTGCCACAGAAATGTGAGGAACATGTGATTTTTTTTAGCCAAATTTTGAGGTTTGCAAAGGATTCTGGGTAACAGAACCTGGTCCGAGCCCCGCAAGTCACCCCTCCTTGGATTCCCCTAGGTCTCTAGTTTTCAGAAATGCACAGGTTTGGTAGGTTTCCCTAGGTGCCGGCTGAGCTAGAGGCCAAAATCTACAGGTAGGCACTTCGCAAAAAACACCTCTGTTTTCTTTCTAAAATGTGGATGTGTCCACGTTGCACTTTGGGGCGTTTACTGTCGCGGGCGCTAGGCCTACCCACACAAGTGAGGTATCATTTTTATCTGGAGACTTGGGGGAACGCTGGGTGGAAGGAAATTTGTGGCTCCTCTCAGATTCCAGAACTTTCTGCCACAGAAATGTGAGGAACATGTGATTTTTTTTAGCCAAATTTTGAGGTTTGCAAAGGATTCTGGGTAACAGAACCTGGTCCGAGCCCAGCAAGTCACCCCTCCTTGGATTCCCCTAGGTCTCTAGTTTTCAGAAATGCACAGGTTTGGTAGGTTTCCCTAGGTGCCGGCTGAGCTAGAGGACAAAATCTACAGGTAGGCACTTCTCAAAAAACACCTCCTGTTTTCTTTAAAAAATGTGGATGTGTCCATGTTGCGCTTTGGGGCGTTTCCTGACGCGGGCGCTAGGCCTACCCACACAAGTGAGGTATCATTTTTATCGGGAGACTTGGGGGAACGCTGGGTGGAAGGAAATTTGTGGCTCCTCTCAGATTCCAGAATTTCTGCCTCAGAAATGTGAGGAACATGTGTTTTTTTAGCCAAATTTTGAGGTTTGCAAAGGATTCTGGGTAGCAGAACCTGGTCCGAGTCCCGCAAGTCACCCCATCTTGGATTCCCCTAGGTATCTAGTTTTCAGCAATGCACAGGTTTGGTAGGTTTTCCTAGGTGCCGGCTGAGCTAGAGGCCAAAATCTACAGGTAGGCACTTCGCAAAAAACACCTCTGTTTTCTGTCAAAAATTTGGATGTGTCCACGTTGCGCTTTGGGGCGTTTCCTGTCGCGGGCGCTAGGCCTACTCACACAAGTGAGGTATCATTTTTATCGGGAGACTTGGGGGAACGCTGGGTGGAAGGAAATTTGTGCCTTTTCTCAGATTCCAGAACTTTCTGCCTCAGAAATGTGAGGAACATGTGTTTTATTAGCCAAATTTTGAGGTTTGCAAAGGATTCTGGGTAACAGAACGTGGTCCGAGCACCGCAAGTCACCCCATCTTGGATTCCCCTAGGTCTCTAGTTTTCAGAAATACACAGGTTTGGTAGGTTTCCCTAGGTGCCGGCTGAGCTAGAGGCCAAAATCTACAGGTAGGCACTTCGCAATAAACACCTCTGTTTTCTTTCAAAAATTTGGATGTGTTCATGTTGCTCTTTGGGGCGTTTCCTGTCGTGGGCGCTAGGCCTACCCACACAAGTGAGGTATCATTTTTAACGGGAGACTTGGGGGAACGCTGGGTGGAAGGAAATTTGTGGCTCCTCTCAGATTCCAGAACTTTCTGCCACAGAAATGTGAGGAACATGTGATTTTTTTTAGCCAAATTTTGAGGTTTGCAAAGGATTCTGGGTAACAGAACCTGGTCCGAGCCCCGCAAGTCACCCCATCTTGGATTCCCCTAGGTCTCTCGCTTTCAGAAATGCACAGGTTTGGTAGGTTTCCCTAGGTGCTGGATGAGCTAGAGGACAAAATCTACAGGTAGGCACTTCGCAAAAAACACCTCCTGTTTTCTTTAAAAAATGTGGATGTGTCCACGTTGCGCTTTGGGGCGTTTCCTGTCGCGGGCGCTAGGCCTACCCACACAAGTGAGGTATCATTTTTATCGGGAGACTTGGGGGAACGCTGGGTGGAAGGAAATTTGTGGCTCCTCTCAGATTCCAGAACTTTCTGCCACAGAAATGTGAGGAACATGTGATTTTTTTTAGCCAAATTTTGAGGTTTGCAAAGGATTCTGGGTAACAGAACCTGGTCCGAGCCCCGCAAGTCACCCCATCTTGGATTCCCCTAGGTCTCTAGTTTTCAGAAATACACAGGTTTGGTAAGTTTCCCTAGGTGCCGGCTGAGCTAGAGGCCAAAATCTACAGGTAGGCACTTCGCAAAAAACACCTCTGTTTTCTTTAAAAAATTTTGATGTGTTCATGTTGCGCTTTGGGGCGTTTCCTGTCGTGGGCGCTAGGCCTACCCACACAAGTGAGGTATCATTTTTATCGGGAGACTTGGGGGAACACTGGGTGGAAGGAAATTTGTACCTCCTCTCAGATTCCAGAACTTTCTGCCACAGAAATATGAGGAACATGTGTTTTTTTTAGCCAAATTTTGAGGTTTGCAAAGGATTCTGGGTAACAGAACCTGGTCCGAGCCCCGCAAGTCACCCCTCATTGGATTCCCCTACGTCTCTAGTTTTCAGAAATGCACATGTTTGGTAGGTTTCCCTAGGTGCCGGCTGAGCTAGAGGACAAAATCTACAGGTAGACACTTCGCAAAAAACACCTCCTGTTTTCTTTCAAAAATTTGGATGTATCCACGTTGCGCTTTGGGGCATTTCCTGTCGCGGGCGCTAGGCCTACCCACACAAGTGAGGTACCATTTTCATCGGGAGACTTCGGGGAACGCTGGGTGGAAGGAAATTTGTGGCTCCTCACAGATTCCAGAACTTTCTGCCACAAAAATGTGAGGAACATGTGTTATTTTAGCCAAATTTTGAGGTTTGCAAAGGATTCTGGGTAGCAGAACCTGGTCCGAGCCCCGCAAGTCACCCCATCTTGGATTCCCCTAGGTCTCTAGTTTTCAGCAATGCACAGGTTTGGTAGGTTTTCCTAGGTGCCGGCTGAGCTAGAGGCCAAAATCTACAGGTAGGCACTTCGCAAAAAACACCTCTGTTTTCTGTCAAAAATTTGGATGTGTCCACGTTGCGCTTTGGGGCGTTTCCTGTCACGGGCGCTAGGCCTACTCACACAAGTGAGGTATCATTTTTATCGGCAGACTTGGGGGAACGCTGGGTGGAAGGAAATTTGTGGCTCCTCTCAGATTCCAGATCATTCTGCCACAGAAATGTGAGGAACTTGTGCTATTTTAGCAAAATTTTGAGGTTTGCAAAGGATTCTGGGTAACAGAACCTGGTCCGAGCACCGCAAGTCACCCCATCTTGGATTTCCCTAGGTCTCTAGTTTTCAGAAATACACAGGTTTGGTAGGTTTCCCTAGGTGCCGGCTGATCTAGAGGCCAAAATCTACAGGTAGGCACTTCGCAAAAAACACCTATGTTTTCTTTCAAAAATTTGGATGTGTACATGTTGCGCTTTGGGGCGTTTCCTGTCGTGGGCGCTAGGCCTACCCACACAAGTCAGGTATCATTTTTATCGGGAGACTTGGGGGAACGCTGTGTGGAAGGAAATTTGTGGCTCCTCTCAGATTCCAGAACTTTCTGCCACAGAAATGTGAGGAACATGTGATTTTTTTTAGCCAAATTTTGAGGTTTGCAAAGGATTCTGGGTAACAGAACCTGGTCCGAGCAGCGCAAGTCACCCCATCTTGGATTCCCCTAGGTCTCTAGTTTTCAGAAATACACAGGTTTGGTAAGTTTCCCTAGGTGCCGGCTGAGCTAGAGGCCAAAATCTACAGGTAGGCCCTTCGCAAAAAACACCTCTGTTTTCTTTAAAAAATTTGGATGTGTTCATGTTGCGCTTTGGGGCGTTTCCTGTCGTGGGCGCTAGGCCTACCCACACAAGTGAGGTATCATTTTTATCGGGAGATTTGGGGGAACACTGGGTGGAAGGAAATTTGTACCTCCTCTCAGATTCCAGAACTTTCTGCCACAGAAATATGAGGAACATGTGTTTTTTTTAGCCAAATTTTGAGGTTTGCAAAGGATTCTGGGTAACAGAACCTGGTCCGAGCCCCGCAAGTCACCCCTCATTGGATTCCCCTACGTCTCTAGTTTTCAGAAATTCACATGTTTGGTAGGTTTCCCTAGGTGCCGGCTGAGCTAGAGGACAAAATCTACAGGTAGACACTTCGCAAAAAACACCTCCTGTTTTCTTTAAAAAATTTGGATGTGTCCACGTTGCGCTTTGGGGCGTTTCCTGTCGCGGGCGCTAGGCCTACCCACACAAGTGAGGTACCATTTTCATCGGGAGACTTCGGGGAACGCTGGGTGGAAGGAAATTTGTGGCTCCTCACAGATTCCAGAACTTTCTGCCACAAAAATGTGAGGAACATGTGTTTTTTTAGCCAAATTTTGAGGTTTGCAAAGGATTCTGGGTAGCAGAACCTGGTCCGAGCCCCGCAAGTCACCCCATCTTGGATTCCCCTAGGTCTCTAGTTTTCAGCAATGCACAGGTTTGGTAGGTTTTCCTAGGTGCCGGCTGAGCTAGAGGCCAAAATCTACAGGTAGGCACTTCGCAAAAAACACCTCTGTTTTCTGTCAAAAATTTGGATGTGTCCACGTTGCGCTTTGGGGTGTTTCCTGTCACGGGCGCTAGGCCTACTCACACAAGTGAGGTATCATTTTTATCGGCAGACTTGGGGGAATGCTGGGTGGAAGGAAATTTGTGGCTCCTCTCAGATTCCAGAACATTCTGCCACAGAAATGTGAGGAACATGTGTTATTTTAGCCAAATTTTGAGGTTTGCAAAGGATTCTGGGTAACAGAACCTGGTCCGAGCACTGCAAGTCACCCCATCTTGGATTTCCCTAGGTCTCTAGTTTTCAGAAATACACAGGTTTGGTAGGTTTCCCTAGGTGCCGGCTGATCTAGAGGCCAAAATCTACAGGTAGGCACTTCGCAAAAAACACCTCTGTTTTCTTTCAAAAATTTGGATGTGTACATGTTGCGCTTTGGGGCGTTTCCTGTCGTGGGCGCTAGGCCTACCCACACAAGTCAGGTATAATTTTTATCGGGAGACTTGGGGGAACGCTGTGTGGAAGGAAATTTGTGGCTCCTCTCAGATTCCAGAACTTTCTGCCACAGAAATGTGAGGAACATGTGATTTTTTTTAGCCAAATTTTGAGGTTTGCAAAGGATTCTGGGTAACAGAACCTGGTCCGAGCCCCGCAAGTCACCCCTCCTTGGATTCCCCTAGGTCTCTAGTTTTCAGAAATGCACAGGTTTGGTAGGTTTCCCTAGGTGCCGGCTGAGCTAGAGGCCAAAATCTACAGGTAGGCACTTCGCAAAAAACACCTCTGTTTTCTTTCAAAAATGTGGATGTGTCCACGTTGCGCTTTGGGGCGTTTCCTGTCGTGGGCGCTAGGCCTACCCACACAAGTGAGGTATCATTTTTATCGGGAGACTTGGGGGAACGCTGGGTGGAAGGAAATTTGTGGCACCTCTCAGATTCCAGAACTTTCTGCCACATAAATGTGAGGAACATGTGTTTTTTTAGCCAAATTTTGAGGTTTGCAAAGGATTCTGGGTAGCAGAACCTGGTCCGAGCCCCGCAAGTCACCCCATCTTGGATTCCCCTAGGTCTCTAGTTTTCAGCAATGCACAGGTTTGGTAGGTTTTCCTAGGTGCCGGCTGAGCTAGAGGCCAAAATCTACAGGTAGGCACTTCGCAAAAAACACCTCTGTTTTCTGTCAAAAATTTGGATGTGTCCACGTTGCGCTTTGGGGCGTTTCCTGTCGCGGGCGCTAGGCCTACTCACACAAGTGAGGTATCATTTTTATCGGGAGACTTGGGGGAACGCTGGGTGGAAGGAAATTTGTGCCTTTTCTCAGATTCCAGAACTTTCTGCCTCAGAAATGTGAGGAACATGTGTTTTATTAGCCAAATTCTGAGGTTTGCAAATGATTCTGGGTAACAGAACCTGGTCCGAGCACCGCAAGTCACCCCATCTTGGATTCCCCTAGGTCTCTAGTTTTCAGAAATACACAGGTTTGGTAGATTTCCCTAGGTGCCGGCTGAGCTAGAGGCCAAAATCTACAGGTAGACACTTCGCAAAAAACACCTCCTGTTTTCTTTCAAAAATTTGGATGTGTCCACGTTGCACTTTGGGGCGTTTCCTGTCACGGGCGCTAGGCCTACCCACACAAGTGAGGTATCATTTGTATCGGGAGACTTGGGGGAACGCTGGGTGGAAGGAAATTTGTGGCTCCTCTCAGATTCCAGAACTTTCTGCCTCAGAAATGTGAGGAACATGTGTTTTATTAGCCAAATTTTGAGGTTTGCAAAGGATTCTGGATAACAGAACCTGGTCCGAGCCCCGCAAGTCACCCCATCTTGGATTCCCCTAGGTCTCTAGTTTTCAGCAATGCACAGGTTTGGTAGGTTTTCCTAGGTGCCGGCTGAGCTAGAGGCCAAAATCTACAGGTAGGCACTTCGCAAAAAACACCTCTGTTTTCTTTCAAAAATTTGGATGTGTTCATGTTGCGCTTTGGGGCGTTTCCTGTCGTGGGCGCTAGGCCTACCCACACAAGTGAGGTATAATTTTTATCGGGAGACTTGGGGGAACGCTGGGTGGAAGGAAATTTGTGGCTCCTCTCAGATTCCAGAACTTTCTGCCACAGAAATGTGAGGAACATGTGATTTTTTTTAGCCAAATTTTGAGGTTTGCAAAGGATTCTGGGTAACAGAACCTGGTCCGAGCCCCGCAAGTCACCCCTCCTTGGATTCCCCTAGGTCTCTAGTTTTCAGAAATGCACAGGTTTGGTAGGTTTCCCTAGGTGCCGGCTGAGCTAGAGGCCAAAATCTACAGGTAGGCACTTCGCAAAAAACACCTCTGTTTTGTTTCAAAAATTTGGATGTGTTCATGTTGCGCTTTGGGGCGTTTCCTGTCGTGGGCGCTAGGCCTACCCACACAAGTGAGGTATCATTTTTAACGGGAGACTTGGGGGAACGCTGGGTGGAAGGAAATTTGTGGCTCCTCTCAGATTCCAGAACTTTCTGCCACAGAAATGTGAGGAACATGTGATTTTTTTTAGCCAAATTTTGAGGTTTGCAAAGGATTCTGGGTAACAGAACCTGGTCCGAGCCCCGCAAGTCACCCCTCCTTGTATTCCCCTAGGTCTCTAGTTTTCAGAAATGCACAGGTTTGGTAGGTTTCCCTAGGTGCCGGCTGAGCTAGAGGCCAAAATCTACAGGTAGGCACTTCGCAAAAAACACCTCTGTTTTCTTTCAAAAATGTGGATGTGTCCACGTTGCGATTTGGGGCGTTTACTGTCGCGGGCGCTAGGCCTACCCACACAAGTGAGGTATCATTTTTATCGGGAGACTTGGGGGAACGCTGGGTGGAAGGAAATTTGTGGCTCCTCTCAGATTCCAGAACTTTCTGCCACAGAAATGTGAGGAACATGTGTTTTTTTAGCCAAATTTTGAGGTTTGCAAAGGATTCTGGGTAACAGAACCTGGTCCGAGCACCGCAAGTCACCCCATCTTGGATTCCCCTAGGTCTCTATCTTTCAGAAATGCACAGGTTTGGTAGGTTTCCCTAGGTGCCGGCTGAGCTAGAGGCCAAAATCTACAGGTAGGCACTTCGCAAAAAACACCTCTGTTTTCTTTCAAAAATTTGGATGTGTTCATGTTGCGCTTTGGGGCGTTTCCTGTCGTGGGCGCTAGGCCTACCCACACAAGTGAGGTATCATTTTTATCGGGAGACTTGGGGGAACGCTGGGTGGAAGGAAATTTGTGGCTCCTCTCAGATTCCAGAAGTTTCTGCCACAGAAATATGAGGAACCTGTGTTTTTTTAACCAAATTTTGAGGTTTGCAAAGGATTCTGGGTAACAGAACCTGGTCCGAGCCCCGCAAGTCACCCCATCTTGGATTCCCCTAGGTCTCTCGCTTTCAGAAATGCACAGGTTTGGTAGGTTTCCCTAGGTGCTGGATGAGCTAGAGGACAAAATCTACAGGTAGGCACTTCGCAAAAAACACCTCCTGTTTTCTTTAAAAAATGTGGATGTGTCCACGTTGCGCTTTGGGGCGTTTCCTGTCGCGGGCGCTAGGCCTACCCACACAAGTGAGGTATCATTTTTATCGGGAGACTTGGGGGAACGCTGGGTGGAAGGAAATTTGTGGCTCCTCTCAGATTCCAGAACTTTCTGCCACAGAAATGTGAGGAACATGTGTTTTTTTAGCCAAATTTTGAGGTTTGCAAAGGATTCTGGGTAGCAGAACCTGGTCCGAGTCCCGCAAGTCACCCCATCTTGGATTCCCCTAGGTATCTATTTTTCAGCAATGCACAGGTTTGGTAGGTTTTCCTAGGTGCCGGCTGAGCTAGAGGCCAAAATCTACAGGTAGGCACTTCGCAAAAAACACCTCTGTTTTCTGTCAAAAATTTGGATGTGTCCACGTTGCGCTTTGGGGCGTTTCCTGTCGCGGGCGCTAGGCCTACTCACACAAGTGAGGTATCATTTTTATCGGGAGACTTGGGGGAACGCTGGGTGGAAGGAAATTTGTGCCTTTTCTCAGATTCCAGAACTTTCTGCCTCAGAAATGTGAGGAACATGTGTTTTATTAGCCAAATTTTGAGGTTTGCAAAGGATTCTGGGTAACAGAACGTGGTCCGAGCACCGCAAGTCACCCCATCTTGGATTCCCCTAGGTCTCTAGTTTTCAGAAATACACAGGTTTGGTAGGTTTCCCTAGGTGCCGGCTGAGCTAGAGGCCAAAATCTACAGGTAGGCACTTCGCAATAAACACCTCTGTTTTCTTTCAAAAATTTGGATGTGTTCATGTTGCTCTTTGGGGCGTTTCCTGTCGTGGGCGCTAGGCCTACCCACACAAGTGAGGTATCATTTTTATCGGGAGACTTGGGGGAACGCTGGGTGGAAGGAAATTTGTGGCTCCTATCAGATTCCAGAACTTTCTGCCACAGAAATGTGAGGAACATGTGATTTTTTTTAGCCAAATTTTGAGGTTTGCAAAGGATTCTGGGTAACAGAACCTGGTCCGAGCCCCGCAAGTCACCCCTCCTTGGATTCCCCTAGGTCTCTAGTTTTCAGAAATGCACAGGTTTGGTAGGTTTCCCTAGGTGCCGGCTGAGCTAGAGGCCAAAATCTACAGGTAGGCACTTCGCAAAAAACACCTCTGTTTTCTTTCTAAAATGTGGATGTGTCCACGTTGCACTTTGGGGCGTTTACTGTCGCGGGCGCTAGGCCTACCCACACAAGTGAGGTATCATTTTTATCTGGAGACTTGGGGGAACGCTGGGTGGAAGGAAATTTGTGGCTCCTCTCAGATTCCAGAACTTTCTGCCACAGAAATGTGAGGAACATGTGTTTTTTTAGCCAAATTTTGAGGTTTGCAAAGGATTCTGGGTAACAGAACCTGGTCCGAGCACCGCAAGTCACCCCATCTTGGATTCCCCTAGGTCTCTAGTTTTCAGAAATACACAGGTTTGGTAGGTTTCCCTAGGTGCCGGCTGAGCTAGAGGCCAAAATCTACAGGTAGGCACTTCGCAAAAAACACCTCTGTTTTCTTTCAAAAATGTGGATGTGTTCATGTTGCGCTTTGGGGCGTTTCCTGTCGTGGGCGCTAGGCCTACCCACACAAGTGAGGTATCATTTTTATCGGGAGACTTGGGGGAACGCTGGGTGGAAGGAAATTTGTGGCTCCTCTCAGATTCCAGAAGTTTCTGCCACAGAAATATGAGGAACATGTGTTTTTTTAGCCAAATTTTGAGGTTTGCAAAGGATTCTGGGTAACAGAACCTGGTCCGAGCCCCGCAAGTCACCCCATCTTGGATTCCCCTAGGTCTCTAGCTTTCAGAAATGCACAGGTTTGGTAGGTATCCCTAGGTGCTGGCTGAGCTAGAGGACAAAATCTACAGGTAGGCACTTCGCAAAAAACACCTCCTGCTTTCTTTAAAAAATGTGGATGTGTCCACGTTGCGCTTTGGGGCGTTTCCTGTCGCGGGCGCTAGGCCTACCCACACAAGTGAGGTATCATTTTTATCGGGAGACTTGGGGGAACGCTGGGTGGAAGGAAATTTGTGGCTCCTCTCAGATTCCAGAACTTTCTGCCACAGAAATGTGAGGAACATGTGTTTTATTAGCCACATTTTGAGGTTTGCAAAGGATTCTGGGTAGCAGAACCTGGTCCGAGCTCCGCAAGTCACCCCATCTTGGATTCCCCTAGGTCTCTAGTTTTCAGCAATGCACAGGTTTGGTAGGTTTTCCTAGGTGCCGGCTGAGCTAGAGGCCAAAATCTACAGGTAGGCACTTCGCAAAAAACACCTCTGTTTTCTGTCAAAAATTTGGATGTGTCCACGTTGCGCTTTGGGGCGTTTCCTGTCGCGGGCGCTAGGCCTACTCACACAAGTGAGGTATCATTTTTATCGGGAGACTTGGGGGAACGCTGGGTGGAAGGAAATTTGTGCCTTTTCTCAGATTCCAGAACTTTCTGCCTCAGAAATGTGAGGAACATGTGTTTTATTAGCCAAATTTTGAGGTTTGCAAAGGATTCTGTGTAACAGAACCTGGCCGAGCACCGCAAGTCACCCCATCTTGGATTCCCCTAGGTCTCTAGTTTTCAGAAATACACAGGTTTGGTAGGTTTCCCTAGGTGCCGGCTGAGCTAGAGGCCAAAATCTACAGGTAGGCACTTCGCAAAAAACACCTCTGTTTTCTTTCAAAAATTTGGATGTGTTCATGTTGCGCTTTGGGGCGTTTCCTGTCGTGGGCGCTAGGCCTACCCACACAAGTGAGGTATCATTTTTATCGGGAGACTTGGGGGAACGCTGGGTGGAAGGAAATTTGTGGCTCCTCTCAGATTCCAGAACTTTCTGCCACAGAAATGTGAGGAACATGTGATTTTTTTTAGCCAAATTTTGAGGTTTGCAAAGGATTCTGGGTAACAGAACCTGGTCCGAGCCCCGCAAGTCACCCCTCCTTGGATTTCCCTACGTCTCTAGTTTTCAGGAATGCACAGGTTTGGTAGGTTTCCCTAGGTGCCGGCTGAGCTAGAGGCCAAAATCTACAGGTAGGCACTTCGCAAAAAACACCTCTGTTTTCTGTCAAAAATTTGGATGTGTCCACGTTGCGCTTTGGGGCGTTTCCTGTCGCGGGCGCTAGGCCTACTCACACAAGTGAGGTATCATTTTTATCGGGAGACTTGGGGGAACGCTGGGTGGAAGGAAATTTGTGCCTTTTCTCAGATTCCAGAACTTTCTGCCTCAGAAATGTGAGGAACATGTGTTTTATTAGCCAAATTTTGAGGTTTGCAAAGGATTCTGGGTAACAGAACCTGGTCCGAGCACCGCAAGTCACCCCATCTTGGATTCCCCTAGGTCTCTAGTTTTCAGAAATACACAGGTTTGGTAGGTTTCCCTAGGTGCCGGCTGAGCTAGAGGCCAAAATCTACAGGTAGGCACTTCGCAAAAAACATCCCTGTTTTCTTTCAAAAATTTGGATGTGTTCATGTTGCGCTTTGGGGCGTTTCCTGTCGTGGGCGCTAGGCCTACCCACACAAGTGAGGTATCATTTTTATCGGGAGACTTGGGGGAACGCTGGGTGGAAGGAAATTTGTGGCTCCTATCAGATTCCAGAACTTTCTGCCACAGAAATGAGAGGAACATGTGATTTTTTTTAGCCAAATGTTGAGGTTTGCAAAGGATTCTGGGTAACAGAACCTGGTCCGAGCCCCGCAAGTCACCCCTCCTTGGATTTCCCTAGGTCTCTAGTTTTCAGAAATGCACAGGTTTGGTAGGTTTCCCTAGGTGCCGGCTGAGCTAGAGGCCAAAATCTACAGGTAGGCACTTCGCAAAAAACACCTCTGTTTTCTTTCAAAAATTTGGATGTGTTCATGTTGCGCTTTGGGGTGTTTCCTGTCGTGGGCGCTAGGCCTACCCACACAAGTGAGGTATCATTTTTATCGGGAGACTTGGGGGAACGCTGGGTGGAAGGAAATTTGTGGCTCCTCTCAGATTCCAGAAGTTTCTGCCACAGAAATGTGAGGAACATGTGATTTTTTTTAGCCAAATTTTGAGGTTTGCAAAGGATTCTGGGTAACAGAACCTGGTCCGAGCCCCTCAAGTCAGCCCTCCTTGGATTCCCCTAGGTCTCTTGTTTTCAGAAATGCACAGGTTTGGTAGGTTTCCATAGGTGTCGGCTGAGCTAGAGGACAAAATCTACAGGTAGGCACTTCGCAAAAAACACCTCCTGTTTTCTTTAAAAAATGTGGATGTGTCCACGTTGCGCTTTGGGGTGTTTCCTGTCGCGGGCGCTAGCCCTACCCACAGAAGTGAGGTATCATTTTTATCGGGAGACTTGGGGGAACGCTGGGTGGAAGGAAATTTGTGGCTCCTCTCAGATTCCAGAACTTTCTGCCACAGAAATGTGAGGAACATGTGTTTTTTTAGCCAAATTTTGAGGTTTGCAAAGGATTCTGGGTAACAGAACCTGGTCCGAGCCCCGCAAGTCACCCCATCTTGGATTCCCCTAGGTCTCTAGTTTTCAGAAATGCACAGGTTTGGTAGGTTTCCATAGGTGCCGGCTGAGCTAGAGGCCAAAATCTACAGGTAGACACTTCGCAAAAAACACCTCTGTTTTCTTTCAAAAATTTGGATGTGTCCACGTTGCGCTTTGGGGCGTTTCCTGTCACGGGCGCTAGGCCTACCGACACAAGTGAGGTATCATTTTTATCGGGAGACTTGGGGGAACACTGGGTGGAAGGAAATTTGTGCCTCCTCGCAGATTCCAGAACTTTCTGCCACAGAAATATGAGGAACATGTGTTTTTTTTTGCCAAATTTTGAGGTTTGCAAAGGATTCTGGGTAACAGAACCTGGTCCGAGCCCCGCAAGTCACCCCTCATTGGATTCCCCTAGGTCTCTAGTTTTCAGAAATGCACATGTTTGGTAGGTTTCCCTAGTTGCCGGCTGAGCTAGAGGACAAAATCTACAGGTAGGCACTTCGCAAAAAACACCTCCTGTTTTCTTTCAAAAATTTGGATGTGTCCACATTGCGCTTTGGGGCGTGGCCTGTCGCGGGCGCTAGGCCTACCCACACAAGTGAGGTACCATTTTCATTGGGAGACTTGGGGGAACGCTGGGTGGAAGGAAATTTGTGGCTCCTCTCAGATTCCAGAACTTTCTGCCACAGAAATGTGAGGAACATGTGTTTTTTAAGCCAAATTTTGAGGTTTGCAAAGGATTCTGGGTAACAGAACCTGGTCAGAGCCCCGCAAGTCACCCCATCTTGGATTCCCCTAGGTCTCTAGTTTTCAAAAATGAACAGGTTTGGTAGGTTTCCCTAGGTGCCGGCTGAGCTAGAGGCCAAAATCTACAGTTAGGCATTTCGCAAAAAACACCTCTGTTTTCTTTCAAAAATTTGGATGTGTCCACGTTGCGCTTTGGGGCGTTTCCTGTCGCGGGCGCTAGGCCTACCCACACAAGTGAGGTGTCATTTTTATCGGGAGACTTGGGGGAACGATGGGTGGAAGGAAATTCGTGGCTCCTCTCAGATTCCAGAACTTTCTGCCACAGAAATGTGAGGAACATGTGATTTTTTTTAGCCAAATTTTGAGGTTTGCAAAGGATTCTGGGTAACAGAACCTGGTCCGAGCCCAGCAAGTCACCCCTCCTTGGATTCCCCTAGGTCTCTAGTTTTCAGAAATGCACAGGTTTGGTAGGTTTCCCTAGGTGCCGGCTGAGCTAGAGGACAAAATCTACAGGTAGGCACTTCTCAAAAAACACCTCCTGTTTTCTTTAAAAAATGTGGATGTGTCCATGTTGCGCTTTGGGGCGTTTCCTGTCGCGGGCGCTAGGCCTACCCACACAAGTGAGGTATCATTTTTATCGGGAGACTTGGGGGAACGCTGGGTGGAAGGAAATTTGTGGCTCCTCTCAGATTCCAGAACTTTCTGCCTCAGAAATGTGAGGAACATGTGTTTTTTTAGCCAAATTTTGAGGTTTGCAAAGGATTCTGGGTAACAGAACCTGGTCCGAGCACCGCAAGTCACCCCATCTTGGATTCCCCTAGGTCTCTAGTTTTCAGAAATACACAGGTTTGGTAAGTTTCCCTAGGTGCCGGCTGAGCTAGAGGCCAAAATCTACAGGTAGGCACTTCGCAAAAAACACCTCTGTTTTCTTTAAAAAATTTTGATGTGTTCATGTTGCGCTTTGGGGCGTTTCCTGTCGTGGGCGCTAGGCCTACCCACACAAGTGAGGTATCATTTTTATCGGGAGACTTGGGGGAACACTGGGTGGAAGGAAATTTGTACCTCCTCTCAGATTCCAGAACTTTCTGCCACAGAAATATGAGGAACATGTGTTTTTTTTAGCTAAATTTTGAGGTTTGCAAAGGATTCTGGGTAACAGAACCTGGTCCGAGCCCCGCAAGTCACCCCTCATTGGATTCCCCTACGTCTCTAGTTTTCAGAAATGCACATGTTTGGTAGGTTTCCCTAGGTGCCGGCTGAGCTAGAGGACAAAATCTACAGGTAGACACTTCGCAAAAAACACCTCCTGTTTTCTTTCAAAAATTTGGATGTATCCACGTTGCGCTTTGGGGCATTTCCTGTCGCGGGCGCTAGGCCTACCCACACAAGTGAGGTACCATTTTCATCGGGAGACTTCGGGGAACGCTGGGTGGAAGGAAATTTGTGGCTCCTCACAGATTCCAGAACTTTCTGCCACAAAAATGTGAGGAACATGTGTTATTTTAGCCAAATTTTGAGGTTTGCAAAGGATTCTGGGTAGCAGAACCTGGTCCGAGCCCCGCAAGTCACCCCATCTTGGATTCCCCTAGGTCTCTAGTTTTCAGCAATGCACAGGTTTGGTAGGTTTTCCTAGGTGCCGGCTGAGCTAGAGGCCAAAATCTACAGGTAGGCACTTCGCAAAAAACACCTCTGTTTTCTGTCAAAAATTTGGATGTGTCCACGTTGCGCTTTGGGGCGTTTCCTGTCACGGGCGCTAGGCCTACTCACACAAGTGAGGTATCATTTTTATCGGCAGACTTGGGGGAACGCTGGGTGGAAGGAAATTTGTGGCTCCTCTCAGATTCCAGATCATTCTGCCACAGAAATGTGAGGAACATGTGCTATTTTAGCAAAATTTTGAGGTTTGCAAAGGATTCTGGGTAACAGAACCTGGTCCGAGCACCGCAAGTCACCCCATCTTGGATTTCCCTAGGTCTCTAGTTTTCAGAAATACACAGGTTTGGTAGGTTTCCCTAGGTGCCGGCTGATCTAGAGGCCAAAATCTACAGGTAGGCACTTCGCAAAAAACACCTCTGTTTTCTTTCAAAAATTTGGATGTGTACATGTTGCGCTTTGGGGCGTTTCCTGTCGTGGGCGCTAGGCCTACCCACACAAGTCAGGTATCATTTTTATCGGGAGACTTGGGGGAACGCTGTGTGGAAGGAAATTTGTGGCTCCTCTCAGATTCCAGAACTTTCTGCCACAGAAATGTGAGGAACATGTGATTTTTTTTAGCCAAATTTTGAGGTTTGCAAAGGATTCTGGGTAACAGAACCTGGTCCGAGCACCGCAAGTCACCCCATCTTGGATTCCCCTAGGTCTCTAGTTTTCAGAAATACACAGGTTTGGTAAGTTTCCCTAGGTGCCGGCTGAGCTAGAGGCCAAAATCTACAGGTAGGCCCTTCGCAAAAAACACCTCTGTTTTCTTTAAAAAATTTGGATGTGTTCATGTTGCGCTTTGGGGCGTTTCCTGTCGTGGGCGCTAGGCCTACCCACACAAGTGAGGTATCATTTTTATCGGGAGATTTGGGGGAACACTGGGTGGAAGGAAATTTGTACCTCCTCTCAGATTCCAGAACTTTCTGCCACAGAAATATGAGGAACATGTGTTTTTTTTAGCCAAATTTTGAGGTTTGCAAAGGATTCTGGGTAACAGAACCTGGTCCGAGCCCCGCAAGTCACCCCTCATTGGATTCCCCTACGTCTCTAGTTTTCAGAAATGCACATGTTTGGTAGGTTTCCCTAGGTGCCGGCTGAGCTAGAGGACAAAATCTACAGGTAGACACTTCGCAAAAAACACCTCCTGTTTTCTTTAAAAAATTTGGATGTGTCCACGTTGCGCTTTGGGGCGTTTCCTGTCGCGGGCGCTAGGCCTACCCACACAAGTGAGGTACCATTTTCATCGGGAGACTTCGGGGAACGCTGGGTGGAAGGAAATTTGTGGCTCCTCACAGATTCCAGAACTTTCTGCCACAAAAATGTGAGGAACATGTGTTTTTTTAGCCAAATTTTGAGGTTTGCAAAGGATTCTGGGTAGCAGAACCTGGTCCGAGCCCCGCAAGTCACCCCATCTTGGATTCCCCTAGGTCTCTAGTTTTCAGCAATGCACAGGTTTGGTAGGTTTTCCTAGGTGCCGGCTGAGCTAGAGGCCAAAATCTACAGGTAGGCACTTCGCAAAAAACACCTCTGTTTTCTGTCAAAAATTTGGATGTGTCCACGTTGCGCTTTGGGGTGTTTCCTGTCACGGGCGCTAGGCCTACTCACACAAGTGAGGTATCATTTTTATCGGCAGACTTGGGGGAATGCTGGGTGGAAGGAAATTTGTGGCTCCTCTCAGATTCCAGAACATTCTGCCACAGAAATGTGAGGAACATGTGTTATTTTAGCCAAATTTTGAGGTTTGCAAAGGATTCTGGGTAACAGAACCTGGTCCGAGCACTGCAAGTCACCCCATCTTGGATTTCCCTAGGTCTCTAGTTTTCAGAAATACACAGGTTTGGTAGGTTTCCCTAGGTGCCGGCTGATCTAGAGGCCAAAATCTACAGGTAGGCACTTCGCAAAAAACACCTCTGTTTTCTTTCAAAAATTTGGATGTGTACATGTTGCGCTTTGGGGCGTTTCCTGTCGCGGGCGCTAGGCCTACCCACACAAGTCAGGTATCATTTTTATCGGGAGACTAGGGGGAACGCTGGGTGGAAGGAAATTTGTGGCTCCTCTCAGATTCCAGAACTTTCTGCCACAGAAATGTGAGGAACATGTGTTTTTTTAGCCAAATTTTGAGGTTTGCAAAGGATTCTGGGTAACAGAACCTGGTCCGAGCCCCGCAAGTCACCCCTCCTTGGATTCCCCTAGGTCTCTAGTTTTCAGAAATACACAGGTTTGGTAGGTTTCCCTAGGTGCCGGCTGAGCTAGAGGCCAAAATCTACAGGTAGGCACTTCGCAAAAAACACCTCTGTTTTCTTTGAAAAATTTGGATGTGTCCACGTTGCGCTTTGGGGCGTTTCCTGTCGCGGGCGCTAGGCCTACCCACACAAGTGAGGTATCATTTTTATCGGGAGACTTGGGGGAACATTGGGTGGAAGGAAATTTGTGCCTCCTCTCAGATTCCAGAACTTTCTGCCACAGAAATATGAGGAACATGTGTTTTTTTTAGCCAAATTTTGAGGTTTGCAAAGGATTCTGGGTAACAGAACCTGGTCCGAGCACCGCAAGTCACCCCATCTTGGATTCCCCTAGGTCTCTAGTTTTCAGAAATGCACATGTTTGGTAGGTTTCCCTAGGTGCCGGCTGAGCTAGAGGACAAAATCTACAGGTAGGCACTTCGCAAAAAACACCTCTGTTTTCTTTGAAAAATTTGGATGTGTCCACGTTGCGCTTTGGGGCGTTTCCTGTCGCGGGCGCTAGGCCTACCCACACAAGTGAGGTATCATTTTTATCGGGAGACTTGGGGGAACATTGGGTGGAAGGAAATTTGTGCCTCCTCTCAGATTCCAGAACTTTCTGCCACAGAAATATGAGGAACATGTGTTTTTTTAGCCAAATTTTGAGGTTTGCAAAGGATTCTGGGTAACAGAACCTGGTCTGAGCCCCGCAAGTCACCCCTCATTGGATTCCCCTAGGTCTCTAGTTTTCAGAAATGCACATGTTTGGTAGGTTTCCCTAGGTGCCGGCTGAGCTAGAGGACAAAATCTACAGGTAGACACTTCGCAAAAAACACCTCCTGTTTTCTTTCAAAAATTTGGATGTGTCCACGTTGCGCTTTGGGGCGTTTCCTGTCACGGGCGCTAGGCCTACTCACACAAGTGAGGTATCATTTTTATCAGCAGACTTGGGGGAACGCTGGGTGGAAGGAAATTTGTGGCTCCTCTCAGATTCCAGATCATTCTGCCACAGAAATGTGAGGAACATGTGCTATTTTAGCAAATTTTTGAGGTTTGCAAAGGATTCTGGGTAACAGAACCTGGTCCGAGCACCGCAAGTCACCCCATCTTGGATTTCCCTAGGTCTCTAGTTTTCAGAAATACACAGGTTTGGTAGGTTTCCCTAGGTGCCGGCTGATCTAGAGGCCAAAATCTACAGGTAGGCACTTCGCAAAAAACACCTCTGTTTTCTTTCAAAAATTTGGATGTGTACATGTTGCGCTTTGGGGCGTTTCCTGTCGTGGGCGCTAGGCCTACCCACACAAGTCAGGTATCATTTTTATCGGGAGACTTGGGGGAACGCTGTGTGGAAGGAAATTTGTGGCTCCTCTCAGATTCCAGAACTTTCTGCCACAGAAATGTGAGGAACATGTGATTTTTTTTAGCCAAATTTTGAGGTTTGCAAAGGATTCTGGGTAACAGAACCTGGTCCGAGCACCGCAAGTCACCCCATCTTGGATTCCCCTAGGTCTCTAGTTTTCAGAAATACACAGGTTTGGTAAGTTTCCCTAGGTGCCGGCTGAGCTAGAGGCCAAAATCTACAGGTAGGCCCTTCGCAAAAAACACCTCTGTTTTCTTTAAAAAATTTGGATGTGTTCATGTTGCGCTTTGGGGCGTTTCCTGTCGTGGGCGCTAGGCCTACCCACACAAGTGAGGTATCATTTTTATCGGGAGACTTGGGGGAACACTGGGTGGAAGGAAATTTGTACCTCCTCTCAGATTCCAGAACTTTCTGCCACAGAAATATGAGGAACATGTGTTTTTTTTAGCCAAATTTTGAGGTTTGCAAAGGATTCTGGGTAACAGAACCTGGTCCGAGCCCCGCAAGTCACCCCTCATTGGATTCCCCTACGTCTCTAGTTTTCAGAAATGCACATGTTTGGTAGGTTTCCCTAGGTGCCGGCTGAGCTAGAGGACAAAATCTACAGGTAGACACTTCGCAAAAAACACCTCCTGTTTTCTTTAAAAAATTTGGATGTGTCCACGTTGCGCTTTGGGGCGTTTCCTGTCGCGGGCGCTAGGCCTACCCACACAAGTGAGGTACCATTTTCATCGGGAGACTTCGGGGAACGCTGGGTGGAAGGAAATTTGTGGCTCCTCACAGATTCCAGAACTTTCTGCCACAAAAATGTGAGGAACATGTGTTTTTTTAGCCAAATTTTGAGGTTTGCAAAGGATTCTGGGTAGCAGAACCTGGTCCGAGCCCCGCAAGTCACCCCATCTTGGATTCCCCTAGGTCTCTAGTTTTCAGCAATGCACAGGTTTGGTAGGTTTTCCTAGGTGCCGGCTGAGCTAGAGGACAAAATCTACAGGTAGGCACTTCGCAAAAAACACCTCTGTTTTCTGTCAAAAATTTGGATGTGTCCACGTTGCGCTTTGGGGTGTTTCCTGTCACGGGCGCTAGGCCTACTCACACAAGTGAGGTATCATTTTTATCGGCAGACTTGGGGGAATGCTGGGTGGAAGGAAATTTGTGGCTCCTCTCAGATTCCAGAACATTCTGCCACAGAAATGTGAGGAACATGTGTTATTTTAGCCAAATTTTGAGGTTTGCAAAGGATTCTGGGTAACAGAACCTGGTCCGAGCACTGCAAGTCACCCCATCTTGGATTTCCCTAGGTCTCTAGTTTTCAGAAATACACAGGTTTGGTAGGTTTCCCTAGGTGCCGGCTGATCTAGAGGCCAAAATCTACAGGTAGGCACTTCGCAAAAAACACCTCTGTTTTCTTTCAAAAATTTGGATGTGTACATGTTGCGCTTTGGGGCGTTTCCTGTCGTGGGCGCTAGGCCTACCCACACAAGTCAGGTATCATTTTTATCGGGAGACTTGGGGGAACGCTGTGTGGAAGGAAATTTGTGGCTCCTCTCAGATTCCAGAACTTTCTGCCACAGAAATGTGAGGAACATGTGATTTTTTTTAGCCAAATTTTGAGGTTTGCAAAGGATTCTGGGTAACAGAACCTGGTCCGAGCCCCGCAAGTCACCCCTCCTTGGATTCCCCTAGGTCTCTAGTTTTCAGAAATGCACAGGTTTGGTAGGTTTCCCTAGGTGCCGGCTGAGCTAGAGGCCAAAATCTACAGGTAGGCACTTCGCAAAAAACACCTCTGTTTTCTTTCAAAAATGTGGATGTGTCCACGTTGCGCTTTGGGGCGTTTCCTGTCGCGGGCGCTAGGCCTACCCACACAAGTGAGGTATCATTTTTATCGGGAGACTAGGGGGAACGCTGGGTGGAAGGAAATTTGTGGCTCCTCTCAGATTCCAGAACTTTCTGCCACAGAAATGTGAGGAACATGTGTTTTTTTAGCCAAATTTTGAGGTTTGCAAAGGATTCTGGGTAACAGAACCTGGTCCGAGCACCGCAAGTCACCCCATCTTGGATTCCCCTAGGTCTCTAGTTTTCAGAAATACACAGGTTTGGTAGGTTTCCCTAGGTGCCGGCTGAGCTAGAGGCCAAAATCTACAGGTAGGCACTTCGCAAAAAACACCTCTGTTTTCTTTGAAAAATTTGGATGTGTCCACGTTGCGCTTTGGGGCGTTTCCTGTCGCGGGCGCTAGGCCTACCCACACAAGTGAGGTATCATTTTTATCGGGAGACTTGGGGGAACATTGGGTGGAAGGAAATTTGTGCCTCCTCTCAGATTCCAGAACTTTCTGCCACAGAAATATGAGGAACATGTGTTTTTTTTAGCCAAATTTTGAGGTTTGCAAAGGATTCTGGGTAACAGAACCTGGTCTGAGCCCCGCAAGTCACCCCTCATTGGATTCCCCTAGGTCTCTAGTTTTCAGAAATGCACATGTTTGGTAGGTTTCCCTAGGTGCCGGCTGAGCTAGAGGACAAAATCTACAGGTAGGCACTTCGCAAAAAACACCTCCTGTTTTCTTTCAAAAATTTGGATGTGTCCACGTTGCACTTTGGGGCGTTTCCTGTCGCGGCCGCTAGGCCTACCCACACAAGTGAGGTACCATTTTCATCGGGAGACTTTGGGGAACGCTGGATGGAAGGAAATTTGTGCTCCTCTCAGATTCCAGAACTTTCTGCCACAGAAATGTGAGGAACATGTGTTTTTTAAGCCAAATTTTGAGGTTTGCAAAGGATTCTGGGTAACAGAACCTGGTCCGAGCCCCACAAGTCACCCCATCTTGGATTCCCCTAGGTCTCTAGTTTTCAGCAATGCACAGGTTTGGTAGGTTTTCCTAGGTGCCGGCTGAGTTAGAGGCCAGAATCTACAGGTAGGCACTTCGCAAAAAACACCTCTGTTTTCTGTCAAAAATTTGGATGTGTCCACGTTGCGCTTTGGGGCGTTTCCTGTTGCGGGCGCTAGGCCTACTCACACAAGTGAGGTATCATTTTTATCGGGAGACTTGGGGGAACGCTGGGTGGAAGGAAATTTGTGCCTCTTCTCAGATTCCAGAACTTTCTGCCACAGAAATGTGAGGAACATGTGTTTTTTTAGCCAAATTTTGAGGTTTGCAAAGGATTCTGGGTAGCAGAACCTGGTCCGAGCCCCGCAAGTCACCCCATCTTGGATTCCCCTAGGTCTCTAGTTTTTAGCAATGCACAGGTTTGGTAGGTTTTCCAAGGTGCCGGCTGAGTTAGAGGCCAAAATCTACAGGTAGGCACTTCGCAAAAAACACCTCTGTTTTCTGTCAAAAATTTGGATGTGTCCACGTTGCGCTTTGGGGCGTTTCCTGTCGCGGGCGCTAGGCCTACTCACACAAGTGAGGTATCATTTTTATCGGGAGACTTGGGGGAACGCTGGGTGGAAGGAAATTTGTGCCTCTTCTCAGATTCCAGAACTTTCTGCCACAGAAATGTGAGGAACATGTGTTTTTTTAGCCAAATTTTGAAGTTTGCAAAGGATTCTGGGTAACAGAACCTGGTCCGAGCCCCACAAGTCACCCCATCTTGGATTCCCCTAGGTCTTTAGTTTTCAGAAATGCACAGGTTTGGTAGGTTTCCGTAGGTGCCGGCTGAGCTAGAGGCCAAAATCTACAGGTAGGCACTTTGCAAAAAACACCTCTGTTTTCTTTCAAAAATGTGGATGTGTCCACGTTGCGCTTTGGGGCGTTTACTGTCGCGGGCGCTAGGCCTACCCACACAAGTGAGGTATCATTTTTATCGGGAGACTTGGGGGAACATTGGGTGGAAGGAAATTTGTGGCTCCTCTCAGATTCTAGAACTTTCTGCCACAGAAATATGAGGAACATGTGTTTTTTTTAGCCAAATTTTGAGGTTTGCAAAGGATTCTGGGTAACAGAACCTGGTCCGAGCACCGCAAGTCACCCCATCTTGGATTCCCCTAGGTCTCTAGTTTTCAGAAATGCACATGTTTGGTAGGTTTCCCTAGGTGCCGGCTGAGCTAGAGGACAAAATCTACAGGTAGGCACTTCGCAAAAAACACCTCTGTTTTCTTTGAAAAATTTGGATGTGTCCACGTTGCGCTTTGGGGCGTTTCCTGTCGCGGGCGCTAGGCCTACCCACACAAGTGAGGTATCATTTTTATCGGGAGACTTGGGGGAACATTGGGTGGAAGGAAATTTGTGCCTCCTCTCAGATTCCAGAACTTTCTGCCACAGAAATATGAGGAACATGTGTTTTTTTAGCCAAATTTTGAGGTTTGCAAAGGATTCTGGGTAACAGAACCTGGTCTGAGCCCCGCAAGTCACCCCTCATTGGATTCCCCTAGGTCTCTAGTTTTCAGAAATGCACATGTTTGGTAGGTTTCCCTAGGTGCCGGCTGAGCTAGAGGACAAAATCTACAGGTAGACACTTCGCAAAAAACACCTCCTGTTTTCTTTCAAAAATTTGGATGTGTCCACGTTGCGCTTTGGGGCGTTTCCTGTCACGGGCGCTAGGCCTACTCACACAAGTGAGGTATCATTTTTATCAGCAGACTTGGGGGAACGCTGGGTGGAAGGAAATTTGTGGCTCCTCTCAGATTCCAGATCATTCTGCCACAGAAATGTGAGGAACATGTGCTATTTTAGCAAATTTTTGAGGTTTGCAAAGGATTCTGGGTAACAGAACCTGGTCCGAGCACCGCAAGTCACCCCATCTTGGATTTCCCTAGGTCTCTAGTTTTCAGAAATACACAGGTTTGGTAGGTTTCCCTAGGTGCCGGCTGATCTAGAGGCCAAAATCTACAGGTAGGCACTTCGCAAAAAACACCTCTGTTTTCTTTCAAAAATTTGGATGTGTACATGTTGCGCTTTGGGGCGTTTCCTGTCGTGGGCGCTAGGCCTACCCACACAAGTCAGGTATCATTTTTATCGGGAGACTTGGGGGAACGCTGTGTGGAAGGAAATTTGTGGCTCCTCTCAGATTCCAGAACTTTCTGCCACAGAAATGTGAGGAACATGTGATTTTTTTTAGCCAAATTTTGAGGTTTGCAAAGGATTCTGGGTAACAGAACCTGGTCCGAGCACCGCAAGTCACCCCATCTTGGATTCCCCTAGGTCTCTAGTTTTCAGAAATACACAGGTTTGGTAAGTTTCCCTAGGTGCCGGCTGAGCTAGAGGCCAAAATCTACAGGTAGGCCCTTCGCAAAAAACACCTCTGTTTTCTTTAAAAAATTTGGATGTGTTCATGTTGCGCTTTGGGGCGTTTCCTGTCGTGGGCGCTAGGCCTACCCACACAAGTGAGGTATCATTTTTATCGGGAGACTTGGGGGAACACTGGGTGGAAGGAAATTTGTACCTCCTCTCAGATTCCAGAACTTTCTGCCACAGAAATATGAGGAACATGTGTTTTTTTTAGCCAAATTTTGAGGTTTGCAAAGGATTCTGGGTAACAGAACCTGGTCCGAGCCCCGCAAGTCACCCCTCATTGGATTCCCCTACGTCTCTAGTTTTCAGAAATGCACATGTTTGGTAGGTTTCCCTAGGTGCCGGCTGAGCTAGAGGACAAAATCTACAGGTAGACACTTCGCAAAAAACACCTCCTGTTTTCTTTAAAAAATTTGGATGTGTCCACGTTGCGCTTTGGGGCGTTTCCTGTCGTGGGCGCTAGGCCTACCCACACAAGTCAGGTATCATTTTTATCGGGAGACTTGGGGGAACGCTGTGTGGAAGGAAATTTGTGGCTCCTCTCAGATTCCAGAACTTTCTGCCACAGAAATGTGAGGAACATGTGATTTTTTTTAGCCAAATTTTGAGGTTTGCAAAGGATTCTGGGTAACAGAACCTGGTCCGAGCACCGCAAGTCACCCCATCTTGGATTCCCCTAGGTCTCTAGTTTTCAGAAATACACAGGTTTGGTAAGTTTCCCTAGGTGCCGGCTGAGCTAGAGGCCAAAATCTACAGGTAGGCCCTTCGCAAAAAACACCTCTGTTTTCTTTAAAAAATTTGGATGTGTTCATGTTGCGCTTTGGGGCGTTTCCTGTCGTGGGCGCTAGGCCTACCCACACAAGTGAGGTATCATTTTTATCGGGAGACTTGGGGGAACACTGGGTGGAAGGAAATTTGTACCTCCTCTCAGATTCCAGAACTTTCTGCCACAGAAATATGAGGAACATGTGTTTTTTTTAGCCAAATTTTGAGGTTTGCAAAGGATTCTGGGTAACAGAACCTGGTCCGAGCCCCGCAAGTCACCCCTCATTGGATTCCCCTACGTCTCTAGTTTTCAGAAATGCACATGTTTGGTAGGTTTCCCTAGGTGCCGGCTGAGCTAGAGGACAAAATCTACAGGTAGACACTTCGCAAAAAACACCTCCTGTTTTCTTTAAAAAATTTGGATGTGTCCACGTTGCGCTTTGGGGCGTTTCCTGTCGCGGGCGCTAGGCCTACCCACACAAGTGAGGTACCATTTTCATCGGGAGACTTCGGGGAACGCTGGGTGGAAGGAAATTTGTGGCTCCTCACAGATTCCAGAACTTTCTGCCACAAAAATGTGAGGAACATTTGTTTTTTTAGCCAAATTTTGAGGTTTGCAAAGGATTCTGGGTAGCAGAACCTGGTCCGAGCCCCGCAAGTCACCCCATCTTGGATTCCCCTAGGTCTCTAGTTTTCAGCAATGCACAGGTTTGGTAGGTTTTCCTAGGTGCCGGCTGAGCTAGAGGCCAAAATCTACAGGTAGGCACTTCGCAAAAAACACCTCTGTTTTCTGTCAAAAATTTGGATGTGTCCACGTTGCGCTTTGGGGTGTTTCCTGTCACGGGCGCTAGGCCTACTCACACAAGTGAGGTATCATTTTTATCGGCAGACTTGGGGGAATGCTGGGTGGAAGGAAATTTGTGGCTCCTCTCAGATTCCAGAACATTCTGCCACAGAAATGTGAGGAACATGTGTTATTTTAGCCAAATTTTGAGGTTTGCAAAGGATTCTGGGTAACAGAACCTGGTCCGAGCACTGCAAGTCACCCCATCTTGGATTTCCCTAGGTCTCTAGTTTTCAGAAATACACAGGTTTGGTAGGTTTCCCTAGGTGCCGGCTGATCTAGAGGCCAAAATCTACAGGTAGGCACTTCGCAAAAAACACCTCTGTTTTCTTTCAAAAATTTGGATGTGTACATGTTGCGCTTTGGGGCGTTTCCTGTCGTGGGCGCTAGGCCTACCCACACAAGTCAGGTATCATTTTTATCGGGAGACTTGGGGGAACGCTGTGTGGAAGGAAATTTGTGGCTCCTCTCAGATTCCAGAACTTTCTGCCACAGAAATGTGAGGAACATGTGATTTTTTTTAGCCAAATTTTGAGGTTTGCAAAGGATTCTGGGTAACAGAACCTGGTCCGAGCCCCGCAAGTCACCCCTCCTTGGATTCCCCTAGGTCTCTAGTTTTCAGAAATGCACAGGTTTGGTAGGTTTCCCTAGGTGCCGGCTGAGCTAGAGGCCAAAATCTACAGGTAGGCACTTCGCAAAAAACACCTCTGTTTTCTTTCAAAAATGTGGATGTGTCCACGTTGCGCTTTGGGGCGTTTCCTGTCGCGGGCGCTAGGCCTACCCACACAAGTGAGGTATCATTTTTATCGGGAGACTAGGGGGAACGCTGGGTGGAAGGAAATTTGTGGCTCCTCTCAGATTCCAGAACTTTCTGCCACAGAAATGTGAGGAACATGTGTTTTTTTAGCCAAATTTTGAGGTTTGCAAAGGATTCTGGGTAACAGAACCTGGTCCGAGCACCGCAAGTCACCCCATCTTGGATTCCCCTAGGTCTCTAGTTTTCAGAAATACACAGGTTTGGTAGGTTTCCCTAGGTGCCGGCTGAGCTAGAGGCCAAAATCTACAGGTAGGCACTTCGCAAAAAACACCTCTGTTTTCTTTGAAAAATTTGGATGTGTCCACGTTGCGCTTTGGGGCGTTTCCTGTCGCGGGCGCTAGGCCTACCCACACAAGTGAGGTATCATTTTTATCGGGAGACTTGGGGGAACATTGGGTGGAAGGAAATTTGTGCCTCCTCTCAGATTCCAGAACTTTCTGCCACAGAAATATGAGGAACATGTGTTTTTTTTAGCCAAATTTTGAGGTTTGCAAAGGATTCTGGGTAACAGAACCTGGTCTGAGCCCCGCAAGTCACCCCTCATTGGATTCCCCTAGGTCTCTAGTTTTCAGAAATGCACATGTTTGGTAGGTTTCCCTAGGTGCCGGCTGAGCTAGAGGACAAAATCTACAGGTAGGCACTTCGCAAAAAACACCTCCTGTTTTCTTTCAAAAATTTGGATGTGTCCACGTTGCACTTTGGGGCGTTTCCTGTCGCGGCCGCTAGGCCTACCCACACAAGTGAGGTACCATTTTCATCGGGAGACTTTGGGGAACGCTGGATGGAAGGAAATTTGTGCTCCTCTCAGATTCCAGAACTTTCTGCCACAGAAATGTGAGGAACATGTGTTTTTTAAGCCAAATTTTGAGGTTTGCAAAGGATTCTGGGTAACAGAACCTGGTCCGAGCCCCACAAGTCACCCCATCTTGGATTCCCCTAGGTCTCTAGTTTTCAGCAATGCACAGGTTTGGTAGGTTTTCCTAGGTGCCGGCTGAGTTAGAGGCCAGAATCTACAGGTAGGCACTTCGCAAAAAACACCTCTGTTTTCTGTCAAAAATGTGGATGTGTCCACGTTGCGCTTTGGGGCGTTTCCTGTTGCGGGCGCTAGGCCTACTCACACAAGTGAGGTATCATTTTTATCGGGAGACTTGGGGGAACGCTGGGTGGAAGGAAATTTGTGCCTCTTCTCAGATTCCAGAACTTTCTGCCACAGAAATGTGAGGAACATGTGTTTTTTTAGCCAAATTTTGAGGTTTGCAAAGGATTCTGGGTAGCAGAACCTGGTCCGAGCCCCGCAAGTCACCCCATCTTGGATTCCCCTAGGTCTCTAGTTTTTAGCAATGCACAGGTTTGGTAGGTTTTCCAAGGTGCCGGCTGAGTTAGAGGCCAAAATCTACAGGTAGGCACTTCGCAAAAAACACCTCTGTTTTCTGTCAAAAATTTGGATGTGTCCACGTTGCGCTTTGGGGCGTTTCCTGTATCGGGCGCTAGGCCTACTCACACAAGTGAGGTATCATTTTTATCGGGAGACTTGGGGGAACGCTGGGTGGAAGGAAATTTGTGCCTCTTCTCAGATTCCAGAACTTTCTGCCACAGAAATGTGAGGAACATGTGTTTTTTTAGCCAAATTTTGAAGTTTGCAAAGGATTCTGGGTAACAGAACCTGGTCCGAGCCCCACAAGTCACCCCATCTTGGATTCCCCTAGGTCTTTAGTTTTCAGAAATGCACAGGTTTGGTAGGTTTCCGTAGGTGCCGGCTGAGCTAGAGGCCAAAATCTACAGGTAGGCACTTTGCAAAAAACACCTCTGTTTTCTTTCAAAAATGTGGATGTGTCCACGTTGCGCTTTGGGGCGTTTACTGTCGCGGGCGCTAGGCCTACCCACACAAGTGAGGTATCATTTTTATCGGGAGACTTGGGGGAACGCTGGGTGGAAGGAAATTTGTGGCTCCTCTCAGATTCTAGAACTTTCTGCCTCAGAAATGTGAGGAACATGTGTTTTTTTAGCCAAATTTTGAGGTTTGCAAAGGATTCTGGGTAACAGAACCTGGTCCGAGCACCGCAAGTCACCCCATCTTGGATTCCCCTAGGTCTCTAGTTTTCAGAAATACACAGGTTTGGTAGGTTTCCCTAGGTGCCGGCTGAGCTAGAGGCCAAAATCCACAGGTAGGCACTTCTCAAAAAACACCTCTGTTTTCTTTCAAAAATTTGGATGTGTTCATGTTGCGCTTTGGGGCGTTTCCTGTCGTGGGCTCTAGGCCTACCCACACAAGTGAGGTATCATTTTTATCGGGAGACTTGGGGGAACGCTGGGTGGAAGGAAATTTGTGGCTCCTCTCAGATTCCAGAACTTTCTGCCACAGAAATGTGAGGAACATGTGATTTTTTTTAGCCAAATTTTGAGGTTTGCAAAGGATTCTGGGTAACAGAACCTGGTCCGAGCCCCGCAAGTCACCCCTCCTTGGATTCCCCTAGGTCTCTAGTTTTCAGAAATGCACAGGTTTGGTAGGTTTCCCTAGGTGCCGGCTGAGCTAGAGGCCAAAATCTACAGGTAGGCACTTCGCAAAAAACACCTCTGTTTTCTTTCAAAAATGTGGATGTGTCCACGTTGCGCTTTGGGGCGTTTCCTGTCGCGGGCGCTAGGCCTACCCACACAAGTGAGGTATCATTTTTATCGGGAGACTAGGGGGAACGCTGGGTGGAAGGAAATTTGTGGCTCCTCTCAGATTCCAGAACTTTCTGCCACAGAAATGTGAGGAACATGTGTTTTTTTAGCCAAATTTTGAGGTTTGCAAAGGATTCTGGGTAACAGAACCTGGTCCGAGCACCGCAAGTCACCCCATCTTGGATTCCCCTAGGTCTCTAGTTTTCAGAAATACACAGGTTTGGTAGGTTTCCCTAGGTGCCGGCTGAGCTAGAGGCCAAAATCTACAGGTAGGCACTTCGCAAAAAACACCTCTGTTTTCTTTGAAAAATTTGGATGTGTCCACGTTGCGCTTTGGGGCGTTTCCTGTCGCGGGCGCTAGGCCTACCCACACAAGTGAGGTATCATTTTTATCGGGAGACTTGGGGGAACATTGGGTGGAAGGAAATTTGTGCCTCCTCTCAGATTCCAGAACTTTCTGCCACAGAAATATGAGGAACATGTGTTTTTTTTAGCCAAATTTTGAGGTTTGCAAAGGATTCTGGGTAACAGAACCTGGTCTGAGCCCCGCAAGTCACCCCTCATTGGATTCCCCTAGGTCTCTAGTTTTCAGAAATGCACATGTTTGGTAGGTTTCCCTAGGTGCCGGCTGAGCTAGAGGACAAAATCTACAGGTAGGCACTTCGCAAAAAACACCTCCTGTTTTCTTTCAAAAATTTGGATGTGTCCACGTTGCACTTTGGGGCGTTTCCTGTCGCGGCCGCTAGGCCTACCCACACAAGTGAGGTACCATTTTCATCGGGAGACTTTGGGGAACGCTGGATGGAAGGAAATTTGTGCTCCTCTCAGATTCCAGAACTTTCTGCCACAGAAATGTGAGGAACATGTGTTTTTTAAGCCAAATTTTGAGGTTTGCAAAGGATTCTGGGTAACAGAACCTGGTCCGAGCCCCACAAGTCACCCCATCTTGGATTCCCCTAGGTCTCTAGTTTTCAGCAATGCACAGGTTTGGTAGGTTTTCCTAGGTGCCGGCTGAGTTAGAGGCCAGAATCTACAGGTAGGCACTTCGCAAAAAACACCTCTGTTTTCTGTCAAAAATTTGGATGTGTCCACGTTGCGCTTTGGGGCGTTTCCTGTCGCGGGCGCTAGGCCTACTCACACAAGTGAGGTATCATTTTTATCGGGAGACTTGGGGGAACGCTGGGTGGAAGGAAATTTGTGCCTCTTCTCAGATTCCAGAACTTTCTGCCACAGAAATGTGAGGAACATGTGTTTTTTTAGCCAAATTTTGAGGTTTGCAAAGGATTCTGGGTAGCAGAACCTGGTCCGAGCCCCGCAAGTCACCCCATCTTGGATTCCCCTAGGTCTCTAGTTTTTAGCAATGCACAGGTTTGGTAGGTTTTCCAAGGTGCCGGCTGAGTTAGAGGCCAAAATCTACAGGTAGGCACTTCGCAAAAAACACCTCTGTTTTCTGTCAAAAATTTGGATGTGTCCACGTTGCGCTTTGGGGCGTTTCCTGTCGCGGGCGCTAGGCCTACTCACACAAGTGAGGTATCATTTTTATCGGGAGACTTGGGGGAACGCTGGGTGGAAGGAAATTTGTGCCTCTTCTCAGATTCCAGAACTTTCTGCCACAGAAATGTGAGGAACATGTGTTTTTTTAGCCAAATTTTGAAGTTTGCAAAGGATTCTGGGTAACAGAACCTGGTCCGAGCCCCACAAGTCACCCCATCTTGGATTCCCCTAGGTCTTTAGTTTTCAGAAATGCACAGGTTTGGTAGGTTTCCGTAGGTGCCGGCTGAGCTAGAGGCCAAAATCTACAGGTAGGCACTTTGCAAAAAACACCTCTGTTTTCTTTCAAAAATGTGGATGTGTCCACGTTGCGCTTTGGGGCGTTTACTGTCGCGGGCGCTAGGCCTACCCACACAAGTGAGGTATCATTTTTATCGGGAGACTTGGGGGAACGCTGGGTGGAAGGAAATTTGTGGCTCCTCTCAGATTCCAGAACTTTCTGCCTCAGAAATGTGAGGAACATGTGTTTTTTTAGCCAAATTTTGAGGTTTGCAAAGGATTCTGGGTAACAGAACCTGGTCCGAGCACCGCAAGTCACCCCATCTTGGATTCCCCTAGGTCTCTAGTTTTCAGAAATACACAGGTTTGGTAGGTTTCCCTAGGTGCCGGCTGAGCTAGAGGCCAAAATCCACAGGTAGGCACTTCTCAAAAAACACCTCTGTTTTCTTTCAAAAATTTGGATGTGTTCATGTTGCGCTTTGGGGCGTTTCCTGTCGTGGGCTCTAGGCCTACCCACACAAGTGAGGTATCATTTTTATCGGGAGACTTGGGGGAACGCTGGGTGGAAGGAAATTTGTGGCTCCTCTCAGATTCCAGAACTTTCTGCCACAGAAATGTGAGGAACATGTGATTTTTTTTTAGCCCAATTTTGAGGTTTGCAAAGGATTCTGGGTAACAGAACCTGGTCCGAGCCCCGCAAGTCACCCCTCCTTGGATTCCCCTAGGTCTCTACTTTTCAGAAATGCACAGGTTTGGTAGGTTTCCCTAGGTGCCGGCTGAGCTAGAGGCCAAAATCTACAGGTAGGCACTTCGCAAAAAACACCTCTGTTTTCTTTCAAAAATGTGGATATGTCCACGTTGCGCTTTGGGGCGTTTTCTGTCGTGGGCGCTAGCCCTACCCACACAAGTGAGGTATCATTTTTATCGGGAGACTTGGGGGAACGCTGGGTGCAAGGAAATTTGTGGCTCCTCTCAGATTCCAGAACTTTCTGCCACAGAAATGTGAGGAACATGTGTTTTTTTTGCCAAATTTTGAGGTTTGCAAAGGATTCTGGGTAACAGAACCTGGTCCGAGCCCCGCAAGTCACCCCATCTTGGATTCCCCTAGGTCTCTAGTTTTCAAAAATACACAGGTTTGGTAGGTTTCCCTAGGTGCCGGCTGAGCTAGAGGCCAAAATCTACAGGTAGGCACTTCTCAAAAAACACCTCTGTTTTCTTTCAAAAATTTGGATGTGTCCACGTTGCGCTTTGGGGCGTTTCCTGTCGCGGGCGCTAGGCCTACCCACACAAGTGAGGTATCATTTTTATCGGGAGACTTGGGGGAACACTGGGTGGAAGGAAATGTGTGCCTCCTCTCAGATTCCGGAACTTTCTGCCACAGAAATATGAGGAACATGTGGTTTTTTTTCGCCAAATTTTGAGGTTTGCAAAGGATTCTGGGTAACAGAACCTGGTCCGAGCACCGCAAGTCACCCCATCTTGGATTCCCCTAGGTCTCTAGTTTTCAGAACTACACAGGTTTGGTAGGTTTCCCTAGGTGCCGGCTGAGCTAGAGGCCAAAATCTACAGGTAAGCACTTCGCAAAAAACACCTCTGTTTTCTTTCAAAAATTTGGATGTGTTCATGTTGCGCTTTGGGGCGTTTCCTGTCGCGGGCGCTAGGCCTACTCACACAAGTGAGGTATCATTTTTATCGGGAGACTTGGGGGAACGCTGGGTGGAAGGAAATTTGTGCCTCTTCTCAGATTCCAGAACTTTCTGCCACAGAAATGTGAGGAACATGTGTTTTTTTAGCCAAATTTTGAGGTTTGCAAAGGATTCTGGGTAACAGAACCTGGTCAGAGCCCCACATGTCACCCCATCTTGGATTCCCCTAGGTCTCTAGATTTCAGAAATGCACAGGTTTGGTAGGTTTCCCTAGGTGCCGGCTGAGCTAGAGGCCAAAATCTACAGGTAGGCACTTCGCAAAAAACACCTCTGTTTTCTTTCAAAAATGTGGATGTGTCCACGTTGCGCTTTGGGGCGTTTACTGTCGCGGGCGCTACGCCTACCCACACAAGTGAGGTATCATTTTTATCGGGAGACTTAGGGGAACGCTGGGTGGAAGGAAATTTGTGGCTCCTCTCAGATTCCAGAACTTTCTGCCCCAGAAATGTGAGGAACATGTGTTTTTTAGCCAAATTTTGAGGTTTGCAAAGGATTCTGGGTAACAAAACCTGGTCCGAGCACCGCAAGTCACCCCATCTTGGATTCCCCTAGGTCTCTAGTTTTCAGAAATACACAGGTTTGGTAGGTTTCCCTAGGTGCCGGCTGAGCTAGAGGCCAAAAACTACAGGTAGGCACTTCGCAAAAAACACCTCTGTTTTCTTTCAAAAATTTGGATGTGTTCATGTTGCGCTTTGGGGCGTTTCCTGTCGTGGGCGCTAGGCCTACCCACACAAGTGAGGTATCATTTTTATCGGGAGACTAGGGGGAACGCTGGGTGGAAGGAAATTTGTGGCTCCTCTCAGATTCCAGAACTTTCTGCCACAGAAATGTGAGGAACATGTGATTTTTTTTAGCCCAATTTTGAGGTTTGCAAAGGATTCTGGGTAATAGAACCTGGTCCGAGCCCCGCAAGTCACCCCTCCTTAGATTCCCCTAGGTCTCTAGTTTTCAGAAATGCACAGGTTTGGTAGGTTTCCCTAGGTGTCGGCTGAGCTAGAGGACAAAATCTACAGGTAGGCACTTCGCAAAAAACATCTCCTGTTTTCTTTAAAAAATGTGGATGTGTCCACGTTGCGCTTTGGGGCGTTTTCTGTCATGGGCGCTATCCCTACCCACACAAGTGAGGTATCATTTTTATCGGGAGACTTGGGGGAACGCTGGGTGGAAGGAAATTTGTGGCTCCTCTCAGATTCCAGAACTTTCTGCCACAGAAATGTGAGGAACATGTGTTTTTTTAGCCAAATTTTGAGGTTTGCAAAGGATTCTGGGTAACAGAACCAGGTCCGAGCCCCGCAAGTCACCCCATCTTGGATTCCCCTAGGTCTCTAGTTTTCAGAAATGCACAGGTTTGGTAGGTTTCCCTAGGTGCCGGCTGAGCTAGAGGCCAAAATCTACAGGTAGGCACTTCGCAAAAAACACCTCTGTTTTCTTTCAAAAATGTGGATGTGTTCATGTTGCGCTTTGGGGCGTTTCCTGTCGTGGGCGCTTGGCCTACCCACACAAGTGAGGTATCATTTTTATCGGGAGACTAGGGGGAACGCTGGGTGGAAGGAAATTTGTGGCTCCTCTCAGATTCCAGAACTTTCTGCCACAGAAATGTGAGGAACATGTGATTTTTTTTAGCCCAATTTTGAGGTTTGCAAAGGATTCTGGGTAACAGAACCTGGTCCGAGCCCCGCAAGTCACCCCATCTTGGATTCCCCTAGGTCTCTAGTTTTCAGAAATGCACAGGTTTGGTAGGTTTCCCTAGGTGCCGGCTGAGCTAGAGGCCAAAATCTACAGGTAGGCACTTCGCAAAAAACATCTCCTGTTTTCTTTAAAAAATGTGGATGTGTCCACGTTGCGCTTTGGGGCGTTTTCTGTCGTGGGCGCTAGCCCTACCCTCACAAGTGAGGTATCATTTTTATCGGGAGACTTGGGGGAACGCTGGGTGGAAGGAAATTTGTGGCTCCTCTCAGATTCCAGAACTTTCTGCCACAGAAATGTGAGGAACATGTGTTTTTTTAGCCAAATTTTGAGGTTTGCAAAGGATTCTGGGTAACAGAACCAGGTCCGAGCCCCGCAAGTCACCCCATCTTGGATTCCCCTAGGTCTCTAGTTTTCAGAAATGCACAGGTTTGGTAGGTTTCCCTAGGTGCCGGCTGAGCTAGAGGCCAAAATCTACAGGTAGGCACTTCGCAAAAAACACCTCTGTTTTCTTTCAAAAATTTGGATGTGTCCACTTTGCGCTTTGGGGCGTTTCCTGTCGCGGGCGCTAGCCCTACCCACACAAGTGAGGTATCATTTTTATCGGGAGACTTGGGGGAACACTGGGTGGAAGGAAATTTGTGCCTCCTCTCAGATTCCGGAACTTTCTGCCACAGAAATATGAGGAACATGTGTTTTTTTTAGCCAAATTTTGAGGTTTGCAAAGGATTCTGGGTAACAGAACCTGGTCCGAGCACCGCAAGTCACCCCATCTTGGATTCCCCTAGGTCTCTAGTTTTCAGAAATACACAGGTTTGGTAGGTTTCCCTAGGTGCCGGCTGAGCTAGAGGCCAAAATCTACAGGTAAGCACTTCGCAAAAAACACCTCTGTTTTCTTTCAAAAATTTGGATGTGTTCATGTTGCGCTTTGGGGCGTTTCCTGTCGCGGGCGCTAGGCCTACTCACACAAGTGAGGTATCATTTTTATCGGGAGACTTGGGGGAACGCTGGGTGGAAGGAAATTTGTGCCTCTTCTCAGATTCCAGAACTTTCTGCCACAGAAATGTGAGGAACATGTGTTTTTTTAGCCAAATTATGAGGTTTGCAAATGATTCTGGGTAACAGAACCTGGTCCGAGCCCCACAAGTCACCCCATCTTGGATTCCCCTAGGTCTCTAGATTTCAGAAATGCACAGGTTTGGTAGGTTTCCCTAGGTGCCGGCTGAGCTAGAGGCCAAAATCTACAGGTAGGCACTTCGCAAAAAACACCTCTGTTTTCTTTCAAAAATTTGGATGTGTCCACGTTGCGCTTTGGGGCGTTTCCTGTCGCGGGCGCTAGGCCTACTCACACAAGTGAGGTATCATTTTTATCGGGAGACTTGGGGGAACGCTGGGTGGAAGGAAATTTGTGCCTCTTCTCAGATTCCAGAACTTTCTGCCACAGAAATGTGAGGAACATGTGATTTTTTTTAGCCAAATGTTGAGGTTTGCAAAGGATTCTGGGTAACAGAACCTGGTCCGAGCCCCGCAAGTCACCCCTCCTTGGATTTCCCTAGGTCTCTAGTTTTCAGAAATGCACAGGTTTGGTAGGTTTCCCTAGGTGCCGGCTGAGCTAGAGGCCAAAATCTACAGGTAGGCACTTCGCAAAAAACACCTCTGTTTTCTTTCAAAAATTTGGATGTGTTGATGTTGCGCTTTGGGGCGTTTCCTGTCGTGGGCGCTAGGCCTACCCACACAAGTGAGGTATCATTTTTATCGGGAGACTTGGGGGAACGCTGGGTGGAAGGAAATTTGTGGCTCCTCTCAGATTCCAGAAGTTTCTGCCACAGAAATGTGAGGAACATGTGATTTTTTTTAGCCAAATTTTGAGGTTTGCAAAGGATTCTGGGTAACAGAACCTGGTCCGAGCCCCTCAAGTCAGCCCTCCTTGGATTCCCCTAGGTCTCTTGTTTTCAGAAATGCACAGGTTTGGTAGGTTTCCATAGGTGTCGGCTGAGCTAGAGGACAAAATCTACAGGTAGGCACTTCGCAAAAAACACCTCCTGTTTTCTTTAAAAAATGTGGATGTGTCCACGTTGCGCTTTGGGGTGTTTCCTGTCGCGGGCGCTAGCCCTACCCACAGAAGTGAGGTATCATTTTTATCGGGAGACTTGGGGGAACGCTGGGTGGAAGGAAATTTGTGGCTCCTCTCAGATTCCAGAACTTTCTGCCACAGAAATGTGAGGAACATGTGTTTTTTTAGCCAAATTTTGAGGTTTGCAAAGGATTCTGGGTAACAGAACCTGGTCCGAGCCCCGCAAGTCACCCCATCTTGGATTCCCCTAGGTCTCTAGTTTTCAGAAATGCACAGGTTTGGTAGGTTTCCATAGGTGCCGGCTGAGCTAGAGGCCAAAATCTACAGGTAGACACTTCGCAAAAAACACCTCTGTTTTCTTTCAAAAATTTGGATGTGTCCACGTTGCGCTTTGGGGCGTTTCCTGTCACGGGCGCTAGGCCTACCGACACAAGTGAGGTATCATTTTTATCGGGAGACTTGGGGGAACACTGGGTGGAAGGAAATTTGTGCCTCCTCGCAGATTCCAGAACTTTCTGCCACAGAAATATGAGGAACATGTGTTTTTTTTTGCCAAATTTTGAGGTTTGCAAAGGATTCTGGGTAACAGAACCTGGTCCGAGCCCCGCAAGTCACCCCTCATTGGATTCCCCTAGGTCTCTAGTTTTCAGAAATGCACATGTTTGGTAGGTTTCCCTAGGTGCCGGCTGAGCTAGAGGACAAAATCTACAGGTAGGCACTTCGCAAAAAACACCTCCTGTTTTCTTTCGAAAATTTGGATGTGTCCACATTGCGCTTTGGGGCGTGGCCTGTCGCGGGCGCTAGGCCTACCCACACAAGTGAGGTACCATTTTCATTGGGAGACTTGGGGGAACGCTGGGTGGAAGGAAATTTGTGGCTCCTCTCAGATTCCAGAACTTTCTGCCACAGAAATGTGAGGAACATGTGTTTTTTAAGCCAAATTTTGAGGTTTGCAAAGGATTCTGGGTAACAGAACCTGGTCAGAGCCCCGCAAGTCACCCCATCTTGGATTCCCCTAGGTCTCTAGTTTTCAAAAATGAACAGGTTTGGTAGGTTTCCCTAGGTGCCGGCTGAGCTGGAGGCCAAAATCTACAGTTAGGCATTTCGCAAAAAACACCTCTGTTTTCTTTCAAAAATTTGGATGTGTCCACGTTGCGCTTTGGGGCGTTTCCTGTCGCGGACGCTAGGCCTACCCACACAAGTGAGGTGTCATTTTTATCAGGAGACTTGGGGGAACGATGGGTGGAAGGAAATTCGTGGCTCCTCTCAGATTCCAGAACTTTCTGCCACAGAAATGTGAGGAACATGTGATTTTTTTTAGCCAAATTTTGAGGTTTGCAAAGGATTCTGGGTAACAGAACCTGGTCCGAGCCCCGCAAGTCACCCCTCCTTGGATTCCCCTAGGTCTCTAGTTTTCAGAAATGCACAGGTTTGGTAGGTTTCCCTAGGTGCCGGCTGAGCTAGAGGCCAAAATCTACAGGTAGGCACTTCGCAAAAAACACCTCTGTTTTCTTTAAAAAATGTGGATGTGTCCACGTTGCGCTTTGGGGCGTTTACTGTCGCGGGCGCTAGGCCTACCCACACAAGTGAGGTATCATTTTTATCGGGAGACTTGGGGGAACGCTGGGTGGAAGGAAATTTGTGGCTCCTCTCAGATTCCAGAACTTTCTGCCACAGAAATGTGAGGAACATGTGTTTTTTTAGCCAAATTTTGAGGTTTGCAAAGGATTCTGGGTAACAGAACCTGGTCCGAGCACCGCAAGTCACCCCATCTTGGATTCCCCTAGGTCTCTAGTTTTCAGAAATACACAGGTTTGGTAGGTTTCCCTAGGTGCCGGCTGAGCTAGAGGCCAAAATCTACAGGTAGGCACTTCTCAAAAAACACCTCTGTTTTCTTTCAAAAATTTGGATGTGTTCATGTTGCACTTTGGGGCGTTTCCTGTCGTGGGCGCTAGGCCTACCCACACAAGTGAGGTATCATTTTTAACGGGAGACTTGGGGGAACGCTGGGTGGAAGGAAATTTGTGGCTCCTCTCAGATTCCAGAACTTTCTGCCACAGAAATGTGAGGAACTTGTGATTTTTTTTAGCCAAATTTTGAGGTTTGCAAAGGATTCTGGGTAACAGAACCTGGTCCGAGCCCCGCAAGTCACCCCTCCTTGTATTCCCCTAGGTCTCTAGTTTTCAGAAATGCACAGGTTTGGTAGGTTTCCCTAGGTGCCGGCTGAGCTAGAGGCCAAAATCTACAGGTAGGCACTTCGCAAAAAACACCTCTGTTTTGTTTAAAAAATTTGGATGTGTTCATGTTGCGCTTTGGGGCGTTTCCTGTCGTGGGCGCTAGGCCTACCCACACAAGTGAGGTATCATTTTTAACGGGAGACTTGGGGGAACGCTGGGTGGAAGGAAATTTGTGGCTCCTCTCAGATTCCAGAACTTTCTGCCACAGAAATGTGAGGAACATGTGATTTTTTTTAGCCAAATTTTGAGGTTTGCAAAGGATTCTGGGTAACAGAACCTGGTCCGAGCCCCGCAAGTCACCCCTCCTTGTATTCCCCTAGGTCTCTAGTTTTCAGAAATGCACAGGTTTGGTAGGTTTCCCTAGGTGCCGGCTGAGCTAGAGGCCAAAATCTACAGGTAGGCACTTCGCAAAAAACACCTCTGTTTTCTTTCAAAAATGTGGATGTGTCCACGTTGCGATTTGGGGCGTTAACTGTCGCGGGCGCTAGGCCTACCCACACAAGTGAGGTATCATTTTTATCGGGAGACTTGGGGGAACGCTGGGTGGAAGGAAATTTGTGGCTCCTCTCAGATTCCAGAACTTTCTGCCACAGAAATGTGAGGAACATGTGTTTTTTTTTAGCCAAATTTTGAGGTTTGCAAAGGATTCTGGGTAACAGAACCTGGTCCGAGCCCCGCAAGTCACCCCTCCTTGGATTCCCCTAGGTCTCTGTTTTTCAGAAATGCACAGGTTTGGTGGGTTTCCCTAGGTGCCGGCTGAGCTAGAGGCCAAAATCTACAGGTAGGCACTTCGCAAAAAACACCTCTGTTTTCTTTCAAAAATGTGGATGTGTCCAAGTTGCGCTTTGGGGCGTTTCCTGTCGCGGGCGCTACGCCTACCCACACAAGTGTGGTATCATTTTTATCGGGAGACTTGGGGGAACGCTGGGTGGAAGGAAATTTGTGGCTCCTCTCAGATTCCAGAACTTTCTGTCACAGAAATGTGAGGAACATGTGTTTTTTTAGCCAAATTTTGAGGTTTGCAAAGGATTCTGGGTAGCAGAACCTGGTCCGAGCCCCGCAAGTCACCCCATCTTGGATTCCCCTAGGTCTCTAGTTTTCAGAAATGCACAGGTTTGGTAGGTTTCTCTAGGTGCCGGCTGAGCTAGAGGCCAAAATCTACAGGTAGGCACTTCTCAAAAAACACCTCTGTTTTCTTTCAAAAATTTGGATGTGTTCATGTTGCACTTTGGGGCGTTTCCTGTCGTGGGCGCTAGGCCTACCCACACAAGTGAGGTATCATTTTTAACGGGAGACTTGGTGGAACGCTGGGTGGAAGGAAATTTGTGGCTCCTCTCAGATTCCAGAACTTTCTGCCACAGATATGTGAGGAACTTGTGATTTTTTTTAGCCAAATTTTGAGGTTTGCAAAGGATTCTGGGTAACAGAACCTGGTCCGAGCCCCGCAAGTCACCCCTCCTTGTTTTCCCCTAGGTCTCTAGTTTTCAGAAATGCACAGGTTTGGTAGGTTTCCCTAGGTGCCGGCTGAGCTAGAGGCCAAAATCTACAGGTAGGCACTTCGCAAAAAACACCTCTGTTTTCTTTAAAAAATGTGGATGAGTCCACGTTGCGCTTTGGGGCATTTACTGTCGCGGGCGCTAGGCCTACCCACACAAGTGAGGTATCATTTTTATCGGGAGACTTGGGGGAACGCTGGGTGGAAGGAAATTTGTGGCTCCTCTCAGATTCCAGAACTTTCTGCCACAGAAATGTGAGGAACATGTGTTTTTTTAGCCAAATTTTGAGGTTTGCAAAGGATTCTGGGTAACAGAACCTGGTCCGAGCACCGCAAGTCACCCCATCTTGGATTCCCCTAGGTCTCTAGTTTTCAGAAATACACAGGTTTGGTAGGTTTCCCTAGGTGCCGGCTGAGCTAGAGGCCAAAATCTACAGGTAGGCACTTCGCAAAAAACACCTCTGTTTTCTTTCAAAAATTTGGATGTGTTCATGTTGCGCTTTGGGGCGTTTCCTGTCGTGGGCGCTAGGCGTACCCACACAAGTGAGGTATCATTTTTATCGGGAGACTTGGGAGAACGCTGGGTGGAAGGAAATTTGTGGCTCCTCTCAGATTCCAGAAGTTTCTGCCACAGAAATATGAGGAACATGTGTTTTTTTAGCCAAATTTTGAGGTTTGCAAAGGATTCTGGGTAACAGAACCTGGTCCGAGCCCCGCAAGTCACCCCTCCTTGGATTCCCCTAGGTCTCTGGTTTTCAGAAATGCACAGGTTTGGTGGGTTTCCCTAGGTGCCGGCTGAGCTAGAGGCCAAAATCTACAGGTAGGCACTTCGCAAAAAACACCTCTGTTTTCTTTAAAAAATGTGGATGTGTCCACGTTGCGCTTTGGGGCGTTTCCTGTCGCGGGCGCTACGCCTACCCACACAAGTGTGGTATCATTTTTATCGGGAGACTTGGGGGAACGCTGGGTGGAAGGAAATTTGTGGCTCCTCTCAGATTCCAGAACTTTCTGCCACAGAAATGTGAGGAACATGTGTTTTTTTAGCCAAATTTTGAGGTTTGCAAAGGATTCTGGGTAACAGAACCTGGTCCGAGCCCCGCAAGTCACCCCATCTTGGATTCCCCTAGGTCTCTAGCTTTCAGAAATGCACAGGTTTGGTAGGTTTTCCTAGGTGCCGGCTGAGCTAGAGGACAAAATCTACAGGTAGGCACTTCGCAAAAAACACCTCCTGTTTTCTTTAAAAAATGTGGATGTGTCCACGTTGCACTTTGGGGCTTTGTCTGTCGCGGGCGCTAGGCCTACCCACACAAGTGAGGTATCATTTTTATCGGGAGACTTGGGGGAACGCTGGGTGGAAGGAAATTTGTGGCTCCTCTCAGATTCCAGAACTTTCTGCCTCAGAAATGTGAGGAACATGTGTTTTTTTAGCCAAATTTTGAGGTTTGCAAAGGATTCTGGGTAACAGAACCTGGTCCGAGCACCGCAAGTCACCCCATCTTGGATTCCTCTAGGTCTCTAGTTTTCAGAAATACACAGGTTTGGTAAGTTTCCCTAGGTGCCGGCTGAGCTAGAGGCCAAAATCTACAGGTAGGCACTTCGCAAAAAACACCTCTGTTTTCTTTAAAAAATTTGGATGTGTTCATGTTGCGCTTTGGGGCGTTTCCTGTCGTGGGCGCTAGGCCTACCCACACAAGTGAGGTATCATTTTTATCGGGAGACTTGGGGGAACACTGGGTGGAAGGAAATTTGTACCTCCTCTCAGATTCCAGAACTTTCTGCCACAGAAATATGAGGAACATGTGTTTTTTTTAGCCAAATTTTGAGGTTTGCAAAGGATTCTGGGTAACAGAACCTGGTCCGAGCCCCGCAAGTCACCCCTCATTGGATTCCCCTACGTCTCTAGTTTTCAGAAATGCACATGTTTGGTAGGTTTCCCTAGGTGCCGGCTGAGCTAGAGGACAAAATCTACAGGTAGACTCTTCGCAAAAAACACCTCCTGTTTTCTTTCAAAAATTTGGATGTATCCACGTTGCGCTTTGGGGCATTTCCTGTCGCGGGCGCTAGGCCTACCCACACAAGTGAGGTACCATTTTCATCGGGAGACTTCGGGGAACGCTGGGTGGAAGGAAATTTGTGGCTCCTCACAGATTCCAGAACTTTCTGCCACAAAAATGTGAGGAACATGTGTTTTTTTAGCCAAATTTTGAGGTTTGCAAAGGATTCTGGGTAGCAGAACCTGGTCCGAGCCCCGCAAGTCACCCCATCTTGGATTCCCCTAGGTCTCTAGTTTTCAGCAATGCACAGGTTTGGTAGGTTTTCCTAGGTGCCGGCTGAGCTAGAGGCCAAAATCTACAGGTAGGCACTTCGCAAAAAACACCTCTGTTTTCTGTCAAAAATTTGGATGTGTCCACGTTGCGCTTTGGGGCGTTTCCTGTCACGGGCGCTAGGCCTACTCACACAAGTGAGGTATCATTTTTATCGGCAGACTTGGGGGAACGCTGGGTGGAAGGAAATTTGTGGCTCCTCTCAGATTCCAGAACATTCTGCCACAGAAATGTGAGGAACATGTGTTATTTTAGCAAAATTTTGAGGTTTGCAAAGGATTCTGGGTAACAGAACCTGGTCCGAGCACCGCAAGTCACCCCATCTTGGATTTCCCTAGGTCTCTAGTTTTCAGAAATACACAGGTTTGGTAGGTTTCCCTAGGTGCCGGCTGATCTAGAGGCCAAAATCTACAGGTAGGCACTTCGCAAAAAACACCTCTGTTTTCTTTCAAAAATTTGGATGTGTACATGTTGCGCTTTGGGGCGTTTCCTGTCGTGGGCGCTAGGCCTACCCACACAAGTCAGGTATCATTTTTATCGGGAGACTTGGGGGAACGCTGTGTGGAAGGAAATTTGTGGCTCCTCTCAGATTCCAGAACTTTCTGCCACAGAAATGTGAGGAACATGTGATTTTTTTTAGCCAAATTTTGAGGTTTGCAAAGGATTCTGGGTAACAGAACCTGGTCCGAGCACCGCAAGTCACCCCATCTTGGATTCCCCTAGGTCTCTAGTTTTCAGAAATACACAGGTTTGGTAAGTTTCCCTAGGTGCCGGCTGAGCTAGAGGCCAAAATCTACAGGTAGGCCCTTCGCAAAAAACACCTCTGTTTTCTTTAAAAAATTTGGATGTGTTCATGTTGCGCTTTGGGGCGTTTCCTGTCGTGGGCGCTAGGCCTACCCACACAAGTGAGGTATAATTTTTATCGGGAGACTTGGGGGAACACTGGGTGGAAGGAAATTTGTACCTCCTCTCAGATTCCAGAACTTTCTGCCACAGAAATATGAGGAACATGTGTTTTTTTTAGCCAAATTTTGAGGTTTGCAAAGGATTCTGGGTAACAGAACCTGGTCCGAGCCCCGCAAGTCACCCCTCATTGGATTCCCCTACGTCTCTAGTTTTCAGAAATGCACATGTTTGGTAGGTTTCCCTAGGTGCCGGCTGAGCTAGAGGACAAAATCTACAGGTAGACACTTCGCAAAAAACACCTCCTGTTTTCTTTAAAAAATTTGGATGTGTCCACGTTGCGCTTTGGGGCGTTTCCTGTCGCGGGCGCTAGGCCTACCCACACAAGTGAGGTACCATTTTCATCGGGAGACTTCGGGGAACGCTGGGTGGAAGGAAATTTGTGGCTCCTCACAGATTCCAGAACTTTCTGCCACAAAAATGTGAGGAACATGTGTTTTTTTAGCCAAATTTTGAGGTTTGCAAAGGATTCTGGGTAGCAGAACCTGGTCCGAGCCCCGCAAGTCACCCCATCTTGGATACCCCTAGGTCTCTAGTTTTCAGCAATGCACAGGTTTGGTAGGTTTTCCTAGGTGCCGGCTGAGCTAGAGGCCAAAATCTACAGGTAGGCACTTCGCAAAAAACACCTCTGTTTTCTGTCAAAAATTTGGATGTGTCCACGTTGCGCTTTGGGGTGTTTCCTGTCACGGGCGCTAGGCCTACTCACACAAGTGAGGTATCATTTTTATCGGCAGACTTGGGGGAACGCTGGGTGGAAGGAAATTTGTGGCTCCTCTCAGATTCCAGAACATTCTGCCACAGAAATGTGAGGAACATGTGTTATTTTAGCCAAATTTTGAGGTTTGCAAAGGATTCTGGGTAACAGAACCTGGTCCGAGCACTGCAAGTCACCCCATCTTGGATTTCCCTAGGTCTCTAGTTTTCAGAAATACACAGGTTTGGTAGGTTTCCCTAGGTGCCGGCTGATCTAGAGGCCAAAATCTACAGGTAGGCACTTCGCAAAAAACACCTCTGTTTTCTTTCAAAAATTTGGATGTGTACATGTTGCGCTTTGGGGCGTTTCCTGTCGTGGGCGCTAGGCCTACCCACACAAGTCAGGTATCATTTTTATCGGGAGACTTGGGGGAACGCTGTGTGGAAGGAAATTTGTGGCTCCTCTCAGATTCCAGAACTTGCTGCCACAGAAATGTGAGGAACATGTGATTTTTTTTAGCCATATTTTGAGGTTTGCAAAGGATTCTGGGTAACAGAACCTGGTCCGAGCCCCGCAAGTCACCCCTCCTTGGATTCCCCTAGGTCTCTAGTTTTCAGAAATGCACAGGTTTGGTAGGTTTCCCTAGGTGCCGGCTGAGCTAGAGGCCAAAATCTACAGGTAGGCACTTCGCAAAAAACACCTCTGTTTTCTTTCAAAAATGTGGATGTGTCCACGTTGCGCTTTGGGGCGTTTCCTGTCGCGGGCGCTAGGCCTACCCACACAAGTGAGGTATCATTTTTATCGGGAGACTTGGGGGAACGCTGGGTGGAAGGAAATTTGTGGCTCCTCTCAGATTCCAGAACTTTCTGCCACAGAAATGTGAGGAACATGTGTTTTTTTAGCCAAATTTTGAGGTTTGCAAAGGATTCTGGGTAACAGAACCTGGTCCGAGCACCGCAAGTCACCCCATCTTGGATTCCCCTAGGTCTCTAGTTTTCAGAAATACACAGGTTTGGTAGGTTTCCCTAGGTGCCGGCTGAGCTAGAGGCCAAAATCTACAGGTAGGCACTTCGCAAAAAACACCTCTGTTTTCTTTGAAAAATTTGGATGTGTCCACGTTGCGCTTTGGGGCGTTTCCTGTCGCGGGCGCTAGGCCTACCCACACAAGTGAGGTATAATTTTTATCGGGAGACTTGGGGGAACATTGGATGGAAGGAAATTTGTGCCTCCTCTCAGATTCCAGAACTTTCTGCCACAGAAATATGAGGAACATGTGTTTTTTTTAGCCAAATTTTGAGGTTTGCAAAGGATTCTGGGTAACAGAACCTGGTCTGAGCCCCGCAAGTCACCCCTCATTGGATTCCCCTAGGTCTCTAGTTTTCAGAAATGCACATGTTTGGTAGGTTTCCCTAGGTGCCGGCTGAGCTAGAGGACAAAATCTACAGGTAGGCACTTCGCAAAAAACACCTCCTGTTTTCTTTCAAAAATTTGGATGTGTCCACGTTGCACTTTGGGGCGTTTCCTGTCGCGGCCGCTAGGCCTACCCACACAAGTGAGGTACCATTTTCATCGGGAGACTTCGGGGAACGCTGGGTGGAAGGAAATTTGTGCTCCTCTCAGATTCCAGAACTTTCTGCCACAGAAATGTGAGGAACATGTGTTTTTTAAGCCAAATTTTGAGGTTTGCAAAGGATTCTGGGTAACAGAACCTGGTCCGAGCCCCACAAGTCACCCCATCTTGGATTCCCCTAGGTCTCTAGTTTTCAGCAATGCACAGGTTTGGTAGGTTTTCCTAGGTGCCGGCTGAGTTAGAGGCCAAAATCTACAGGTAGGCACTTCGCAAAAAACACCTCTGTTTTCTGTCAAAAATTTGGATGTGTCCACGTTGCGCTTTGGGGCGTTTCCTGTCGCGGGCGCTAGGCCTACTCACACAAGTGAGGTATCATTTTTATCGGGAGACTTGGGGGAACGCTGGGTGGAAGGAAATTTGTGCCTCTTCTCAGATTCCAGAACTTTCTGCCACAGAAATGTGAGGAACATGTGTTTTTTTAGCCAAATTTTGAGGTTTGCAAAGGATTCTGGGTAGCAGAACCTGGTCCGAGCCCCGCAAGTCACCCCATCTTGGATTCCCCTAGGTCTCTAGTTTTTAGCAATGCACAGGTTTGGTAGGTTTTCCAAGGTGCCGGCTGAGTTAGAGGCCAAAATCTACAGGTAGGCACTTCGCAAAAAACACCTCTGTTTTCTGTCAAAAATGTGGATGTGTCCACATTGCGCTTTGGGGCGTTTCCTGTCGCGGGCGCTAGGCCTACTCACACAAGTGAGGTATCATTTTTATCGGGAGACTTGGGGGAACGCTGGGTGGAAGGAAATTTGTGCCTCTTCTCAGATTCCAGAACTTTCTGCCACAGAAATGTGAGGAACATGTGTTTTTTTAGCCAAATTTTGAAGTTTGCAAAGGATTCTGGGTAACAGAACCTGGTCTGAGCCCCACAAGTCACCCCATCTTGGATTCCCCTAGGTCTCTAGTTTTCAGAAATGCACAGGTTTGGTAGGTTTCCGTAGGTGCCGGCTGAGCTAGAGGCCAAAATCTACAGGTAGGCACTTTGCAAAAAACACCTCTGTTTTCTTTCAAAAATGTGGATGTGTCCACGTTGCGCTTTGGGGCGTTTACTGTCGCGGGCGCTAGGCCTACCCACACAAGTGAGGTATCATTTTTATCGGGAGACTTGGGGGAACGCTGGGTGGAAGGAAATTTATGGCTCCTCTCAGATTCCAGAACTTTCTGCCTCAGAAATGTGAGGAACATGTGTTTTTTTAGCCAAATTTTGAGGTTTGCAAAGGATTCTGGGTAACAGAACCTGGTCCGAGCACCGCAAGTCACCCCATCTTGGATTCCCCTAGGTCTCTAGTTTTCAGAAATACACAGGTTTGGTAGGTTTCCCTAGGTGCCGGCTGAGCTAGAGGCCAAAATCCACAGGTAGGCACTTCTCAAAAAACACCTCTGTTTTCTTTCAAAAATTTGGATGTGTTCATGTTGCGCTTTGGGGCGTTTCCTGTCGTGGGCTCTAGGCCTACCCACACAAGTGAGGTATCATTTTTATCGGGAGACTTGGGGGAACGCTGGGTGGAAGGAAATTTGTGGCTCCTCTCAGATTCCAGAACTTTCTGCCACAGAAATGTGAGGAACATGTGATTTTTTTTTAGCCCAATTTTGAGGTTTGCAAAGGATTCTGGGTAACAGAACCTGGTCCGAGCCCCGCAAGTCACCCCTCCTTGGATTCCCCTAGGTCTCTACTTTTCAGAAATGCACAGGTTTGGTAGGTTTCCCTAGGTGCCGGCTGAGCTAGAGGCCAAAATCTACAGGTAGGCACTTCGCAAAAACACCTCTGTTTTCTTTCAAAAATGTGGATATGTCCACGTTGCGCTTTGGGGCGTTTTCTGTCGTGGGCGCTAGCCCAACCCACACAAGTGAGGTATCATTTTTATCGGGAGACTTGGGGGAACGCTGGGTGGAAGGAAATTTGTGGCTCCTCTCAGATTCCAGAACTTTCTGCCACAGAAATGTGAGGAACATGTGTTTTTTTTGCCAAATTTTGAGGTTTGCAAAGGATTCTGGGTAACAGAACCTGGTCCGAGCCCCGCAAGTCACCCCATCTTGGATTCCCTTAGGTCTCTAGTTTTCAAAAATGCACAGGTTTGGTAGGTTTCCCTAGGTGCCGGCTGAGCTAGAGGCCAAAATCTACAGGTAGGCACTTCTCAAAAAACACCTCTGTTTTCTTTCAAAAATTTGGATGTGTCCACGTTGCGCTTTGGGGCGTTTCCTGTCGCGGGCGCTAGGCCTACCCACACAAGTGAGGTATCATTTTTATCGGGAGACTTGGGGGAACACTGGGTGGAAGGAAATTTGTGCCTCCTCTCAGATTCCGGAACTTTCTGCCACAGAAATATGAGGAACATGTGGTTTTTTTAGCCAAATTTTGAGGTTTGCAAAGGATTCTGGGTAACAGAACCTGGTCCGAGCACCGCAAGTCACCCCATCTTGGATTCCCCTAGGTCTCTAGTTTTCAGAACTACACAGGTTTGGTAGGTTTCCCTAGGTGCCGGCTGAGCTAGAGGCCAAAATCTACAGGTAAGCACTTCGCAAAAAACACCTCTGTTTTCTTTCAAAAATTTGGATGTGTTCATGTTGCGCTTTGGGGCGTTTCCTGTCGCGGGCGCTAGGCCTACTCACACAAGTGAGGTATCATTTTTATCGGGAGACTTGGGGGAACGCTGGGTGGAAGGAAATTTGTGCCTCTTCTCAGATTCCAGAACTTTCTGCCACAGAAATGTGAGGAACATGTGTTTTTTTAGCCAAATTTTGAGGTTTGCAAAGGATTCTGGGTAACAGAACCTGGGCCGAGCCCCACATGTCACCCCATCTTGGATTCCCCTAGGTCTCTAGATTTCAGAAATGCACAGGTTTGGTAGGTTTCCCTAGGTGCCGGCTGAGCTAGAGGCCAAAATCTACAGGTAGGCACTTCGCAAAAAACACCTCTGTTTTCTTTCAAAAATGTGGATGTGTCCACGTTGCGCTTTGGGGCGTTTACTGTTGCGGGCGCTACGCCTACCCACACAAGTGAGGTATCATTTTTATCGGGAGACTTAGGGGAACGCTGGGTGGAAGGAAATTTGTGGCTCCTCTCAGATTCCAGAACTTTCTGCCACAGAAATGTGAGGAACATGTGTTTTTTTAGCCAAATTTTGAGGTTTGCAAAGGATTCTGGGTAACAGAACATGGTCCGAGCACCGCAAGTCACCCCATCTTGGATTCCCCTAGGTCTCTAGTTTTCAGAAATACACAGGTTTGGTAGGTTTCCCTAGGTGCCGGCTGAGCTAGAGGCCAAAATCTACAGGTAGGCACTTCGCAAAAAACACCTCTGTTTTCTTTCAAAAATTTGGATGTGTTCATGTTGCGCTTTGGGGCGTTTCCTGTCGTGGGCGCTAGGCCTACCCACACAAGTGAGGTATCATTTTTATCGGGAGACTAGGGGGAACGCTGGGTGGAAGGAAATTTGTGGCTCCTCTCAGATTCCAGAACTTTCTGCCACAGAAATGTGAGGAACATGTGATTTTTTTTAGCCCAATTTTGAGGTTTGCAAAGGATTCTGGGTAACAGAACCTGGTCCGAGCCCCGCAAGTCACCCCATCTTGGATTCCCCTAGGTCTCTAGCTTTCAGAAATGCACATGTTTGGTAGGTTTCCCTAGGTGCTGGCTGAGCTACAGGCCAAAATCTACAGGTAGGCACTTCGCAAAAAACACCTCTGTTTTCTTTCAAAAATTTGGATGTGTCCACGTTGCGCTTTGGGGTGCTTACTGTCGCGGGCGCTAGGCCTACCCACACAAGTGAGGTATCATTTTTATCGGGAGACTTGGGGGAACGCTGGGTGGAAGGAAATTTGTGGCTCCTCTCAGATTCCAGAACTTTCTGCCACAGAAATGTGAGGAACATGTGTTTTTTTAGCCAAATTTTGAGGTTTGCAAAGGATTCTGGGTAACAGAACCTGGTCCGAGCACCGCAAGTCACCCCATCTTGGATTCCCCTAGGTCTCTAGTTTTCAGAAATACACAGGTTTGGTAGGTTTCCCTAGGTGTCGGATGAGCTAGAGGCCAAAATCTACAGGTAGGCACTTCGCAAAAAACACCTCTGTTTTCTTTCAAAAATGTGGATGTGTTCATGTTGCGCTTTGGGGCGTTTCCTGTCGTGGGCGCTAGGCCTACCCACACAAGTGAGGTATCATTTTTATCGGGAGACTTGGGTGAACGCTGGGTAGAAGGAAATTTGTGGCTCCTCTCAGATTCCAGAAGTTTCTGCCACAGAAATGTGAGGAACATGTGATTTTTTTTAGCCAAATTTTGAGGTTTGCAAAGGATTCTGGGTAACAGAACCTGGTCCGAGCCCCGCCAGTCACCCCTCCTTGGATTCCCCTAGGTCTCTAGTTTTCAGAAATGCACAGGTTTGGTAGGTTTCCCTAGGTGTCGGCTGAGCTAGAGGACAAAATCTACAGGTAGGCACTTCGCAAAAAACACCTCCTGTTTTCTTTAAAAAATGTGGATGTGTCCACGTTGCGCTTTGGGGCGTTTCCTGTCGCGGGCGCTAAGCCTACCCACACAAGTGAGTTATCATTTTTATCGGGAGACTTGGGGGAACGCTGGGTGGAAGGAAATTTGTGGCTCCTCTCAGATTCCAGAACATTCTGCCACAGAAATGTGAGGAACATGTGTTTTTTTAGCCAAATTTTGAGGTTTGCAAAGGATTCTGGGTAACAGAACCTGGTCCGAGCCCCGCAAGTCACCCCATCTTGGATTCCCCTAGGTCTCTAGTTTTCAGAAATGCACAGGTTTGGTAGGTTTCCCTAGGTGCCGGCTGAGCTAGAGGCCAAAATCTACAGGTAGGCACTTCGCAGAAAACTCCTCTGTTTTCTTTCAAAAATTTGGATGTGTCCACGTTGCGCTTTGGGGCGTTTCCTGTCGCGGGCGCTAGGCCTACCCACACAAGTGAGGTATCATTTTTATATCGAGACTTGGGGGAACACTGGGTGGAAGGAAATTTGTGCCTCCTCTCAGATTCCAGAACTTTCTGCCACAGAAATATGAGGAACATGTGTTTTTTTTAGCCAAATTTTGAGGTTTGCAAAGGATTCTGGGTAACAGAACCTGGTCCGAGCCCCGCACGTCACCCCATCTTGGATTCCCCTAGTTCTCTAGTTTTCAGAAATGCACATGTTTGGTAGGTTTCCCTAGGTGCCGGCTGAGCTAGAGGACAAAATCTACAGGTAGGAACTTCGCAAAAAACACCTCTGTTTTCTTTCAAAAATTTGGATGTGTCCACGTTGCGCTTTGGGGCGTCTCCTGTCGCGGGCGCTAGGCCTACCCACACAAGTGAGGTATCATTTTTATCGGGAGACTTGGGGGAACGATGGGTGGAAGGAAATTTGTGGCTCCTCTCAGATTCCAGAACTTTCTGCCACAGAAATGTGAGGAACATGTGATTTTTTTTAGCAAAATTTTGAGGTTTGCAAAGGATTCTGAGTAACAGAACCTGGTCCGAGCCCCGCAAGTCACCACTCCTTGGATTCACCTAGGTCTCTAGTTTTCAGAAATGCACAGGTTTGGTAGGTTTCCGTAGGTGCCGGCTGAGCTAGAGGCCAAAATCTACAGGTAGGCACTTTGCAAAAAACACCTCTGTTTTCTTTCAAAAATGTGGATGTGTCCACGTTGCGCTTTGGGGCGTTTACTGTCGCGGGCGCTAGGCCTACCCACACAAGTGAGGTATCATTTTTATCGGGAGACTTGGGGGAACGCTGGGTGGAAGGAAATTTGTGGCTCCTCTCAGATTCCAGAACTTTCTGCCTCAGAAATGTGAGGAACATGTGTTTTTTTAGCCAAATTTTGAGGTTTGCAAAGGATTCTGGGTAACAGAACCTGGTCCGAGCACCGCAAGTCACCCCATCTTGGATTCCCCTAGGTCTCTAGTTTTCAGAAATACACAGGTTTGGTAGGTTTCCCTAGGTGCCGGCTGAGCTAGAGGCCAAAATCCACAGGTAGGCACTTCTCAAAAAACACCTCTGTTTTCTTTCAAAAATTTGGATGTGTTCATGTTGCGCTTTGGGGCGTTTCCTGTCGTGGGCTCTAGGCCTACCCACACAAGTGAGGTATCATTTTTATCGGGAGACTTGGGGGAACGCTGGGTGGAAGGAAATTTGTGGCTCCTCTCAGATTCCAGAACTTTCTGCCACAGAAATGTGAGGAACATGTGATTTTTTTTTAGCCCAATTTTGAGGTTTGCAAAGGATTCTGGGTAACAGAACCTGGTCTGAGCCCCGCAAGTCACCCCTCCTTGGATTCCCCTAGGTCTCTACTTTTCAGAAATGCACAGGTTTGGTAGGTTTCCCTAGGTGCCGGCTGAGCTAGAGGCCAAAATCTACAGGTAGGCACTTCGCAAAAAACACCTCTGTTTTCTTTAAAAAATGTGGATATGTCCACGTTGCGCTTTGGGGCGTTTTCTGTCGTGGGCGCTAGCCCTACCCACACAAGTGAGGTATCATTTTTATCGGGAGACTTGGGGGAACGCTGGGTGGAAGGAAATTTGTGGCTCCTCTCAGATTCCAGAACTTTCTGCCACAGAAATGTGAGGAACATGTGTTTTTTTTGCCAAATTTTGAGGTTTGCAAAGGATTCTGGGTAACAGAACCTGGTCCGAGCGCCGCAAGTCACCCCATCTTGGATTCCCTTAGGTCTCTAGTTTTCAAAAATGCACAGGTTTGGTAGGTTTCCCTAGGTGCCGGCTGAGCTAGAGGCCAAAATCTACAGGTAGGCACTTCTCAAAAAACACCTCTGTTTTCTTTCAAAAATTTGGATGTGTCCACGTTGCGCTTTGGGGCGTTTCCTGTCGCGGGCGCTAGGCCTACCCACACAAGTGAGGTATCATTTTTATCGGGAGACTTGGGGGAACACTGGGTGGAAGGAAATTTGTGCCTCCTCTCAGATTCCGGAACTTTCTGCCACAGAAATATGAGGAACATGTGGTTTTTTTAGCCAAATTTTGAGGTTTGCAAAGGATTCTGGGTAACAGAACCTGGTCCGAGCACCGCAAGTCACCCCATCTTGGATTCCCCTAGGTCTCTAGTTTTCAGAACTACACAGGTTTGGTAGGTTTCCCTAGGTGCCGGCTGAGCTAGAGGCCAAAATCTACAGGTAAGCACTTCGCAAAAAACACCTCTGTTTTCTTTCAAAAATTTGGATGTGTTCATGTTGCGCTTTGGGGCGTTTCCTGTCGCGGGCGCTAGGCCTACTCACACAAGTGAGGTATCATTTTTATCGGGAGACTTGGGGGAACGCTGGGTGGAAGGAAATTTGTGCCTCTTCTCAGATTCCAGAACTTTCTGCCACAGAAATGTGAGGAACATGTGTTTTTTTAGCCAAATTTTGAGGTTTGCAAAGGATTCTGGGTAACAGAACCTGGGCCGAGCCCCACATGTCACCCCATCTTGGATTCCCCTAGGTCTATAGATTTCAGAAATGCACAGGTTTGGTAGGTTTCCCTAGGTGCCGGCTGAGCTAGAGGCCAAAATCTACAGGTAGGCACTTCGCAAAAAACACCTCTGTTTTCTTTCAAAAATGTGGATGTGTCCACGTTGCGCTTTGGGGCGTTTACTGTCGCGGGCGCTACGCCTACCCACACAAGTGAGGTATCATTTTTATCGGGAGACTTAGGGGAACGCTGGGTGGAAGGAAATTTGTGGCTCCTCTCAGATTCCAGAACTTTCTGCCACAGAAATGTGAGGAACATGTGTTTTTTTAGCCAAATTTTGAGGTTTGCAAAGGATTCTGGGTAACAGAACCTGGTCCGAGCACCGCAAGTCACCCCATCTTGGATTCCCCTAGGTCTCTAGTTTTCAGAAATACACAGGTTTGGTAGGTTTCCCTAGGTGCCGGCTGAGCTAGAGGCCAAAATCTACAGGTAGGCACTTCGCAAAAAACACCTCTGTTTTCTTTCAAAAATTTGGATGTGTTCATGTTGCGCTTTGGGGCGTTTCCTGTCGTGGGCGCTAGGCCTACCCACACAAGTGAGGTATCATTTTTATCGGGAGACTAGGGGGAACGCTGGGTGGAAGGAAATTTGTGGCTCCTCTCAGATTCCAGAACTTTCTGCCACAGAAATGTGAGGAACATGTGATTTTTTTTAGCCCAATTTTGAGGTTTGCAAAGGATTCTGGGTAACAGAACCTGGTCCGAGCCCCGCAAGTCACCCCATCTTGGATTCCCCTAGGTCTCTAGCTTTCAGAAATGCACATGTTTGGTAGGTTTCCCTAGGTGCTGGCTGAGCTACAGGCCAAAATCTACAGGTAGGCACTTCGCAAAAAACACCTCTGTTTTCTTTCAAAAATTTGGATGTGTCCACGTTGCGCTTTGGGGTGCTTACTGTCGCGGGCGCTAGGCCTACCCACACAAGTGAGGTATCATTTTTATCGGGAGACTTGGGGGAACGCTGGGTGGAAGGAAATTTGTGGCTCCTCTCAGATTCCAGAACTTTCTGCCACAGAAATGTGAGGAACATGTGATTTTATTTAGCCAAATTTTGAGGTTTGCAAAGGATTCTGGGTAACAGAACCAGGTTCGAGCCCCGCAAGTCACCCCTCCTTGGATTCCCCTAGGTCTCTAGTTTTCAGAAATGCACAGGTTTGGTAGGTTTCCCTAGGTGCCGGCTGAGCTAGAGGCCAAAATCTACAGGTAGGCACTTCGCAAAAAACACCTCTGTTTTCTTTCAAAAATGTGGATGTGTCCACGTTGCGCTTTGGGGCGTTTACTGTCGCGGGCGCTAGGCCTACCCACACAAGTGAGGTATCATTTTTATCTGGAGACTTGGGGGAACGCTGGGTGGAAGGAAATTTGTGGCTCCTCTCAGATTCCAGAACTTTCTGCCACAGAAATGTGAGGAACATGTGTTTTTTTAGCCAAATTTTGAGGTTTGCAAAGGATTCTGGGTAACAGAACCTGGTCCGAGCACCGCAAGTCACCCCATCTTGGATTCCCCTAGGTCTCTAGTTTTCAGAAATACACAGGTTTGGTAGGTTTCCCTAGGTGTCGGATGAGCTAGAGGCCAAAATCTACAGGTAGGCACTTCGCAAAAAACACCTCTGTTTTCTTTCAAAAATGTGGATGTGTTCATGTTGCGCTTTGGGGCGTTTCCTGTCGTGGGCGCTAGGCCTACCCACACAAGTGAGGTATCATTTTTATCGGGAGACTTGGGTGAACGCTGGGTAGAAGGAAATTTGTGGCTCCTCTCAGATTCCAGAAGTTTCTGCCACAGAAATGTGAGGAACATGTGATTTTTTTTAGCCAAATTTTGAGGTTTGCAAAGGATTCTGGGTAACAGAACCTGGTCCGAGCCCCGCCAGTCACCCCTCCTTGGATTCCCCTAGGTCTCTAGTTTTCAGAAATGCACAGGTTTGGTAGGTTTCCCTAGGTGTCGGCTGAGCTAGAGGACAAAATCTACAGGTAGGCACTTCGCAAAAAACACCTCCTGTTTTCTTTAAAAAATGTGGATGTGTCCACGTTGCGCTTTGGGGCGTTTCCTGTCGCGGGCGCTAAGCCTACCCACACAAGTGAGTTATCATTTTTATCGGGAGACTTGGGGGAACGCTGGGTGGAAGGAAATTTGTGGCTCCTCTCAGATTCCAGAACATTCTGCCACAGAAATGTGAGGAACATGTGTTTTTTTAGCCAAATTTTGAGGTTTGCAAAGGATTCTGGGTAACAGAACCTGGTCCGAGCCCCGCAAGTCACCCCATCTTGGATTCCCCTAGGTCTCTAGTTTTCAGAAATGCACAGGTTTGGTAGGTTTCCCTAGGTGCCGGCTGAGCTAGAGGCCAAAATCTACAGGTAGGCACTTCGCAGAAAACACCTCTGTTTTCTTTCAAAAATTTGGATGTGTCCACGTTGCGCTTTGGGGCGTTTCCTGTCGCGGGCGCTAGGCCTACCCACACAAGTGAGGTATCATTTTTATATCGAGACTTGGGGGAACACTGGGTGGAAGGAAATTTGTGCCTCCTCTCAGATTCCAGAACTTTCTGCCACAGAAATATGAGGAACATGTGTTTTTTTTAGCCAAATTTTGAGGTTTGCAAAGGATTCTGGGTAACAGAACCTGGTCCGAGCCCCGCACGTCACCCCATCTTGGATTCCCCTAGTTCTCTAGTTTTCAGAAATGCACATGTTTGGTAGGTTTCCCTAGGTGCCGGCTGAGCTAGAGGACAAAATCTACAGGTAGGAACTTCGCAAAAAACACCTCTGTTTTCTTTCAAAAATTTGGATGTGTCCACGTTGCGCTTTGGGGCGTCTCCTGTCGCGGGCGCTAGGCCTACCCACACAAGTGAGGTATCATTTTTATCGGGAGACTTGGGGGAACGATGGGTGGAAGGAAATTTGTGGCTCCTCTCAGATTCCAGAACTTTCTGCCACAGAAATGTGAGGAACATGTGATTTTTTTTAGCAAAATTTTGAGGTTTGCAAAGGATTCTGAGTAACAGAACCTGGTCCGAGCCCCGCAAGTCACCACTCCTTGGATTCACCTAGGTCTCTAGTTTTCAGAAATGCACAGGTTTGGTAGGTTTCCCTAGGTGTCGGCTGAGCTAGAGGACAAAATCTACAGGTAGGCACTTCGCAAAAACACCTCCTGTTTTCTTTCAAAAATTTGGATGTGTCCACGTTGCGCTTTGGGGCGTTTCCTGTCACGGGCGCTAGGCCTACCCACACAAGTGAGGTACCATTTTCATCGGGAGACTTCGGGGAACGCTGGGTGGAAGGAAATTTGTGCCTCCTCTCAGATTCCAGAACTTTCTGCCACAGAAATGTGAGGAACATGTGTTTTTTAAGCCAAATTTTGAGGTTTGCAAAGGATTCTGGGTAACAGAACCTGGTGCGAGCCCCACAAGTCACCCCATCTCGGATTCCCCTAGGTCTCTAGTTTTCAGAAATGCACAGGTTTGGTAGGTTTCCCTAGGTGCCGGCTGAGCAAGAGGCCAAAATCTACAGGTAGGCACATCGCAAAAAACACCTCTGTTTTCTTTAAAAAATGTGGATGTGTCCACGTTGCGCTTTGGGGCGTTTACTGTCGCGGGCTCTAGGCCTACCCACACAAGTGAGGTATCATTTTTATCGGGAGACTTGGGGGAACGCTGGGTGGAAGGAAATTTGTGGCTCCTCTCAGATTCCAGAACTTTCTGCCACAGAAATGTGAGGAACATGTGTTTTTTTAGCCAAATTTTGAGGTTTGCAAAAGATTCTGGGTAACAGAACCTGGTCCGAGCACCGCAAGTCACCCCATCTTGGATTCCCCTAGGTCTCTAGTTTTCAGAAATACACAGGTTTGGTAGGTTTCCCTAGGTGCCGGCTGAGCTAGAGGCCAAAATCTACAGGTAGGCACTTCGCAAAAAACACCTCTGTTTTCTTTCAAAAATGTGGATGTGTCCACGTTACGCTTTGGGGCGTTTACTGTCGCGGGCGCTAGGCCTACCCACACAAGTGAGGTATCATTTTTATCTGGAGACTTGGGGGAACGCTGGGTGGAAGGAAATTTGTGGCTCCTCTCAGATTCCAGAACTTTCTGCCACAGAAATGTGAGGAACATGTGTTTTTTTAGCCAAATTTTGAGGTTTGCAAAGGATTCTGGGTAACAGAACCTGGTCCGAGCACCGCAAGTCACCCCATCTTGGATTCCCCTAGGTCTCTAGTTTTCAGAAATACACAGGTTTGGTAGGTTTCCCTAGGTGCCGGCTGAGCTAGAGGCCAAAATCTACAGGTAGGCACTTCGCAAAAAACACCTCTGTTTTCTTTAAAAAATGTGCATGTGTTCATGTTGCGCTTTGGGGCGTTTCCTGTCGTGGGCGCTAGGCCTACCCACACAAGTGAGGTATCATTTTTATCGGGAGACTTGGGTGAACGCTGGGTAGAAGGAAATTTGTGGCTCCTCTCAGATTCCAGAAGTTTCTGCCACAGAAATGTGAGGAACATGTGATTTTTTTTAGCCAAATTTTGAGGTTTGCAAAGGATTCTGGGTAACAAAAACTGGTCCGAGCCCCGCAAGTCACCACTCCTTGGATTCACCTAGGTCTCTAGTTTTCAGAAATGCACAGGTTTGGTAGGTTTCCCTAGGTGTCGGCTGAGCTAGAGGACAAAATCTACAGGTAGGCACTTCGCAAAAACACCTCCTGTTTTCTTTCAAAAATTTGGATGTGTCCACGTTGCGCTTTGGGGCGTTTCCTGTCACGGGCGCTAGGCCTACCCACACAAGTGAGGTACCATTTTCATCGGGAGACTTCGGGGAACGCTGGGTGGAAGGAAATTTGTGCCTCCTCTCAGATTCCAGAACTTTCTGCCACAGAAATGTGAGGAACATGTGTTTTTTAAGCCAAATTTTGAGGTTTGCAAAGGATTCTGGGTAACAGAACCTGGTGCGAGCCCCACAAGTCACCCCATCTCGGATTCCCCTAGGTCTCTAGTTTTCAGAAATGCACAGGTTTGGTAGGTTTCCCTAGGTGCCGGCTGAGCAAGAGGCCAAAATCTACAGGTAGGCACATCGCAAAAAACACCTCTGTTTTCTTTAAAAAATGTGGATGTGTCCACGTTGCGCTTTGGGGCGTTTACTGTCGCGGGCTCTAGGCCTACCCACACAAGTGAGGTATCATTTTTATCGGGAGACTTGGGGGAACGCTGGGTGGAAGGAAATTTGTGGCTCCTCTCAGATTCCAGAACTTTCTGCCACAGAAATGTGAGGAACATGTGTTTTTTTAGCCAAATTTTGAGGTTTGCAAAAGATTCTGGGTAACAGAACCTGGTCCGAGCACCGCAAGTCACCCCATCTTGGATTCCCCTAGGTCTCTAGTTTTCAGAAATACACAGGTTTGGTAGGTTTCCCTAGGTGCCGGCTGAGCTAGAGGCCAAAATCTACAGGTAGGCACTTCGCAAAAAACACCTCTGTTTTCTTTCAAAAATGTGGATGTGTCCACGTTACGCTTTGGGGCGTTTACTGTCGCGGGCGCTAGGCCTACCCACAAGTGAGGTATCATTTTTATCTGGAGACTTGGGGGAACGCTGGGTGGAAGGAAATTTGTGGCTCCTCTCAGATTCCAGAACTTTCTGCCACAGAAATGTGAGGAACATGTGTTTTTTTAGCCAAATTTTGAGGTTTGCAAAGGATTCTGGGTAACAGAACCTGGTCCGAGCACCGCAAGTCACCCCATCTTGGATTCCCCTAGGTCTCTAGTTTTCAGAAATACACAGGTTTGGTAGGTTTCCCTAGGTGCCGGCTGAGCTATAGGCCAAAATCTACAGGTAGGCACTTCGCAAAAAACACCTCTGTTTTCTTTAAAAAATGTGCATGTGTTCATGTTGCGCTTTGGGGCGTTTCCTGTCGTGGGCGCTAGGCCTACCCACACAAGTGAGGTATCATTTTTATCGGGAGACTTGGGTGAACGCTGGGTAGAAGGAAATTTGTGGCTCCTCTCAGATTCCAGAAGTTTCTGCCACAGAAATGTGAGGAACATGTGATTTTTTTTAGCCAAATTTTGAGGTTTGCAAAGGATTCTGGGTAACAAAACCTGGTCCGAGCCCCGCAAGTCACCCCTCCTTGGATTCCCCTAGGTCTCTAGTTTTCAGAAATGCACAGGTTTGGTAGGTTTTCCTAGGTGTCGGCTGAGCTAGAGGACAAAATCTACAGGTAGGCACATCGCAAAAAACACCTCCTGTTTTCTTTAAAAAATGTGGATGTGTCCACGTTGCGCTTTGGGGCATTTCCTGTCGCGGGCGCTAAGCCTACCCACACAAGTGAGTTATAATTTTTATCGGGAGACTTGGGGGAACGCTGGGTGGACGGAAATTTGTGGCTCCTCTCAGATTCCAGAACTTTCTGCCACAGAAATGTGAGGAACATGTGTTTTTTTAGCCAAATTTTGAGGTTTGCAAAGGATTCTGGGTAACAGAACCTGGTCCGAGCCCCGCAAGTCACCCCATCTTGGATTCCCCTAGGTCTCTAGTTTTCAGAAATGCACAGGTTTGGTAGGTTTCCCTAGGTGCCGGCTGAGATAGAGGCCAAAATCTACAGGTAGGCACTTCGCAAAAAACACCTCTGTTTTCTTTCAAAAATTTGGATGTGTCCACGTTGCGCTTTGGGGCGTTTCCTGTCGCGGGCGCTAGGCCTACCCACACAAGTGAGGTATCATTTTTATCGGGAGACTTGGGGGAACACTGGGTGGAAGGAAATTTGTGCCTCCTCTCAGATTCCAGAACTTTCTGCCACAGAAATATGAGGAACATGTGTTTTTTTTAGCCAAATTTTGAGGTTTGCAAAGGATTCTGGGTAACAGAACCTGGTCCGAGCCCCGCAAGTCACCCCTCATTGGATTCCCCTAGTTCTCTAGTTTTCAGAAATGCACATGTTTGGTAGGTTTCCCTAGGTGCCGGCTGAGCTAGAGGACAAAATCTACAGGTGGGAACTTCGCAAAAAACACCTCCTGTTTTCTTTCAAAAATGTGGATGAGTCCACGTTGCGCTTTGGGGCGTTTCCTGTCGCGGGCGCTAGGCCTACCCACACAAGTGAGGTACCATTTTCATTGGGAGACTTGGGGGAACGCTGGGTGGAAGGAAATTTGTGGCTCCTCTCAGATTCCAGAACTTTCTGCCACAGAAATGTGAGGAACATGTGTTTTTTAAGCCAAATTTTTAGGTTTGCAAAGGATTCTGGGTAACAGAACCTGGTCCGAGCCCCGCAAGTCACCCCATCTTGGATTCCCCTAGGTCTCTAGTTTTCAGAAATGCACAGGTTTGGTAGGTTTCCCTAGGTGCCGGCTGAGCTAGAGGCCAAAATCTACAGGTAGGAACTTCGCAAAAAACACCTCTGTTTTCTTTCAAAAATTTGGATGTGTCCACATTGCGCTTTGGGGCATTTCCTGTCGCGGGCGCTAGGCCTACCCACACAAGTGAGGTATCATTTTTATCGGGAGACTTGGGGGAACGATGGGTGGAAGGAAATTTGTGGCTCCTCTCAGATTCCAGAACTTTCTGCCACAGAAATGTGAGGAACATGTGATTTTTTTTAGCAAAATTTTGAGGTTTGCAAAGGATTCTGAGTAACAGAACCTGGTCCGAGCCCCGCAAGTCACCACTCCTTGGATTCACCTAGGTCTCTAGTTTTCAGAAATGCACAGGTTTGGTAGGTTTCCCTAGGTGTCGGCTAAGCTAGAGGACAAAATCTACAGGTAGGCACTTCGCAAAAACACCTCCTGTTTTCTTTCAAAAATTTGGATGTGTCCACGTTGCGCTTTGGGGCGTTTCCTGTCACGGGCGCTAGGCCTACCCACACAAGTGTGGTACCATTTTCATCGGGAGACTTTGGGGAACGCTGGGTGGAAGGAAATTTGTGGCTCCTCTCAGATTCCAGAACTTTCTGCCACAGAAATGTGAGGAACATGTGTTTTTTAAGCCAAATTTTGAGGTTTGCAAAGGATTCTGGGTAACAGAACCTGGTGCGAGCCCCACAAGTCACCCATCTCGGATTCCCCTAGGTCTCTAGTTTTCAGAAATGCACAGGTCTGGTAGGTTTCCCAAGGTGCCGGCTGAGCTAGAGGCCAAAATCTACAGGTAGGCACATCGCAAAAAACACCTCTGTTTTCTTTCAAAAATGTGGATGTGTCCACGTTGCGCTTTGGGGCGTTTACTGTCGCGGGCGCTAGGCCTACCCACACAAGTGAGGTATCATTTTTATCGGGAGACTTGGGGGAACACTGGGTGGAAGGAAATTTGTGGCTCCTCTCAGATTCCAGAACTTTCTGCCACAGAAATGTGAGGAACATTTGTTTTTTTAGCCAAATTTTGAGGTTTGCAAAGGATTCTGGGTAACAGAACCTGGTCCGAGCACCGCAAGTCACCCCATCTTGGATTCCCCTAGGTCTCTAGTTTTCAGAAATACACAGGTTTGGTAGGTTTCCCTAGGTGCCGGATGAGCTAGAGGCCAAAATCTACAGGTAGGCACTTCGCAAAAAACACATCTGTTTTCTTTCAAAAATTTGGATGTGTTCATGTTGCGCTTTGGGGCGTTTCCTGTCGTGGGCGCTAGGCCTACCCACACAAGTGAGGTATCATTTTTATCGGGAGACTTGGGGTAACGCTGCGTGGAAGGAAATTTTTGGCTCCTCTCAGATTCCAGAACTTTCTGCCACAGAAATGTGAGGAAAATGTGATTTTTTTTTGCCAAATTTTGAGGTTTGCAAAGGATTCTGGGTAACAGAACCTGGTCCGAGCCCCGCAAGTCACCCCTCCTTGGATTCCCCTAGGTGTCTAGTTTTCAGAAATACACAGGTTTGGTAGGTTTCCCTAGGTGCCGGCTGAGCTAGAGGCCAAAATCTACAGGTAGGCACTTCGCAAAAAACACCTCTGTTTTCTTTCAAAAATTTGGATGTGTTCATGTTGCGGTTTGGGGCGTTTACTGTCGCGGGCGCCAGGCCTACCCACACAAGTGAGGTATCATTTTTATCGGGAGACTCGGGGGAACGCTGGGTGGAAGGAAATTTGTGGCTCCTCTCAGATTCCAGAACTTTCTGCCACAGAAATGTGAGGAACATGTGATTTCTTTTAGCCAAATTTTGAGGTTTGCAAAGGATTCTGGGTAACAGAACCTGGTCCGAGCCCCGCAAGTCACCCCTCCTTGGATTCCCCTAGGTCTCTGGTTTTCAGAAATGCACAGGTTTGGTGGGTTTCCCTAGGTGCCGGCTGAGCTAGAGGCCAAAATCTACAGGTAGGCACTTCGCAAAAAACACCTCTGTTTTCTTTCAAAAATGTGGATGTGTCCACGTTGCGCTTTGGGGCATTTACTGTCGCGGGCGCTACGCCTACCCACACAAGTGTGGTATCATTTTTATCGGGAGACTTGGGGGAACGCTGGGTGGAAGGAAATTTGTGGCTCCTCTCAGATTCCAGAACTTTCTGCCACAGAAAAGTGAGGAACATGTGTTTTTTTAGCCAAATTTTGAGGTTTGCAAAGGATTCTGGGTAACAGAACCTGGTCCGAGCACCGCAAGTCACCCCATCTTGGATTCCCCTAGGTCTCTAGTTTTCAGAAATGCACAGGTTTAGTAGGTTTCCCTAGGTGCCGGCTGAGCTAGAGGCCAAAATCTACAGGTAGGCACTTCGCAAAAAATACCTCTGTTTTCTTTCAAAAATTTGGATGTGTTCATGTTGCGCTTTGGGGCGTTTCCTGTCGTGGGCGCTAGGCCTACCCACACAAGTGAGGTATCATTTTTATCGGGAGACTTGGGGGAACGCTGGGTAGAAGGAAATTTGTGGCTCCTCTCAGATTCCAGAAGTTTCTGCCACAGAAATGTGAGGAACATGTGATTTGTTTTAGCCAAATATTGAGGTTTGCAAAGGATTCTGGGTAACAGAACCTGGTCCGAGCCCCGCAAGTCACCCCTCCTTGGATTCCCCTAGGTCTTTAGTTTTCAGAAATGCACAGGTTTGGTAGGTTTCCTTAGGTGTCGGCTGAGCTAGAGGACAAAATCTACAGGTAGGCACTTCGCAAAAAACACCTCCTGTTTTCTTTTAAAAATGTGGATGTGTCCACGTTGCGCTTTGGGGTGTCTACTGTCACGGGCGCTAGCCCTACCCACACAAGTGAGTTATCATTTTTATCGGGAGACTTGGGGGAATGCTGGGTGGAAGGAAATTTGTGGCTCCTCTCAGATTCCAGAACTTTCTGCCACAGAAATGTGAGGAACATGTGTTTTTTTAGCCAAATTTTGAGGTTTGCAAAGGATTCTGGGTAACAGAACCTGGTCCGAGCCCCGCAAGTCACCCCATCTTGGATTCCCCTAGGTCTCTAGTTTTCAGAAATGCACAGGTTTGGTAGGTTTCCCTAGGTGCCGGCTGAGCTAGAGGCCAAAATCTACAAGTAGGCACTTCTCAAAAAACACCTCTGTTTTCTTTCAAAAATGTGGATGTGTCCACGTTGCGCTTTGGGGCGTTTACTGTCGCGGGCGCTACGCCTACCCACACAAGTGAGGTATCATTTTTATCGGGAGACTTAGGGGAACGCTGGGTGGAAGGAAATTTGTGGCTCCTCTCAGATTCCAGAACTTTCTGCCACAGAAATGTGAGGAACATGTGTTTTTTTAGCCAAATTTTGAGGTTTGCAAAGGATTCTGGGTAACAGAACCTGGTCCGAGCACCGCAAGTCACCCCATCTTGGATTCCCCTAGGTCTCTAGTTTTCAGAAATACACAGGTTTGGTAGGTTTCCCTAGGTGCCGGCTGAGCTAGAGGCCAAAATCTACAGGTAGGAACATCGCAAAAAACACCTCTGTTTTCTTTAAAAAATTTGGATGTGTTCATGTTGCGCTTTGGGGCGTTTCCTGTCGTGGGCGCTAAGCCTACCCACACAAGTGAGGTATCATTTTTATCGGGAGACTTGGGGGAACGCTGGGTGGAATGAAATTTGTGGCTCCTCTCAGATTCCAGAACTTTCTGCCACAGAAATGTGAGGAACATGTGATTTTTTTTAGCCGAATTTTGAGGTTTGCAAAGGATTCTGCGTAACAGAACCTGGTCCGAGCCCCGCAAGTCACCCCTCCTTAGATTCCCCTAGGTCTCTAGTTTTCAGAAATGCACAGGTTTGGTAGGTTTCCCTAGGTGTCGGCTGAGCTAGAGGACAAAATCTACAGGTAGGCACTTCGCAAAAAACATCTCCTGTTTTCTTTAAAAAATTTGTATGTGTCCACGTTGCGCTTTGGGGCGTTTTCTGTCGCGGGCGCTAGCCCTACCCACACAAGTGAGGTATCATTTTTATCGGGAGACTTGGGGGAACGCTGGGTGGAAGGAAATTTGTGGCTCCTCTCAGATTCCAGATCTTTCTGCCACAGAAATTTGAGGAACATGTGTTTTTTTAGCCAAATTTTGAGGTTTGCAAAGGATTCTGGGTAACAGAACCTGGTCCGAGCCCCGCAAGTCACCCCATCTTGGATTCCCCTGGGTCTCTAGTTTTTAGAAATGCACAGGTTTGGTAGGTTTCCCTAGGTGCCGGCTGAGCTAGAGGCCAAAATCTACAGGTAGGCACTTCGCAAAAAACACCTCTGTTTTCTTTCAAAAATTTGGATGTGTCCACGTTGCGCTTTGGGGCGTCTCCTGTCGCGGGCGCTAGGCCTACCCACACAAGTGAGGTATCATTTTTATCGGGAGACTTGGGGGAACACTGGGTGGAAGGAAATTTGAGCCTCCTCTCAGATTCCGGAACTTTCTGCCACAGAAATATGAGGAACATGTGTTTTTTTTAGCCAAATTTTGAGGTTTGCAAAGGATTCTGGGTAACAGAACCTGGTCCGAGCACCGCAAGTCACCCCATCTTGGATTCCCCTAGGTCTCTAGTTTTCAGAAATACACAGGTTTGGTAGGTTTCCCTAGGTGCCGGCTGAGCTAGAGGCCAAAATCTACAGGTAAGCACTTCGCAAAAAACACCTCTGTTTTCTTTCAAAAATTTGGATATGTTCATGTTGCGCTTTGGGGCGTTTCCTGTCGTGGGCGCTAGGCCTACCCACACAAGTGAGGTATAATTTTTATCGGGAGACTTGGGGGAATGCTGGGTGGAAGGAAATTTGTGGCTCCTCTCAGATTCCAGAACTTTCTGCCACAGAAATGTGAGGAACATGTGATTTTTTTTTAGCCAAATTTTGAGGTTTGCAAAGGATTCTGGGTAACAGAACCTGGTCCGAGCCCCGCAAGTCACCCCATCTTGGATTCCCCTAGGTCTCTAGTTTTCAGAAATGCACAGGTTTGGTAGGTTTCCCTAGGTGCCGGCTGAGCTAGAGGCCAAAATCTACAGGTAGGCACTTCGCAAAAAACACCTCTGTTTTCTTTCAAAAATTTGGATGTGTCCACGTTGCGCTTTGGGGCGTTTCCTGTCGCGGGCGCTAGGCCTACCCACACAAGTGAGGTATCATTTTTATCGGGAGACTTGGGGGAACACTGGGTGGAAGGAAATTTGTGGCTCCTCTCAGATTCCAGAACTTTCTGCCACAGAAATGTGAGGAACATGTGATTTTTTTTAGCCAAATTTTGAGGTTTGCAAAGGATTCTGGGTAACAGAACCTGGTCCGAGCCCCGCAAGTCACCCCTCCTTGGATTCCCCTAGGTCTCTAGTTTTCAGAAATGCACAGGTTTGGTAGGTTTCCCTAGGTGCCGGCTGAGCTAGAGGCCAAAATCTACAGATAGGCACTTCGCAAAAAACACCTCTGTTTTCTTTCAAAAATGTGGATGTGTCCACGTTGCGCTTTGGGGCGTTTACTGTCGCGGGCGCTACGCCTACCCACACAAGTGAGGTATCATTTTTATCGGGAGACTTGGGGGAACTCTGGGTGGAAGGAAATTTGTGGCTCCTCTCAGATTCCAGAACTTTCTGCCACAGAAATGTGAGGAACATTTGATTTTATTTAGCCAAATTTTGAGGTTTGCAAAGGATTCTGGGTAACAGAACCAGGTCCGAGCCCCGCAAGTCACCCCTCCTTGGATTCCCCTAGGTCTCTAGTTTTCAGAAATGCACAGGTTTGGTAGGTTTCCCTAGGTGCCGGCTGAGCTAGAGGACAAAATCTACAGGTAGGCACTTCGCAAAAAACACCTCTGTTTTCTTTCAAAAATGTGGATGTGTCCACGTTGCCCTTTGGGGCGTTTACTGTCGCGGGCGCTAGGCCTACCCACACAAGTGAGGTATCATTTTTATCTGGAGACGTGGGGGAACGCTGGGTGGAAGGAAATTTGTGGCTCCTCTCAGATTCCAGAACTTTCTGCCACAGAAATGTGAGGAACATGTGTTTTTTTAGCCAAATATTGAGGTTTGCAAAGGATTCTGGGTAACAGAACCTGGTCTGAGCACCGCAAGTCACCCCATCTTGGATTCCCCTAGGTCTCTAGTTTTCAGAAATACACAGGTTTGGTAGGTTTCCCTAGGTGCCGGCTGAGCTAGAGGCCAAAATCTACAGGTAGGCACTTCGCAAAAAACACCTCTGTTTTCTTTCAAAAATGTGGATGTGTTCATGTTGCGCTTTGGGGCGTTTCCTGTCGTGGGCGCTAGGCCTACCCACACAAGTGAGGAATCATTTTTATCGGGAGACTTGGGGGAACGCTGGGTAGAAGGAAATTTGTGGCTCCTCTCAGATTCCAGAAGTTTCTGCCACAGAAATGTGAGGAACATGTGATTTTTTTTAGCCAAATTTTGAGGTTTGCAAAGGATTCTGGGTAACAGAACCTGGTCCGAGCCCTGCAAGTCACCCCTCCTTGGATTCCCCTAGGTGTCTAGATTTCAGAAATGCACAGGTTTGGTAGGTTTCCCTAGGTGTCGGCTGAGCTAGAGGACAAAATCTACAGGTAGGCACTTCGCAAAAAACACCTCCTGTTTTCTTAAAAAAATGTGGATGTGTCCACGTTGCGCTTTGGGGCGTTTCCTGTCGCGGGCGCTAGGCCTACCCACACAAGTGAGTTATCATTTTTATCGGGAGACTTTGGGGAACGCTGGGTGGAAGGAAATTTGTGGCTCCTCTCAGATTCCAGAACTTTCTGCCACAGAAATGTGAGGAACATGTGTTTTTTTAGCCAAATTTTGAGGTTTGCAAAGGATTCTGGGTAACAGAACCTGGTCCGAGCCCCGCAAGTCACCCCATCTTGGATTCCCCTAGGTCTCTAGTCTTCAGAAATGTACAGGTTTGGTAGGTTTCCCTAGGTGCCGGCTGAGCTAGAGGCCAAAATCTACAGGTAGGCACTTCGCAAAAAACACCTCTGTTTTCTTTCAAAAATTTGGATGTGCCCACGTTGCGCTTTGGGGCGTTTCCTGTCGCGGGCGCTAGGCCTACCCACACAAGTGAGGTATCATTTTTATCGGGAGACTTGGGGGAACGATGAGTGGAAGGAAATTTGTGGCTCCTCTCAGATTCCAGAACTTTCTGCCACAGAAATGTGAGGAAAATGTGATTTTTTTTAGCCAAATTTTGAGGTTTGCAAAGGATTCTGGGTAACAGAACCTGGTCCGAGCCCCGCAAGTCACCCCTCCTTGGATTCCTCTAGGTCTCTAGTTTTCAGAAATGCACAGGTTTGGTAGGTTTCCCTAGGTGTCGGCTGAGCTAGAGGACAAAATCTACAGGTAGGTACTTCGCAAAAACACCTCCTGTTTTCTTTCAAAAATTTGGATGTGTCCACGTTGCGCTTTGGGGCGTTTACTGTCACGGGCGCTAGGCCTACCCACACAAGTGAGGTACCATTTTCATCGGGAGACTTCGGGGAACGCTGGGTGGAAGGAAATTTGTGGCTCCTCTCAGATTCCAAAACTTTCTGCCACAGAAATGTGAGGAACATGTGTTTTTTAAGCCAAATTTTGAGGTTTGCAAAGGATTCTGGGTAACAGAACCTGGTGCGAGCCCCACAAGTCACCCCATCTTGGATTCCCCTAGGTCTCTAGTTTTCAGAAATGCACAGGTTTGGTAGGTTTCCCTAGGTGCCGGCTGAGCTAGAGGCCAAAATCTACAGGTAGGCACTTCGCAAAAAACACCTCTGTTTTCTTTCAAAAATTTGGATGTGTTCATGTTGCGCTTTGGGGCGTTTACTGTCGCGGGCGCTAGGCCTTCTCACACAAGTGAGGTATCATTTTTATCGGGAGACTCGGGGGAACGCTGGGTGGAAGGAAATTTGTGGCTCCTCTCAGATTCCAGAACTTTCTGCCACAGAAATGTGAGGAACATGTGATATTTTTTAGGCAAATTTTGAGGTTTGCAAAGGATTCTGGGTAACAGAACCTGGTCCGAGCCCCGCAAGTCACCCCTCCTTGGATTCCCCTAGGTCTCTAGTTTTCAGAAATGCACAGGTTTGGTAGGTTTCCCTAGGTGTCGGATGAGCTAGAGGCCAAAATCTACAGGTAGGCACTTTGCAAAAAAACACCTCTGTTTTCTTTCAAAAATTTGGATGTGTCCACGTTGCGCTTTGGGGCGTTTCCTGTCGCGGGCGCTAGGCCTACCCACACAAGTGAGGTATCATTTTTATCGGGAGACTTGGGGGAACACTGGGTGGAAGGAAATTTTTGGCTCCTCTCAGATTCCAGAACTTTCTGCCACAGAAATGTGAGGAAAATGTGATTTTTTTTAGCCAAATTTTGAGGTTTGCAAAGGATTCTGGGTAACAGAACCTGGTGCGAGCCCCACAAGTCACCCCATCTTGGATTCCCCTAGGTCTCTAGTTTTCAGAAATGCACAGGTTTGGTAGGTTTCCCTAGGTGCCGGCTGAGCTAGAGGCCAAAATCTACAGGTAGGCACTTTGCAAAAAAACACCTCTGTTTTCTTTCAAAAATTTGGATGTGTCCACGTTGCGCTTTGGGGCGTTTCCTGTCGCGGGCGCTAGGCCTACCCACACAAGTGAGGTATCATTTTTATCGGGAGACTTGGGGGAACACTGGGTGGAAGGAAATTTTTGGCTCCTCTCAGATTCCAGAACTTTCTGCCACAGAAATGTGAGGAAAATGTGATTTTTTTTAGCCAAATTTTGAGGTTTGCAAAGGATTCTGGGTAACAGAACCTGGTCCGAGCCCCGCAAGTCACCCCTCCTTGGATTCGCCTAGGTCTCTGGTTTTCAGAAATGCACAGGTTTGGTGGGTTTCCCTAGGTGCCGGCTGAGCTAGAGGCCAAAATCTACAGGTAGGCACTTCGCAAAAAACACCTCTGTTTTCTTTCAAAAATGTGGATGTGTCCACGTTGCGCTTTGGGGCGTTTCCTGTCGCGGGCGCTACGCCTACCCACACAAGTGTGGTATCATTTTTATCGCGAGACTTGGGGGAACGCTGGGTGGAAGGAAATTTGTGGCTCCTCTCAGATTCCAGAACTTTCTGCCACAGAAATGTGAGGAACATGTGTTTTTTTAGCCAAATTTTGAGGTTTGCAAAGGATTCTGGGTAACAGAACTTGGTCCGAGCCACGCAAGTCACCCCATCTTGGATTCCCCTAGGTCTCTAGTTTTCAGAAATGCACAGGTTTGGTAGGTTTCCCTACGTGCCGGCTGAGCTAGAGGCCAAAATCTACAGGTAGGCACTTTGCAAAAAAACACCTCTGTTTTCTTTCAAAAATTTGGATGTGTCCACGTTGCGCTTTGGGGCGTTTCCTGTCGCGGGCGCTAGGCCTACCCACACAAGTGAGGTATCATTTTTATCGGGAGACTTAGGGGAACACTGGGTGGAAGGAAATTTTTGGCTCCTCTCAGATTCCAGAACTTTCTGCCACAGAAATGTGAGGAACATGTGATTTTTTTTAGCCAAATTTTGAGGTTTGCAAAGGATTCTGGGTAACAGAACCTGGTCCGAGCCCCGCAAGTCACCCCTCCTTGGATTCCCCTAGGTCTCTGGTTTTCAGAAATGCACAGGTTTGGTGGGTTTCCCTAGGTGCCGGCTGAGCTAGAGGCCAAAATCTACAGGTAGGCACTTCGCAAAAAACACCTCTGTTTTCTTTCAAAAATGTGGATGTGTCCACGTTGCGCTTTGGGGCGTTTCCTGTCGCGGGCGCTACGCCTACCCACACAAGTGTGGTATCATTTTTATCGGGAGACTTGGGGGAACGCTGGGTGGAAGGAAATTGGTGGCTCCTCTCAGATTCCAGAACTTTCTGCCACAGAAATGTGAGGAACATGTGTTTTTTTAGCCAAATTTTGAGGTTTGCAAAGGATTCTGGGTAACAGAACCTGGTCCGAGCACCGCAAGTCACCCCATCTTGGATTCCCCTAGGTCTCTAGTTTTCAGAAATACACAGGTTTAGTAGGTTTCCCTAGGTGCCGGCTGAGCTAGAGGCCAAAATCTACAGGTAGGCACTTCGCAAAAAACACATCTGTTTTCTTTCAAAAATTTGGATGTGTTCATCTTGCGCTTTGGGGCGTTTCCTGTCGTGGGCGCTAGGCCTACCCACACAAGTGAGGTATCATTTTTATCGGGAGACTTGGGGGAACGCTGGGTAGAAGGAAATTTGTGGCTCCTCTCATATTCCAGAAGTTTCTGCCACAGAAATGTGAGGAACATGTGATTTTTTTTAGCCAAATTTTGAGGTTTGCAAAGGATTCTGGGTAACAGAACCTGGTCCGAGCCCCGCAAGTCACCCCATCTTGGATTCCCCTAGGTCTCTAGTTTTCAGAAATACACAGGTTTGGTAGGTTTCCCTAGGTGCCGGCTGAGCTAGAGGCCAAAATCTACAGGTAGGCACTTCACAAAAAACACCTCTGTTTTCTTTCAAAAATTTGGATGTGTTCATGTTGCGCTTTGGGGCGTTTACTGTCGCGGGCGCTAGGCCTACCCACACAAGTGAGGTATCATTTTTATCGGGAGACTCGGGGGAACGCTGGGTGGAAGGAAATTTGTGGCTCCTCCCAGATTCCAGAACTTTCTGCCACAGAAATGTGAGGAACATGTGATTTTTTTTAGCCAAATTTTGAGGTTTGCAAAGGATTCTGGGTAACAGAACCTGGTCCGAGCCCCGCAAGTCACCCCTCCTTGGATTCCCCTAGGTCTCTAGTTTTCAGAAATGCACAGGTTTGGTAGGTTTCCCTAGGTGTCGGATGAGCTAGAGGACAAAATCCTCAGGTAGGCACTTCGCAAAAAACACCTCCTGTTTTCTTTAAAAAATGTGGATGTGTCCACGTTGCGCTTTGGGGTGTTTCCTGTCGCGGGCGCTAGCCCTACCCACACAAGTGAGTTATCATTTTTATCGGGAGACTTGGGGGAACGCTGGGTGGAAGGAAATTTGTGGCTCCTCTCAGATTCCAGAACTTTCTGCCACAGAAATGTGAGGAACATGTGTTTTTTTAGCCAAATTTTGAGGATTGCAAAGGATTCTGGGTAACAGAACCTGGTCCGAGCCCCGCAAGTCACCCCATCTTGGATTCCCCTAGGTCTCTAGTTTTCAGAAATGCACAGGTTTGGTAGGTTTCCTTTAGGTGCCGGCTGAGCTAGAGGCCAAAATCTACAGGTAGGCACTTTGCAAAAAAACACCTGTTTTCTTTCAAAAATTTTGATGTGTCCACGTTGCGCTTTGGGGCGTTTCCTGTCGCAGGCGCTAGGCCTACCCACACAAGTGAGGTATCATTTTTATCGGGAGACTTGGGGGAACACTGGGTGGAAGGAAATTTTTGGCTCCTCTCAGATTCCAGAACTTTCTGCCACAGAAATGTGAGGAAAATGTGATTTTTTTTAGCCAAATTTTGAGGTTTGCAAAGGATTCTGGGTAACAGAACCTGGTCCGAGCCCCGCAAGTCACCCCTCCTTGGATTCCCCTAGGTCTCTAGTTTTCAGAAATACACAGGTTTGGTAGGTTTCCCTAGGTGCCGGCTGAGCTAGAGGCCAAAATCTACAGGTAGGCACTTCGCAAAAAACACCTCTGTTTTCTTTCAAAAATTTGGATGTGTTCATGTTGCGCTTTGGGGCGTTTACTGTCGCGGTGCGCTAGGCCTACCCACACAAGTGAGGTATCATTTTTATCGGGAGACGCGGGGGAACGCTGGGTGGAAGGAAATTTGTGGCTCCTCTCAGATTCCAGAACTTTCTGCCACAGAAATGTGAGGAACATGTGATTTTTTTTAGCCAAATTTTGAGGTTTGCAAAGGATTCTGGGTAACAGAACCTGGTCCGAGCCCCGCAAGTCACCCCTCCTTGGATTCCCCTAGGTCTCTGGTTTTCAGAAATGCACAGGTTTGGTGGGTTTCCCTAGGTGCCGGCTGAGCTAGAGGCCAAAATCTACAGGTAGGCACTTCGCAAAAAACACCTCTGTTTTCTTTCAAAAATGTGGATGTGTCCACGTTGCGCTTTGGGGCGTTTCCTGTCGCGGGCGCTACGCCTACCCACACAAGTGTGGTATCATTTTTATCGGGAGACTTGGGGGAACGCTGGGTGGAAGGAAATTTGTGGCTCCTCTCAGATTCCAGATCTTTCTGCCACAGAAATGTGAGGAACATGTGTTTTTTTAGCCAAATTTTGAGGTTTGCAAAGGATTCTGGGTAACACAACCTGGTCCGAGCCCCGCAAGTCACCCCATCTTGGATTCCCCTAGGTCTCTAGTTTTCAGAAATACACAGGTTTAGAAGCTTTCCCTAGGTGTCGGCTGAGCTAGAGGCCAAAATCTACAGGTAGGCACTTCGCAAAAAACACATCTGTTTTCTTTCAAAAATTTGGATGTGTTCATGTTGCGCTTTGGGGCGTTTCCTGTCGTGGGCGCTAGGCCTACCCACACAAGTGAGGTATCATTTTTATCGGGAGACTTGGGGGAACGCTGGGTAGAAGGAAATTTGTGGCTCCTCTCAGATTCCAGAAGTTTCTGCCACAGAAATGTGAGGAACATGTGATTTTTTTTAGCCAAATTTTGAGGTTTGCAAAGGATTCTGGGTAACAGAACCTGGTCCGAGCCCCGCAAGTCACCCCATCTTGGATTCCCCTAGGTCTCTAGTTTTCAGAAATGCGCAGGTTTGGTAGGTTTCCCTAGGTGCCGGCTGAGCTAGAGGCCAAAATCTACAGGTAGGCACTTTGCAAAAAACACCTCTGTTTTCTTTCAAAAATTTGGATGTGTCCACGTTGCGCTTTGGGGCGTTTCCTGTCGCGGGCGCTATGCCTACCCACACAAGTGAGGTATCATTTTTATCGGGAGACTTGGGGGAACACTGGGTGGAAGGAAATTTTTGGCTCCTCTCAGATTCCAAAACTTTCTGCCACAGAAATGTGAGGAAAATGTGATTTTTTTTAGCCAAATTTTGAGGTTTGCAAAGGATTCTGGGTAACAGAACCTGGTCCGAGCCCCGCAAGTCACCCCTCCTTGGATTCCCCTAGGTCTCTAGTTTTCAGAAATACACAGGTTTGGTAGGTTTCCCTAGGTGCCGGCTGAGCTAGAGGCCAAAATCTACAGGTAGGCACTTCGCAAAAAACACCTCTGTTTTCTTTCAAAAATGTGGATGTGTCCACGTTGCGATTTGGGGCGTTAACTGTCGCGGGCGCTAGGCCTACCCACACAAGTGAGGTATCATTTTTATCAGGAGACGTGGGGGAACGCTGGGTGGAAGGAAATTTGTGGCTCCTCTCATATTCCAGAACTTTCTGCCACAGAAATGTGAGGAACATGTGTTTTTTTAACCAAATTTTGAGGTTTGCAAAGGATTCTGGGAAACAGAACCTGGTCCGAGCCCCGCAAGTCACCCCTCCTTGGATTCCCCTAGGTCTCTAGTTTTCAAAAATGCACAGTTTTGGTAGGTTTTCCTAGGTGCCGGCTGAGCTAGAGGACAAAATCTATAGGTAGGCACTTCGCAAAAAACACCTCCTGTTTCCTTTCCAAAATTTGGATGTGTCCACATTGCGCTTTGGGGCGTTTCCTGTCGCGGGCGCTAGGCCTACCCACACAAGTGAGGTATCATTTTTATCGGGAGACTTGGGGGAAAACTGGTTGGAAGGAATTTTGTGGCTCCTCTCAGATTCCAGAACTTTCTGCCACAGAAATGTGAGGAACATGTGTTTGTTTAGCCAAATTTTGAGGTTTGCAAAGGATTCTGGGTAACAGAACCTTGTCCGAGCCCCGCAAGTCACCCCATCTTGGATTCCCCTAGGTCTCTAGTTTTCAGAAATGCACAGGTTTGGTAGATTTCCCTAGGTGCCGGCTGAGCTAGAGGCCAAAATCTACAGGTAGGCACTTCGCAAAAAACACCTCTGTTTTCTTTCAAACATTTGTATGTGTCCACGTTGCGCTTTGGGGCGTTTACTGTCGCGGGCGCTAGGCCTACCCACACAAGTGAGGTATAATTTTTATCGGGAGACTTAGGGGAACGCTGGGTGGAAGGAAATTTGTGGCTCCTCTCAGATTCCAGAACTTTCTGCCACAGAAATATGAGGAACATGTGTTTTTTTTGCCAAATTTTGAGGTTTGCAAAGGATTCTGGGTAACAGAACCTGGTCCGAGCCCCGCAAGTCACCCCATCTTGGATTCCCCTAGGTCTCTAGTTTTCAGTAATCCACAGGTTTGGAAGGTTTCCCTAGGTGTTGGCTGAGCTAGAGGACAAAATCTACAGGTAGGCACTTCGCAAAAAACACCTTCTGTTTTCTTTCAAAAATTTGGATGTGTCCATGTTGCACTTTGGGGCGTTTCCTGTCGCGGGCGCTAGGCCTACCCACACAAGTGAGGTATCATTGTTATCGGGAGACTTGGGGGAACGCTGGGTGGAAGGAAATTTGAGGCTCCTCTCAGATTCCAGAACTTTCTGCCACAGAAATGTGATGAACATGTGTGTTTTTAGCCAAATTTTGAGGTTTGCAAAGGATTCTGGGTAGCAGATCCTGGTCTGAGCCACGCAAGTCTCCTCATCTTGGATTCCCCTAGGTCTCTAGTTTTCAGAAATGCACAGGTTTGGTAGGTTTCCCTAGGTGCCGTCTGAACTAGAGGCCAAAATCTACAGGTAGGCACTTCGCAAAAAACACCTCTGTTTTCTGTCAAAAATTTGGATGTGTCCACGTTGGGCTTTGGGGCGTTTCCTGTCGCGGGCGCTAGGCCTACCCACTCAAGTGAGGTATCATTTTTATCGGGAGACTTGGGGGAACCCTGGGTGGAAGGAAATTTGTGGCTCCTCTCAGATTCCAGAACTTTCTGCCACAGAAATGTGAGGAACATGTGTTTTTTTAGCCAAATTTTGAGGTTTGCAAAGGATTCTGGGTAACAGAACCTGGTCCGAGCCCCGCAAGTCACCCCATCTTGGATTCCCCTAGGTCTCTAGTTTTCAGAAATGCACAGGTTTGGTAGGTTTCCCTAGGTGTCGGCTGAGCTAGAGGCCAAAATCTATAAGTAGGCACTTCGCAAAAAACACCTCTGTTTTCTTTAAAAAATGTGGATGTGTCCACGTTGCGCTTTGGGGTGTTTCCTGTTGCGGGCGCTAGGCCTACCCACACAAGTGAGGTATCATTTTTATCGGGAGACTTGGGGGAACCCTGGGTGGAAGGAAATTTGTGGCTCCTCTCAGATTCCAGAACTTTCTGCCACAGAAATGTGAGGAACATGTGTTTTTTTAGCCGAATTTTGAGGTTTGCGAAGGATTCTGGTAACAGAACCTGGTCCGAGCCCCGCAAGTCACCCCATCTTGGATTCCCCTAGGTCTCTAGTTTTCAGAAATGCACAGGTTTGGTAGGTTTCCCTAGGTGCCGGCTGAGCTAGAGGCCAAAATCTACAGGTAGGCACTTCGCAAAAAACACCTCTGTTTTCTTTCAAAAATGTGGATGTGTCCACGTAGCGCTTTGGGGTGTTTCCTGTTGCGGGCGCTAGGCCTACCCACACAATTGAGGTATAATTTTTATCGGGAGACTTGGGGGAACGCTGGGTGGAAGGAAATTTGTGGCTCCTCTCAGATTTCAGAACTTTCTGCCACAGAAATGTGAGGAACATGTGATTTTTTAGCCAAATTTTGAGGTTTGCAAAGGATTCTGGGTAACAGAACCTGGTCCGAGCCTTGCAAGTCACCCCATCTTGGATTCCCCTAGGTCTCTAGTTTTCAGAAATGCACAGGTTTGGTAGGTTTCCCTAGGTGCCGGCTGAGCTAGAGGACAAAATCTACAGGTAGGCACTTCGCAAAAAACACCTCTGTTTTCTTTAAAAAATTTGGATGGGTTCATGTTGCGCTTTGGGGCGTTTCCTGTTGCGGGCGCTAGGCCTACCCACACAAGTGAGGTATCATTTTTATCGGGAGACTTGGGGGAACGCTGGGTGGAAGGAAATTTGTGGCTTCTCTCAGATTCCAGAATTTTCTGCCACAGAAATGTGAGGAACAGGTGATTTTTTTAGCCATATTTTGAGGTTTGCAAAGGATTCTGGGTAACAGAACCTGGTCCGAGCCCCGCAAGTCACCCCTCCTTGGATTCCCCTAGGTCTCTAGTTTTCAAAAATGCACAGGTTTGGTAGGTTTTCCTAGGTGCCGGCTGAGCTAGAGGACAAAATCTACAGGTAGGCACTTCGCAAAAAACACCTCCTGTTTTCTTTTAAAAATTTGGATGTGTGCACGTTGCGCTTTGGGGCGTTTCCTGTCGCGGGCGCTAGGCCTACCCACACAAGTGAGGTATCATTTTTATCGGGAGACTTGGGGGAACGCTGGGTGGAAGGAATTTTGTGGCTCCTCTCAGATTCCAGAACTTTCTGCCACAGAAATTTGAGGAACATGTGTTTTTTTTAGCCAAATTTTGAGGTTTGCAAAGGATTCTGGGTAACAGAACCTGGTCCGAGCCCCGCAAGTCACCCCTCCTTGGATTCCCCTAGGTCTCTAGTTTTCAAAAATGCACAGGTTTGGTAGGTTTCCCTAGGTGCCGGCTGAGCTAGAGGACAAAATCTATAGGTAGGCAATTCGCAAAAAACACCTCTGTTGTCTTTCAAAAATTTGGATGTGTCCACGTTGCGCTTTGGGGCGTTTCCTGTCGCGGGCGCTAGGCCTACCCACACAAGTGAGGTATCATTTTTATTGGGAGACTTGGGGGAACGCTGGGTGGAAGGAAATTTGTGGCTCTTCTCAGATTCCCAAACTTTCTGCCACAGAAATGTGAGGAACATGTGTTTTTTAGTCAAATATTGAGGTTTGCAAAGGATTCTGGGTAACAGAACCTGGTCCGAGCCCCGCAACTCACCCCATCTTGGATTCCCCTAGGTCTCTAGTTTTCAGAAATGCACAGGTTTGGTAGGTTTCACTAGGTGCCGGCTGAGCTAGAGGCCAAAATCTACATGTAGGCACTTCGCAAAAAACACCTCTGTTTTCTTTAAAAAATTTGGATGTGTTCATGTTGCACTTTCGGGCGTTTCCTGTTGCGGGCGCTAGGCCTACCCACACAAGTGAGGTATCATTTTTATCGGGAGACTTGGGGAACGCTGGGTGGAAGGAAATTTGTGGCTCCTCTCAGATTCCACAACTTTCTGCCACAGAAATGTGAGGAACATGTGTTTTTTTAACCAAATTTTGAGGTTTGCAAAGGATTCTGGGTAACAGAACCTGGTCCGAGCCCCGCAAGTCACCCCTCCTTGGATTCCCCTAGGTCTCTAGTTTTCAAAAATGCACAGTTTTGGTAGGTTTTCCTTGGTGCCGGCTGAGCTGGAGGACAAAATCTATAGGTAGGCACTTCGCAAAAAACACCTCCTGTTTTCTTTCCAAAATTTGGATGTGTCCACATTGCGCTTTGGGGCGTTTTTCTGTCGCGGGCGCTAGGCCTATCCACACAAGTGAGGTATCATTTTTATCGGGAGACTTGGGGGAAAACTGGTTGGAAGGAATTTTGTGGCTCCTCTCAGATTCCAGAACTTTCTGCCACAGAAATGTGAGGAACATGTGTTTTTTTAGCCAAATTTTGAGGTTTGCAAAGGATTCTGGGTAACAGAACCTGGTCCGAGCCCCGCAAGTCACCCCATCTTGGATTCCCCTAGGTCTCTAGTTTTCAGAAATGCACAGGTTTGGTAGATTTCCCTAGGTGCCGGCTGAGCTAGAGGCCAAAATCTACAGGTAGGCACTTCGCAAAAAACACCTCTGTTTTCTTTCAAACATTTGTATGTGTCCACGTTGCGCTTTGGGGCGTTTACTGTCGCGGGCGCTAGGCCTACCCACACAAGTGAGGTATCATTTTTATCGGGAGACTTAGGGGAACGCTGGGTGGAAGGAAATTTGTGGCTCCTCTCAGATTCCAGAACTTTCTGCCACAGAAATATGAGGAACATGTGTTTTTTTTGCCAAATTTTGAGGTTTGCAAAGGATTCTGGGTAACAGAACCTGGTCCGAGCCCCGCAAGTCACCCCATCTTGGATTCCCCTAGGTCTCTAGTTTTCAGTAATGCACAGGTTTGGTAGGTTTCCCTAGGTGTTGGCTGAGCTAGTGGACAAAATCTACAGGTAGGCACTTCGCAAAAAACACCTCTGTTTTCTTTCAAAAATGTGGATGTGTCCACGTTGCGCTTTGGGGCGTTTCCTGTTGCGGGCGCTAGGCCTACCCACACAAGTGAGGTATCATTTTTATCAGGAGACGTGGGGGAACGCTGGGTGGAAGGAAATTTGTGGCTCCTCTCAGATTCCAGAACTTTCTGCCACAGAAATGTGAGGAACATGTGTTTTTTTAGCCAAATTTTGAGGTTTGCAAAGGATTCTGGGTAACAGAACCTGGTCCGAGCCCCGCAAGTCACCCCATCTTGGATTCCCCTCGGTCTCTAGCTTTCAGAAATGCACAGGTTTGGTAGGTTTCCCTAGGTGCCGGCTGAGCTAGAGGCCAAAATCTACAGGTGAGCACTTCGCAAAAAACACCTCTGTTTTCTATCAAAAATGTGGATGTGTCCACGTTGCGCTTTGGGGCGTTTCCTGTCGCGGGCGCTAGGCCTACCCACACAAGGGAGGTATCATTTTTATCGGGAGACTTGGGGGAACGCTGGGTGGAAGGAAATTTGTGGCTCCTCTCAGATTCCAGAACTTTCTGCCACAGAAATATGAGGAACATGTGTTTTTTTAGCCACATTTTGAGGTTTGCAAAGGATTCTGGGTAACAGAACCTGGTCCGAGCCCCGCAAGTCACCCCATCTTGGATTCCCCTAGGTCTCTAGTTTTTAGAAATGCACAGGTTTGGTAGGTTTCCCTAGGTGCCGGCTGAGCTAGAGGCCAAAATCTACAGGTAGGCACTTCGCAAAAAACACCTCTGTTTTCTTTCAAAAATGTGGATGTGTCCACGTTGCGCTTTGGGGCATTTACTGTCGCGAGCGCTAGGCCTACCCACACAAGTGAGGTATCATTTTTATTGGGAGACTTGGGGGAACGCTGGGTGGAAGGAAATTTTTGGCTCCTCTCAGATTCCAGAACTTTCTGCCACAGAAATGTGAGGAACATGTGTTTTTTTAGCCAAATTTTGAGGTTTGCAAAGGATTCTGGGTAACAGAACCTGGTCCGAGCCCCGCAAGTCACCCCATCTTGGATTCCCCTAGGTCTCTAGTTTTCAGAAATGCACATGTTTGGTAGGTTTCCCTAGGTGCCGGCTGAGCTAGAGGCCAAAATCTACAGGTATGCACTTCGCAAAAAACACCTCTGTTTTCTTTAAAAAATTTGGATGTGTTCATGTTGCGCTTTGGGGCGTTTCCTGTTGCGGGCGCTAGGCCTACCCACACAAGTGAGGTATCATTTTTATCGGGAGACTTGGGGGAACGCTGGGTGGAATGAAATTTGTGGCTCCTCTCAGATTCCAGAACTTTCTGCCACAGAAATTTGAGGAACAGGTGATTTTTTTGGCCCAATTTTGAGGTTTGCAAAGGATTCTGGGTAACAGAACCTGGTCCGAGCCCCGCAAGTCACCCCTCCTTGGATTCCCCTAGGTCTCTAGTTTTAAAAAATGCACAGGTTTGGTAGGTTTCCCTAGGTGCCGGCTGAGCTAGAGGACAAACTCTACAGGTAGGCACTTCGCAAAAAACACCTCCTGTTTTCTTTAAAAAATTTGGATGTGTCCACGTTGCGCTTTGGGGCGTTTACTGTCGCGGGCGCTAGGCCTACCCACACAAGTGAGGTATCATTTTTATCGGGAGACTTGGGGGAACGCTGGGTGGAAGGAAATTTGTGGCTCCTCTCAGATTCCAGAACTTTCTTCTACAGAAATATGAGTAACATGTGTTTTTTTAGCCAAATTTTGAGGTTTGCAAAGAATTCTGGGTAACAGAACCTGGTCCGAGCCCCGCAAGTCACCCCATCTTAGATTCCCCTAGGTCTCTAGTTTTCAGAAATGCACAGGTTTGGTAGGTTTCCCTAGGTGCTGGCTGAGCTAGAGGACAAAATCTACAGGTAGGCACTTCGCAAAAAACACCTTCTGTTTTCTTTCAAAAATGTGGATGTGTCCACGTTGCGCTTTGGGGCGTTTCCTGTCGCGGGCGCTAGGCCTACCCACTCAAGTGAGGTATCATTTTTATCGGGAGACTTGGGGGAACCCTGGGTGGAAGGAAATTTGTGGCTCCGCTCAGATTCCAGAACTTTCAGCCACAGAAATGTGAGGAACATGTGTTTTTTTAGCCAAATTTTGAGGTTTGCAAAGGATTCTAGGTAACAGAACCTGGTCCGAGCCCCGCAAGTCACCCCATCTTGGATTCCCCTAGGTCTCTAGTTTTCAGAAATGTACAGGTTTGGTAGGTTTCCCTACGTGTCGGCTGAGCTAGAGGCCAAAATCTATAGGTAGGCACTTCGCAAAAAACACCTCTGTTTTCTTTACAAAATGTGGATGTGTCCACGTTGCGCTTTGGGGCGTTTCCTGTTGCGGGCGCTAGGCCTACCCACACAAGTGAGGTATCATTTTTATTGGGAGACTTGGGGGAACGCTGGGTGGAAGGAAATGTGTGGCTCCTCTCAGATTCCAGAACTTTCTGCCACAGAAATGTGAGGATCATGTGTTTTTTTAGCCAAATTTTGAGGTTTGCAAAGGATCCTGGGTAACAGAACCTGGTCCGAGCCCCGCAAGTCACCCCATCTTGGATTCCCCTAGGTCTCTAGTTTTCAGAAATGCACAGGTTTGGTAGGTTTCCCTAGGTGCCGGCTGAGCTAGAGGCCAAAATCTACAGGTAGGCACGTCGCAAAAAACACCTCTGTTTTCTGTCAAAAATTTGGATGTGTCCACGTTGCGCTTTGGGGCGTTTCCTGTCGCGGGCGCTAGGCCTACCCACTCAAGTGAGGTATCATTTTTATCAGGAGACTTGGGTGAACCCTGGGTGGAAGGAAATTTGTGGCTCCTCTCAGATTCCAGAACTTTCTGCCACAGAAATGTGAGGAACATGTGTTTTTTTTGCCAAATTTTGAGGTTTGCAAAGGATTCTGGGTAACAGAACTGGTCCGAGCCCCGCAAGTCACCCCATCTTGGATTCCCCAAGGTCTCTAGTTTTCAGAAATGCACAGGTTTGGTAGGTTTCCCTAGGTGTTGGCTGAGCTAGAGGCCAAAATCTACAGGTAGGCACTTCGCAAAAAACACCTCTGTTTTCTTTCAAAAATGTGGATGTGTCCAGGTTGCGCTTTGGGGCGTTTCCTGTTGCGGGCGCTAGGCCTACCCACTCAAGTGAGGTATCATTTTTATCGGGAGACTTGGGGGAACCCTGGGTGGAAGGAAATTTGTGGCTCCTCTCAGATTCCAGAACTTTCTGCCACAGAAATGTGAGGAACATGTGTTTTGTTTAGCCAAATTTTGAGGTTTGCAAAGGATTCTGGGTAACAGAACCTGGTACGAGCCCCGCAAGTCACCCCATCTTGGATTCCCCTAGGTCTCTAGTTTTCAGAAATGCACAGGTTTGGTAGGTTTCCCTAGGTGCCGGCTGAGCTAGAGGCCAAAATCTACAGGTATGCACTTCGCAAAAAACACCTCTGTTTTCTTTAAAACATTTGGATGTGTTCATGTTGCACTTTGGGGCGTTTCCTGTTGCGGGCGCTAGGCCTACCCACACAAGTGAGGTATCATTTTTATCGGGAGACTTGGGGGAACGCTTGGTGGAATGAAATTTGTGGCTCCTCTCAGATTCCAGAACTTTCTGCCACAGAAATGTGAGGAACAGGTGATTTTTTTAGCCCAATTTTGAGGTTTGCAAAGGATTCTGGGTAACATAACCTGGTCCGAGCCCCGCAGGTCTCCCCTCCTTGGATTCCCCTAGGTCTCTAGTTTTAAAAAATGCACAGGTTTGGTAGGTTTCCCTAGGTGCCGGCTGAGCTAGAGGACAAACTCTAAAGGTAGGCACTTCGCAAAAAACACCTCCTGTTTTCTTTAAAAAATGTGGATGTGTCCACGTTGCGCTTTGGGGCGTTTACTGTCGCGGGCGCTAGGCCTACCCACACAAGTGAGGTATCATTTTTATCGGGAGACTTGGGGGAACGCTGGGTGGAAGGAAATTTGTGGCTCCTCTCAGATTCCAGAACTTTCTTCCACAGAAATATGAGTAACATGTATTTTTTTAGCCAAATTTTGAGGTTTGCAAAGAATTCTGGGTAACAGAACCTGGTCCGAGCCCCGCAAGTCACCCCATCTTAGATTCCCCTAGGTCTCTAGTTTTCAGAAATGCACAAGTTTGGTAGGTTTCCCTAGGTGCTGGCTGAGCTAGAGGACAAAATCTACAGGTAGGCACTTCGCAAAAAACACCTTCTGTTTTCTTTCAAAAATGTGGATGTGTCCACGTTGCGCTTTGGGGCGTTTCCTGTCGCGGGCGCTAGGCCTACCCACTCAAGTGAGGTATCATTTTTATCGGGAGACTTGGGGGAACCCTGGGTGGAAGGAAATTTGTGGCTCCTCTCAGATTCCAGAACTTTCTGCCACAGAAATGTGAGGAACATGTGTTTTTTTAGCCAAATTTTGAGGTTTGCAAAGGATTCTAGGTAAAAGAACCTGGTCCGAGCCCCGCAAGTCACCCAATCTTGGATTCCCCTAGGTCTCTAGTTTTTAGAAATGCACAGGTTTGGTAGGTTTCCCTAGGTGTCGGCTGAGCTAGAGGCCAAAATCTATAGGTAGGCACTTCGCAAAAAACACCTCTGTTTTCTTTCAAAAATGTGGATGTGTCCACGTTGTGCTTTGGGGCGTTTCCTGTTGCGGGCGCTAGGCCTACCCACACAAGTGAGGTATCATTTTTATCGGGAGACTTGGGGGAACGCTGGGTGGAAGGAAATTTGTGGCTCCTCTCAGATTCCAGAACTTTCTGCCACAGAAATGTGAGGAACATGTGTTTTTTTAGCCAAATTTTGAGGTTTGCAAAGGATCCTGGGTAACAGAACCTGGTCCGAGCCCCGCAAGTCACCCCATCTTGGATTCCCCTAGGTCTCTAGTTTTCAGAAATGCACAGGTTTGGTAGGTTTCCCTAGGTGCCGGCTGACCTAGAGGCCAAAATCTACAGGTAGGCACGTCGCAAAAAACACCTCTGTTTTCTGTCAAAAATGTGGATGTGTCCACGTTGCGCTTTGGGGCGTTTCCTATCGCGGGCACTAGGCCTACCCACTCAAGTGAGGTACCATTTTTATCGGGAGACTTGGGGGAACCCTGGGTGGAAGGAAATTTGTGGCTCCTCTCAGATTCCAGAACTTTCTGCCACAGAAATGTGAGGAACATGTGTTTTTTTAGCCAAATTTTGAGGTTTGCAAAGGTTTCTGTGTAACAGAACCTGGTCCGAGCCCCGCAAGTCACCCCATCTTGGATTCCCCTAGGTCTCTAGTTTTCAGAAATGCACAGGTTTGGTAGGTTTCCCTAGGTGCCGGCTGAGCTAGAGGCCAAAATCTACAGGTAGGCACTTCGCAAAAAACACCTCTGTTTTCTTTCAAAAATGTGGATGTGTCCACGTTGCGCTTTGGGGCGTTTCCTGTTGCGGGCGCTGGGCCTACCCACTCAAGTGAGGTATCATTTTTATCGGGAGACTTGGGGGAACCCTGGGTGGAAGGAAATTTGTGGCTCCTCTCAGATTCCAGAACTTTCTGCCACAGAAATGTGAGGAACATGTGTTTTTTTAGCCAAATTTTGAGGTTTGCAAAGGATTCTGGGTAACAGAACCTGGTCCGAGCCCCGCAAGTCACCCCATCTTGGATTCCCCTAGGTCTCTAGTTTTCAGAAATGCACAGGTTTGGTAGGGTTCCTTAGGTGTCGGCTGAGCTAGAGGCCAAAATCTATAAGTAGGCACTTCGCAAAAAACACCTCTGTTTTCTTTCAAAAATTTGGATGTGTCCACGTTGCGCTTTGGGGTGTTTCCTGTTGCGGGCGCTAGGCCTACCCACACAAGTGAGGTATCATTTTTATCGGGAGACTTGGGGGAACGCTGGGTGGAAGGAAATTTGTGGCTCCTCTCAGATTCCAGAACTTTCTGCCACAGAAATGTGAGGAACATGTGTTTTTTTAGCCAAATTTTGAAGTTTGCAAGGGATTCTGGGTAACAGAACCTGGTCCGAGCCCCGCAAGTCACCCCTCCTTGGATTCCCCTAGGTCTCTAGTTTTCAAAAAAGCACAGGTTTGGTAGGTTTCCCTAGGTGCCGGCTGAGCTAGAGGACAAAATCTATAGGTAGGCAATTCGCAAAAAACACCTCTGTTTTCTTTCAACAATTTGGATGTGTCCACGTTGCGCTTTGGGGCGTTTCCTGTCACGGGCGCTAGGCCTACCCACACAAGTGAGGTATCATTTTTATTGGGAGACTTGGGGGAACACTGGGTGGAAGGAAATTTGTGGCTCTTCTCAGATTCCAGAACTTTCTGCCACAGAAATGTGAGGAACATGTGTTTTTTAGTCAAATATTGAGGTTTGCAAAGGATTCTGGGTAACAGAACCTGGTCCGAGCCCCGCAAGTCACCCCATCTTGGATTCCCCTAGGTCTCTAGTTTTCAGAAATGCACAGGTTTGGTAGGTTTCCCTAGTGCCGGCTGAGCTAGAGGCCAAAATCTACATGTAGGCACTTCGCAAAAAACACCTCTGTTTTCTTAAAAAAATTTGGATGTGTTCATGTTGCGCTTTGGGGCGTTTCCTGTTGCGGGCGCTAGGCCTACCCACACAAGTGAGGTATCATTTTTATCGGGAGACTTGGGGGAACGCTGGGTGAAAGGAAATTTGTGGCTCCTCTCAGATTCCAGAACTTTCTGCCACAGAAGTGTGAGGAACATGTGTTCTTTTAGCCAAATTTTGAGGTTTGCAAAGGATTCTGGGTAACAGAACCTGGTCCGAGCCCCGCAAGTCACCCCTCCTTGGATTCCCCTAGGTCTTTAGTTTTCAAAAATGCACAGTTTTGGTAGGTTTTCCTAGGTGCCGGCTGAGCTAGAGGACAAAATCTACAGGTAGGCACTTCACAAAAAACACCTCCGGTTTTCTTTGAAAAATTTGGATGTGTCCACATTGCGCTTTGGGGCGTTTCCTGTCGCGGGCGCTAGGCCTACCCACACAAGTGAGGTATCATTTTTATCAGGAGACTTGGGGGAAAACTGGTTGGAAGGAATTTTGTGGCTCCTCTCAGATTCCAGAACTTTCTGTCACAGAAATGTGAGGAACATATGTTTTTTTAGCAAAATTTTGAGGTTTGCAAAGGATTCTGGGTAACAGAACCTGGTCCGAGCCCCGCAACTCACCCCATCTTGGATTCCCCTAGGTCTCTAGTTTTCAGAAATGCACAGGTTTGGTAGATTTCCCTAGGTGCCGGCTGAGCTAGAGGCCAAAATCTACAGGTAGGCACTTCGCAAAAAACACCTCTGTTTTCTTTCAAACATTTGTATGTGTCCACGTTGTGCTTTGGGGCGTTTACTGTCGCAGGCGCTAGGCCTACCCACACAAGTGAGGTATCATTTTTATCGGGAGACTTAGGGGAACGCTGGGTGGAAGGAAATTTGTGGCTCCTCTCAGATTCCAGAACTTTCTGCCACAGAAATATGAGGATCATGTGTTTTTTTTCCCAAATTTTGAGGTTTGCAAAGGATTCTGGGTAACAGAACCTGGTCCGAGCCCCGCAAGTCACACCATCTTGGATTCCCCTAGGTCTCTAGTTTTCAGAAATGCACAGGTTTGGTAGGTTTCCCTAGGTGTTGGCTGAGCTAGAGGACAAAATCTACAGGTAGGCACTTCGCAAAAAACACCTTCTGTTTTCTTTCAAAAATTTGGATGTGTCCATGTTGCGCTTTGGGGCGTTTCCTGTCGCGGGCGCTAGGCCTACCCACACAAGTGAGGTATCATTGTTATCGGGAGACTTGGGGGAACGCTGGGTGGAAGGAAATTTGTGGCTCCTCTCAGATTCCAGAACTTTCTGCCACAGAAATGTGAGGAACATGAGTGTTTTTAGCCAAATTTTGAGGTTTGCAAAGGATTCTGGGTAGCAGAACCTGGTCTGAGCCACGCAAGTCTCCTCATCTTGGATTCCCCTAGGTCTCTAGTTTTCAGAAATGCACAGGTTTGGTAGGTTTCCCTAGGTGCCGTCTGAACTAGAGGCCAAAATCTACAGGTAGGCACTTCGCAAAAAACACCTCTGTTTTCTGTCAAAAATTTGGATGTGTCCACGTTGCGCTTTGGGGTGTTTCCTGTTGCGGGCGCTAGGCCTACCCACACAAGTGAGGTATCATTTTTATCGGGAGACTTGGGGGAACGCTGGGTGGAAGGAAATTTGTGGCTCCTCTCAGATTCCAGAACTTTCTGCCACAGAAATGTGAGGAACATGTGTTTTTTTAGCCAAATTTTGAAGTTTGCAAGGGATTCTGGGTAACAGAACCTGGTCCGAGCCCCGCAAGTCACCCCTCCTTGGATTCCCCTAGGTCTCTAGTTTTCAAAAAAGCACAGGTTTGGTAGGTTTCCCTAGGTGCCGGCTGAGCTAGAGGACAAAATCTATAGGTAGGCAATTCGCAAAAAACACCTCTGTTTTCTTTCAACAATTTGGATGTGTCCACGTTGCGCTTTGGGGCGTTTCCTGTCACGGGCGCTAGGCCTACCCACACAAGTGAGGTATCATTTTTATTGGGAGACTTGGGGGAACACTGGGTGGAAGGAAATTTGTGGCTCTTCTCAGATTCCAGAACTTTCTGCCACAGAAATGTGAGGAACATGTGTTTTTTAGTCAAATATTGAGGTTTGCAAAGGATTCTGGGTAACAGAACCTGGTCCGAGCCCCGCAAGTCACCCCATCTTGGATTCCCCTAGGTCTCTAGTTTTCAGAAATGCACAGGTTTGGTAGGTTTCCCTAGTGCCGGCTGAGCTAGAGGCCAAAATCTACATGTAGGCACTTCGCAAAAAACACCTCTGTTTTCTTAAAAAAATTTGGATGTGTTCATGTTGCGCTTTGGGGCGTTTCCTGTTGCGGGCGCTAGGCCTACCCACACAAGTGAGGTATCATTTTTATCGGGAGACTTGGGGGAACGCTGGGTGAAAGGAAATTTGTGGCTCCTCTCAGATTCCAGAACTTTCTGCCACAGAAGTGTGAGGAACATGTGTTCTTTTAGCCAAATTTTGAGGTTTGCAAAGGATTCTGGGTAACAGAACCTGGTCCGAGCCCCGCAAGTCACCCCTCCTTGGATTCCCCTAGGTCTTTAGTTTTCAAAAATGCACAGTTTTGGTAGGTTTTCCTAGGTGCCGGCTGAGCTAGAGGACAAAATCTACAGGTAGGCACTTCACAAAAAACACCTCCGGTTTTCTTTGAAAAATTTGGATGTGTCCACATTGCGCTTTGGGGCGTTTCCTGTCGCGGGCGCTAGGCCTACCCACACAAGTGAGGTATCATTTTTATCAGGAGACTTGGGGGAAAACTGGTTGGAAGGAATTTTGTGGCTCCTCTCAGATTCCAGAACTTTCTGTCACAGAAATGTGAGGAACATATGTTTTTTTAGCAAAATTTTGAGGTTTGCAAAGGATTCTGGGTAACAGAACCTGGTCCGAGCCCCGCAACTCACCCCATCTTGGATTCCCCTAGGTCTCTAGTTTTCAGAAATGCACAGGTTTGGTAGATTTCCCTAGGTGCCGGCTGAGCTAGAGGCCAAAATCTACAGGTAGGCACTTCGCAAAAAACACCTCTGTTTTCTTTCAAACATTTGTATGTGTCCACGTTGTGCTTTGGGGCGTTTACTGTCGCAGGCGCTAGGCCTACCCACACAAGTGAGGTATCATTTTTATCGGGAGACTTAGGGGAACGCTGGGTGGAAGGAAATTTGTGGCTCCTCTCAGATTCCAGAACTTTCTGCCACAGAAATATGAGGATCATGTGTTTTTTTTCCCAAATTTTGAGGTTTGCAAAGGATTCTGGGTAACAGAACCTGGTCCGAGCCCCGCAAGTCACACCATCTTGGATTCCCCTAGGTCTCTAGTTTTCAGAAATGCACAGGTTTGGTAGGTTTCCCTAGGTGTTGGCTGAGCTAGAGGACAAAATCTACAGGTAGGCACTTCGCAAAAAACACCTTCTGTTTTCTTTCAAAAATTTGGATGTGTCCATGTTGCGCTTTGGGGCGTTTCCTGTCGCGGGCGCTAGGCCTACCCACACAAGTGAGGTATCATTGTTATCGGGAGACTTGGGGGAACGCTGGGTGGAAGGAAATTTGTGGCTCCTCTCAGATTCCAGAACTTTCTGCCACAGAAATGTGAGGAACATGAGTGTTTTTAGCCAAATTTTGAGGTTTGCAAAGGATTCTGGGTAGCAGAACCTGGTCTGAGCCACGCAAGTCTCCTCATCTTGGATTCCCCTAGGTCTCTAGTTTTCAGAAATGCACAGGTTTGGTAGGTTTCCCTAGGTGCCGTCTGAACTAGAGGCCAAAATCTACAGGTAGGCACTTCGCAAAAAACACCTCTGTTTTCTGTCAAAAATTTGGATGTGTCCACGTTGGGCTTTGGGGCGTTTCCTGTCGCGGGCGCTAGGCCTACCCACTCAAGTGAGGTATCATTTTTATCGGGAGACTTGGGGGAACCCTGGGTGGAAGAAAATTTGTGGCTCCTCTCAGATTCCAGAACTTTCTGCCACAGAAATGTGAGGAACATGTGTTTTTTTAGCCAAATTTTGAAGTTTGCAAAGGATTCTGGGTAACAGAACCTGGTCCGAGCCCCGCAAGTCACCCCATCTTGGATTCCCCTAGGTCTCTAGTTTTCAGAAATGCACAGGTTTGGTAGGTTTCCCTAGGTGTCGGCTGAGCTAGAGGCCAAAATCTATAAGTAGGCACTTTGCAAAAAACACCTCTGTTTTCTTTCAAAAATTTGGATGTGTCCACGTTGTGCTTTGGGGTGTTTCCTATTGCGGGTGCTAGGCCTACCCACACAAGTGAGGTATCATTTTTATCGGGAGACTTGGGGGAACGCTGGGTGGAAGGAAATTTGTGGCTCCTCTCAGATTCCAGAACTTTCTGCCACAGAAATGTGAGGAACATGTGTTTTTTTAGCCAAATTTTGAGGTTTGCAAAGGATTCTGGGTAACAGAACCTGGTCCGAGCCCCGCAAGTCACCCCATCTTGGATTCCCCTAGGTCTCTAGTTTTCAGAAATGCACAGGTTTGGTAGGTTTCCCTAGGTGCCGGCTGAGCTAGAGGCCAAAATCTACAGGTAGGCACTTCGCAAAAAACACCTCTGTTTTCTTTAAATAATTTGGATGTGTCCACGTTGCGCTTTGGGGCGTTTCCTGTTGCGGGCGCAAGGCCTACCCACACAAGTGAGGTATCATTTTTATCAGGAGACGTGGGGGAACGCTGGGTGGAAGGAAATTTGTGGCTCCTCTCAGATTCCAGAACTTTCTGCCACAGAAATGTGAGGAACATGTGTTTTTTTAGCCAAATTTTGAGGTTTGCAAAGGATTCTGGGTAACAGAACTTGGTCCGAGCCCCGCAAGTCACCCCATCTTGGATTCCCCTCGGTCTCTAGTTTTCAGAAATGCACAGGTTTGGTAGGTTTCCCTAGGTGCCGGCTGAGCTAGAGGCCAAAATCTACAGGTAGGCACTTCGCAAAAAACACCTCTGTTTTCTTTCAAAAATGTGGATGTGTCCACGTTGCGCTTTGGGGCGTTTCCTGTCGCGGGCGCTAGGCCTACCCACACAAGGGAGGTATCATTTTTATCGGGAGACTTGGGGGAACGCTGGGTGGAAGGAAATTTGTGGCTCCTCTCAGATTCCAGAACTTTCTGCCACAGAAATGTGAGGAACATGTGTTTTTTTAGCCAAATGTTGAGGTTTGCAAAGGATCCTGGGTAACAGAACCTGGTCCGAGCCCCGCAAGTCACCCCATCTTGGATTCCCCTAGGTCTCTAGTTTTCAGAAATGCACAGGTTTGGTAGGATTCCCTAGGTGCCGGCTGAGCTAGAGGCCAAAATCTACAGGTAGGCACTTCGCAAAAAACACCTGTTTTCTTTAAAAAATGTGGATGTGTCCACGTTGCGCTTTGGGGCGTTTCCTGTTGCGGGCGCTGGGCCTACCCACTCAAGTGAGGTATCATTTTTATCGGGAGACTTGGGGGAACCCTGGGTGGAAGGAAATTTGTGGCTCCTCTCAGATTCCAGAACTTTCTGCCACAGAAATGTGAGGAACATGTGTTTTCTTAGCCAAATTTTGAGGTTTGCAAAGGATTCTGGGTAACAGAACCTGGTCCGAGCCCCGCAAGTCACCCCATCTTGGATTCCCCTAGGTCTCTAGTTTTCAGAAATGCACAGGTTTGGTAGGGTTCCTTAGGTGTCGGCTGAGCTAGAGGCCAAAATCTATAAGTAGGCACTTCGCAAAAAACACCTCTGTTTTCTTTAAAAAATTTGGATGTGTCCACGTTGCGCTTTGGGGTGTTTCCTGTCGCGGGCGCTAGGCCTACCCACACAAGTGAGGTATCATTTTTATCGGGAGACTTGGGGGAACGCTGGGTGGAAGGAAATTTGTGGCTCCTCTCAGATTCCAGAACTTTCTGCCACAGAAATGTGAGGAACATGTGTTTTTTTAGCCAAATTTTGAAGTTTGCAAGGGATTCTGGGTAACAGAACCTGGTCCGAGCCCCGCAAGTCACCCCTCCTTGGATTCCCCTAGGTCTCTAGTTTTCAAAAATGCACAGGTTTGGTAGGTTTCCCTAGGTGCCGGCTGAGCTAGAGGACAAAATCTATAGGTAGGCAATTCGCAAAAAACACCTCTGTTTTCTTTCAACAATTTGGATGTGTCCACGTTGCGCTTTGGGGCGTTTCCTGTCACGGGCGCTAGGCCTACCCACACAAGTGAGGTATCATTTTTATTGGGAGACTTGGGGGAACGCTGGGTGGAAGGAAATTTGTGGCTCTTCTCAGATTCCAGAACTTTCTGCCACAGAAATGTGAGGAACATGTGTTTTTTAGTCAAATATTGAGGTTTGCAAAGGATTCTGGGTAACAGAACCTGGTCCGAGCCCCGCAAGTCACCCCATCTTGGATTCCCCTAGGTCTCTAGTTTTCAGAAATGCACAGGTTAGGTAGGTTTCCCTAGGTGCCGGCTGAGCTAGAGGCCAAAATCTACATGTAGGCACTTCGCAAAAAACACCTCTGTTTTCTTAAAAAAATTTGGATGTGTTCATGTTGCGCTTTGGGGCGTTTCCTGTTGCGGGCGCTAGGTCTACCCACACAAGTGAGGTATCATTTTTATCGGGAGACTTGGGGGAACGCTGGGTGGAAGGAAATTTGTGGCTCCTCTCAGATTCCAGAACTTTCTGCCACAGAAGTGTGAGGAACATGTGTTTTTTTAGCCAAATTTTGAGGTTTGCAAAGGATTCTGGGTAACAGAACCTGGTCCGAGCCCCGCAAGTCACCCCTCCTTGGATTCCCCTAGGTCTCTAGTTTTCAAAAATGCACAGTTTTGGTAGGTTTTCCTAGGTGCCGGCTGAGCTAGAGGACAAAATCTACAGGTAGGCACTTCGCAAAAAACACCTCCGGTTTTCTTTGAAAAATGTGGATGTGTCCACATTGCGCCTTGGGGCGTTTCCTGTCGCGGGCGCTAGGCCTACCCACACAAGTGAGGTATCATTTTTATCAGGAGACTTGGGGGAAAACTAGTTGGAAGGAATTTTGTGGCTCCTCTCAGATTCCAGAACTTTCTGTCACAGAAATGTGAGGAACATGTGTTTTTTTAGCAAAATTTTGAGGTTTGCAAAGGATTCCGGGTAACAGAACCTGGTCCGAGCCCCGCAACTCACCCCATCTTGGATTCCCCTAGGTCTCTAGTTTTCAGAAATGGACAGGTTTGGTAGATTTCCCTAGGTGCCGGCTGAGCTAGAGGCCAAAATCTACAGGTAGGCACTTCGCAAAAAACACCTCTGTTTTCTTTCAAACATTTGTATGTGTCCACGTTGTGCTTTGGGGCGTTTACTGTCGCGGGCGCTAGGCCTACCCACACAAGTGAGGTATCATTTTTATCGGGAGACTTAGGGGAACGCTGGGTGGAAGGAAATTTGTGGCTCCTCTCAGATTCCAGAACTTTCTGCCACAGAAATATGAGGAACATGTGTTTTTTTTCTTCAAATTTTGAGGTTTGCAAAGGATTCTGGGTAACAGAACCTGGTCCGAGCCCCGCAAGTCACACCATCTTGGATTCCCCTAGGTCTCTAGTTTTCAGAAATGCACAGGTTTGGTACGTTTCCCTAGGTGTTGGCTGAGCTAGAGGACAAAATCTACAGGTAGGCACTTCGCAAAAAACACCTACTGTTTTCTTTCAAAAATTTGGATGTGTCCATGTTGCGCTTTGGGGCGTTTCCTGTCGCGGGCGCTAGGCCTACCCACACAAGTGAGGTATCATTGTTATCGGGAGACTTGGGGGAACGCTGGGTGGAAGGACATTTGTGGCTCCTCTCAGATTCCAGAACTTTCTGCCACAGAAATGTGAGGAACATGAGTGTTTTTAGCCAAATTTTGAGGTTTGCAAAGGATTCTGGGTAGCAGAACCTGGTCTGAGCCACGCAAGTCTCCTCATCTTGGATTCCCCTAGGTCTCTAGTTTTCAGAAATGCACAGGTTTGGTAGGTTTCCCTAGGTGCCGTCTGAACTAGAGGCCAAAATCTACAGGTAGGCACTTCGCAAAAAACACCTCTGTTTTCTGTCAAAAATGTGGATGTGTCCACGTTGGGCTTTGGGGCGTTTCCTGTCGCGGGCGCTAGGCCTACCCACTCAAGTGAGGTATAATTTTTATCGGGAGACTTGGGGGAACCCTGGGTGGAAGAAAATTTGTGGCTCCTCTCAGATTCCAGAACTTTCTGCCACAGAAATGTGAGGAACATGTGTTTTTTTAGCCAAATTTTGAGGTTTGCAAAGGATTCTGGGTAACAGAACCTGGTCCGAGCCCCGCAAGTCACCCCATCTTGGATTCCCCTAGGTCTCTAGTTTTCAGAAATGCACAGGTTTGGTAGGTTTCCCTAGGTGTCGGCTGAGCTAGAGGCCAAAATCTATAAGTAGGCACTTTGCAAAAAACACCTCTGTTTTCTTTCAAAAATTTGGATGTGTCCACGTTGCGCTTTGGGGTGTTTCCTATTGCGGGTGCTAGGCCTACCCACACAAGTGAGGTATCATTTTTATCGGGAGACTTGGGGGAACGCTGGGTGGAAGGAAATTTGAGGCTCCTCTCAGATTCAAGAACTTTCTGCCACAGAAATGTGAGGAACATGTGTTTTTTTAGCCAAATTTTGAGGTTTGCAAAGGATTCTGGGTAACAGAACCTGATCCGAGCCCCGCAAGTCACCCCATCTTGGATTCCCCTAGGTCTCTAGTTTTCAGAAATGCACAGGTTTGGTAGGTTTCCCTAGGTGCCGGCTGAGCTAGAGGCCAAAATCTACAGGTAGGCACTTCGCAAAAAACACCTCTGTTTTCTTTCAAAAATTTGGATGTGTCCACGTTGCGCTTTGGGGCGTTTCCTGTTGAGGGCGCAAGGCCTACCCACACAAGTGAGGTATAATTTTTATCAGGAGACGTGGGGGAACGCTGGGTGGAAGGAAATTTGTGGCTCCTCTCAGATTCCAGAACTTTCTGCCACAGAAATGTGAGGAACATGTGTTTTTTTAGCCAAATTTTGAGGTTTGCAAAGGATTCTGGGTAACAGAACCTGGTCCGAGCCCCGCAAGTCACCCCATCTTGGATTCCCCTCGGTCTCTAGTTATCAGAAATGCACAGGTTTGGTAGGTTTCCCTAGGTGCCGGCTGAGCTAGAGGCCAAAATCTACAGGTAGGCACTTAGTAAAAAACACCTCTGTTTTCTTTCAAAAATGTGGATGTGTCCACGTTGCGCTTTGGGGCGTTTCCTGTCGCGGGCGCTAGGCCTACCCACACAAGGGAGGTATCATTTTTATCGGGAGACTTGGGGGAACGCTGGGTGGAAGGAAATTTGTGGCTCCTCTCAGATTCCAGAACTTTCTGCCACAGAAATATGAGGAACATGTGTTTTTTTAGCCAAATTTTGAGGTTTGCAAAGGATTCTGGGTAACAGAACCTGGTCCGAGCCCCGCAAGTCACCCAATCTTGGATTCCCCTAGGTCTCTAGTTTTCAGAAATGCACAGGTTTGGTAGGTTTCCCTAGGTGCCGGCTGAGCTAGAGGCCAAAATCTACAGGTAGGCACTTCGAAAAAACACCTCTGTTTTCTTTCAAAAATGTGGATGTGTCCACGTTGCGCTTTGTGGTATTTACTGTCGCGGGCGCTAGGCCTACCCACACAAGTGAGGTATCATTTTTATTGGGAGACTTGGGGGAACGCTGGGTGGAAGGAAATTTTTGGCTCCTCTCAGATTCCAGAACTTTCTGCCACAGAAATGTGAGGAACATGTGTTTATTTAGCCAAATTTTGAGGTTTGCAAAGGATTCTGGGTAACAGAACCTGGTCCGAGCCCCGCAAGTCACCCCATCTTGGATTCCCCTAGGTCTCTAGTTTTCAGAAATGCACAGGTTTGGTAGGTTTCCCTAGGTGCCGGCTGAGCTAGAGGCCAAAATCTACAGGTAGGCACTTCGCAAAAAACACCTCTGTTTTCTTTAAAAAATTTGGATGTGTTCATGTTGCGCTTTGGGGCGTTTCCTGTTGCGGGCGCTAGGCCTACCCACACAAGTGAGGTATCATTTTTATTTGGAGACTTGGGGGAACGCTGGGTGGAAGGAAATTTGTGGCTCCTCTCAGATTCCAGAACTTTCTGCCACAGAAATGTGAGGAACATGTGTTTTTTTAGCCAAATTTTGAGGTTTGCAAAGGATTCTGGGTAACAGAACCTGGTCCGAGCCCCGCAAGTCACCCCATCTTGGATTCCCCTAGGTCTCTAGTTTTCAGAAATGCACAGGTTTGGTAGGTTTCCCTAGGTGTCGGCTGAGCTAGAGGCCAAAATCTATAAGTAGGCACTTTGCAAAAAACACCTCTGTTTTCTTTCAAAAATTTGGATGTGTCCACGTTGCGCTTTGGGGTGTTTCCTATTGCGGGTGCTAGGCCTACCCACACAAGTGAGGTATCATTTTTATCGGGAGACTTGGGGGAACGCTGGGTGGAAGGAAATTTGAGGCTCCTCTCAGATTCAAGAACTTTCTGCCACAGAAATGTGAGGAACATGTGTTTTTTTAGCCAAATTTTGAGGTTTGCAAAGGATTCTGGGTAACAGAACCTGATCCGAGCCCCGCAAGTCACCCCATCTTGGATTCCCCTAGGTCTCTAGTTTTCAGAAATGCACAGGTTTGGTAGGTTTCCCTAGGTGCCGGCTGAGCTAGAGGCCAAAATCTACAGGTAGGCACTTCGCAAAAAACACCTCTGTTTTCTTTCAAAAATTTGGATGTGTCCACGTTGCGCTTTGGGGCGTTTCCTGTTGAGGGCGCAAGGCCTACCCACACAAGTGAGGTATAATTTTTATCAGGAGACGTGGGGGAACGCTGGGTGGAAGGAAATTTGTGGCTCCTCTCAGATTCCAGAACTTTCTGCCACAGAAATGTGAGGAACATGTGTTTTTTTAGCCAAATTTTGAGGTTTGCAAAGGATTCTGGGTAACAGAACCTGGTCCGAGCCCCGCAAGTCACCCCATCTTGGATTCCCCTCGGTCTCTAGTTATCAGAAATGCACAGGTTTGGTAGGTTTCCCTAGGTGCCGGCTGAGCTAGAGGCCAAAATCTACAGGTAGGCACTTAGTAAAAAACACCTCTGTTTTCTTTCAAAAATGTGGATGTGTCCACGTTGCGCTTTGGGGCGTTTCCTGTCGCGGGCGCTAGGCCTACCCACACAAGGGAGGTATCATTTTTATCGGGAGACTTGGGGGAACGCTGGGTGGAAGGAAATTTGTGGCTCCTCTCAGATTCCAGAACTTTCTGCCACAGAAATATGAGGAACATGTGTTTTTTTAGCCAAATTTTGAGGTTTGCAAAGGATTCTGGGTAACAGAACCTGGTCCGAGCCCCGCAAGTCACCCAATCTTGGATTCCCCTAGGTCTCTAGTTTTCAGAAATGCACAGGTTTGGTAGGTTTCCCTAGGTGCCGGCTGAGCTAGAGGCCAAAATCTACAGGTAGGCACTTCGAAAAAACACCTCTGTTTTCTTTCAAAAATGTGGATGTGTCCACGTTGCGCTTTGTGGTATTTACTGTCGCGGGCGCTAGGCCTACCCACACAAGTGAGGTATCATTTTTATTGGGAGACTTGGGGGAACGCTGGGTGGAAGGAAATTTTTGGCTCCTCTCAGATTCCAGAACTTTCTGCCACAGAAATGTGAGGAACATGTGTTTATTTAGCCAAATTTTGAGGTTTGCAAAGGATTCTGGGTAACAGAACCTGGTCCGAGCCCCGCAAGTCACCCCATCTTGGATTCCCCTAGGTCTCTAGTTTTCAGAAATGCACAGGTTTGGTAGGTTTCCCTAGGTGCCGGCTGAGCTAGAGGCCAAAATCTACAGGTAGGCACTTCGCAAAAAACACCTCTGTTTTCTTTAAAAAATTTGGATGTGTTCATGTTGCGCTTTGGGGCGTTTCCTGTTGCGGGCGCTAGGCCTACCCACACAAGTGAGGTATCATTTTTATTTGGAGACTTGGGGGAACGCTGGGTGGAAGGAAATTTGTGGCTCCTCTCAGATTCCAGAACTTTCTGCCACAGAAATGTGAGGAACATGTGTTTTTTTAGCCAAATTTTGAGGTTTACAAAGGATTCTGGGTAACAGAACCTGGTCCGAGCCCCGCAAGTCACCCCATCTTGGATTCCCCTAGGTCTCTAGTTTTCAGAAATGCACAGGTTTGGTAGGTTTCCCTAGGTGTCGGCTGAGCTAGAGGCCAAAACCTATAGGTAGGCAATTCGCAAAAAACACCTCTGTTTTCTTTAAAAAATTTGGATGTGTCCACGTTGCGCTTTGGGGCGTTTCCTGTTGCGGGCGCTAGGCCTACCCACACAAGTGAGGTATCATTTTTATCGGGAGACTTGGGGGAACGCTGGGTAGAAGGAAATTTGTGGCTCCTCTCAGATTCCAGAACTTTCTGCCACAGAAATGTGAGGAACATGTGTTTTTTTTAGCCAAATTTTGAGGTTTGCAAAGGATTCTGGGTAACAGAACCTGGTCCGAGCCCCGCAAGTCACCCCTCCTTGGATTCCCCTAGGTCTCTAGTTTTCAAAAATGCACAGGTTTGGTAGGTTTCCCTAGGTGCCGGCTGAGCTAGAGGACAAACTCTACAGGTAGGCACTTCGCAAAAAACACCTCCTGTTTTCTTTCAAAAATTTGGATGTGTCCACGTTGCGCTTTGGGGCGTTTACTGTCGCGGGCGCTAGGCCTACCCACACAAGTGAGGTATCATTTTTATCGGGAGACTTGGGGGAACGCTGGGTGGAAGGAAATTTGTGGCTCCTCTCAGATTCCAGAACTTTCTTCCACAGAAATATGAGTAACATGTGTTTTTTTAGCCAAATTTTGAGGTTTGCAAAGAATTCTGGGTAACAGAACCTGGTCCGAGCCCCGCAAGTCACCCCATCTTAGATTCCCCTAGGTCTCTAGTTTTCAGAAATGCACAGGTTTGGTAGGTTTCCCTAGGTGCTGGCTGAGCTAGAGGACAAAATCTACAGGTAGGCACTTCGCAAAAAACACCTTCTGTTTTCTTTCAAAAATGTGGATGTGTCCACGTTGGGCTTTGGGGCGTTTCCTGTCGCGGGCGCTAGGCCTACCCACTCAAGTGAGGTATCATTTTTATCGGGAGACTTGGGGGAACCCTGGGTGGAAGGAAATTTGTGGCTCCTCTCAGATTCCAGAACTTTCTGCCACAGAAATGTGAGGAAAATGTGTTTGTTTAGCCAAATTTTGAGGTTTGCAAAGGATTCTAGGTAACAGAACCTGGTCCGAGCCCCGCAAGTCACCCCATCTTGGATTCCCCTAGGTCTCTAGTTTTCAGAAATGCACAGGTTTGGTAGGTTTCCCTAGGTGTCGGCTGAGCTAGAGGCCAAAATCTATAGGTAGGCACTTCGCAAAAAACACCTCTGTTTGCTTTAAAAAATGTGGATGTGTCCACGTTGCGCTTTGGGGCGTTTCCTGTTGCGGGCGCTAGGCCTACCCACACAAGTGAGGTATCATTTTTATCGGGAGACTTGGGGGAACGCTGGGTGGAAGGAAATTTGTGGCTCCTCTCAGATTCCAGAACTTTCTGCCACAGAAATGTGAGGAACAAGTGTTTTTTTAGCCAAATTTTGAGGTTTGCAAAGGATTCTGGATAACAGAACCTGGTCCGAGCCCCGCAAGTCACCCCATCTTGGATTCCCCTAGGTCTCTAGTTTTCAGAAATGCACAGGTTTGGTAGGTTTCCCTAGGTGCCGGCTGAGCTAGATGCCAAAATCTACAGGTAGGCACTTCGCAAAAAACACCTCTGTTTTCTTTCAAAAATTTGGATGTGTCCACGTTGCGCTTTGGGGCGTTTCCTGTTGCGGGCGCTAGGCCTACCCACTCAAGTGAGGTATCATTTTTATCGGGAGACTTGGGGGAACCCTGGGTGGAAGGAAATTTGTGGCTCCTCTCAGATTCCAGAACTTTCTGCCACAGAAATGTGAGGAACATGTGTTTTTTTAGCCAAATTTTGAGGTTTGCAAAGGATTCTGGGTAACAGAACCTGGTCCGAGCCCCGCAAGTCACCCCATCTTGGATTCCCCTAGCTCTCTAGTTTTCAGAAATGCACAGGTTTGGTAGGGTTCCCTAGGTGTCGGCTGAGCTAGAGGCCAAAATCTATAAGTAGGCACTTCGCAAAAAACACCTCTGTTTTCTTTCAAAAATTTGGATGTGTCCACGTTGCGCTTTGGGGCGTTTCCTGTCACGGGCGCTAGGCCTACCCACACAAGTGAGGTATCATTTTTATTGGGAGACTTGGGGGAACGCTGGGTGGAAGGAAATTTGTGGCTCTTCTCAGATTCCAGAACTTTCTGCCACAGAAATGTGAGGAACATGTGTTTTTTAGTCAAATATTGAGGTTTGCAAAGGATTCTGGGTAACAGAACCTGGTCCGAGCCCCGCAAGTCACCCCATCTTGGATTCCCCTAGGTCTCTAGTTTTCAGAAATGCACAGGTTTGGTAGGTTTCCCTAGGTGCCGGCTGAGCTAGAGGCCAAAATCTACATGTAGGCACTTCGCAAAAAACACCTCTGTTTTCTTAAAAAAATTTGGATGTGTTCATGTTGCGCTTTGGGGCGTTTCCTGTTGCGGGCGCTACGCCTACCCACACAAGTGAGGTATCATTTTTATCAGGAGACTTGGGGGAACGCTGGGTGGAAGGAAATTTGGGGCTCCTCTCAGATTCCAGAACTTTCTGCCACAGAAATGTGAGGAACATGTGTTTTTTTAGCCAAATTTTGAGGTTTGCAAAGGATTCTGGGTAACAGAACCTGGTCCGAGCCCCGGAAGTCACCCCTGCTTGATTCCCCTAGGTCTCTAGTTTTCAAAAATGCACAGTTTTGGTAGGTTTTCCTAGGTGCCGGCTGAGCTGGAGGACAAAATCTACAGGTAGGCACTTCGCAAAAAACACCTCCTGTTTTCTTACAAAAATGTGGATGTGTCCACATTGCGCTTTGGGGCGTTTCCTGTCGCGTGCGCTAGGCCTACCCACACAAGTGAGGTATAATTTTTATCGGGAGACTTGCGGGGAACACTGGGTGGAAGGAATTTTGTGGCTCCTCTCAGATTCCAGAACTTTCTGCCACAGAAATGTGAGGAACATGTGTTTTTTTAGCCAAATTTTGAGGTTTGCAAAGGATTCTGGGTAATAGAACCTGGTCCGAGCCCCGCAAGTCACCCCATCTTGGATTCCCCTAGGTCTCTAGTTTTCAGAAATGCACAGGTTTGGTAGATTTCCCTAGGTGCCGGCTGAGCTAGAGGCCAAAATCTACAGGTAGGCACTTCGCAAAAAACACCTCTGTTTTCTTTCAAACATTTGTATGTGTCCACGTTGCGCTTTGGGGCGTTTACTGTCGCGGGCGCTAGGCCTACCCACACAAGTGAGGTATCATTTTTATCGGGAGACTTAGGGGAACGCTGGGTGGAAGGAAATTTGTGGCTACTCTCAGATTCCAGAACTTTCTGCCACAGAAATATGAGGAACATGTGGTTTTTTTTGCCAAATTTTGAGGTTTGCAAAGGATTCTGGGTAACAGAACCTGGTCCGAGCCCCGCAAGTCACCCCATCGTGGATTCCCCTAGGTCTCTAGTTTTCAGAAATGCACAGGTTTGGTAGGTTTCCCTAGGTGCTGGCTGAGCTAGAGGACAAAACCTACAGGTAGGCACTTCGCAAAAAACACCTTCTGTTTTCTTTCAAAAATTTGGATGTGTCCATAATGCGCTTTGGGGCGTTTCCTGTCGCGGGCGCTAGGCCTACCCACACAAGTGAGGTATCATTGTTATCTGCAGACTTGGGGGAACGCTGGGTGGAAGCAAATTTGTGGCTCCTCTCAGATTCCAGAACTTTCTGCCACAGAAATGTGAGGAACATGTGTGTTTTTACCCAAATTTTGAGGTTTGCAAAGGATTCTGGGTAGCAGAACCTGGTCTGAGCCACGCAAGTCTCCTCATCTTGGATTCCCCTAGGTCTCTAGTTTTCAGAAATGCACAGGTTTGGTAGGTTTCCCTAGGTGCCGTTTGAACTAGAGGCCAAAATCTACAGGTAGGCACTTCGCAAAAAACACCTCTATTTTCTGTAAAAAATGTGGATGTGTCCATGTTGCGCTTTGGGGCGTTTCCTGTCGCGGGCGCTAGGCCTACCCACTCAAGTGAGGTATCATTTTTATCGGGAGACTTGGGGGAACCCTGGGTGGAAGGAAATTTGTGGCTCCTCTCAGATTCCAGAACTTTCTGCCACAGAAATGTGAGGAACATGTGTTTTTTTAGCCACATTTTGAGGTTTGCAAAGGATTCTGGGTAACAGAACCTGGTCCGAGCCCCGCAAGTCACCCCATCTTGGATTCCCCTAGGTCTCTAGTTTTCAGAAATGCACAGGTTTGGTAGGTTTCCCTAGGTGTCGGCTGAGCTAGAGGCCAAAATCTATAAGTAGGCACTTCGCAAAAAACACCTCTGTTTTCTTTAAAAAATTTGGATGTGTTCATGTTGCGCTTTGGGGCGTTTCCTGTTGCGGGCGCTAGGCCTACCCACACAAGTGAGGTATCATTTTTATTTGGAGACTTGGGGGAACGCTGGGTGGAAGGAAATTTGTGGCTCCTCTCAGATTCCAGAACTTTCTGCCACAGAAATGTGAGGAACATGTGTTTTTTTAGCCAAATTTTGAGGTTTACAAAGGATTCTGGGTAACAGAACCTGGTCCGAGCCCCGCAAGTCACCCCATCTTGGATTCCCCTAGGTCTCTAGTTTTCAGAAATGCACAGGTTTGGTAGGTTTCCCTAGGTGTCGGCTGAGCTAGAGGCCAAAATCTATAGGTAGGCAATTCGCAAAAAACACCTCTGTTTTCTTTAAAAAATTTGGATGTGTCCACGTTGCGCTTTGGGGCGTTTCCTGTTGCGGGCGCTAGGCCTACCCACACAAGTGAGGTATCATTTTTATCGGGAGACTTGGGGGAACGCTGGGTAGAAGGAAATTTGTGGCTCCTCTCAGATTCCAGAACTTTCTGCCACAGAAATGTGAGGAACATGTGTTTTTTTTTGCCAAATTTAGAGGTTTGCAAAGGATTCTGGGTAACAGAACCTGGTCCGAGCCCCGCAAGTCACCCCTCCTTTGATTCCCCTAGGTCTCTCGTTTTCAAAAATGCACAGGTTTGGTAGGTTTCCCTAGGTGCCGGCTGAGCTAGAGGACAAACTCTACAGGTAGGCACTTCGCAAAAAACACCTCCTGTTTTCTTTCAAAAATTTGGATGTGTCCACGTTGCGGTTTGGGGCGTTTACTGTCGCGGGCGCTAGGCCTACCCACACAAGTGAGGTATCATTTTTATCGGGAGACTTGGGGGAACGCTGGGTGGAAGGAAATTTGTGGCTCCTCTCAGATTCCAGAACTTTCTTCCACAGAAATATGAGTAACATGTGTTTTTTTAGCCAAATTTTGAGGTTTGCAAAGAATTCTGGGTAACAGAACCTGGTCCGAGCCCCGCAAGTCACCCCATCTTAGATTCCCCTAGGTCTCTAGTTTTCAGAAATGCACAGGTTTGGTAGGTTTCCCTAGGTGCTGGCTGAGCTAGAGGACAAAATCTACAGGTAGGCACTTCGCAAAAAACACCTTCTGTTTTCTTTCAAAAATGTGGATGTGTCCACGTTGCGCTTTGGGGCATTTCCTGTCGCGGGCGCTAGGCCTACCCACTCAAGTGAGGTATCATTTTTATCGGGAGACTTGGGGGAACCCTGGGTGGAAGGAAATTTGTGGCTCCTCTCAGATTCCAGATTTTTCTGCCACAGAAATGTGAGGAACATGTGTTTGTTTAGCCAAATTTTGAGGTTTGCAAAGGATTCTAGGTAACAGAACCTGGTCCAAGCCCCGCAAGTCACCCCATCTTGGATTCCCCTAGGTCTCTAGTTTTCAGAAATGCACAGGTTTGGTAGGTTTCCCTAGGTGTCGGCTGAGCTAGAGGCCAAAATCTATAGGTAGGCACTTCGCAAAAAACACCTCTGTTTGCTTTCAAAAATGTGGATGTGTCCACGTTGCGCTTTGGGGCGTTTCCTGTTGCGGGCGCTAGGCCTACCCACACAAGTGAGGTATCATTTTTATCGGGAGACTTGGGGGAACGCTGGGTGGAAGGAAATTTGTGGCTCCTCTCAGATTCCAGAACTTTCTGCCACAGAAATGTGAGGAACATGTGTTTTTTTAGCCAAATTTTGAGGTTTGCAAAGGATTCTGGATAACAGAACCTGGTCCGAGCCCCGCAAGTCACCCCATCTTGGATTCCCCTAGGTCTCTAGTTTTCAGAAATGCACAGGTTTGGTAGGTTTCCCTACGTGCCGGCTGAGCTAGAGGCCAAAATCTACAGGTAGGCACTTCGCAAAAAACACCTCTGTTTTCTTTCAAAAATTTGGATGTGTCCACGTTGCGCTTTGGGGCGTTTCCTGTTGCGGACGCTAGGCCTACCCACTCAAGTGAGGTATCATTTTTATCGGGAGACTTGGGGGAACCCTGGGTGGAAGGAAATTTGTGGCTCCTCTCAGATTCCAGAACTTTCTGCCACAGAAATGTGAGGAACATGTGTTTTTTTAGCCAAATTTTGAGGTTTGCAAAGGATTCTGGGTAACAGAACCTGGTCCGAGCCCCGCAAGTCACCCCATCTTGGATTCCCCTAGGTCTCTAGTTTTCAGAAATGCACAGGTTTGGTAGGGTTCCCTAGGTGTCGGCTGAGCTAGAGGCCAAAATCTATAAGTAGGCACTTCGCAAAAAACACCTCTGTTTTCTTTCAAAAATTTGGATGTGTCCACGTTGCGCTTTGGTGCGTTTCCTGTCACGGGCGCTAGGCCTACCCACACAAGTGAGGTATCATTTTTATTGGGAGACTTGGGGGAACGCTGGGTGGAAGGAAATTTGTGGCTCTTCTCAGATTCCAGAACTTTCTGCCACAGAAATGTGAGGAACATGTGTTTTTTAGTCAAATATTGAGGTTTGCAAAGGATTCTGGGTAACAGAACCTGGTCCGAGCCCCGCAAGTCACCCCATCTTGGATTCCCCTAGGTCTCTAGTTTTCAGAAATGCACAGGTTTGGTAGGTTTCCCTAGGTGCCGGCTGAGCTAGAGGCCAAAATCTACATGTAGGCACTTCGCAAAAAACACCTCTGTTTTCTTTAAAAAATTTGGATGTGTTCATGTTGCGCTTTGGGGCGTTTCCTGTTGCGGGCGCTACGCCTACCCACACAAGTGAGGTATCATTTTTATCAGGAGACTTGGGGGAACGCTGGGTGGAAGGAAATTTGGGGCTCCTCTCAGATTCCAGAACTTTCTGCCACAGAAATGTGAGGAACATGTGTTTTTTTAGCCAAATTTTGAGGTTTGCAAAGGATTCTGGGTAACAGAACCTGGTCCGAGCCCCGGAAGTCACCCCTGCTTGATTCCCCTAGGTCTCTAGTTTTCAAAAATGCACAGTTTTGGTAGGTTTTCCTAGGTGCCGGCTGAGCTGGAGGACAAAATCTACAGGTAGGCACTTCGCAAAAAACACCTCCTGTTTTCTTACAAAAATGTGGATGTGTCCACATTGCGCTTTGGGGCGTTTCCTGTCGCGTGCGCTAGGCCTACCCACACAAGCGAGGTATCATTTTTATCGGGAGACTTGCGGGGAACACTGGGTGGAAGGAATTTTGTGGCTCCTCTCAGATTCCAGAACTTTCTGCCACAGAAATGTGAGGAACATGTGTTTTTTTAGCCAAATTTTGAGGTTTGCAAAGGATTCTGGGTAACAGAACCTGGTCCGAGCCCCGCAAGTCACCCCATCTTGGATTCCCCTAGGTCTCTAGTTTTCAGAAATGCACAGGTTTGGTAGATTTCCCTAGGTGCCGGCTGAGCTAGAGGCCAAAATCTACAGGTAGGCACTTCGCAAAAAACACCTCTGTTTTCTTTCAAACATTTGTATGTGTCCACGTTGCGCTTTGGGGCGTTTACTGTCGCGGGCGCTAGGCCTACCCACTCAAGTGAGGTATCATTTTTATCGGGAGACTTGGGGGAACCCTGGGTGGAAGGAAATTTGTGGCTCCTCTCAGATTCCAGAACTTTCTGCCACAGAAATGTGAGGAACATGTGTTTTTTTAGCCACATTTTGAGGTTTGCAAAGGATTCTGGGTAACAGAACCTGGTCCGAGCCCCGCAAGTCACCCCATCTTGGATTCCCCTAGGTCTCTAGTTTTCAGAAATGCACAGGTTTGGTAGGTTTCCCTAGGTGTCGGCTGAGCTAGAGGCCAAAATCTATAAGTAGGCACTTCGCAAAAAACACCTCTGTTTTCTTTCAAAAATTTGGATGTGTCCACGTTGCGCTTTGGGGTGTTTCCTATTGCGGGCGCTAGGCCTACCCACACAAGTGAGGTATCATTTTTATCGGGAGACTTGGGGGAACCCTGGGTGGAAGGAAATTTGTGGCTGCTCTCAGATTCCAGAACTTTCTGCCACAGAAATGTGAGGAACATGTGTTTTTTTAGCCAAATTTTGAGGTTTGCAAAGGATTCTGGGTAACAGAACCTGGTCCGAGCCCCGCAAGTCACCCCATCTTGGATTCCCCTAGGTCTCTAGTTTTCAGAAATGCATAGGTTTGGTAGGTTTCCCTAGGTGCCGGCTGAGCTAGAGGCCAAAATCTACAGGTAGGCACTTCGTAAAAAACACCTCTGTTTTCTTTCAAAAATTTGGATGTGTCCACGTTGCGCTTTGGGGCGTTTCCTGTTGCGGGCGCTAGGCCTACCCACACAAGTGAGGTATCATTTTTATCAGGAGACGTGGGGGAACGCTGGGTGGAAGGAAATTTGTGGCTCCTCTCAGATTCCAGAACTTTGTGCCACAGAAATGTGAGGAACATGTGTTTTTTTTTAGCCAAATTTTGAGGTTTGCAAAGGATTCTGGGTAACAGAACCTGGTCCGAGCCCCGCAAGTCACCCCATCTTGGATTCCCCTCGGTCTCTAGTTTTCAGAAATGCACAGGTTTGGTAGGTTTCCCTAGGTGCCGGCTGAGCTAGAGGCCAAAATCTACAGGTAGGCACTTCGCAAAAAACACCTCTGTTTACTTTCAAAAATGTGGATGTGTCCACGTTGCGCTTTGGGGCGTTTCCTGTGGCGGGCGCTAGGCCTACCCAAACAAGAGAGGTATCATTTTTATCGGGAGACTTGGGGGAACGCTGGGTGGAAGGAAATTTGTGGCTCCTCTCAGATTCCAGAACTTTCTGTCACAGAAATATGAGGAACATGTGTTTTTTTAGCCACATTTTGAGGTTTGCAAAGGATTCTGGGTAACAGAACCTGGTCCGAGCCCCGCAAGTCACCCCATCTTGGATTCCCCTAGGTCTCTAGTTTTCAGAAATGCACAGGTTTGGTAGGTTTCCCTAGGTGCCGGCTGAGCTAGAGGCCAAAATCTACAGGTAGGCACTTCGCAAAAAACACCTCTGTTTTCTTTCAAAAATGTGGATGTGTCCACGTTGCGCTTTGGGGCGTTTCCTGTCGCGGGCGCTAGGCCTACCCACTCAAGTGAGGTATCATTTTTATCGGGAGACTTGGGGGAACCCTGAGTGGAAGGAAATTTGTGGCTCCTCTCAGATTCCAGAACTTTCTGCCACAGAAATGTGAGGAACATGTGTTTTTTTAGCCAAATTTTGAGGTTTGCAAAGGATTCTGGGTAACAGAACCTGGTCCGGCCCCGCAAGTCACCCCATCTTGGATTCCCCTAGGTCTCTAGTTTTCAGAAATGCACAGGTTTGGTAGGTTTCCCTAGGTGTCGGCTGAGCTAGAGGCCAAAATCTATAAGTAGGCACTTCGCAAAAAACACCTCTGTTTTCTTTCAAACATTTGGATGTGTCCACGTTGCGCTTTGGGGTGTTTCCTATCACGGGCGCTAGGCCTACCCACACAAGTGAGGTATCATTTTTATTGGGAGACTTGGGGGAACGCTGGGTGGAAGGAAATTTGTGGCTCTTCTCAGATTCCAGAACTTTCTGCCACAGAAATGTGAGGAACATGTGTTTTTTTAGCCAAATTTTGAGGTTTGCAAAGGATTCTGGGTAACAGAACCTGGTCCGAGCCCCGCAAGTCACCCCATCTTGGATTCCCCTAGGTCTCTAGTTTTCAGAAATGCACAGGTTTGGTAGATTTCCCTAGGTGCCGGCTGAGCTAGAGGCCAAAATCTACAGGTAGGCACTTCGCAAAAAACACCTCTGTTTTCTTTCAAACATTTGTATGTGTCCACGTTGCGCTTTGGGGCGTTTACTGTCGCGGGCGCTAGGCCTACCCACTCAAGTGAGGTATCATTTTTATCGGGAGACTTGGGGGAACCCTGGGTGGAAGGAAATTTGTGGCTCCTCTCAGATTCCAGAACTTTCTGCCACAGAAATGTGAGGAACATGTGTTTTTTTAGCCACATTTTGAGGTTTGCAAAGGATTCTGGGTAACAGAACCTGGTCCGAGCCCCGCAAGTCACCCCATCATGGATTCCCCTAGGTCTCTAGTTTTCAGAAATGCACAGGTTTGGTAGGTTTCCCTAGGTGTCGGCTGAGCTAGAGGCCAAAATCTATAAGTAGGCACTTCGCAAAAAACACCTCTGTTTTCTTTCAAAAATTTGGATGTGTCCACGTTGCGCTTTGGGGTGTTTCCTATTGCGGGCGCTAGGCCTACCCACACAAGTGAGGTATCATTTTTATCGGGAGACTTGGGGGAACGCTGGGTGGAAGGAAATTTGTGGCTGCTCTCAGATTCCAGAACTTTCTGCCACAGAAATGTGAGGAACATGTGTTTTTTTAGCCAAATTTTGAGGTTTGCAAAGGATTCTGGGTAACAGAACCTGGTCCGAGCCCCGCAAGTCACCCCATCTTGGATTCCCCTAGGTCTCTAGTTTTCAGAAATGCACAGGTTTGGTAGGTTTCCCTAGGTGCCGGCTGAGCTAGAGGCCAAAATCTACAGGTAGGCACTTCGTAAAAAACACCTCTGTTTTCTTTCAAAAATTTGGATGTGTCCACGTTGCGCTTTGGGGCGTTTCCTGTTGCGGGCGCTAGGCCTACCCACACAAGTGAGGTATCATTTTTATCAGGAGACGTGGGGGAACGCTGGGTGGAAGGAAATTTGTGGCTCCTCTCAGATTCCAGAACTTTGTGCCACAGAAATGTGAGGAACATGTGTTTTTTTAGCCAAATTTTGAGGTTTGCAAAGGATTCTGGGTAACAGAACCTGGTCCGAGCCCCGCAAGTCACCCCATCTTGGATTCCCCTCGGTCTCTAGTTTTCAGAAATGCACAGGTTTGGTAGGTTTCCCTAGGTGCCGGCTGAGCTAGAGGCCAAAATCTACAGGTAGGCACTTCGCAAAAAACACCTCTGTTTACTTTCAAGAATGTGGATGTGTCCACGTTGCGCTTTGGGGCGTTTCCTGTCGCGGGCGCTAGGCCTACCCAAACAAGGGAGGTATCATTTTTATCGGGAGACTTGGGGGAACGCTGGGTGGAAGGAAATTTGTGGCTCCTCTCAGATTCCAGAACTTTCTGCCACAGAAATATGAGGAACATGTGTTTTTTTAGCCACATTTTGAGGTTTGCAAAGGATTCTGGGTAACAGAACCTGGTCCGAGCCCCGCAAGTCACCCCATCTTGGATTCCCCTAGGTCACTAGTTTTCAGAAATGCACAGGTTTGGTAGGTTTCCCTAGGTGCCGGCTGAGCTAGAGGCCAAAATCTACAGGTAGGCACTTCGCAAAAAACACCTCTGTTTTCTTTCAAAAATGTGGATGTGTCCACGTTGCGCTTTGGGGCGTTTCCTGTCGCGGGCGCTAGGCCTACCCACTCAAGTGAGGTATCATTTTTATCGGGAGACTTGGGGGAACCCTGAGTGGAAGGAAATTTGTGGCTCCTCTCAGATTCCAGAACTTTCTGCCACAGAAATGTGAGGAACATGTGTTTTTTTAGCCAAATTTTGAGGTTTGCAAAGGATTCTGGGTAACAGAACCTGGTCCGAGCCCCGCAAGTCACCCCATCTTGGATTCCCCTAGGTCTCTAGTTTTCAGAAATGCACAGGTTTGGTAGGTTTCCCTAGGTGTTGGCTGAGCTAGAGGCCAAAATCTATAAGTAGGCACTTCGCAAAAAACACCTCTGTTTTCTTTCAAAAATTTGGATGTGTCCACGTTGCGCTTTGGGGTGTTTCCTATTGCGGGCGCTAGGCCTACCCACACAAGTGAGGTATAATTTTTATCGGGAGACTTGGGGGAACGCTGGGTGGAAGGAAATTTGTGGCTCTTCTCAGATTCCAGAACTTTCTGCCACAGAAATGTGAGGAACATGTGTTTTTTAGTCAAATATTGAGGTTTGCAAAGGATTCTGGGTAACAGAACCTGGTCCGAGCCCCGCAAGTCACCCCATCTTGGATTCCCCTAGGTCTCTAGTTTTCAGAAATGCACAGGTTTGGTAGGTTTCCCTAGGTGCCGGCTGAGCTAGAGGCCAAAATCTACATGTAGGCACTTCGCAAAAAACACCTCTGTTTTCTTTAAAAAATTTGGATGTGTTCATGTTGCGCTTTGGGGCGTTTCCTGTTGCGGGCGCTACGCCTACCCACACAAGTGAGGTATCATTTTTATCAGGAGACTTGGGGGAACGCTGGGTGGAAGGAAATTTGGGGCTCCTCTCAGATTCCAGAACTTTCTGCCACAGAAATGTGAGGAACATGTGTTTTTTTAGCCAAATTTTGAGGTTTGCAAAGGATTCTGGGTAACAGAACCTGGTCCGAGCCCCGGAAGTCACCCCTGCTTGATTCCCCTAGGTCTCTAGTTTTCAAAAATGCACAGTTTTGGTAGGTTTTCCTAGGTGCCGGCTGAGCTGGAGGACAAAATCTACAGGTAGGCACTTCGCAAAAAACACCTCCTGTTTTCTTACAAAAATGTGGATGTGTCCACATTGCGCTTTGGGGCGTTTCCTGTCGCGTGCGCTAGGCCTACCCACACAAGTGAGGTATCATTTTTATCGGGAGACTTAGGGGAACGCTGGGTGGAAGGAAATTTGTGGCTCCTCTCAGATTCCAGAACTTTCTGCCACAGAAATATGAGGAACATGTGTTTTTTTTTCCAAATTTTGAGGTTTGCAAAGGATTCTGGGTAACAGAACCTGGTCCGAGCCCCGCAAGTCACACCATCTTGGATTCCCCTAGGTCTCTAGTTTTCAGAAATGCACAGGTTTGGTACGTTTCCCTAGGTGTTGGCTGAGCTAGAGGACAAAATCTACAGGTAGGCACTTCGCAAAAAACACCTTCTGTTTTCTTTCAAAAATTTGGATGTGTCCATGTTGCGCTTTGGGGCGTTTCCTGTCGCGGGCGCTAGGCCTACCCACACAAGTGAGGTATCATTGTTATCGGGAGACTTGGGGGAACGCTGGGTGGAAGGAAATTTGTGGCTCCTCTCAGATTCCAGAACTTTCTGCCACAGAAATGTGAGGAACATGAGTGTTTTTAGCCAAATTTTGAGGTTTGCAAAGGATTCTGGGTAGCAGAACCTGGTCTGAGCCACGCAAGTCTCCTCATCTTGGATTCCCCTAGGTCTCTAGTTTTCAGAAATGCACAGGTTTGGTAGGTTTCCCTAGGTGCCGTCTGAACTAGAGGCCAAAATCTACAGGTAGGCACTTCGCAAAAAACACCTCTGTTTTCTGTCAAAAATGTGGATGTGTCCACGTTGGGCTTTGGGGCGTTTCCTGTCGCGGGCGCTAGGCCTACCCACTCAAGTGAGGTATAATTTTTATCGGGAGACTTGGGGGAACCCTGGGTGGAAGAATATTTGTGGCTCCTCTCAGATTCCAGAACTTTCTGCCACAGAAATGTGAGGAACATGTGTTTTTTTAGCCAAATTTTGAGGTTTGCAAAGGATTCTGGGTAACAGAACCTGGTCCGAGCCCCGCAAGTCACCCCATCTTGGATTCCCCTAGGTCTCTAGTTTTCAGAAATGCACAGGTTTGGTAGGTTTCCCTAGGTGTCGGCTGAGCTAGAGGCCAAAATCTATAAGTAGGCACTTTGCAAAAAACACCTCTGTTTTCTTTCAAAAATTTGGATGTGTCCACGTTGCGCTTTGGGGTGTTTCCTATTGCGGGTGCTAGGCCTACCCACACAAGTGAGGTATCATTTTTATCGGGAGACTTGGGGGAACGCTGGGTGGAAGGAAATTTGTGGCTCCTCTCAGATTCCAGAACTTTCTGCCACAGAAATGTGAGGAACATGTGTTTTTTTAGCCAAATTTTGAGGTTTGCAAAGGATTCTGGGTAACAGAACCTGGTCCGAGCCCCGCAAGTCACCCCATCTTGGATTCCCCTAGGTCTCTAGTTTTCAGAAATGCACAGGTTTGGTAGGTTTCCCTAGGTGCCGGCTGAGCTAGAGGCCAAAATCTACAGGTAGGCACTTCGCAAAAAACACCTCTGTTTCTTTCAAAAATTTGGCTGTGTCCACGTTGCGCTTTGGGGCGTTTCCTGTTGCGGGCGCAAGGCCTACCCACACAAGTGAGGTATAATTTTTATCAGGAGACGTGGGGGAACGCTGGGTGGAAGGAAATTTGTGGCTCCTCTCAGATTCCAGAACTTTCTGCCACAGAAATGTGAGGAACATGTGTTTTTTTAGCCAAATTTTGAGGTTTGCAAAGGATTCTGGGTAACAGAACCTGGTCCGAGCCCCGCAAGTCACCCCATCTTAGATTCCCCTCGGTCTCTAGTTTTCAGAAATGCACAGGTTTGGTAGGTTTCCCTAGGTGCCGGCTGAGCTAGAGGCCAAAATCTACAGGTAGGCACTTCGTAAAAAACACCTCTGTTTTCTTTCAAAAATGTGGATGTGTCCACGTTGCGCTTTGGGGCGTTTCCTGTCGCGGGCGCTAGGCCTACCCACACAAGGGAGGTATCATTTTTATCGGGAGACTTGGGGGAACGCTGGGTGGAAGGAAATTTGTGGCTCCTCTCAGATTCCAGAACTTTCTGCCACAGAAATATGAGGAACATGTGTTTTTTTAGCCAAATTTTGAGGTTTGCAAAGGATTCTGGGTAACAGAACCTGGTCCGAGCCCCGCAAGTCACCCAATCTTGGATTCCCCTAGGTCTCTAGTTTTCAGAAATGCACAGGTTTGGTAGGTTTCCCTAGGTGCCGGCTGAGCTAGAGGCCAAAATCTACATGTAGGCACTTCGCAAAAAACACCTCTGTTTTCTTTCAAAAATGTGGATGTGTCCACGTTGCGCTTTGTGGTATTTACTGTCGCGGGCGCTAGGCCTACCCACACAAGTGAGGTATCATTTTTATTGGGAGACTTGGGGGAACGCTGGGTGGAAGGAAATTTTTGGCTCCTCTCAGATTCCAGAACTTTCTGCCACAGAAATGTGAGGAACATGTGTTTATTTAGCCAAATTTTGAGGTTTGCAAAGGATTCTGGGTAACAGAACCTGGTCCGAGCCCCGCAAGTCACCCCATCTTGGATTCTCCTAGGTCTCTAGTTTTCAGAAATGCACAGGTTTGGTAGGTTTCCCTAGGTGCCGGCTGAGCTAGAGGCCAAAATCTACAGGTAGGCACTTCGCAAAAAACACCTCTGTTTTCTTTAAAAAATTTGGATGTGTTCATGTTGCGCTTTGGGGCGTTTCCTGTTGCGGGCGCTAGGCCTACCCACACAAGTGAGGTATCATTTTTATTTGGAGACTTGGGGGAACGCTGGGTGGAAGGAAATTTGTGGCTCCTCTCAGATTCCAGAACTTTCTGCCACAGAAATGTGAGGAACATGTGTTTTTTTAGCCAAATTTTGAGGTTTACAAAGGATTCTGGGTAACAGAACCTGGTCCGAGCCCCGCAAGTCACCCCATCTTGGATTCCCCTAGGTCTCTAGTTTTCAGAAATGCACAGGTTTGGTAGGTTTCCCTAGGTGTCGGCTGAGCTAGAGGCCAAAATCTATAGGTAGGCAATTCGCAAAAAACACCTCTGTTTTCTTTAAAAAATTTGGATGTGTCCACGTTGCGCTTTGGGGCGTTTCCTGTTGCGGGCGCTAGGCCTACCCACACAAGTGAGGTATCATTTTTATCGGGAGACTTGGGGGAAGGCTGGGTAGAAGGAAATTTGTGGCTCCTCTCAGATTCCAGAACTTTCTGCCACAGAAATGTGAGGAACATGTGTTTTTTTTAGCCAAATTTTGAGGTTTGCAAAGGATTCTGGGTAACAGAACCTGGTCCGAGCCCCGCAAGTCACCCCTCCTTGGATTCCCCTAGGTCTCTAGTTTTCAAAAATGCACAGGTTTGGTAGGTTTCCCTAGGTGCCGGCTGAGCTAGAGGACAAACTCTACAGGTAGGCACTTCGCAAAAAACACCTCCTGTTTTCTTTCAAAAATTTGGATGTGTCCACGTTGCGCTTTGGGGCGTTTACTGTCGCGGGCGCTAGGCCTACCCACACAAGTGAGGTATCATTTTTATCGGGAGACTTGGGGGAACGCTGGGTGGAAGGAAATTTGTGGCTCCTCTCAGATTCCAGAACTTTCTTCCACAGAAATATGAGTAACATGTGTTTTTTTAGCCAAATTTTAAGGTTTGCAAAGAATTCTGGGTAACAGAACCTGGTCCGAGCCCCGCAAGTCACCCCATCTTAGATTCCCCTAGGTCTCTAGTTTTCAGAAATGCACAGGTTTGGTAGGTTTCCCTAGGTGCCGTCTGAACTAGAGGCCAAAATCTACAGGTAGGCACTTCGCAAAAAACACCTCTATTTTCTGTAAAAAATGTGGATGTGTCCATGTTGCGCTTTGGGGCGTTTCTTGTCGCGGGCGCTAGGCCTACCCACACAAGTGAGGTATCATTTTTATCAGGAGACGTGGGGGAACGCTGGGTGGAAGGAAATTTGTGGCTCCTCTCAGATTCCAGAACTTTGTGCCACAGAAATGTGAGGAACATGTGTTTTTTTAGCCAAATTTTGAGGTTTGCAAAGGATTCTGGGTAACAGAACCTGGTCCGAGCCCCGCAAGTCACCCCATCTTGGATTCCCCTCGGTCTCTAGTTTTCAGAAATGCACAGGTTTGGTAGGTTTCCCTAGGTGCCGGCTGAGCTAGAGGCCAAAATCTACAGGTAGGCACTTCGCAAAAAACACCTCTGTTTTCTTTAAAAAATTTGGATGTGTCCACGTTGCGCTTTGGGGCGTTTCCTGTTGCGGGCGCTAGGCCTACCCACTCAAGTGAGGTATCATTTTTATCGGGAGACTTGGGGGAACCCTGGGTGGAAGGAAATTTGTGGCTCCTCTCAGATTCCAGAACTTTCTGCCACAGAAATGTGAGGAACATGTGTTTTTTTAGCCAAATTTTGAGGTTTGCAAAGGATTCTGGGTAACAGAACCTGGTCCGAGCCCCGCAAGTCACCCCATCTTGGATTCCCCTAGGTCTCTAGTTTTCAGAAATGCACAGGTTTGGTAGGGTTCCCTAGGTGTCGGCTGAGCTAGAGGCCAAAATCTATAAGTAGGCACTTCGCAAAAAACACCTCTGTTTTCTTTCAAAAATTTGGATGTGTCCACGTTGCGCTTTGGGGCGTTTCCTGTCACGGGCGCTAGGCCTACCCACACAAGTGAGGTATCATTTTTATTGGGAGACTTGGGGGAACGCTGGGTGGAAGGAAATTTGTGGCTCTTCTCAGATTCCAGAACTTTCTGCCACAGAAATGTGAGGAACATGTGTTTTTTAGTCAAATATTGAGGTTTGCAAAGGATTCTGGGTAACAGAACCTGGTCCGAGCCCCGCAAGTCACCCCATCTTGGATTCCCCTAGGTCTCTAGTTTTCAGAAATGCACAGGTTTGGTAGGTTTCCCTAGGTGCCGGCTGAGCTAGAGGCCAAAATCTACAGGTAGGCACTTCGCAAAAAACACCTCTGTTTACTTTCAAAAATGTGGATGTGTCCACGTTGCGCTTTGGGGCGTTTCCTGTCGCGGGCGCTAGGCCTACCCAAACAAGGGAGTTATCATTTTTATCGGGAGACTTGGGGGAACGCTGGGTGGAAGGAAATTTGTGGCTCCTCTCAGATTCCAGAACTTTCTGCCACAGAAATATGAGGAACATGTGTTTTTTTAGCCACATTTTGAGGTTTGCAAAGGATTCTGGGTAACAGAACCTGGTCCGAGCCCCGCAAGTCACCCCATCTTGGATTCCCCTAGGTCACTAGTTTTCAGAAATGCACAGGTTTGGTAGGTTTCCCTAGGTGCCGGCTGAGCTAGAGGCCAAAATCTACAGGTAGGCACTTCGCAAAAAACACCTCTGTTTTCTTTCAAAAATGTGGATGTGTCCACGTTGCGCTTTGGGGCGTTTCCTGTCGCGGGCGCTAGGCCTACCCACTCAAGTGAGGTATCATTTTTATCGGGAGACTTGGGGGAACCCTGAGTGGAAGGAAATTTGTGGCTCCTCTCAGATTCCAGAACTTTCTGCCACAGAAATGTGAGGAACATGTGTTTTTTTAGCCAAATTTTGAGGTTTGCAAAGGATTCTGGGTAACAGAACCTGGTCCGAGCCCCGCAAGTCACCCCATCTTGGATTCCCCTAGGTCTCTAGTTTTCAGAAATGCACAGGTTTGGTAGGTTTCCCTAGGTGTTGGCTGAGCTAGAGGCCAAAATCTATAAGTAGGCACTTCGCAAAAAACACCTCTGTTTTCTTTCAAAAATTTGGATGTGTCCACGTTGCGCTTTGGGGTGTTTCCTATTGCGGGCGCTAGGCCTACCCACACAAGTGAGGTATAATTTTTATCGGGAGACTTGGGGGAACGCTGGGTGGAAGGAAATTTGTGGCTCTTCTCAGATTCCAGAACTTTCTGCCACAGAAATGTGAGGAACATGTGTTTTTTAGTCAAATATTGAGGTTTGCAAAGGATTCTGGGTAACAGAACCTGGTCCGAGCCCCGCAAGTCACCCCATCTTGGATTCCCCTAGGTCTCTAGTTTTCAGAAATGCACAGGTTTGGTAGGTTTCCCTAGGTGCCGGCTGAGCTAGAGGCCAAAATCTACATGTAGGCACTTCGCAAAAAACACCTCTGTTTTCTTTAAAAAATTTGGATGTGTTCATGTTGCGCTTTGGGGCGTTTCCTGTTGCGGGCGCTACGCCTACCCACACAAGTGAGGTATCATTTTTATCAGGAGACTTGGGGGAACGCTGGGTGGAAGGAAATTTGGGGCTCCTCTCAGATTCCAGAACTTTCTGCCACAGAAATGTGAGGAACATGTGTTTTTTTAGCCAAATTTTGAGGTTTGCAAAGGATTCTGGGTAACAGAACCTGGTCCGAGCCCCGGAAGTCACCCCTGCTTGATTCCCCTAGGTCTCTAGTTTTCAAAAATGCACAGTTTTGGTAGGTTTTCCTAGGTGCCGGCTGAGCTGGAGGACAAAATCTACAGGTAGGCACTTCGCAAAAAACACCTCCTGTTTTCTTACAAAAATGTGGATGTGTCCACATTGCGCTTTGGGGCGTTTCCTGTCGCGTGCGCTAGGCCTACCCACACAAGTGAGGTATCATTTTTATCGGGAGACTTGCGGGGAACACTGGGTGGAAGGAATTTTGTGGCTCCTCTCAGATTCCAGAACTTTCTGCCACAGAAATGTGAGGAACATGTGTTTTTTTAGCCAAATTTTGAGGTTTGCAAAGGATTCTGGGTAATAGAACCTGGTCCGAGCCCCGCAAGTCACCCCATCTTGGATTCCCCTAGGTCTCTAGTTTTCAGAAATGCACAGGTTTGGTAGATTTCCCTAGGTGCCGGCTGAGCTAGAGGCCAAAATCTACAGGTAGGCACTTCGCAAAAAACACCTCTGTTTTCTTTCAAACATTTGTATGTGTCCACGTTGCGCTTTGGGGCGTTTACTGTCGCGGGCGCTAGGCCTACCCACACAAGTGAGGTATCATTTTTATCGGGAGACTTAGGGGAACGCTGGGTGGAAGGAAATTTGTGGCTACTCTCAGATTCCAGAACTTTCTGCCACAGAAATATGAGGAACATGTGGTTTTTTTTGCCAAATTTTGAGGTTTGCAAAGGATTCTGGGTAACAGAACCTGGTCCGAGCCCCGCAAGTCACCCCATCGTGGATTCCCCTAGGTCTCTAGTTTTCAGAAATGCACAGGTTTGGTAGGTTTCCCTAGGTGCTGGCTGAGCTAGAGGACAAAACCTACAGGTAGGCACTTCGAAAAAAACACCTTCTGTTTTCTTTCAAAAATTTGGATGTGTCCATAATGCGCTTTGGGGCGTTTCCTGTCGCGGGCGCTAGGCCTACCCACACAAGTGAGGTATCATTGTTATCTGGAGACTTGGGGGAACGCTGGGTGGAAGCAAATTTGTGGCTCCTCTCAGATTCCAGAACTTTCTGCCACAGAAATGTGAGGAACATGTGTGTTTTTACCCAAATTTTGAGGTTTGCAAAGGATTCTGGGTAGCAGAACCTGGTCTGAGCCACGCAAGTCTCCTCATCTTGGATTCCCCTAGGTCTCTAGTTTTCAGAAATGCACAGGTTTGGTAGGTTTCCCTAGGTGCCGTCTGAACTAGAGGCCAAAATCTACAGGTAGGCACTTCGCAAAAAACACCTCTATTTTCTGTAAAAAATGTGGATGTGTCCATGTTGCGCTTTGGGGCGTTTCTTGTCGCGGGCGCTAGGCCTACCCACTCAAGTGAGGTATCATTTTTATCGGGAGACTTGGGGGAACCCTGGGTGGAAGGAAATTTGTGGCTCCTCTCAGATTCCAGAACTTTCTGCCACAGAAATGTGAGGAACATGTGTTTTTTTAGCCACATTTTGAGGTTTGCAAAGGATTCTGGGTAACAGAACCTGGTCCGAGCCCCGCAAGTCACCCCATCTTGGATTCCCCTAGGTCTCTAGTTTTCAGAAATGCACAGGTTTGGTAGGTTTCCCTAGGTGTCGGCTGAGCTAGAGGCCAAAATCTATAAGTAGGCACTTCGCAAAAAACACCTCTGTTTTCTTTAAAAAATTTGGATGTGTTCATGTTGCGCTTTGGGGCGTTTCCTGTTGCGGGCGCTAGGCCTACCCACACAAGTGAGGTATCATTTTTATTTGGAGACTTGGGGGAATGCTGGGTGGAAGGAAATTTGTGGCTCCTCTCAGATTCCAGAACTTTCTGCCACAGAAATGTGAGGAACATGTGTTTTTTTAGCCAAATTTTGAGGTTTACAAAGGATTCTGGGTAACAGAACCTGGTCCGAGCCCCGCAAGTCACCCCATCTTGGATTCCCCTAGGTCTCTAGTTTTCAGAAATGCACAGGTTTGGTAGGTTTCCCTAGGTGCCGGCTGAGCTAGAGGACAAACTCTACAGGTAGGCACTTCGCAAAAAACACCTCCTGTTTTCTTTCAAAAATTTGGATGTGTCCACGTTGCGCTTTGGGGCGTTTTCTGTCGCGGGCGCTAGGCCTACCCACACAAGTGAGGTATCATTTTTATCGGGAGACTTGGGGGAACGCTGGGTGGAAGGAAATTTGTGGCTCCTCTCAGATTCCAGAACTTTCTTCCACAGAAATATGAGTAACATGTGTTTTTTTAGCCAAATTTTGAGGTTTGCAAAGAATTCTGGGTAACAGAACCTGGTCCGAGCCCCGCAAGTCACCCCATCTTAGATTCCCCTAGGTCTCTAGTTTTCAGAAATGCACAGGTTTGGTAGGTTTCCCTAGGTGCTGGCTGAGCTAGAGGACAAAATCTACAGGTAGGCACTTCGCAAAAAACACCTTCTGTTTTCTTTCAAAAATGTGGATGTGTCCACGTTGCGCTTTGGGGCGTTTCCTGTCACGGGCGCTAGGCCTACCCACTCAAGTGAGGTATCATTTTTATCGGGAGACTTGGGGGAACCCTGGGTGGAAGGAAATTTGTGGCTCCTCTCAGATTCCAGATTTTTCTGCCACAGAAATGTGAGGAACATGTGTTTGTTTAGCCAAATTTTGAGGTTTGCAAAGGATTCTAGGTAACAGAACCTGGTCCGAGCCCCGCAAGTCACCCCATCTTGGATTCCCCTAGGTCTCTAGTTTTCAGAAATGCACAGGTTTGGTAGGTTTCCCTAGGTGTCGGCTGAGCTAGAGGCCAAAATCTATAGGTAGGCACTTCGCAAAAAACACCTCTGTTTGCTTTCAAAAATGTGGATGTGTCCACGTTGCGCTTTGGGGCGTTTCCTGTTGCGGGCGCTAGGCCTACCCACACAAGTGAGGTATCATTTTTATCGGGAGACTTGGGGGAACGCTGGGTGGAAGGAAATTTGTGGCTCCTCTCAGATTCCAGAACTTTCTGCCACAGAAATGTGAGGAACATGTGTTTTTTTAGCCAAATTTTGAGGTTTGCAAAGGATTCTGGATAACAGAACCTGGTCCGAGCCCCGCAAGTCACCCCATCTTGGATTCCCCTAGGTCTCTAGTTTTCAGAAATGCACAGGTTTGGTAGGTTTCCCTACGTGCCGGCTGAGCTAGAGGCCAAAATCTACAGGTAGGCACTTCGCAAAAAACACCTCTGTTTTCTTTCAAAAATTTGGATGTGTCCACGTTGCGCTTTGGGGCGTTTCCTGTTGCGGGCGCTAGGCCTACCCACTCAAGTGAGGTATCATTTTTATCGGGAGACTTGGGGGAACCCTGGGTGGAAGGAAATTTGTGGCTCCTCTCAGATTCCAGAACTTTCTGCCACAGAAATGTGAGGAACATGTGTTTTTTTAGCCAAATTTTGAGGTTTGCAAAGGATTCTGGGTAACAGAACCTGGTCCGAGCCCCGCAAGTCACCCCATCTTGGATTCCCCTAGGTCTCTAGTTTTCAGAAATGCACAGGTTTGGTAGGGTTCCCTAGGTGTCGGCTGAGCTAGAGGCCAAAATCTATAAGTAGGCACTTCGCAAAAAACACCTCTGTTTTCTTTCAAAAATTTGGATGTGTCCACGTTGCGCTTTGGTGCGTTTCCTGTCACGGGCGCTAGGCCTACCCACACAAGTGAGGTATCATTTTTATTGGGAGACTTGGGGGAACGCTGGGTGGAAGGAAATTTGTGGCTCTTCTCAGATTCCAGAACTTTCTGCCACAGAAATGTGAGGAACATGTGTTTTTTAGTCAAATATTGAGGTTTGCAAAGGATTCTGGGTAACAGAACCTGGTCCGAGCCCCGCAAGTCACCCCATCTTGGATTCCCCTAGGTCTCTAGTTTTCAGAAATGCACAGGTTTGGTAGGTTTCCCTAGGTGCCGGCTGAGCTAGAGGCCAAAATCTACATGTAGGCACTTCGCAAAAAACACCTCTGTTTTCTTTAAAAAATTTGGATGTGTTCATGTTGCGCTTTGGGGCGTTTCCTGTTGCGGGCGCTACGCCTACCCACACAAGTGAGGTATCATTTTTATCAGGAGACTTGGGGGAACGCTGGGTGGAAGGAAATTTGGGGCTCCTCTCAGATTCCAGAACTTTCTGCCACAGAAATGTGAGGAACATGTGTTTTTTTAGCCAAATTTTGAGGTTTGCAAAGGATTCTGGGTAACAGAACCTGGTCCGAGCCCCGGAAGTCACCCCTGCTTGATTCCCCTAGGTCTCTAGTTTTCAAAAATGCACAGTTTTGGTAGGTTTTCCTAGGTGCCAGCTGAGCTGGAGGACAAAATCTACAGGTAGGCACTTCGCAAAAAACACCTCCTGTTTTCTTACAAAAATGTGGATGTGTCCACATTGCGCTTTGGGGCGTTTCCTGTCGCGTGCGCTAGGCCTACCCACACAAGCGAGGTATCATTTTTATCGGGAGACTTGCGGGGAACACTGGGTGGAAGGAATTTTGTGGCTCCTCTCAGATTCCAGAACTTTCTGCCACAGAAATGTGAGGAACATGTGTTTTTTTAGCCAAATTTTGAGGTTTGCAAAGGATTCTGGGTAACAGAACCTGGTCCGAGCCCCGCAAGTCACCCCATCTTGGATTCCCCTAGGTCTCTAGTTTTCAGAAATGCACAGGTTTGGTAGATTTCCCTAGGTGCCGGCTGAGCTAGAGGCCAAAATCTACAGGTAGGCACTTCGCAAAAAACACCTCTGTTTTCTTTCAAACATTTGTATGTGTCCACGTTGCGCTTTGGGGCGTTTACTGTCGCGGGCGCTAGGCCTACCCACTCAAGTGAGGTATCATTTTTATCGGGAGACTTGGGGGAACCCTGGGTGGAAGGAAATTTGTGGCTCCTCTCAGATTCCAGAACTTTCTGCCACAGAAATGTGAGGAACATGTGTTTTTTTAGCCACATTTTGAGGTTTGCAAAGGATTCTGGGTAACAGAACCTGGTCCGAGCCCCGCAAGTCACCACATCTTGGATTCCCCTAGGTCTCTAGTTTTCAGAAATGCACAGGTTTGGTAGGTTTCCCTAGGTGTCGGCTGAGCTAGAGGCCAAAATCTATAAGTAGGCACTTCGCAAAAAACACCTCTGTTTTCTTTCAAAAATTTGGATGTGTCCACGTTGCGCTTTGGGGTGTTTCCTATTGCGGGCGCTAGGCCTACCCACACAAGTGAGGTATCATTTTTATCGGGAGACTTGGGGGAACGCTGGGTGGAAGGAAATTTGTGGCTGCTCTCAGATTCCAGAACTTTCTGCCACAGAAATGTGAGGAACATGTGTTTTTTTAGCCAAATTTTGAGGTTTGCAAAGGATTCTGGGTAACAGAACCTGGTCCGAGCCCCGCAAGTCACCCCATCTTGGATTCCCCTAGGTCTCTAGTTTTCAGAAATGCACAGGTTTGGTAGGTTTCCCTAGGTGCCGGCTGAGCTAGAGGCCAAAATCTACAGGTAGGCACTTCGTAAAAAACACCTCTGTTTTCTTTCAAAAATTTGGATGTGTCCACGTTGCGCTTTGGGGCGTTTCCTGTTGCGGGCGCTAGGCCTACCCACACAAGTGAGGTATCATTTTTATCAGGAGACGTGGGGGAACGCTGGGTGGAAGGAAATTTGTGGCTCCTCTCAGATTCCAGAACTTTGTGCCACAGAAATGTGAGGAACATGTGTTTTTTTAGCCAAATTTTGAGGTTTGCAAAGGATTCTGGGTAACAGAACCTGGTCCGAGCCCCGCAAGTCACCCCATCTTGGATTCCCCTCGGTCTCTAGTTTTCAGAAATGCACAGGTTTGGTAGGTTTCCCTAGGTGCCGGCTGAGCTAGAGGCCAAAATCTACAGGTAGGCACTTCGCAAAAAACACCTCTGTTTACTTTCAAAAATGTGGATGTGTCCACGTTGCGCTTTGGGGCGTTTCCTGTCGCGGGCGCTAGGCCTACCCAAACAAGGGAGGTATCATTTTTATCGGGAGACTTGGGGGAACGCTGGGTGGAAGGAAATTTGTGGCTCCTCTCAGATTCCAGAACTTTCTGCCACAGAAATATGAGGAACATGTGTTTTTTTAGCCACATTTTGAGGTTTGCAAAGGATTCTGGGTAACAGAACCTGGTCCGAGCCCCGCAAGTCACCCCATCTTGGATTCCCCTAGGTCTCTAGTTTTCAGAAATGCACAGGTTTGGTAGGTTTCCCTAGGTGCCGGCTGAGCTAGAGGCCAAAATCTACAGGTAGGCACTTCGCAAAAAACACCTCTGTTTTCTTTCAAAAATGTGGATGTGTCCACGTTGCGCTTTGGGGCGTTTCCTGTCGCGGGCGCTAGGCCTACCCACTCAAGTGAGGTATCATTTTTATCGGGAGACTTGGGGGAACCCTGAGTGGAAGGAAATTTGTGGCTCCTCTCAGATTCCAGAACTTTCTGCCACAGAAATGTGAGGAACATGTGTTTTTTTAGCCAAATTTTGAGGTTTGCAAAGGATTCTGGGTAACAGAACCTGGTCCGAGCCCCGCAAGTCACCCCATCTTGGATTCCCCTAGGTCTCTAGTTTTCTGAAATGCACAGGTTTGGTAGGTTTCCCTAGGTGTCGGCTGAGCTAGAGGCCAAAATCTATAAGTAGGCACTTCGCAAAAAACACCTCTGTTTTCGTTCAAAAATTTGGATGTGTCCACGTTGCGCTTTGGGGTGTTTCCTATCACGGGCGCTAGGTCTACCCACACAAGTGAGGTATCATTTTTATTGGGAGACTTGGGGGAACGCTGGGTGGAAGGAAATTTGTGGCTCTTCTCAGATTCCAGAACTTTCTGCCACAGAAATGTGAGGAACATGTGTTTTTTTAGCCAAATTTTGAGGTTTGCAAAGGATTCTGGGTAACAGAACCTGGTCCGAGCCCCGCAAGTCACCCCATCTTGGATTCCCCTAGGTCTCTAGTTTTCAGAAATGCACAGGTTTGGTAGATTTCCCTAGGTGCCGGCTGAGCTAGAGGCCAAAATCTACAGGTAGGCACTTTGCAAAAAACACCTCTGTTTTCTTTCAAACATTTGAATGTGTCCACGTTGCGCTTTGGGGCGTTTACTGTCGCGGGCGCTAGGCCTACCCACTCAAGTGAGGTATCATTTTTATCGGGAGACTTGGGGGAACCCTGGGTGGAAGGAAATTTGTGGCTCCTCTCAGATTCCAGAACTTTCTGCCACAGAAATGTGAGGAACATGTGTTTTTTTAGCCACATTTTGAGGTTTGCAAAGGATTCTGGGTAACAGAACCTGGTCCGAGCCCCGCAAGTCACCCCATCTTGGATTCCCCTAGGTCTCTAGTTTTCAGAAATGCACAGGTTTGGTAGGTTTCCCTAGGTGTCGGCTGAGCTAGAGGCCAAAATCTATAAGTAGGCACTTCGCAAAAAACACCTCTGTTTTCTTTCAAAAATTTGGATGTGTCCACGTTGCGCTTTGGGGTGTTTCCTATTGCGGGCGCTAGGCCTACCCACACAAGTGAGGTATCATTTTTATCGGGAGACTTGGGGGAACGCTGGGTGGAAGGAAATTTGTGGCTGCTCTCAGATTCCAGAACTTTCTGCCACAGAAATGTGAGGAACATGTGTTTTTTTAGCCAAATTTTGAGGTTTGCAAAGGATTCTGGGTAACAGAACCTGGTCCGAGCCCCGCAAGTCACCCCATCTTGGATTCCCCTAGGTCTCTAGTTTTCAGAAATGCACAGGTTTGGTAGGTTTCCCTAGGTGCCGGCTGAGCTAGAGGCCAAAATCTACAGGTAGGCACTTCGTAAAAAACACCTCTGTTTTCTTTCAAAAATTTGGATGTGTCCACGTTGCGCTTTGGGGCGTTTCCTGTTGCGGGCGCTAGGCCTACCCACACAAGTGAGGTATCATTTTTATCAGGAGACGTGGGGGAACGCTGGGTGGAAGGAAATTTGTGGCTCCTCTCAGATTCCAGAACTTTGTGCCACAGAAATGTGAGGAACATGTGTTTTTTTAGCCAAATTTTGAGGTTTGCAAAGGATTCTGGGTAACAGAACCTGGTCCGAGCCCCGCAAGTCACCCCATCTTGGATTCCCCTCGGTCTCTAGTTTTCAGAAATGCACAGGTTTGGTAGGTTTCCCTAGGTGCCGGCTGAGCTAGAGGCCAAAATCTACAGGTAGGCACTTCGCAAAAAACACCTCTCTTTACTTTCAAAAATGTGGATGTGTCCACGTTGCGCTTTGGGGCGTTTCCTGTCGCGGGCGCTAGGCCTACCCAAACAAGGGAGGTATCATTTTTATCGGGAGACTTGGGGGAACGCTGGGTGGAAGGAAATTTGTGGCTCCTCTCAGATTCCAGAACTTTCTGCCACAGAAATATGAGGAACATGTGTTTTTTTAGCTACATTTTGAGGTTTGCAAAGGATTCTGGGTAACAGAACCTGGTCCGAGCCCCGCAAGTCACCCCATCTTGGATTCCCCTAGGTCTCTAGTTTTCAGAAATGCACAGGTTTGGTAGGTTTCCCTAGGTGCCGGCTGAGCTAGAGGCCAAAATCTACAGGTAGGCACTTCGCAAAAAACACCTCTGTTTTCTTTCAAAAATGTGGATGTGTCCACGTTGCGCTTTGGGGCGTTTCCTGTCGCGGGCGCTAGGCCTACCCACTCAAGTGAGGTATCATTTTTATCGGGAGACTTGGGGGAACCCTGAGTGGAAGGAAATTTGTGGCTCCTCTCAGATTCCAGAACTTTCTGCCACAGAAATGTGAGGAACATGTGTTTTTTTAGCCAAATTTTGAGGTTTGCAAAGGATTCTGGGTAACAGAACCTGGTCCGAGCCCCGCAAGTCACCCCATCTTGGATTCCCCTAGGTCTCTAGTTTTCAGAAATGCACAGGTTTGGTAGGTTTCCCTAGGTGTCGGCTGAGCTAGAGGCCAAAATCTATAAGTAGGCACTTCGCAAAAAACACCTCTGTTTTCTTTCAAAAATTTGGATGTGTCCACGTTGCGCTTTGGGGTGTTTCCTATTGCGGGCGCTAGGCCTACCCACACAAGTGAGGTATCATTTTTATCGGGAGACTTGGGGGAACGCTGGGTGGAAGGAAATTTGTGGCTCTTCTCAGATTCCAGAACTTTCTGCCACAGAAATGTGAGGAACATGTGTTTTTTAGTCAAATATTGAGGTTTGCAAAGGATTCTGGGTAACAGAACCTGGTCCGAGCCCCGCAAGTCACCCCATCTTGGATTCCCCTAGGTCTCTAGTTTTCAGAAATGCACAGGTTTGGTAGGTTTCCCTAGGTGCCGGCTGAGCTAGAGGCCAAAATCTACATGTAGGCACTTCGCAAAAAACACCTCTGTTTTCTTTAAAAAATTTGGATGTGTTCATGTTGCGCTTTGGGGCGTTTCCTGTTGCGGGCGCTACGCCTACCCACACAAGTGAGGTATCATTTTTATCAGGAGACTTGGGGGAACGCTGGGTGGAAGGAAATTTGGGGCTCCTCTCCGATTCCAGAACTTTCTGCCACAGAAATGTGAGGAACATGTGTTTTTTTAGCCAAATTTTGAGGTTTGCAAAGGATTCTGGGTAACAGAACCTGGTCCGAGCCCCGGAAGTCACCCCTGCTTGATTCCCCTAGGTCTCCAGTTTTCAAAAATGCACAGTTTTGGTAGGTTTTCCTAGGTGCCGGCTGAGCTGGAGGACAAAATCTACAGGTAGGCACTTCGCAAAAAACACCTCCTGTTTTCTTACAAAAATGTGGATGTGTCCACATTGCGCTTTGGGGCGTTTCCTGTCGCGTGCGCTAGGCCTACCCACACAAGTGAGGTATCATTTTTATCGGGAGACTTGCGGGGAACACTGGGTGGAAGGAATTTTGTGGCTCCTCTCAGATTCCAGAACTTTCTGCCACAGAAATGTGAGGAACATGTGTTTTTTTAGCCAAATTTTGAGGTTTGCAAAGGATTCTGGGTAATAGAACCTGGTCCGAGCCCCGCAAGTCACCCCATCTTGGATTCCCCTAGGTCTCTAGTTTTCAGAAATGCACAGGTTTGGTAGATTTCCCTAGGTGCCGGCTGAGCTAGAGGCCAAAATCTACAGGTAGGCACTTCGCAAAAAACACCTCTGTTTTCTTTCAAACATTTGTATGTGTCCACGTTGCGCTTTGGGGTGTTTACTGTCGCGGGCGCTAGGCCTACCCACACAAGTGAGGTATCATTTTTATCGGGAGACTTAGGGGAACGCTGGGTGGAAGGAAATTTGTGGCTACTCTCAGATTACAGAACTTTCTGCCACAGAAATATGAGGAACATGTGGTTTTTTTTGCCAAATTTTGAGGTTTGCAAAGGATTCTGGGTAACAGAACCTGGTCCGAGCCCCGCAAGTCACCCCATCTTGGATTCCCCTAGGTCTCTAGTTTTCAGAAATGCACAGGTTTGGTAGGTTTCCCTAGGTGCTGGCTGAGCTAGAGGACAAAACCTACAGGTAGGCACTTCGCAAAAAACACCTTCTGTTTTCTTTCAAAAATTTGGATGTGTCCATAATGCGCTTTGGGGCGTTTCCTGTCGCGGGCGCTAGGCCTACCCACACAAGTGAGGTATCATTGTTATCTGGAGACTTGGGGGAACGCTGGGTGGAAGCAAATTTGTGGCTCCTCTCAGATTCCAGAACTTTCTGCCACAGAAATGTGAGGAACATGTGTGTTTTTAGCCAAATTTTGAGGTTTGCAAAGGATTCTGGGTAGCAGAACCTGGTCTGAGCCACGCAAGTCTCCTCATCTTGGATTCCCCTAGGTCTCTAGTTTTCAGAAATGCACAGGTTTGGTAGGTTTCCCTAGGTGCCGTCTGAACTAGAGGCCAAAATCTACAGGTAGGCACTTCGCAAAAAACACCTCTATTTTCTGTAAAAAGTGTGGATGTGTCCATGTTGCGCTTTGGGGCGTTTCCTGTCGCGGGCGCTAGGCCTACCCACTCAAGTGAGGTATCATTTTTATCGGGAGACTTGGGGGAACCCTGGGTGGAAGGAAATTTGTGGCTCCTCTCAGATTCCAGAACTTTCTGCCACAGAAATGTGAGGAACATGTGTTTTTTTAGCCACATTTTGAGGTTTGCAAAGGATTCTGGGTAACAGAACCTGGTCCGAGCCCCGCAAGTCACCCCATCTTGGATTCCCCTAGGTCTCTAGTTTTCAGAAATGCACAGGTTTGGTAGATTTCCCTAGGTGCCGGCTGAGCTAGAGGCCAAAATCTACAGGTAGGCACTTCGCAAAAAACACCTCTGTTTTCTTTCAAACATTTGTATGTGTCCACGTTGCGCTTTGGGGCATTTACTGTCGCGGGCGCTAGGCCTACCCACTCAAGTGAGGTATCATTTTTATCGGGAGACTTGGGGGAACCCTGGGTGGAAGGAAATTTGTGGCTCCTCTCAGATTCCAGAACTTTCTGCCACAGAAATGTGAGGAACATGTGTGTTTTTAGCCACATTTTGAAGTTTGCAAAGGATTCTGGGTAACAGAACCTGGTCCGAGCCCCGCAAGTCACCCCATCTTGGATTCCCCTAGGTCTCTAGTTTTCAGAAATGCACAGGTTTGGTAGGTTTCCCTAGGTGTCGGCTGAGCTAGAGGCCAAAATCTATAAGTAGGCACTTCGCAAAAAACACCTCTGTTTTCTTTCAAAAATTTGGATGTGTCCACGTTGCGCTTTGGGGTGTTTCCTATTGCGGGCGCTAGGCCTACCCACACAAGTGAGGTATCATTTTTATCGGGAGACTTGGGGGAACGCTGGGTGGAAGGAAATTTGTGGCTGCTCTCAGATTCCAGAACTTTCTGCCACAGAAATGTGAGGAACATGTGTTTTTTTAGCCAAATTTTGAGGTTTGCAAAGGATTCTGGGTAACAGAACCTGGTCCGAGCCCCGCAAGTCACCCCATCTTGGATTCCCCTAGGTCTCTAGTTTTCAGAAATGCACAGGTTTGGTAGGTTTCCCTAGGTGCCGGCTGAGCTAGAGGCCAAAATCTACAGGTAGGCACTTCGTAAAAAACACCTCTGTTTTCTTTCAAAAATGTGGATGTGTCCACGTTGCGCTTTGGGGCGTTTCCTGTTGCGGGCGCTAGGCCTACCCACACAAGTGAGGTATCATTTTTATCAGGAGACGTGGGGGAACGCTGGGTGGAAGGAAATTTGTGGCTCCTCTCAGATTCCAGAACTTTGTGCCACAGAAATGTGAGGAACATGTGTTTTTTTAGCCAAATTTTGAGGTTTGCAAAGGATTCTGGGTAACAGAACCTGGTCCGAGCCCCGCAAGTCACCCCATCTTGGATTCCCCTCGGTCTCTAGTTTTCAGAAATGCACAGGTTTGGTAGGTTTCCCTAGGTGCCGGCTGAGCTAGAGGCCAAAATCTACAGGTAGGCACTTCGCAAAAAACACCTCTGTTTTCTTTCAAAAATGTGGATGTGTCCACGTTGCGCTTTGGGGCGTTTCCTGTCGCGGGCGCTAGGCCTACCCAAACAAGGGAGGTATCATTTTTATCGGGAGACTTGGGGGAACGCTGGGTGGAAGGAAATTTGTGGCTCCTCTCAGATTCCAGAACTTTCTGCCACAGAAATATGAGGAACATGTGTTTTTTTAGCCACATTTTGAGGTTTGCAAAGGATTCTGGGTAACAGAACCTGGTCCGAGCCCCGCAAGTCACCCCATCTTGGATTCCCCTAGGTCTCTAGTTTTCAGAAATGCACAGGTTTGGTAGGTTTCCCTAGGTGCCGGCTGAGCTAGAGGCCAAAATCTACAGGTAGGCACTTCGCAAAAAACACCTCTGTTTTCTTTAAAAAATGTGGATGTGTCCACGTTGCGCTTTGGGGCGTTTCCTGTCGCGGGTGCTAGGCCTACCCACTCAAGTGAGGTATCATTTTTATCGGGAGACTTGGGGGAACCCTGGGTGGAAGGAAATTTGTGGCTCCTCTCAGATTCCAGAACTTTCTGCCACAGAAATGTGAGGAACATGTGTTTTTTTAGCCAAATTTTGAGGTTTGCAAAGGATTCTGGGTAACAGAACCTGGTCCGAGCCCCGCAAGTCACCCCATCTTGGATTCCCCTAGGTCTCTAGTTTTCAGAAATGCACAGGTTTGGTAGGTTTCCCTAGGTGTCGGCTGAGCTAGAGGCCAAAATCTATAAGTAGGCACTTCGCAAAAAACACCTCTGTTTTCTTTCAAAAATTTGGATGTGTCCACGTTGCGCTTTGGGGCTGTTCCTGTCGCGGGCGCTAGGCCTACCCACTCAAGTGAGGTATCATTTTTATCGGGAGACTTGGGGGAACCCTGGGTGGAAGGAAATTTGTGGCTCCTCTCAGATTCCAGAACTTTCTGCCACAGAAATGTGAGGAACATGTGTTTTTTTAGCCAAATTTTGAGGTTTGCAAAGGATTCTGGGTAACAGAACCTGGTCCGAGCCCCGCAAGTCACCCCATCTTGGATTCCCCTAGGTCTCTAGTTTTCAGAAATGCACAGGTTTGGTAGGTTTCCCTAGGTGTCGGCTGAGCTAGAGGCCAAAATCTATAAGTAGGCACTTCGCAAAAAACACCTCTGTTTTCTTTCAAAAATTTGGATGTGTCCACGTTGCGCTTTGGGGTGTTTCCTATTGCGGGCGCTAGGCCTACCCACACAAGTGAGGTATCATTTTTATTGGGAGACTTGGGGGAACGCTGGGTGGAAGGAAATTTGTGGCTCTTCTCAGATTCCAGAACTTTCTGCCACAGAAATGTGAGGAACATGTGTTTTTTAGTCAAATATTGAGGTTTGCAAAGGATTCTGGGTAATAGAACCTGGTCCGAGCCCCGCAAGTCACCCCATCTTGGATTCCCCTAGGTCTCTAGTTTTCAGAAATGCACAGGTTTGGTAGGTTTCCCTAGGTGCCGGCTGAGCTAGAGGCCAAAATCTACATGTAGGCACTTCGCAAAAAACACCTCTGTTTTCTTTAAAAAATTTGGATGTGTTCATGTTGCGCTTTGGGGCGTTTCCTGTTGCGGGCGCTACGCCTACCCACACAAGTGAGGTATCATTTTTTATCAGGAGACTTGGGTGAACGTTGGGTGGAAGGAAATTTGGGGCTCCTCTCAGATTCCAGAACTTTCTGCCACAGAAATGTGAGGAACATGTGTTTTTTTAGCCAAATTTTGAGGTTTGCAAAGGATTCTGGGTAACAGAACCTGGTCCGAGCCCCGGAAGTCACCCCTGCTTGATTCCCCTAGGTCTCTAGTTTTCAAAAATGCACAGTTTTGGTAGGTTTTCCTAGGTGCCGGCTGAGCTGGAGGACAAAATCTACAGGTAGGCACTTCGCAAAAAACACCTCCTGTTTTCTTACAAAAATGTGGATGTGTCCACATTGCGCTTTGGGGCGTTTCCTGTCGCGTGCGCTAGGCCTACCCACACAAGTGAGGTATCATTTTTATCGGGAGACTTGCGGGGAACACTGGGTGGAAGGAATTTTGTGGCTCCTCTCAGATTCCAGAACTTTCTGCCACAGAAATGTGAGGAACATGTGTTTTTTTAGCCAAATTTTGAGGTTTGCAAAGGATTCTGGGTAATAGAACCTGGTCCGAGCCCCGCAAGTCACCCCATCTTGGATTCCCCTAGGTCTCTAGTTTTCAGAAATGCACAGGTTTGGTAGATTTCCCTAGGTGCCGGCTGAGCTAGAGGCCAAAATCTACAGGTAGGCACTTCGCAAAAAACACCTCTGTTTTCTTTCAAACATTTGTATGTGTCCACGTTGCGCTTTGGGGCGTTTACTGTCGCGGGCGCTAGGCCTACCCACACAAGTGAGGTATCATTTTTATCGGGAGACTTAGGGGAACGCTGGGTGGAAGGAAATTTGTGGCTACTCTCAGATTCCAGAACTTTCTGCCACAGAAATATGAGGAACATGTGGTTTTTTTTGCCAAATTTTGAGGTTTGCAAAGGATTCTGGGTAACAGAACCTGGTCCGAGCCCCGCAAGTCACCCCATCTTGGATTCCCCTAGGTCTCTAGTTTTCAGAAATGCACAGGTTTGGTAGGTTTCCCTAGGTGCTGGCTGAGCTAGAGGACAAAACCTACAGGTAGGCACTTCGCAAAAAACACCTTCTGTTTTCTTTCAAAAATTTGGATGTGTCCATAATGCGCTTTGGGGCGTTTCCTGTCGCGGGCGCTAGGCCTACCCACACAAGTGAGGTATCATTGTTATCTGGAGACTTGGGGGAACGCTGGGTGGAAGCAAATTTGTGGCTCCTCTCAGATTCCAGAACTTTCTGCCACAGAAATGTGAGGAACATGTGTGTTTTTAGCCAAATTTTGAGGTTTGCAAAGGATTCTGGGTAGCAGAACCTGGTCTGAGCCACGCAAGTCTCCTCATCTTGGATTCCCCTAGGTCTCTAGTTTTCAGAAATGCACAGGTTTGGTAGGTTTCCCTAGGTGCCGTCTGAACTAGAGGCCAAAATCTACAGGTAGGCACTTCGCAAAAAACACCTCTATTTTCTGTAAAAAGTGTGGATGTGTCCATGTTGCGCTTTGGGGCGTTTCCTGTCGCGGGCGCTAGGCCTACCCACTCAAGTGAGGTATCATTTTTATCGGGAGACTTGGGGGAACCCTGGGTGGAAGGAAATTTGTGGCTCCTCTCAGATTCCAGAACTTTCTGCCACAGAAATGTGAGGAACATGTGTTTTTTTAGCCCCATTTTGAGGTTTGCAAAGGATTCTGGGTAACAGAACCTGGTCCGAGCCCCGCAAGTCACCCCATCTTGGATTCCCCTAGGTCTCTAGTTTTCAGAAATGCACAGGTTTGGTAGGTTTCCCTAGGTGTCGGCTGAGCTAGAGGCCAAAATCTATAAGTAGGCACTTCGCAAAAAACACCTCTGTTTTCTTTAAAAAATGTGGATGTGTTCATGTTGCGCTTTGGGGCGTATCCTGTTGCGGGCGCTAGGCCTACCCACACAAGTGAGGTATCATTTTTATTTGGAGACTTGGGGGAACGCTGGGTGGAAGGAAATTTGTGGCTCCTCTCAGATTCCAGAACTTTCTGCCACAGAAATGTGAGGAACATGTGTTTTTTTAGCCAAATTTTGAGGTTTACAAAGGATTCTGGGTAACAGAACCTGGTCCGAGCCCCGCAAGTCACCCCATCTTGGATTCCCCTAGGTCTCTAGTTTTCAGAAATGCACAGGTTTGGTAGGTTTCCCTAGGTGTCGGCTGAGCTAGAGGCCAAAATCTACAGGTAGGCAATTCGCAAAAAACACCTCTGTTTTCTTTAAAAAATGTGGATGTGTCCACGTTGCGCTTTGGGGCGTTTCCTGTTGCGGGCGCTAGGCCTACCCACACAAGTGAGGTATCATTTTTATCGGGAGACTTGGGGGAACGCTGGGTAGAAGGAAATTTGTGGCTCCTCTCAGATTCCAGAACTTTCTGCCACAGAAATGTGAGGAACATGTGTTTTTTTTTGCCAAATTTTGAGGTTTGCAAAGGATTCTGGGTAACAGAACCTGGTCCGAGCCCCGCAAGTCACCCCTCCTTGGATTCCCCTAGGTCTCTCGTTTTCAAAAATGCACAGGTTTGGTAGGTTTCCCTAGGTGCCGGCTGAGCTAGAGGACAAACTCTACAGGTAGGCACTTCGCAAAAAACACCTCCTGTTTTCTTTAAAAAATTTGGATGTGTTCATGTTGCGCTTTGGGGCGTTTCCTGTTGCTGGCGCTACGCCTACCCACACAAGTGAGGTATCATTTTTATCAGGAGACTTGGGGGAACGCTGGGTGGAAGGAAATTTGGGGCTCCTCTCAGATTCCAGAACTTTCTGCCACAGAAATGTGAGGAACATGTGTTTTTTTAGCCAAATTTTGAGGTTTGCAAAGGATTCTGGGTAACAGAACCTGGTCCGAGCCCCGGAAGTCACCCCTGCTTGATTCCCCTAGGTCTCCAGTTTTCAAAAATGCACAGTTTTGGTAGGTTTTCCTAGGTGCCGGCTGAGCTGGAGGACAAAATCTACAGGTAGGCACTTCGCAAAAAACACCTCCTGTTTTCTTACAAAAATGTGGATGTGTCTACATTGCGCTTTGGGGCGTTTCCTGTCGCGTGCGCTAGGCCTACCCACACAAGTGAGGTATCATTTTTATCGGGAGACTTGCGGGGAACACTGGGTGGAAGGAATTTTGTGGCTCCTCTCAGATTCGAGAACTTTCTGCCACAGAAATGTGAGGAACATGTGTTTTTTTAGCCAAATTTTGAGGTTTGCAAAGGATTCTGGGTAACAGAACCTGGTCCGAGCCCCGCAAGTCACCCCATCTTGGATTCCCCTAGGTCTCTAGTTTTCAGAAATGCACAGGTTTGGTAGATTTCCCTAGGTGCCGGCTGAGCTAGAGGCCAAAATCTACAGGTAGGCACTTCGCAAAAAACACCTCTGTTTTCTTTCAAACATTTGTATGTGTCCACGTTGCGCTTTGGGGCATTTACTGTCGCGGGCGCTAGGCCTACCCACTCAAGTGAGGTATCATTTTTATCGGGAGACTTGGGGGAACCCTGGGTGGAAGGAAATTTGTGGCTCCTCTCAGATTCCAGAACTTTCTGCCACAGAAATGTGAGGAACATGTGTTTTTTTAGCCACATTTTGAGGTTTGCAAAGGATTCTGGGTAACAGAACCTGGTCCGAGCCCCGCAAGTCACCCCATCTTGGATTCCCCTAGGTCTCTAGTTTTCAGAAATGCACAGGTTTGGTAGGTTTCCCTAGGTGTCGGCTGAGCTAGAGGCCAAAATCTATAAGTAGGCACTTCGCAAAAAACACCTCTGTTTTCTTTCAAAAATTTGGATGTGTCCACGTTGCGCTTTGGGGTGTTTCCTATTGCGGGCGCTAGGCCTACCCACACAAGTGAGGTATCATTTTTATCGGGAGACTTGGGGGAACGCTGGGTGGAAGGAAATTTGTGGCTGCTCTCAGATTCCAGAACTTTCTGCCACAGAAATGTGAGGAACATGTGTTTTTTTAGCCAAATTTTGAGGTTTGCAAAGGATTCTGGGTAACAGAACCTGGTCCGAGCCCCGCAAGTCACCCCATCTTGGATTCCCCTAGGTCTCTAGTTTTCAGAAATGCACAGGTTTGGTAGGTTTCCCTAGGTGCCGGCTGAGCTAGAGGCCAAAATCTACAGGTAGGCACTTCGTAAAAAACACCTCTGTTTTCTTTCAAAAATTTGGATGTGTCCACGTTGCGCTTTGGGGCGTTTCCTGTTGCGGGCGCTAGGCCTACCCACACAAGTGAGGTATCATTTTTATCAGGAGACGTGGGGGAACGCTGGGTGGAAGGAAATTTGTGGCTCCTCTCAGATTCCAGAACTTTGTGCCACAGAAATGTGAGGAACATGTGTTTTTTTAGCCAAATTTTGAGGTTTGCAAAGGATTCTGGGTAACAGAACCTGGTCCGAGCCCCGCAAGTCACCCCATCTTGGATTCCCCTCGGTCTCTAGTTTTCAGAAATGCACAGGTTTGGTAGGTTTCCCTAGGTGCCGGCTGAGCTAGAGGCCAAAATCTACAGGTAGGCACTTCGCAAAAAACACCTCTGTTTTCTTTCAAAAATGTGGATGTGTCCACGTTGCGCTTTGGGGCGTTTCCTGTCGCGGGCGCTAGGCCTACCCAAACAAGGGAGGTATCATTTTTATCGGGAGACTTGGGGGAACGCTGGGTGGAAGGAAATTTGTGGCTCCTCTCAGATTCCAGAACTTTCTGCCACAGAAATATGAGGAACATGTGTTTTTTTAGCCACATTTTGAGGTTTGCAAAGGATTCTGGGTAACAGAACCTGGTCCGAGCCCCGCAAGTCACCCCATCTTGGATTCCCCTAGGTCTCTAGTTTTCAGAAATGCACAGGTTTGGTAGGTTTCCCTAGGTGCCGGCTGAGCTAGAGGCCAAAATCTACAGGTAGGCACTTCGCAAAAAACACCTCTGTTTTCTTTAAAAAATGTGGATGTGTCCACGTTGCGCTTTGGGGCGTTTCCTGTCGCGGGCGCTAGGCCTACCCACTCAAGTGAGGTATCATTTTTATCGGGAGACTTGGGGGAACCCTGGGTGGAAGGAAATTTGTGGCTCCTCTCAGATTCCAGAACTTTCTGCCACAGAAATGTGAGGAACATGTGTTTTTTTAGCCAAATTTTGAGGTTTGCAAAGGATTCTGGGTAACAGAACCTGGTCCGAGCCCCGCAAGTCACCCCATCTTGGATTCCCCTAGGTCTCTAGTTTTCAGAAATGCACAGGTTTGGTAGGTTTCCCTAGGTGTCGGCTGAGCTAGAGGCCAAAATCTATAAGTAGGCACTTCGCAAAAAACACCTCTGTTTTCTTTCAAAAATTTGGATGTGTCCACGTTGCGCTTTGGGGTGTTTCCTATTGCGGGCGCTAGGCCTACCCACACAAGTGAGGTATCATTTTAATTGGGAGACTTGGGGGAACGCTGGGTGGAAGGAAATTTGTGGCTCTTCTCAGATTCCAGAACTTTCTGCCACAGAAATGTGAGGAACATGTGTTTTTTAGTCAAATATTGAGGTTTGCAAAGGATTCTGGGTAATAGAACCTGGTCCGAGCCCCGCAAGTCACCCCATCTTGGATTCCCCTAGGTCTCTAGTTTTCAGAAATGCACAGGTTTGGTAGGTTTCCCTAGGTGCCGGCTGAGCTAGAGGCCAAAATCTACATGTAGGCACTTCGCAAAAAACACCTCTGTTTTCTTTAAAAAATTTGGATGTGTTCATGTTGCGCTTTGGGGCGTTTCCTGTTGCGGGCGCTACGCCTACCCACACAAGTGAGGTATCATTTTTTATCAGGAGACTTGGGTGAACGTTGGGTGGAAGGAAATTTGGGGCTCCTCTCAGATTCCAGAACTTTCTGCCACAGAAATGTGAGGAACATGTGTTTTTTTAGCCAAATTTTGAGGTTTGCAAAGGATTCTGGGTAACAGAACCTGGTCCGAGCCCCGGAAGTCACCCCTGCTTGATTCCCCTAGGTCTCTAGTTTTCAAAAATGCACAGTTTTGGTAGGTTTTCCTAGGTGCCGGCTGAGCTGGAGGACAAAATCTACAGGTAGGCACTTCGCAAAAAACACCTCCTGTTTTCTTACAAAAATGTGGATGTGTCCACATTGCGCTTTGGGGCGTTTCCTGTCGCGTGCGCTAGGCCTACCCACACAAGTGAGGTATCATTTTTATCGGGAGACTTGCGGGGAACACTGGGTGGAAGGAATTTTGTGGCTCCTCTCAGATTCCAGAACTTTCTGCCACAGAAATGTGAGGAACATGTGTTTTTTTAGCCAAATTTTGAGGTTTGCAAAGGATTCTGGGTAATAGAACCTGGTCCGAGCCCCGCAAGTCACCCCATCTTGGATTCCCCTAGGTCTCTAGTTTTCAGAAATGCACAGGTTTGGTAGATTTCCCTAGGTGCCGGCTGAGCTAGAGGCCAAAATCTACAGGTAGGCACTTCGCAAAAAACACCTCTGTTTTCTTTCAAACATTTGTATGTGTCCACGTTGCGCTTTGGGGCGTTTACTGTCGCGGGCGCTAGGCCTACCCACACAAGTGAGGTATCATTTTTATCGGGAGACTTAGGGGAACGCTGGGTGGAAGGAAATTTGTGGCTACTCTCAGATTCCAGAACTTTCTGCCACAGAAATATGAGGAACATGTGGTTTTTTTTGCCAAATTTTGAGGTTTGCAAAGGATTCTGGGTAACAGAACCTGGTCCGAGCCCCGCAAGTCACCCCATCTTGGATTCCCCTAGGTCTCTAGTTTTCAGAAATGCACAGGTTTGGTAGGTTTCCCTAGGTGCTGGCTGAGCTAGAGGACAAAACCTACAGGTAGGCACTTCGCAAAAAACACCTTCTGTTTTCTTTCAAAAATTTGGATGTGTCCATGTTGCGCTTTGGGGCGTTTCCTGTCGCGGGCGCTAGGCCTACCCACTCAAGTGAGGTATCATTTTTATCGGGAGACTTGGGGGAACCCTGGGTGGAAGGAAATTTGTGGCTCCTCTCAGATTCCAGAACTTTCTGCCACAGAAATGTGAGGAACATGTGTTTTTTTAGCCACATTTTGAGGTTTGCAAAGGATTCTGGGTAACAGAACCTGGTCCGAGCCCCGCAAGTCACCCCATCTTGGATTCCCCTAGGTCTCTAGTTTTCAGAAATGCACAGGTTTGGTAGGTTTCCCTAGGTGTCGGCTGAGCTAGAGGCCAAAATCTATAAGTAGGCACTTCGCAAAAAACACCTCTGTTTTCTTTAAAAAATGTGGATGTGTTCATGTTGCGCTTTGGGGCGTATCCTGTTGCGGGCGCTAGGCCTACCCACACAAGTGAGGTATCATTTTTATTTGGAGACTTGGGGGAACGCTGGGTGGAAGGAAATTTGTGGCTCCTCTCAGATTCCAGAACTTTCTGCCACAGAAATGTGAGGAACATGTGTTTTTTTAGCCAAATTTTGAGGTTTACAAAGGATTCTGGGTAACAGAACCTGGTCCGAGCCCCGCAAGTCACCCCATCTTGGATTCCCCTAGGTCTCTAGTTTTCAGAAATGCACAGGTTTGGTAGGTTTCCCTAGGTGTCGGCTGAGCTAGAGGCCAAAATCTACAGGTAGGCAATTCGCAAAAAACACCTCTGTTTTCTTTAAAAAATGTGGATGTGTCCACGTTGCGCTTTGGGGCGTTTCCTGTTGCGGGCGCTAGGCCTACCCACACAAGTGAGGTATCATTTTTATCGGGAGACTTGGGGGAACGCTGGGTAGAAGGAAATTTGTGGCTCCTCTCAGATTCCAGAACTTTCTGCCACAGAAATGTGAGGAACATGTGTTTTTTTTTGCCAAATTTTGAGGTTTGCAAAGGATTCTGGGTAACAGAACCTGGTCCGAGCCCCGCAAGTCACCCCTCCTTGGATTCCCCTAGGTCTCTCGTTTTCAAAAATGCACAGGTTTGGTAGGTTTCCCTAGGTGCCGGCTGAGCTAGAGGACAAACTCTACAGGTAGGCACTTCGCAAAAAACACCTCCTGTTTTCTTTCAAAAATTTGGATGTGTCCACGTTGCGCTTTGGGGCGTTTACTGTCGCGGGCGCTAGGCCTACCCACACAAGTGAGGTATCATTTTTATCGGGAGACTTGGGGGAACGCTGGGTGGAAGGAAATTTGTGGCTCCTCTCAGATTCCAGAACTTTCTTCCACAGAAATATGAGTAACATGTGTTTTTTTAGCCAAATTTTGAGGTTTGCAAAGAATTCTGGGTAACAGAACCTGGTCCGAGCCCCGCAAGTCACCCCATCTTAGATTCCCCTAGGTCTCTAGTTTTCAGAAATGCACAGGTTTGGTAGGTTTCCCTAGGTGCTGGCTGAGCTAGAGGACAAAATCTACAGGTAGGCACTTCGCAAAAAACACCTTCTGTTTTCTTTCAAAAATGTGGATGTGTCCACGTTGCGCTTTGGGGCGTTTCCTGTCGCGGGCGCTAGGCCTACCCACTCAAGTGAGGTATCATTTTTATCGGGAGACTTGGGGGAACCCTGGGTGGAAGGAAATTTGTGGCTCCTCTCAGATTCCAGAACTTTCTGCCACAGAAATGTGAGGAACATGTGTTTGTTTAGCCAAATTTTGAGGTTTGCAAAGGATTCTAGGTAACAGAACCTGGTTCGAGCCCCGCAAGTCACCCCATCTTGGATTCCCCTAGGTCTCTAGTTTTCAGAAATGCACAGGTTTGGTAGGTTTCCCTAGGTGTCGGCTGAGCTAGAGGCCAAAATCTATAGGTAGGCACTTCGCAAAAAACACCTCTGTTTGCTTTAAAAAATGTGGATGTGTCCACGTTGCGCTTTGGGGCGTTTCCTGTTGCGGGCGCTAGGCCTACCCACACAAGTGATGTATCATTTTTATCGGGAGACTTGGGGGAACGCTGGGTGGAAGGAAATTTGTGGCTCCTCTCAGATTCCAGAACTTTCTGCCACAGAAATGTGAGGAACATGTGTTTTTTTAGCCAAATTTTGAGGTTTGCAAAGGATTCTGGATAACAGAACCTGGTCCGAGCCCCGCAAGTCACCCCATCTTGGATTCCCCTAGGTCTCTAGTTTTCAGAAATGCACAGGTTTGGTAGGTTTCCCTAGGTGCCGGCTGAGCTAGAGGCCAAAATCTACAGGTAGGCACTTCGCAAAAAACACCTCTGTTTTCTTTCAAAAATTTGGATGTGTCCATGTTGCGCTTTGGGGCGTTTCCTGTTGCGAGCGCTAGGCCTACCCACTCAAGTGAGGTATCATTTTTATCGGGAGACTTGGGGGAACCCTGGGTGGAAGGAAATTTGTGGTTCCTCTCAGATTCCAGAACTTTCTGCCACAGAAATGTGAGGAACATGTGTTTTTTTAGCCAAATTTTGAGGTTTGCAAAGGATTCTGGGTACCAGAACCATGGTCCGAGCCCCGCAAGTCACCCCATCTTGGATTCCCCTAGGTCTCTAGTTTTCAGAAATGCACAGGTTTGGTAGGGTTCCCTAGGTGTCGGCTGAGCTAGAGGCCAAAATCTATAAGTAGGCACTTCGCAAAAAACACCTCTGTTTTCTTTCAAAAATTTGGATGTGTCCACGTTGCGCTTCGGGGCGTTTCCTGTCACGGGCGCTAGGCCTACCCACACAAGTGAGGTATCATTTTTATTGGGAGACTTGGGGGAACGCTGGGTGGAAGGAAATTTGTGGCTCTTCTCAGATTCCAGAACTTTCTGCCACAGAAATGTGAGGAACATGTGTTTTTTAGTCAAATATTGAGGTTTGCAAAGGATTCTGGGTAACAGAACCTGGTCCAAGCCCCGCAAGTCACCCCATCTTGGATTCCCCTATGTCTCTAGTTTTCAGAAATGCACAGGTTTGGTAGGTTTCCCTAGGTGCCGGCTGAGCTAGAGGCCAAAATCTACATGTAGGCACTTCGCAAAAAACACCTCTGTTTTCTTTAAAAAATTTGGATGTGTTCATGTTGCGCTTTGGGGCGTTTCCTGTTGCGGGCGCTACGCCTACCCACACAAGTGAGGTATCATTTTTATCAGGAGACTTGGGGGAACGCTGGGTGGAAGGAAATTTGGGGCTCCTCTCAGATTCCAGAACTTTCTGCCACAGAAATGTGAGGAACATGTGTTTTTTTAGCCAAATTTTGAGGTTTGCAAAGGATTCTGGGTAACAGAACCTGGTCCGAGCCCCGGAAGTCACCCCTGCTTGATTCCCCTAGGTCTCTAGTTTTCAAAAATGCACAGTTTTGGTAGGTTTTCCTAGGTGCCGGCTGAGCTGGAGGACAAAATCTACAGGTAGGCACTTCGCAAAAAACACCTCTGTTTTCTTTAAAAAATGTGGATGTGTCCACGTTGCGCTTTGGGGCGTTTCCTGTCGCGGGCGCTAGGCCTACCCACTCAAGTGAGGTATCATTTTTATCGGGAGACTTGGGGGAACCCTGGGTGGAAGGAAATTTGTGGCTCCTCTCAGATTCCAGAACTTTCTGCCACAGAAATGTGAGGAACATGTGTTTTTTTAGCCAAATTTTGAGGTTTGCAAAGGATTCTGGGTAACAGAACCTGGTCCGAGCCCCGCAAGTCACCCCATCTTGGATTCCCCTAGGTCTCTAGTTTTCAGAAATGCACAGGTTTGGTAGGTTTCCCTAGGTGTCGGCTGAGCTAGAGGCCAAAATCTATAAGTAGGCACTTCGCAAAAAACACCTCTGTTTTCTTTCAAAAATTTGGATGTGTCCACGTTGCTCTTTGGGGTGTTTCCTATTGCGGGCGCTAGGCCTACCCACACAAGTGAGGTATCATTTTTATCGGGAGACTTGGGGGAACGCTGGGTGGAAGGAAATTTGTGGCTCTTCTCAGATTCCAGAACTTTCTGCCACAGAAATGTGAGGAACATGTGTTTTTTAGTCAAATATTGAGGTTTGCAAAGGATTCTGGGTAACAGAACCTGGTCCGAGCCCCGCAAGTCACCCCATCTTGGATTCCCCTAGGTCTCTAGTTTTCAGAAATGCACAGGTTTGGTAGGTTTCCCTAGGTGCCGGCTGAGCTAGAGGCCAAAATCTACATGTAGGCACTTCGCAAAAAACACCTCTGTTTTCTTTAAAAAATTTGGATGTGTTCATGTTGCGCTTTGGGGCGTTTCCTGTTGCGGGCGCTACGCCTACCCACACAAGTGAGGTATAATTTTTATCAGGAGACTTGGGGGAACGCTGGGTGGAAGGAAATTTGGGGCTCCTCTCAGATTCCAGAACTTTCTGCCACAGAAATGTGAGGAACATGTGTTTTTTTAGCCAAATTTTGAGGTTTGCAAAGGATTCTGGGTAACAGAACCTGGTCCGAGCCCCGGAAGTCACCCCTGCTTGATTCCCCTAGGTCTCTAGTTTTCAAAAATGCACAGTTTTGGTAGGTTTTCCTAGGTGCCGGCTGAGCTGGAGGACAAAATCTACAGGTAGGCACTTCGCAAAAAACACCTCCTGTTTTCTTACAAAAATGTGGATGTGTCCACATTGCGCTTTGGGGAGTTTCCTGTCGCGTGCGCTAGGCCTACCCACACAAGTGAGGTATCATTTTTATCGGGAGACTTGCGGGGAACACTGGGTGGAAGGAATTTTGTGGCTCCTCTCAGATTCCAGAACTTTCTGCCACAGAAATGTGAGGAACATGTGTTTTTTAGTCAAATATTGAGGTTTGCAAAGGATTCTGGGTAACAGAACCTGGTCCGAGCCCCGCAAGTCACCCCATCTTGGATTCCCCTAGGTCTCTAGTTTTCAGAAATGCACAGGTTTGGTAGGTTTCCCTAGGTGCCGGCTGAGCTAGAGGCCAAAATCTACATGTAGGCACTTCGCAAAAAACACCTCTGTTTTCTTTCAAACATTTGTATGTGTCCACGTTGCGCTTTGGGGCGTTTACTGTCGCGGGCGCTAGGCCTACCCACTCAAGTGAGGTAAAATTTTTATCGGGAGACTTGGGGGAACCCTGGGTGGAAGGAAATTTGTGGCTCCTCTCAGATTCCAGAACTTTCTGCCACAGAAATGTGAGGAACATGTGTTTTTTTAGCCACATTTTGAGGTTTGCAAAGGATTCTGGGTAACAGAACCTGGTCCGAGCCCCGCAAGTCACCCCATCTTGGATTCCCCTAGGTCTCTAGTTTTCAGAAATGCACAGGTTTGGTAGGTTTCCCTAGGTGTCGGCTGAGCTAGAGGCCAAAATCTATAAGTAGGCACTTCGCAAAAAACACCTCTGTTTTCTTTCAAAAATTTGGATGTGTCCACGTTGCGCTTTGGGGTGTTTCCTATTGCGGGCGCTAGGCCTACCCACACAAGTGAGGTATCATTTTTATCGGGAGACTTGGGGGAACGCTGGGTGGAAGGAAATTTGTGGCTGCTCTCAGATTCCAGAACTTTCTGCCACAGAAATGTGAGGAACATGTGTTTTTTTAGCCAAATTTTGAGGTTTGCAAAGGATTCTGGGTAACAGAACCTGGTCCGAGCCCCGCAAGTCACCCCATCTTGGATTCCCCTAGGTCTCTAGTTTTCAGAAATGCACAGGTTTGGTAGGTTTCCCTAGGTGCCGGCTGAGCTAGAGGCCAAAATCTACAGGTAGGCACTTCGTAAAAAACACCTCTGTTTTCTTTCAAAAATTTGGATGTGTCCACGTTGCGCTTTGGGGCGTTTCCTGTTGCGGGCGCTAGGCCTACCCACACAAGTGAGGTATCATTTTTATCAGGAGACGTGGGGGAACGCTGGGTGGAAGGAAATTTGTGGCTCCTCTCAGATTCCAGAACTTTGTGCCACAGAAATGTGAGGAACATGTGTTTTTTTAGCCAAATTTTGAGGTTTGCAAAGGATTCTGGGTAACAGAACCTGGTCCGAGCCCCGCAAGTCACCCCATCTTGGATTCCCCTCGGTCTCTAGTTTTCAGAAATGCACAGGTTTGGTAGGTTTCCCTAGGTGCCGGCTGAGCTAGAGGCCAAAATCTACAGGTAGGCACTTCGCAAAAAACACCTCTGTTTTCTTTCAAAAATGTGGATGTGTCCACGTTGCGCTTTGGGGCGTTTCCTGTCGCGGGCGCTAGGCCTACCCAAACAAGGGAGGTATCATTTTTATCGGGAGACTTGGGGGAACGCTGGGTGGAAGGAAATTTGTGGCTCCTCTCAGATTCCAGAACTTTCTGCCACAGAAATATGAGGAACATGTGTTTTTTTAGCCACATTTTGAGGTTTGCAAAGGATTCTGGGTAACAGAACCTGGTCCGAGCCCCGCAAGTCACCCCATCTTGGATTCCCCTAGGTCTCTAGTTTTCAGAAATGCACAGGATTGGTAGGTTTCCCTAGGTGCCGGCTGAGCTAGAGGCCAAAATCTACAGGTAGGCACTTCGCAAAAAACACCTCTGTTTTCTTTCAAAAATGTGGATGTGTCCACGTTGCGCTTTGGGGCGTTTCCTGTCGCGGGCGCTAGGCCTACCCACTCAAGTGAGGTATCATTTTTATCGGGAGACTTGGGGGAACCCTGGGTGGAAGGAAATTTGTGGCTCCTCTCAGATTCCAGAACTTTCTGCCACAGAAATGTGAGGAACATGTGTTATTTTAGCCAAATTTTGAGGTTTGCAAAGGATTCTGGGTAACAGAACCTGGTCCGAGCCCCGCAAGTCACCCCATCTTGGATTCCCCTAGGTCTCTAGTTTTCAGAAATGCACAGGTTTGGTAGGTTTCCCTAGGTGTCGGCTGAGCTAGAGGCCAAAATCTATAAGTAGGCACTTCGCAAAAAACACCTCTGTTTTCTTTCAAAAATTTGGATGTGTCCACGTTGCGCTTTGGGGCGTTTCCTGTCACGGGCGCTAGGCCTACCCACACAAGTGAGGTATCATTTTTATTGGGAGACTTGGGGGAACGCTGGGTGGAAGGAAATTTGTGGCTCTTCTCAGATTCCAGAACTTTCTGCCACAGAAATGTGAGGAACATGTGTTTTTTTAGCCAAATTTTGAGGTTTGCAAAGGATTCTGGGTAACAGAACCTGGTCCGAGCCCCGCAAGTCACCCCATCTTGGATTCCCCTAGGTCTCTAGTTTTCAGAAATGCACAGGTTTGGTAGATTTCCCTAGGTGCCGGCTGAGCTAGAGGCCAAAATCTACAGGTAGGCACTTCGCAAAAAACACCTCTGTTTTCTTTCAAACATTTGTATGTGTCCACGTTGCGCTTTGGGGCGTTTACTGTCGCGGGCGCTAGGCCTACCCACTCAAGTGAGGTAACATTTTTATCGGGAGACTTGGGGGAACGCTGGGTGGAAGGAAATTTGTGGCTGCTCTCAGATTCCAGAACTTTCTGCCACAGAAATGTGAGGAACATGTGTTTTTTTAGCCAAATTTTGAGGATTGCAAAGGATTCTGGGTAACAGAACCTGGTCCGAGCCACGCAAGTCACCCCATCTTGGATTCCCCTAGGTCTCTAGTTTTCAGAAATGCACAGGTTTGGTAGGTTTCCCTAGGTGCCGGCTGAGCTAGAGGCCAAAATCTACAGGGAGGCACTTCGTAAAAAACACCTCTGTTTTCTTTCAAAAATTTGGATGTGTCCACGTTGCGCTTTGGGGCGTTTCCTGTTGCGGGCGCTAGGCCTACCCACACAAGTGAGGTATCATTTTTATCAGGAGACGTGGGGGAACGCTGGGTGGAAGGAAATTTGTGGCTCCTCTCAGATTCCAGAACTTTGTGCCACAGAAATGTGAGGAACATGTGTTTTTTTAGCCAAATTTTGAGGTTTGCAAAGGATTCTGGGTAACAGAACCTGGTCCGAGCCCCGCAAGTCACCCCATCTTGGATTCCCCTCGGTCTCTAGTTTTCAGAAATGCACAGGTTTGGTAGGTTTCCCTAGGTGCCGGCTGAGCTAGAGGCCAAAATCTACAGGTAGGCACTTCGCAAAAAACACCTCTGTTTTCTTTCAAAAATGTGGATGTGTCCACGTTGCGCTTTGGGGCATTTACTGTCGCGGGCGCTAGGCCTACCCACACAAGTGAGGTATCATTTTTATTGGGAGACTTGGGGGAACGCTGGGTGGAAGGAAATTTTTGGCTCCTCTCAGATTCCAGAACTTTCTGCCACAGAAATGTGAGGAACATGTGTTTATTTAGCCAAATTTTGAGGTTTGCAAAGGATTCTGGGTAACAGAACCTGGTCCGAGCCCCGCAAGTCACCCCATCTTGGATTCCCCTAGGTCTCTAGTTTTCAGAAATGCACAGGTTTGGTAGGTTTCCCTAGGTGCCGGCTGAGCTAGAGGCCAAAATCTACAGGTAGGCACTTCGCAAAAAACACCTCTGTTTTCTTTAAAAAATTTGGATGTGTTCATGTTGCGCTTTGGGGCGTTTCCTGTTGCGGGCGCTAGGCCTACCCACACAAGTGAGGTATCATTCTTATTTGGAGACTTGGGGGAACGCTGGGTGGAAGGAAATTTGTGGCTCCTCTCAGATTCCAGAACTTTCTGCCACAGAAATGTGAGGAACAGGTGATTTTTTTAGCCCAATTTTGAGGTTTGCAAAGGATTCTGGGTAACAGAACCTGGTCCGAGCCCCGCAAGTCACCCCTCCTTGGATTCCCCTAGGTCTCTAGTTTTCAGAAATGCACAGGTTTGGTAGATTTCCCTAGGTGCCGGCTGAGCTAGAGGCCAAAATCTACAGGTAGGCACTTCGCAAAAAACACCTCTGTTTTCTTTCAAACATTTGTATGTGTCCACGTTGTGCTTTGGGGCGTTTACTGTCGCATGCGCTAGGCCTACCCACACAAGTGAGGTATCATTTTTATCGGGAGACTTAGGGGAACGCTGGGTGGAAGGAAATTTGTGACTACTCTCAGATTCCAGAACTTTCTGCCACAGAAATATGAGGAACATGTGTTTTTTTTTTGCCAAATTTTGAGGTTTGCAAAGGATTCTGGGTAACAGAACCTGGTCCGAGCCCCGCAAGTCACCCCATCTTGGATTCCCCTAGGTCTCTAGTTTTCAGAAATGCACAGGTTTGGTAGGTTTCCCTAGGTGCTGGCTGAGCTAGAGGACAAAACCTACAGGTAGGCACATCGCAAAAAACACCTTCTGTTTTCTTTCAAAAATTTGGATGTGTCCATAATGCGCTTTGGGGCGTTTCCTGTCGCGGGCGCTAGGCCTACCCACACAAGTGAGGTATCATTGTTATCTGGAGACTTGGGGGAACGCTGGGTGGAAGGAAATTTGTGGCTCCTCTCAGATTCCAGAACTTTCTGCCACAGAAATGTGAGGAACATGTGAGTTTTTAGCCAAATTTTGAGGTTTGTAAAGGATTCTGGGTAGCAGAACCTGGTCTGAGCCACGCAAGTCTCTTCATCTTGGATTCCCCTAGGTCTCTAGTTTTCAGAAATGCACAGGTTTGGTAGGTTTCCCTAGGTGCCGTCTGAACTAGAGGCCAAAATCTACAGGTAGGCACTTCGCAAAAAACACCTCTGTTTTCTGTAAAAAATTTGGATGTGTCCACGTTGCGCTTTGGGGCGTTTCCTGTCGCGGGCGCTAGGCCTACCCACTCAAGTGAGGTATCATTTTTATCGGGAGACTTGGGGGAACCCTGGGTGGAAGGAAATTTGTGGCTCCTCTCAGATTCCAGAACTTTCTGCCACAGAAATGTGAGGAACATGTGTTTTTTTAGCCAAATTTTGAGGTTTGCAAAGGATTCTGGGTAACAGAACCTGGTCCGAGCCCCGCAAGTCACCCCATCTTGGATTCCCCTAGGTCTCTAGTTTTCAGAAATGTACAGGTTTGGTAGGTTTCCCTAGGTGTCGGCTGAGCTAGAGGCCAAAATCTATAAGTAGGCACTTCGCAAAAAACACCTCTGTTTTCATTCAAAAATTTGGATGTGTCCACGTTGCGCTTTGGGGTGTTTCCTGTCACGGGCGCTAGGCCTACCCACACAAGTGAGGTATAATTTTTATTGGGAGACTTGGGGGAACGCTGGGTGGAAGGAAATTTGTGGCTCTTCTCAGATTCCAGAACTTTCTGCCACAGAAATGTGAGGAACATGTGTTTTTTAGTCAAATATTGAGGTTTGCAAAGGATTCTGGGTAACAGAACCTGGTCCGAGCCCCGCAAGTCACCCCATCTTGGATTCCCCTAGGTCTCTAGTTTTCAGAAATGCACAGGTTTGGTAGGTTTCCCTAGGTGCCGGCTGAGCTAGAGGCCAAAATCTACATGTAGGCACTTCGCAAAAAACACCTCTGTTTTCTTGAAAAAATTTGGATGTGTTCATGTTGCGCTTTGGGGCGTTTCCTGTTGCGGGCGCTACGCCTACCCACACAAGTGAGGTATCATTTTTATCAGGAGACTTGGGGGAACGCTGGGTGGAAGGAAATTTGGGGCTCCTCTCAGATTCCAGAACTTTCTGCCACAGAAATGTGAGGAACATGTGTTTTTTTAGCCAAATTTTGAGGTTTGCAAAGGATTCTGGGTAACAGAACCTGGTCCGAGCCCCGGAAGTCACCCCTGCTTGATTCCCCTAGGTCTCTAGTTTTCAAAAATGCACAGTTTTGGTAGGTTTTCCTAGGTGCCGGCTGAGCTAGAGGACAAAATCTACAGGTAGGCACTTCGCAAAAAACACCTCCTGTTCTCTTTCAAAAATGTGGATCTGTCCACATTGCGCTTTGGGGCGTTTCCTGTCGCGTGCGCTAGGCCTACCCACACAAGTGAGGTATCATTTTTATCGGGAGACTTGCGGGAACACTGGGTGGAAGGAATTTTGTGGCTCCTCTCAGATTCCAGAACTTTCTGCCACAGAAATGTGAGGAACATGTGTGTTTTTAGCCAAATTTTGAGGTTTGCAAAGGATTCTGGGTAACAGAACCTGGTCCGAGCCCCGCAAGTCACCCCATCTTGGATTCCCCTAGGTCTCTAGTTTTCAGAAATGCACAGGTTTGGTAGATTTCCCTAGGTGCCGGCTGAGCTAGAGGCCAAAATCTACAGGTAGGCACTTCGCAAAAAACACATCTGTTTTCTTTCAAACATTTGTATGTGTCCACGTTGCGCTTTGGGGCGTTTACTGTCGCGGGCGCTAGGCCTACCCACACAAGTGAGGTATCATTTTTATCGGAGACTTAGGGGAACGCTGGGTGGAAGGAAATTTGTGGCTACTCTCAGATTCCAGAACTTTCTGCCACAGAAATATGAGGAACATTTGTTTTTTTTTGCCAAATTTTGAGGTTTGCAAAGGATTCTGGGTAACAGAACCTGGTCCGAGCCCCGCAAGTCACCCCATCTTGGATTCCCCTAGGTCTCTAGTTTTCAGAAATGCACAGGTTTGGTAGGTTTCCCTAGGTGCTGGCTGAGCTAGAGGACAAAACCTACAGGTAGGCACTTCGCAAAAAACACCTTCTGTTTTCTTTCAAAAATTTGGATGTGTCCATAATGCGCTTTGGGGCGTTTCCTGTCGCGGGCGCTAGGCCTACCCACACAAGTGAGGTATCATTGTTATCTGGAGACTTGGGGGAACGCTGGGTGGAAGCAAATTTGTGGCTCCTCTCAGATTCCAGAACTTTCTGCCACAGAAATGTGAGGAACATGTGTGTTTTTAGCCAAATTTTGAGGTTTGCAAAGGATTCTGGGTAACAGAACCTGGTCCGAGCCCCGCAAGTCACCCCATCTTGGATTCCCCTAGGTCTCTAGTTTTCAGAAATGCACTGGTTTGGTAGGTTTCCCTAGGTGCCGGCTGAGCTAGAGGCCAAAATATACAGGTAGACACTTCGTAAAAAACACCTCTGTTTTCTTTCAAAAATTTGGATGTGTCCACGTTGCGCTTTGGGGCGTTTCCTGTTGCGGGCGCTAGGCCTACCCACACAAGTGAGGTATCATTTTTATCAGGAGACGTGGGGGAACGCTGGGTGGAAGGAAATTTGTGGCTCCTCTCAGATTCCAGAACTTTGTGCCACAGAAATGTGAGGAACATGTGTTTTTTTAGCCAAATTTTGAGGTTTGCAAAGGATTCTGGGTAACAGAACCTGGTCCGAGCCCCGCAAGTCACCCCATCTTGGATTCCCCTCGGTCTCTAGTTTTCAGAAATGCACAGGTTTGGTAGGTTTCCCTAGGTGCCGGCTGAGCTAGAGGCCAAAATCTACAGGTAGGCACTTCGCAAAAAACACCTCTGTTTTCTTTCAAAAATGTGGATGTGTCCACGTTGCGCTTTGGGGCGTTTCCTGTCGCGGGCGCTAGGCCTACCCAAACAAGGGAGGTATCATTTTTATCGGGAGACTTGGGGGAACGCTGGGTGGAAGGAAATTTGTGGCTCCTCTCAGATTCCAGAACTTTCTGCCACAGAAATATGAGGAACATGTATTTTTTTAGCCACATTTTGAGGTTTGCAAAGGATTCTGGGTAACAGAACCTGGTCCGAGCCCCGCAAGTCACCCCATCTTGGATTCCCCTAGGTCTCTAGTTTTCAGAAATGCACAGGTTTGGTAGGTTTCCCTAGGTGCCGGCTGAGCTAGAGGCCAAAATCTACAGGTAGGCACTTCGCAAAAAACACCTCTGTTTTCTTTCAAAAATGTGGATGTGTCCACGTTGCGCTTTGGGGCGTTTCCTGTCGCGGGCGCTAGGCCTACCCACTCAAGTGAGGTATCATTTTTATCGGGAGACTTGGGGGAACCCTGGGTGGAAGGAAATTTGTGGCTCCTCTCAGATTCCAGAACTTTCTGCCACAGAAATGTGAGGAACATGTGTTTTTTTAGCCAAATTTTGAGGTTTGCAAAGGATTCTGGGTAACAGAACCTGGTTCGAGCCCCGCAAGTCACCCCATCTTGGATTCCCCTAGGTCTCTAGTTTTCAGAAATGCACAGGTTTGGTAGGTTTCCCTAGGTGCCGGCTGAGCTAGAGGCCAAAATCTACAGGTAGGCACTTCGTAAAAAACACCTCTGTTTTCTTTCAAAAATTTGGATGTGTCCACGTTGCGCTTTGGGGTGTTTCCTATTGCGGGCGCTAGGCCTACCCACACAAGTGAGGTATCATTTTTATCGGGAGACTTGGGGGAACGCTGGGTGGAAGGAAATTTGTGGCTGCTCTCAGATTCCAGAACTTTCTGCCACAGAAATGTGAGGAACATGTGTTTTTTTAGCCAAATTTTGAGGTTTGCAAAGGATTCTGGGTAACAGAACCTGGTCCGAGCCCCGCAAGTCACCCCATCTTGGATTCCCCTAGGTCTCTAGTTTTCAGAAATGCACAGGTTTGGTAGGTTTCCCTAGGTGCCGGCTGAGCTAGAGGCCAAAATCTACAGGTAGGCACTTCGTAAAAAACACCTCTGTTTTCTTTCAAAAATTTGGATGTGTCCACGTTGCGCTTTGGGGCGTTTCCTGTTGCGGGCGCTAGGCCTACCCACACAAGTGAGGTATCATTTTTATCAGGAGACGTGGGGGAACGCTGGGTGGAAGGAAATTTGTGGCTCCTCTCAGATTCCAGAACTTTGTGCCACAGAAATGTGAGGAACATGTGTTTTTTTAGCCACATTTTGAGGTTTGCAAAGGATTCTGGGTAACAGAACCTGGTCCGAGCCCCGCAAGTCACCCCATCTTGGATTCCCCTCGGTCTCTAGTTTTCAGAAATGCACAGGTTTGGTAGGTTTCCCTAGGTGCCGGCTGAGCTAGAGGCCAAAATCTACAGGTAGGCACTTCGCAAAAAACACCTCTGTTTTCTTTCAAAAATGTGGATGTGTCCACGTTGCGCTTTGGGGCGTTTCCTGTTGCGGGCGCTAGGCCTACCCAAACAAGGGAGGTATCATTTTTATCGGGAGACTTGGGGGAACGCTGGGTGGAAGGAAATTTGTGGCTCCTCTCAGATTCCAGAACTTTCTGCCACAGAAATATGAGGAACATGTGTTTTTTTAGCCACATTTTGAGGTTTGCAAAGGATTCTGGGTAACAGAACCTGGTCCGAGCCCCGCAAGTCACCCCATCTTGGATTCCCCTAGGTCTCTAGTTTTCAGAAATGCACAGGTTTGGTAGGTTTCCCTAGGTGCTGGCTGAGCTAGAGGCCAAAATCTACAGGTAGACACTTCGCAAAAAACACCTCTGTTTTCTTTCAAAAATGTGGATGTGTCCACGTTGCGCTTTGGGGCATTTACTGTCGCGGGCGCTAGGCCTACCCACACAAGTGAGGTATCATTTTTATTGGGAGACTTGGGGGAACGCTGGGTGGAAGGAAATTTTTGGCTCCTCTCAGATTCCAGAACTTTCTGCCACAGAAATGTGAGGAACATGTGTTTATTTAGCCAAATTTTGAGGTTTGCAAAGGATTCTGGGTAACAGAACCTGGTCCGAGCCCCGCAAGTCACCCCATCTTGGATTCCCCTAGGTCTCTAGTTTTCAGAAATGCACAGGTTTGGTAGGTTTCCCTAGGTGCCGGCTGAGCTAGAGGCCAAAATCTACAGGTAGGCACTTCGCAAAAAACACCTCTGTTTTCTTTAAAAAATTTGGATGTGTTCATGTTGCGCTTTGGGGCGTTTCCTGTTGCGGGCGCTAGGCCTACCCACACAAGTGAGGTATCATTTTTATTTGGAGACTTGGGGGAACGCTGGGTGGAAGGAAATTTGTGGCTCCTCTCAGATTCCAGAACTTTCTGCCACAGAAATGTGAGGAACATGTGATTTTTTTAGCCCAATTTTGAGGTTTGCAAAGGATTCTGGGTAACAGAACCTGGTCCGAGCCCCGCAAGTCACCCCTCCTTGGATTCCCCTAGGTCTCTAGTTTTCAGAAATGCACAGGTTTGGTAGATTTCCCTAGGTGCCGGCTGAGCTAGAGGCCAAAATCTACAGGTAGGCACTTCGCAAAAAACACCTCTGTTTTCTTTCAAACATTTGTATGTGTCCACGTTGTGCTTTGGGGCGTTTACTGTTGCATGCGCTAGGCCTACCCACACAAGTGAGGTATCATTTTTATCGGGAGACTTAGGGGAACGCTGGGTGGAAGGAAATTTGTGGCTACTCTCAGATTCCAGAACTTTCTGCCACAGAAATATGAGGAACATGTGTTTTTTTTTGCCAAATTTTGAGGTTTGCAAAGGATTCTGGGTAACAGAACCTGGTCCGAGCCCTGCAAGGCACCCCATCTTGGATTCCCCTAGGTCTCTAGTTTTCAGAAATGCACATGTTTGGTAGGTTTCCCTAGGTGCTGGCTGAGCTAGAGGACAAAACCTACAGGTAGGCACATCGCAAAAAACACCTTCTGTTTTCTTTCAAAAATTTGGATGTGTCCATAATGCGCTTTGGGGCGTTTCCTGTCGTGGGCGCTAGGCCTACCCACACAAGTGAGGTATCATTGTTATCTGGAGACTTGGGGGAACGCTGGGTGGAAGGAAATTTGTGGCTCCTCTCAGATTCCAGAACTTTCTGCCACAGAAATGTGAGGAACATGTGTTTTTTTAGCCAAATTTTGAGGTTTGCAAAGGATTCTGGGTAACAGAACCTGGTCCGAGCCCCGCAAGTCACCCCATCTTGGATTCCCCTAGGTCTCTAGTTTTCAGAAATGCACAGGTTTGGTAGGTTTCCCTAGGTGTCGGCTGAGCTAGAGGCCAAAATCTACAGGTAGGCACTTCGCAAAAAACACCTCTGTTTCCTGTAAAAAATGTGGATGTGTCCACGTTGCGCTTTGGGGCGTTTCCTGTCGCGGGCGCTAGGCCTACCCACTCAAGTGAGGTATCATTTTTATTGGGAGACTTGGGGGAACCCTGGGTGGAAGGAAATTTGTGGCTCCTCTCAGATTCCAGAACTTTCTGCCACAGAAATGTGAGGAACATGTGTTTATTTAGCCAAATTTTGAGGTTTGCAAAGGATTCTGGGTAACAGAACCTGGTCCGAGCCCCGCAAGTCACCCCATCTTGGATTCCCCTAGGTCTCTAGTTTTCAGAAATGCACAGGTTTGGTAGGTTTCCCTAGGTGCCGGCTGAGCTAGAGGCCAAAATCTACAGGTAGGCACTTCGCAAAAAACACCTCTGTTTTCTTTAAAAAATTTGGATGTGTTCATGTTGCGCTTTGGGGCGTTTCCTGTTGCGGGCGCTAGGCCTACCCACACAAGTGAGGTATCATTTTTATTTGGAGACTTGGGGGAACGCTGGGTGGAAGGAAATTTGTGGCTCCTCTCAGATTCCAGAACTTTCTGCCACAGAAATGTGAGGAACATGTGATTTTTTTAGCCCAATTTTGAGGTTTGCAAAGGATTCTGGGTAACAGAACCTGGTCCGAGCCCCGCAAGTCACCCCTCCTTGGATTCCCCTAGGTCTCTAGTTTTCAGAAATGCACAGGTTTGGTAGATTTCCCTAGGTGCCGGCTGAGCTAGAGGCCAAAATCTACAGGTAGGCACTTCGCAAAAAACACCTCTGTTTTCTTTCAAACATTTGTATGTGTCCACGTTGTGCTTTGGGGCGTTTACTGTTGCATGCGCTAGGCCTACCCACACAAGTGAGGTATCATTTTTATCGGGAGACTTAGGGGAACGCTGGGTGGAAGGAAATTTGTGGCTACTCTCAGATTCCAGAACTTTCTGCCACAGAAATGTGAGGAACATGTGTTTTTTTAGCCAAATTTTGAGGTTTGCAAAGGATTCTGGGTAACAGAACCTGGTCCGAGCCCCGGAAGTCACCCCTGCTTGATTCCCCTAGGTCTCTAGTTTTCAAAAATGCACAGTTTTGGTAGGTTTTCCTAGGTGCCGGCTGAGCTGGAGGACAAAATCTACAGGTAGGCACTTCGCAAAAAACACCTCCTGTTTTCTTACAAAAATGTGGATGTGTCCACATTGCGCTTTGGGGCGTTTCCTGTCGCGTGCGCTAGGCCTACCCACACAAGTGAGGTATCATTTTTATCGGGAGACTTGCGGGGAACACTGGGTGGAAGGAATTTTGTGGCTCCTCTCAGATTCCAGAACTTTCTGCCACAGAAATGTGAGGAACATGTGTTTTTTTAGCCAAATTTTGAGGTTTGCAAAGGATTCTGGGTAATAGAACCTGGTCCGAGCCCCGCAAGTCACCCCATCTTGGATTCCCCTAGGTCTCTAGTTTTCAGAAATGCACAGGTTTGGTAGATTTCCCTAGGTGCCGGCTGAGCTAGAGGCCAAAATCTACAGGTAGGCACTTCGCAAAAAACACCTCTGTTTTCTTTCAAACATTTGTATGTGTCCACGTTGCGCTTTGGGGCGTTTACTGTCGCGGGCGCTAGGCCTACCCACACAAGTGAGGTATCATTTTTATCGGGAGACTTAGGGGAACGCTGGGTGGAAGGAAATTTGTGGCTACTCTCAGATTACAGAACTTTCTGCCACAGAAATATGAGGAACATGTGGTTTTTTTTGCCAAATTTTGAGGTTTGCAAAGGATTCTGGGTAACAGAACCTGGTCCGAGCCCCGCAAGTCACCCCATCTTGGATTCCCCTAGGTCTCTAGTTTTCAGAAATGCACAGGTTTGGTAGGTTTCCCTAGGTGCTGGCTGAGCTAGAGGACAAAACCTACAGGTAGGCACTTCGCAAAAAACACCTTCTGTTTTCTTTCAAAAATTTGGATGTGTCCATAATGCGCTTTGGGGCGTTTCCTGTCGCGGGCGCTAGGCCTACCCACACAAGTGAGGTATCATTGTTATCTGGAGACTTGGGGGAACGCTGGGTGGAAGCAAATTTGTGGCTCCTCTCAGATTCCAGAACTTTCTGCCACAGAAATGTGAGGAACATGTGTGTTTTTAGCCAAATTTTGAGGTTTGCAAAGGATTCTGGGTAGCAGAACCTGGTCTGAGCCACGCAAGTCTCCTCATCTTGGATTCCCCTAGGTCTCTAGTTTTCAGAAATGCACAGGTTTGGTAGGTTTCCCTAGGTGCCGTCTGAACTAGAGGCCAAAATCTACAGGTAGGCACTTCGCAAAAAACACCTCTATTTTCTGTAAAAAGTGTGGATGTGTCCATGTTGCGCTTTGGGGCGTTTCCTGTCGCGGGCGCTAGGCCTACCCACTCAAGTGAGGTATCATTTTTATCGGGAGACTTGGGGGAACCCTGGGTGGAAGGAAATTTGTGGCTCCTCTCAGATTCCAGAACTTTCTGCCACAGAAATGTGAGGAACATGTGTTTTTTTAGCCACATTTTGAGGTTTGCAAAGGATTCTGGGTAACAGAACCTGGTCCGAGCCCCGCAAGTCACCCCATCTTGGATTCCCCTAGGTCTCTAGTTTTCAGAAATGCACAGGTTTGGTAGGTTTCCCTAGGTGTCGGCTGAGCTAGAGGCCAAAATCTATAAGTAGGCACTTCGCAAAAAACACCTCTGTTTTCTTTAAAAAATGTGGATGTGTTCATGTTGCGCTTTGGGGCGTATCCTGTTGCGGGCGCTAGGCCTACCCACACAAGTGAGGTATCATTTTTATTTGGAGACTTGGGGGAACGCTGGGTGGAAGGAAATTTGTGGCTCCTCTCAGATTCCAGAACTTTCTGCCACAGAAATGTGAGGAACATGTGTTTTTTTAGCCAAATTTTGAGGTTTACAAAGGATTCTGGGTAACAGAACCTGGTCCGAGCCCCGCAAGTCACCCCATCTTGGATTCCCCTAGGTCTCTAGTTTTCAGAAATGCACAGGTTTGGTAGGTTTCCCTAGGTGTCGGCTGAGCTAGAGGCCAAAATCTACAGGTAGGCAATTCGCAAAAAACACCTCTGTTTTCTTTAAAAAATGTGGATGTGTCCACGTTGCGCTTTGGGGCGTTTCCTGTTGCGGGCGCTAGGCCTACCCACACAAGTGAGGTATCATTTTTATCGGGAGACTTGGGGGAACGCTGGGTAGAAGGAAATTTGTGGCTCCTCTCAGATTCCAGAACTTTCTGCCACAGAAATGTGAGGAACATGTGTTTTTTTTTGCCAAATTTTGAGGTTTGCAAAGGATTCTGGGTAACAGAACCTGGTCCGAGCCCCGCAAGTCACCCCTCCTTGGATTCCCCTAGGTCTCTCGTTTTCAAAAATGCACAGGTTTGGTAGGTTTCCCTAGGTGCCGGCTGAGCTAGAGGACAAACTCTACAGGTAGGCACTTCGCAAAAAACACCTCCTGTTTTCTTTCAAAAATTTGGATGTGTCCACGTTGCGCTTTGGGGCGTTTACTGTCGCGGGCGCTAGGCCTACCCACACAAGTGAGGTATCATTTTTATCGGGAGACTTGGGGGAACGCTGGGTGGAAGGAAATTTGTGGCTCCTCTCAGATTCCAGAACTTTCTTCCACAGAAATATGAGTAACATGTGTTTTTTTAGCCAAATTTTGAGGTTTGCAAAGAATTCTGGGTAACAGAACCTGGTCCGAGCCCCGCAAGTCACCCCATCTTAGATTCCCCTAGGTCTCTAGTTTTCAGAAATGCACAGGTTTGGTAGGTTTCCCTAGGTGCTGGCTGAGCTAGAGGACAAAATCTACAGGTAGGCACTTCGCAAAAAACACCTTCTGTTTTCTTTCAAAAATGTGGATGTGTCCACGTTGCGCTTTGGGGCGTTTCCTGTCGCGGGCGCTAGGCCTACCCACTCAAGTGAGGTATCATTTTTATCGGGAGACTTGGGGGAACCCTGGGTGGAAGGAAATTTGTGGCTCCTCTCAGATTCCAGAACTTTCTGCCACAGAAATGTGAGGAACATGTGTTTGTTTAGCCAAATTTTGAGGTTTGCAAAGGATTCTAGGTAACAGAACCTGGTTCGAGCCCCGCAAGTCACCCCATCTTGGATTCCCCTAGGTCTCTAGTTTTCAGAAATGCACAGGTTTGGTAGGTTTCCCTAGGTGTCGGCTGAGCTAGAGGCCAAAATCTATAGGTAGGCACTTCGCAAAAAACACCTCTGTTTGCTTTCAAAAATGTGGATGTGTCCACGTTGCGCTTTGGGGCGTTTCCTGTTGCGGGCGCTAGGCCTACCCACACAAGTGAGGTATCATTTTTATCGGGAGACTTGGGGGAACGCTGGGTGGAAGGAAATTTGTGGCTCCTCTCAGATTCCAGAACTTTCTGCCACAGAAATGTGAGGAACATGTGTTTTTTTAGCCAAATTTTGAGGTTTGCAAAGGATTCTGGATAACAGAACCTGGTCCGAGCCCCGCAAGTCACCCCATCTTGGATTCCCCTAGGTCTCTAGTTTTCAGAAATGCACAGGTTTGGTAGGTTTCCCTAGGTGCCGGCTGAGCTAGAGGCCAAAATCTACAGGTAGGCACTTCGCAAAAAACACCTCTGTTTTCTTTCAAAAATTTGGATGTGTCCATGTTGCGCTTTGGGGCGTTTCCTGTTGCGAGCGCTAGGCCTACCCACTCAAGTGAGGTATCATTTTTATCGGGAGACTTGGGGGAACCCTGGGTGGAAGGAAATTTGTGGTTCCTCTCAGATTCCAGAACTTTCTGCCACAGAAATGTGAGGAACATGTGTTTTTTTAGCCAAATTTTGAGGTTTGCAAAGGATTCTGGGTACCAGAACCATGGTCCGAGCCCCGCAAGTCACCCCATCTTGGATTCCCCTAGGTCTCTAGTTTTCAGAAATGCACAGGTTTGGTAGGGTTCCCTAGGTGTCGGCTGAGCTAGAGGCCAAAATCTATAAGTAGGCACTTCGCAAAAAACACCTCTGTTTTCTTTCAAAAATTTGGATGTGTCCACGTTGCGCTTTGGGGCGTTTCCTGTCACGGGCGCTAGGCCTACCCACACAAGTGAGGTATCATTTTTATTGGGAGACTTGGGGGAACGCTGGGTGGAAGGAAATTTGTGGCTCTTCTCAGATTCCAGAACTTTCTGCCACAGAAATGTGAGGAACATGTGTTTTTTAGTCAAATATTGAGGTTTGCAAAGGATTCTGGGTAACAGAACCTGGTCCAAGCCCCGCAAGTCACCCCATCTTGGATTCCCCTAGGTCTCTAGTTTTCAGAAATGCACAGGTTTGGTAGGTTTCCCTAGGTGCCGGCTGAGCTAGAGGCCAAAATCTACATGTAGGCACTTCGCAAAAAACACCTCTGTTTTCTTTAAAAAATTTGGATGTGTTCATGTTGCGCTTTGGGGCGTTTCCTGTTGCGGGCGCTACGCCTACCCACACAAGTGAGGTATCATTTTTATCAGGAGACTTGGGGGAACGCTGGGTGGAAGGAAATTTGGGGCTCCTCTCAGATTCCAGAACTTTCTGCCACAGAAATGTGAGGAACATGTGTTTTTTTAGCCAAATTTTGAGGTTTGCAAAGGATTCTGGGTAACAGAACCTGGTCCGAGCCCCGGAAGTCACCCCTGCTTGATTCCCCTAGGTCTCTAGTTTTCAAAAATGCACAGTTTTGGTAGGTTTTCCTAGGTGCCGGCTGAGCTGGAGGACAAAATCTACAGGTAGGCACTTCGCAAAAAACACCTCTGTTTTCTTTAAAAAATGTGGATGTGTCCACGTTGCGCTTTGGGGCGTTTCCTGTCGCGGGCGCTAGGCCTACCCACTCAAGTGAGGTATCATTTTTATCGGGAGACTTGGGGGAACCCTGGGTGGAAGGAAATTTGTGGCTCCTCTCAGATTCCAGAACTTTCTGCCACAGAAATGTGAGGAACATGTGTTTTTTTAGCCAAATTTTGAGGTTTGCAAAGGATTCTGGGTAACAGAACCTGGTCCGAGCCCCGCAAGTCACCCCATCTTGGATTCCCCTAGGTCTCTAGTTTTCAGAAATGCACAGGTTTGGTAGGTTTCCCTAGGTGTCGGCTGAGCTAGAGGCCAAAATCTATAAGTAGGCACTTCGCAAAAAACACCTCTGTTTTCTTTCAAAAATTTGGATGTGTCCACGTTGCTCTTTGGGGTGTTTCCTATTGCGGGCGCTAGGCCTACCCACACAAGTGAGGTATCATTATTATCGGGAGACTTGGGGGAACGCTGGGTGGAAGGAAATTTGTGGCTCTTCTCAGATTCCAGAACTTTCTGCCACAGAAATGTGAGGAACATGTGTTTTTTAGTCAAATATTGAGGTTTGCAAAGGATTCTGGGTAACAGAACCTGGTCCGAGCCCCGCAAGTCACCCCATCTTGGATTCCCCTAGGTCTCTAGTTTTCAGAAATGCACAGGTTTGGTAGGTTTCCCTAGGTGCCGGCTGAGCTAGAGGCCAAAATCTACATGTAGGCACTTCGCAAAAAACACCTCTGTTTTCTTTAAAAAATGTGGATGTGTTCATGTTGCGCTTTGGGGCGTTTCCTGTTGCGGGCGCTACGCCTACCCACACAAGTGAGGTATAATTTTTATCAGGAGACTTGGGGGAACGCTGGGTGGAAGGAAATTTGGGGCTCCTCTCAGATTCCAGAACTTTCTGCCACAGAAATGTGAGGAACATGTGTTTTTTTAGCCAAATTTTGAGGTTTGCAAAGGATTCTGGGTAACAGAACCTGGTCCGAGCCACGGAAGTCACCCCTGCTTGATTCCCCTAGGTCTCTAGTTTTCAAAAATGCACAGTTTTGGTAGGTTTTCCTAGGTGCCGGCTGAGCTGGAGGACAAAATCTACAGGTAGGCACTTCGCAAAAAACACCTCCTGTTTTCTTACAAAAATGTGGATGTGTCCACATTGCGCTTTGGGGAGTTTCCTGTCGCGTGCGCTAGGCCTACCCACACAAGTGAGGTATCATTTTTATCGGGAGACTTGCGGGGAACACTGGGTGGAAGGAATTTTGTGGCTCCTCTCAGATTCCAGAACTTTCTGCCACAGAAATGTGAGGAACATGTGTTTTTTAGTCAAATATTGAGGTTTGCAAAGGATTCTGGGTAACAGAACCTGGTCCGAGCCCCGCAAGTCACCCCATCTTGGATTCCCCTAGGTCTCAGGTTTTCAGAAATGCACAGGTTTGGTAGGTTTCCCTAGGTGCCGGCTGAGCTAGAGGCCAAAATCTACATGTAGGCACTTCGCAAAAAACACCTCTGTTTTCTTTCAAACATTTGTATGTGTCCACGTTGCGCTTTGGGGCGTTTACTGTCGCGGGCGCTAGGCCTACCCACTCAAGTGAGGTAAAATTTTTATCGGGAGACTTGGGGGAACCCTGGGTGGAAGGAAATTTGTGGCTCCTCTCAGATTCCAGAACTTTCTGCCACAGAAATGTGAGGAACATGTGTTTTTTTAGCCACATTTTGAGGTTTGCAAAGGATTCTGGGTAACAGAACCTGGTCCGAGCCCCGCAAGTCACCCCATCTTGGATTCCCCTAGGTCTCTAGTTTTCAGAAATGCACAGGTTTGGTAGGTTTCCCTAGGTGTCGGCTGAGCTAGAGGCCAAAATCTATAAGTAGGCACTTCGCAAAAAACACCTCTGTTTTCTTTCAAAAATTTGGATGTGTCCACGTTGCGCTTTGGGGTGTTTCCTATTGCGGGCGCTAGGCCTACCCACACAAGTGAGGTATCATTTTTATCGGGAGACTTGGGGGAACGCTGGGTGGAAGGAAATTTGTGGCTGCTCTCAGATTCCAGAACTTTCTGCCACAGAAATGTGAGGAACATGTGTTTTTTTAGCCAAATTTTGAGGTTTGCAAAGGATTCTGGGTAACAGAACCTGGTCCGAGCCCCGCAAGTCACCCCATCTTGGATTCCCCTAGGTCTCTAGTTTTCAGAAATGCACAGGTTTGGTAGGTTTCCCTAGGTGCCGGCTGAGCTAGAGGCCAAAATCTACAGGTAGGCACTTCGTAAAAAACACCTCTGTTTTCTTTCAAAAATTTGGATGTGTCCACGTTGCGCTTTGGGGCGTTTCCTGTTGCGGGCGCTAGGCCTACCCACACAAGTGAGGTATCATTTTTATCAGGAGACGTGGGGGAACGCTGGGTGGAAGGAAATTTGTGGCTCCTCTCAGATTCCAGAACTTTGTGCCACAGAAATGTGAGGAACATGTGTTTTTTTAGCCAAATTTTGAGGTTTGCAAAGGATTCTGGGTAACAGAACCTGGTCCGAGCCCCGCAAGTCACCCCATCTTGGATTCCCCTCGGTCTCTAGTTTTCAGAAATGCACAGGTTTGGTAGTTTTCCCTAGGTGCCGGCTGAGCTAGAGGCCAAAATCTACAGGTAGGCACTTCGCAAAAAACACCTCTGTTTTCTTTCAAAAATGTGGATGTGTCCACGTTGCGCTTTGGGGCGTTTCCTGTCGCGGGCGCTAGGCCTACCCAAACAAGGGAGGTATCATTTTTATCGGGAGACTTGGGGGAACGCTGGGTGGAAGGAAATTTGTGGCTCCTCTCAGATTCCAGAACTTTCTGCCACAGAAATATGAGGAACATGTGTTTTTTTAGCCACATTTTGAGGTTTGCAAAGGATTCTGGGTAACAGAACCTGGTCCGAGCCCCGCAAGTCACCCCATCTTGGATTCCCCTAGGTCTCTAGTTTTCAGAAATGCACAGGTTTGGTAGGTTTCCCTAGGTGCCGGCTGAGCTAGAGGCCAAAATCTACAGGTAGGCACTTCGCAAAAAACACCTCTGTTTTCTTTCAAAAATGTGGATGTGTCCACGTTGCGCTTTGGGGCGTTTCCTGTCGCGGGCGCTAGGCCTACCCACTCAAGTGAGGTATCATTTTTATCGGGAGACTTGGGGGAACCCTGGGTGGAAGGAAATTTGTGGCTCCTCTCAGATTACAGAACTTTCTGCCACAGAAATGTGAGGAACATGTGTTATTTTAGCCAAATTTTGAGGTTTGCAAAGGATTCTGGGTAACAGAACCTGGTCCGAGCCCCGCAAGTCACCCCATCTTGGATTCCCCTAGGTCTCTAGTTTTCAGAAATGCACAGGTTTGGTAGGTTTCCCTAGGTGTCGGCTGAGCTAGAGGCCAAAATCTATAAGTAGGCACTTCGCAAAAAACACCTCTGTTTTCTTTCAAAAATTTGGATGTGTCCACGTTGCGCTTTGGGGCGTTTCCTGTCACGGGCGCTAGGCCTACCCACACAAGTGAGGTATCATTTTTATTGGGAGACTTGGGGGAACGCTGGGTGGAAGGAAATTTGTGGCTCTTCTCAGATTCCAGAACTTTCTGCCACAGAAATGTGAGGAACATGTGTTTTTTTAGCCAAATTTTGAGGTTTGCAAAGGATTCTGGGTAACAGAACCTGGTCCGAGCCCCGCAAGTCACCCCATCTTGGATTCCCCTAGGTCTCTAGTTTTCAGAAATGCACAGGTTTGGTAGATTTCCCTAGGTGCCGGCTGAGCTAGAGGCCAAAATCTACAGGTAGGCACTTCGCAAAAAACACCTCTGTTTTCTTTCAAACATTTGTATGTGTCCACGTTGCGCTTTGGGGCGTTTCCTGTTGCGGGCGCTAGGCCTACCCACACAAGTGAGGTATCATTTTTATCAGGAGACGTGGGGGAACGCTGGGTGGAAGGAAATTTGTGGCTCCTCTCAGATTCCAGAACTTTCTGCCACAGAAATGTGAGGAACATGTGTTTTTTTAGCCAAATTTTGAGGTTTGCAAAGGATTCTGGGTAACAGAACCTGGTCCGAGCCACGCAAGTCACCCCATCTTGGATTCCCCTAGGTCTCTAGTTTTCAGAAATGCACAGGTTTGGTAGGTTTCCCTAGGTGCCGGCTGAGCTAGAGGCCAAAATCTACAGGGAGGCACTTCGTAAAAAACACCTCTGTTTTCTTTCAAAAATTTGGATGTGTCCACGTTGCGCTTTGGGGCGTTTCCTGTTGCGGGCGCTAGGCCTACCCACACAAGTGAGGTATCATTTTTATCAGGAGACGTGGGGGAACGCTGGGTGGAAGGAAATTTGAGGCTCCTCTCAGATTCCAGAACTTTGTGCCACAGAAATGTGAGGAACATGTGTTTTTTTAGCCAAATTTTGAGGTTTGCAAAGGATTCTGGGTAACAGAACCTGGTCCGAGCCCCGCAAGTCACCCCATCTTGGATTCCCCTAGGTCTCTAGTTTTCAGAAATGCACAGGTTTGGTAGATTTCCCTAGGTGCCGGCTGAGCTAGAGGCCAAAATCTACAGGTAGGCACTTCGCAAAAAACACCTCTGTTTTCTTTCAAACATTTGTATGTGTCCACGTTGCGCTTTGGGGCGTTTACTGTCGCGGGCGCTAGGCCTACCCACTCAAGTGAGGTAACATTTTTATCGGGAGACTTGGGGGAACGCTGGGTGGAAGGAAATTTGTGGCTGCTCTCAGATTCCAGAACTTTCTGCCACAGAAATGTGAGGAACATGTGTTTTTTTAGCCAAATTTTGAGGTTTGCAAAGGATTCTGGGTAACAGAACCTGGTCCGAGCCACGCAAGTCACCCCATCTTGGATTCCCCTAGGTCTCTAGTTTTCAGAAATGCACAGGTTTGGTAGGTTTCCCTAGGTGCCGGCTGAGCTAGAGGCCAAAATCTACAGGGAGGCACTTCGTAAAAAACACCTCTGTTTTCTTTCAAAAATTTGGATGTGTCCACGTTGCGCTTTGGGGCGTTTCCTGTTGCGGGCGCTAGGCCTACCCACACAAGTGAGGTATCATTTTTATCAGGAGACGTGGGGGAACGCTGGGTGGAAGGAAATTTGTGGCTCCTCTCAGATTCCAGAACTTTGTGCCACAGAAATGTGAGGAACATGTGTTTTTTTAGCCAAATTTTGAGGTTTGCAAAGGATTCTGGGTAACAGAACCTGGTCCGAGCCCCGCAAGTCACCCCATCTTGGATTCCCCTCGGTCTCTAGTTTTCAGAAATGCACAGGTTTGGTAGGTTTCCCTAGGTGCCGGCTGAGCTAGAGGCCAAAATCTACAGGTAGGCACTTCGCAAAAAACACCTCTGTTTTCTTTCAAAAATGTGGATGTGTCCACGTTGCGCTTTGGGGCGTTTCCTGTCGCGGGCGCTAGGCCTACCCAAACAAGGGAGGTATCATTTTTATCGGGAGACTTGGGGGAACGCTGATTGGAAGGAAATTTGTGGCTCCTCTCAGATTCCAGAACTTTCTGCCACAGAAATATGAGGAACATGTGTTTTTTTAGCCACATTTTGAGGTTTGCAAAGGATTCTGGGTAACAGAACCTGGTCCGAGCCCCGCAAGTCACCCCATCTTGGATTCCCCTAGGTCTCTAGTTTTCAGAAATGCACAGGTTTGGTAGGTTTCCCTAGGTGCCGGCTGAGCTAGAGGCCAAAATCTACAGGTAGGCACTTCGCAAAAAACACCTCTGTTTTCTTTCAAAAATGTGGATGTGTCCACGTTGCGCTTTGGGGCATTTACTGTCGCGGGCGCTAGGCCTACCCACACAAGTGAGGTATCATTTTTATTGGGAGACTTGGGGGAACGCTGGGTGGAAGGAAATTTTTGGCTCCTCTCAGATTCCAGAACTTTCTGCCACAGAAATGTGAGGAACATGTGTTTATTTAGCCAAATTTTGAGGTTTGCAAAGGATTCTGGGTAACAGAACCTGGTCCGAGCCCCGCAAGTCACCCCATCTTGGATTCCCCTAGGTCTCTAGTTTTCAGAAATGCACAGGTTTGGTAGGTTTCCCTAGGTGCCGGCTGAGCTAGAGGCCAAAATCTACAGGTAGGCACTTCGCAAAAAACACCTCTGTTTTCTTTAAAAAATTTGGATGTGTTCATGTTGCGCTTTGGCGCGTTTCCTGTTGCGGGCGCTAGGCCTACCCACACAAGTGAGGTATCATTTTTATTTGGAGACTTGGGGGAACGCTGGGTGGAAGGAAATTTGTGGCTCCTCTCAGATTCCAGAACTTTCTGCCACAGAAATGTGAGGAACAGGTGATTTTTTTAGCCCAATTTTGAGGTTTGCAAAGGATTCTGGGTAACAGAACCTGGTCCGAGCCCCGCAAGTCACCCCTCCTTGGATTCCCCTAGGTCTCTAGTTTTCAGAAATGCACAGGTTTGGTAGATTTCCCTAGGTGCCGGCTGAGCTAGAGGCCAAAATCTACAGGTAGGCACTTCGCAAAAAACACCTCTGTTTTCTTTCAAACATTTGTATGTGTCCACGTTGTGCTTTGGGGCGTTTACTGTCGCATGCGCTAGGCCTACCCACACAAGTGAGGTATCATTTTTATCGGGAGACTTAGGGGAACGCTGGGTGGAAGGAAATTTGTGACTACTCTCAGATTCCAGAACTTTCTGCCACAGAAATATGAGGAACATGTGTTTTTTTTTTGCCAAATTTTGAGGTTTGCAAAGGATTCTGGGTAACAGAACCTGGTCCGAGCCCCGCAAGTCACCCCATCTTGGATTCCCCTAGGTCTCTAGTTTTCAGAAATGCACAGGTTTGGTAGGTTTCCCTAGGTGCTGGCTGAGCTAGAGGACAAAACCTACAGGTAGGCACATCGCAAAAAACACCTTCTGTTTTCTTTCAAAAATTTGGATGTGTCCATAATGCGATTTGGGGCGTTTCCTGTCGCGGGCGCTAGGCCTACCCACACAAGTGAGGTATCATTGTTATCTGGAGACTTGGGGGAACGCTGGGTGGAAGGAAATTTGTGGCTCCTCTCAGATTCCAGAACTTTCTGCCACAGAAATGTGAGGAACATGTGTGTTTTTAGCCAAATTTTGAGGTTTGTAAAGGATTCTGGGTAGCAGAACCTGGTCTGAGCCACGCAAGTCTCTTCATCTTGGATTCCCCTAGGTCTCTAGTTTTCAGAAATGCACAGGTTTGGTAGGTTTCCCTAGGTGCCGTCTGAACTAGAGGCCAAAATCTACAGGTAGGCACTTCGCAAAAAACACCTCTGTTTTCTGTAAAAAATTTGGATGTGTCCACGTTGCGCTTTGGGGCGTTTCCTGTCGCGGGCGCTAGGCCTACCCACTCAAGTGAGGTATCATTTTTATCGGGAGACTTGGGGGAACCCTGGGTGGAAGGAAATTTGTGGCTCCTCTCAGATTCCAGAACTTTCTGCCACAGAAATGTGAGGAACATGTGTTTTTTTAGCCAAATTTTGAGGTTTGCAAAGGATTCTGGGTAACAGAACCTGGTCCGAGCCCCGCAAGTCACCCCATCTTGGATTCCCCTAGGTCTCTAGTTTTCAGAAATGTACAGGTTTGGTAGGTTTCCCTAGGTGTCGGCTGAGCTAGAGGCCAAAATCTATAAGTAGGCACTTCGCAAAAAACACCTCTGTTTTCATTCAAAAATTTGGATGTGTCCACGTTGCGCTTTGGGGTGTTTCCTCTCACGGGCGCTAGGCCTACCCACACAAGTGAGGTATAATTTTTATTGGGAGACTTGGGGGAACGCTGGGTGGAAGGAAATTTGTGGCTCTTCTCAGATTCCAGAACTTTCTGCCACAGAAATGTGAGGAACATGTGTTTTTTAGTCAAATATTGAGGTTTGCAAAGGATTCTGGGTAACAGAACCTGGTCCGAGCCCCGCAAGTCACCCCATCTTGGATTCCCCTAGGTCTCTAGTTTTCAGAAATGCACAGGTTTGGTAGGTTTCCCTAGGTGCCGGCTGAGCTAGAGGCCAAAATCTACATGTAGGCACTTCGCAAAAAACACCTCTGTTTTCTTTAAAAAATTTGGATGTGTTCATGTTGCGCTTTGGGGCGTTTCCTGTTGCGGGCGCTACGCCTACCCACACAAGTGAGGTATCATTTTTATCAGGAGACTTGGGGGAACGCTGGGTGGAAGGAAATTTGGGGCTCCTCTCAGATTCCAGAACTTTCTGCCACAGAAATGTGAGGAACATGTGTTTTTTTAGCCAAATTTTGAGGTTTGCAAAGGATTCTGGGTAACAGAACCTGGTCCGAGCCCCGGAAGTCACCCCTGCTTGATTCCCCTAGGTCTCTAGTTTTCAAAAATGCACAGTTTTGGTAGGTTTTCCTAGGTGCCGGCTGAGCTAGAGGACAAAATCTACAGGTAGGCACTTCGCAAAAAACACCTCCTGTTTTCTTTCAAAAATGTGGATCTGTCCACATTGCGCTTTGGGGCGTTTCCTGTCGCGTGCGCTAGGCCTACCCACACAAGTGAGGTATCATTTTTATCGGGAGACTTGCGGGAACACTGGGTGGAAGGAATTTTGTGGCTCCTCTCAGATTCCAGAACTTTCTGCCACAGAAATGTGAGGAACATGTGTGTTTTTAGCCAAATTTTGAGGTTTGCAAAGGATTCTGGGTAACAGAACCTGGTCCGAGCCCCGCAAGTCACCCCATCTTGGATTCCCCTAGGTCTCTAGTTTTCAGAAATGCACAGGTTTGGTAGATTTCCCTAGGTGCCGGCTGAGCTAGAGGCCAAAATCTACAGGTAGGCACTTCGCAAAAAACACATCTGTTTTCTTTCAAACATTTGTATGTGTCCACGTTGCGCTTTGGGGCGTTTACTGTCGCGGGCGCTAGGCCTACCCACACAAGTGAGGTATCATTTTTATCGGGAGACTTAGGGGAACGCTGGGTGGAAGGAAATTTGTGGCTACTCTCAGATTCCAGAACTTTCTGCCACAGAAATATGAGGAACATTTGTTTTTTTTTGCCAAATTTTGAGGTTTGCAAAGGATTCTGGGTAACAGAACCTGGTCCGAGCCCCGCAAGTCACCCCATCTTGGATTCCCCTAGGTCTCTAGTTTTCAGAAATGCACAGGTTTGGTAGGTTTCCCTAGGTGCTGGCTGAGCTAGAGGACAAAACCTACAGGTAGGCACTTCGCAAAAAACACCTTCTGTTTTCTTTCAAAAATTTGGATGTGTCCATAATGCGCTTTGGGGCGTTTCCTGTCGCGGGCGCTAGGCCTACCCACACAAGTGAGGTATCATTGTTATCTGGAGACTTGGGGGAACGCTGCGTGGAAGCAAATTTGTGGCTCCTCTCAGATTCCAGAACTTTCTGCCACAGAAATGTGAGGAACATGTGTGTTTTTAGCCAAATTTTGAGGTTTGCAAAGGATTCTGGGTAACAGAACCTGGTCCGAGCCCCGCAAGTCACCCCATCTTGGATTCCCCTAGGTCTGTAGTTTTCAGAAATGCACTGGTTTGGTAGGTTTCCCTAGGTGCCGGCTGAGCTAGAGGCCAAAATATACAGGTAGACACTTCGTAAAAAACACCTCTGTTTTCTTTCAAAAATTTGGATGTGTCCACGTTGCGCTTTGGGGCGTTTCCTGTTGCGGGCGCTAGGCCTACCCACACAAGTGAGGTATCATTTTTATCAGGAGACGTGGGGGAACGCTGGGTGGAAGGAAATTTGTGGCTCCTCTCAGATTCCAGAACTTTGTGCCACAGAAATGTGAGGAACATGTGTTTTTTTAGCCAAATTTTGAGGTTTGCAAAGGATTCTGGGTAACAGAACCTGGTCCGAGCCCCGCAAGTCACCCCATCTTGGATTCCCCTCGGTCTCTAGTTTTCAGAAATGCACAGGTTTGGTAGGTTTCCCTAGGTGCCGGCTGAGCTAGAGGCCAAAATCTACAGGTAGGCACTTCGCAAAAAACACCTCTATTTTCTTTCAAAAATGTGGATGTGTCCACGTTGCGCTTTGGGGCGTTTCCTGTCGCGGGCGCTAGGCCTACCCAAACAAGGGAGGTATCATTTTTATCGGGAGACTTGGGGGAACGCTGGGTGGAAGGAAATTTGTGGCTCCTCTCAGATTCCAGAACTTTCTGCCACAGAAATATGAGGAACATGTGTTTTTTTAGCCACATTTTGAGGTTTGCAAAGGATTCTGGGTAACAGAACCTGGTCCGAGCCCCGCAAGTCACCCCATCTTGGATTCCCCTAGGTCTCTAGTTTTCAGAAATGCACAGGTTTGGTAGGTTTCCCTAGGTGCCGGCTGAGCTAGAGGCCAAAATCTACAGGTAGGCACTTCGCAAAAAACACCTCTGTTTTCTTTCAAAAATGTGGATGTGTCCACGTTGTGCTTTGGGGCGTTTCCTGTCGCGGGCGCTAGGCCTACCCACTCAAGTGAGGTATCATTTTTATCGGGAGACTTGGGGGAACCCTGGGTGGAAGGAAATTTGTGGCTCCTCTCAGATTCCAGAACTTTCTGCCACAGAAATGTGAGGAACATGTGTTTTTTTAGCCAAATTTTGAGGTTTGCAAAGGATTCTGGGTAACAGAACCTGGTTCGAGCCCCGCAAGTCACCCCATCTTGGATTCCCCTAGGTCTCTAGTTTTCAGAAATGCACAGGTTTGGTAGGTTTCCCTAGGTGTCGGCTGAGCTAGAGGCCAAAATCTATAAGTAGGCACTTCGCAAAAAACACCTCTGTTTTCTTTCAAAAATTTGGATGTGTCCACGTTGCGCTTTGGGGTGTTTCCTATTGCGGGCGCTAGGCCTACCCACACAAGTGAGGTATCATTTTTATCGGGAGACTTGGGGGAACGCTGGGTGGAAGGAAATTTGTGGCTGCTCTCAGATTCCAGAACTTTCTGCCACAGAAATGTGAGGAACATGTGTTTTTTTAGCCAAATTTTGAGGTTTGCAAAGGATTCTGGGTAACAGAACCTGGTCCGAGCCCCGCAAGTCACCCCATCTTGGATTCCCCTAGGTCTCTAGTTTTCAGAAATGCACAGGTTTGGTAGGTTTCCCTAGGTGCCGGCTGAGCTAGAGGCCAAAATCTACAGGTAGGCACTTCGTAAAAAACACCTCTGTTTTCTTTCAAAAATTTGGATGTGTCCACGTTGCGCTTTGGGGCGTTTCCTGTTGCGGGCGCTAGGCCTACCCACACAAGTGAGGTATCATTTTTATCAGGAGACGTGGGGGAACGCTGGGTGGAAGGAAATTTGTGGCTCCTCTCAGATTCCAGAACTTTGTGCCACAGAAATGTGAGGAACATGTGTTTTTTTAGCCACATTTTGAGGTTTGCAAAGGATTCTGGGTAACAGAACCTGGTCCGAGCCCCGCAAGTCACCCCATCTTGGATTCCCCTCGGTCTCTAGTTTTCAGAAATGCACAGGTTTGGTAGGTTTCCCTAGGAGCCGGCTGAGCTAGAGGCCAAAATCTACAGGTAGGCACTTCGCAAAAAACACCTCTGTTTTCTTTCAAAAATGTGGATGTGTCCACGTTGCGCTTTGGGGCGTTTCCTGTTGCGGGCGCTAGGCCTACCCAAACAAGGGAGGTATCATTTTTATCGGGAGACTTGGGGGAACGCTGGGTGGATGGAAATTTGTGGCTCCTCTCAGATTCCAGAACTTTCTGCCACAGAAATATGAGGAACATGTGTTTTTTTAGCCACATTTTGAGGTTTGCAAAGGATTCTGGGTAACAGAACCTGGTCCGAGCCCCGCAAGTCACCCCATCTTGGATTCCCCTAGGTCTCTAGTTTTCAGAAATGCACAGGTTTGGTAGGTTTCCCTAGGTGCCGGCTGAGCTAGAGGCCAAAATCTACAGGTAGACACTTCGCAAAAAACACCTCTGTTTTCTTTCAAAAATGTGGATGTGTCCACGTTGCGCTTTGGGGCATTTACTGTCGCGGGCGCTAGGCCTACCCACACAAGTGAGGTATCATTTTTATTGGGAGACTTGGGGGAACGCTGGGTGGAAGGAAATTTTTGGCTCCTCTCAGATTCCAGAACTTTCTGCCACAGAAATGTGAGGAACATGTGTTTATTTAGCCAAATTTTGAGGTTTGCAAAGGATTCTGGGTAACAGAACCTGGTCCGAGCCCCGCAAGTCACCCCATCTTGGATTCCCCTAGGTCTCTAGTTTTCAGAAATGCACAGGTTTGGTAGGTTTCCCTAGGTGCCGGCTGAGCTAGAGGCCAAAATCTACAGGTAGGCACTTCGCAAAAAACACCTCTGTTTTCTTTAAAAAATTTGGATGTGTTCATGTTGCGCTTTGGGGCGTTTCCTGTTGCGGGCGCTAGGCCTACCCACACAAGTGAGGTATCATTTTTATTTGGAGACTTGGGGGAACGCTGGGTGGAAGGAAATTTGTGGCTCCTCTCAGATTCCAGAACTTTCTGCCACAGAAATGTGAGGAACATGTGATTTTTTTAGCCCAATTTTGAGGTTTGCAAAGGATTCTGGGTAACAGAACCTGGTCCGAGCCCCGCAAGTCACCCCTCCTTGGATTCCCCTAGGTCTCTAGTTTTCAGAAATGCACAGGTTTGGTAGATTTCCCTAGGTGCCGGCTGAGCTAGAGGCCAAAATCTACAGGTAGGCACTTCGCAAAAAACACCTCTGTTTTCTTTCAAACATTTGTATGTGTCCACGTTGTGCTTTGGGGCGTTTACTGTTGCATGCGCTAGGCCTACCCACACAAGTGAGGTATCATTTTTATCGGGAGACTTAGGGGAACGCTGGGTGGAAGGAAATTTGTGGCTACTCTCAGATTCCAGAACTTTCTGCCACAGAAATATGAGGAACATGTGTTTTTTTTTGCCAAATTTTGAGGTTTGCAAAGGATTCTGGGTAACAGAACCTGGTCCGAGCCCTGCAAGGCACCCCATCTTGGATTCCCCTAGGTCTCTAGTTTTCAGAAATGCACATGTTTGGTAGGTTTCCCTAGGTGCTGGCTGAGCTAGAGGACAAAACCTACAGGTAGGCACATCGCAAAAAACACCTTCTGTTTTCTTTCAAAAATTTGGATGTGTCCATAATGCGCTTTGGGGCGTTTCCTGTCGCGGGCGCTAGGCCTACCCACACAAGTGAGGTATCATTGTTATCTGGAGACTTGGGGGAACGCTGGGTGGAAGGAAATTTGTGGCTCCTCTCAGATTCCAGAACTTTCTGCCACAGAAATGTGAGGAACATGTGTTTTTTTAGCCAAATTTTGAGGTTTGCAAAGGATTCTGGGTAACAGAACCTGGTCCGAGCCCCGCAAGTCACCCCATCTTGGATTCCCCTAGGTCTCTAGTTTTCAGAAATGCACAGGTTTGGTAGGTTTCCCTAGGTGTCGGCTGAGCTAGAGGCCAAAATCTACAGGTAGGCACTTCGCAAAAAACACCTCTGTTTTCTTTCAAAAATGTGGATGTGTCCACGTTGCGCTTTGGGGCGTTTCCTGTCGCGGGCGCTAGGCCTACCCACTCAAGTGAGGTATCATTTTTATTGGGAGACTTGGGGGAACCCTGGGTGGAAGGAAATTTGTGGCTCCTCTCAGATTCCAGAACTTTCTGCCACAGAAATGTGAGGAACATGTGTTTATTTAGCCAAATTTTGAGGTTTGCAAAGGATTCTGGGTAACAGAACCTGGTCCGAGCCCCGCAAGTCACCCCATCTTGGATTCCCCTAGGTCTCTAGTTTTCAGAAATGCACAGGTTTGGTAGGTTTCCCTAGGTGCCGGCTGAGCTAGAGGCCAAAATCTACAGGTAGGCACTTCGCAAAAAACACCTCTGTTTTCTTTAAAAAATTTGGATGTGTTCATGTTGCGCTTTGGGGCGTTTCCTGTTGCGGGCGCTAGGCCTACCCACACAAGTGAGGTATCATTTTTATTTGGAGACTTGGGGGAACGCTGGGTGGAAGGAAATTTGTGGCTCCTCTCAGATTCCAGAACTTTCTGCCACAGAAATGTGAGGAACATGTGATTTTTTTAGCCCAATTTTGAGGTTTGCAAAGGATTCTGGGTAACAGAACCTGGTCCGAGCCCCGCAAGTCACCCCTCCTTGGATTCCCCTAGGTCTCTAGTTTTCAGAAATGCACAGGTTTGGTAGATTTCCCTAGGTGCCGGCTGAGCTAGAGGCCAAAATCTACAGGTAGGCACTTCGCAAAAAACACCTCTGTTTTCTTTCAAACATTTGTATGTGTCCACGTTGTGCTTTGGGGCGTTTACTGTTGCATGCGCTAGGCCTACCCACACAAGTGAGGTATCATTTTTATCGGGAGACTTAGGGGAACGCTGGGTGGAAGGAAATTTGTGGCTACTCTCAGATTCCAGAACTTTCTGCCACAGAAATATGAGGAACATGTGTTTTTTTTTGCCAAATTTTGAGGTTTGCAAAGGATTCTGGGTAACAGAACCTGGTCCGAGCCCTGCAAGGCACCCCATCTTGGATTCCCCTAGGTCTCTAGTTTTCAGAAATGCACAGGTTTGGTAGGTTTCCCTAGGTGCTGGCTGAGCTAGAGGACAAAACCTACAGGTAGGCACATCGCAAAAAACACCTTCTGTTTTCTTTCAAAAATTTGGATGTGTCCATAATGCGCTTTGGGGCGTTTCCTGTCGCGGGCGCTAGGCCTACCCACACAAGTGAGGTATCATTGTTATCTGGAGACTTGGGGGAACGCTGGGTGGAAGGAAATGTGTGGCTCCTCTCAGATTCCAGAACTTTCTGCCACAGAAATGTGAGGAACATGTGTTTTTTTAGCCAAATTTTGAGGTTTGCAAAGGATTCTGGGTAACAGAACCTGGTCCGAGCCCCGCAAGTCACCCCATCTTGGATTCCCCTAGGTCTTTAGTTTTCAGAAATGCACAGGTTTGGTAGGTTTCCCTAGGTGTCGGCTGAGCTAGAGGCCAAAATCTACAGGTAGGCACTTCGCAAAAAACACCTCTGTTTTCTGTAAAAAATGTGGATGTGTCCACGTTGCGCTTTGGGGCGTTTCCTGTCGCGGGCGCTAGGCCTACCCACTCAAGTGAGGTATCATTTTTATCGGGAGACTTGGGGGAACCCTGGGTGGAAGGAAATTTGTGGCTCCTCTCAGATTCCAGAACTTTCTGCCACAGAAATGTGAGGAACATGTGTTTTTTTAGCCAAATTTTGAGGTTTGCAAAGGATTCTGGGTAACAGAACCTGGTCCGAGCCCCACAAGTCACCCCATCTTGGATTCCCCTAGGTCTCTAGTTTTCAGAAATGCACAGGTTTGGTAGGTTTCCCTAGGTGTCGGCTGAGCTAGAGGCCAAAATCTATAAGTAGGCACTTCGCAAAAAACACCTCTGTTTTCATTCAAAAATTTGGATGTGTCCACGTTGCGCTTTGGGGTGTTTCCTGTCACGGGCGATAGGCCTACCCACACAAGTGAGGTATCATTTTTATCAGGAGACTTGGGGGAACGCTGGGTGGAAGGAAATTTGGGGCTCCTCTCAGATTCCAGAACTTTCTGCCACAGAAATGTGAGGAACATGTGTTTTTTTAGCCAAATTTTGAGGTTTGCAAAGGATTCTGGGTAACAGAACCTGGTCCGAGCCCCGCAAGTCACCCCATCTTGGATTCCCCTAGGTCTCTAGTTTTCAGAAATGCACAGGTTTGGTAGGTTTCCCTAGGTGCCGGCTGAGCTAGAGGCCAAAATCTACAGGTAGGCACTTCGTAAAAAACACCTCTGTTTTCTTTAAAAAATTTGGATGTGTCCACGTTGCGCTTTGGGGCGTTTCCTGTTGCGGGCGCTAGGCCTACCCACACAAGTGAGGTATCATTTTTATCAGGAGACGAGGGGGAACGCTGGGTGGAAGGAAATTTGTGGCTCCTCTCAGATTCCAGAACTTTGTGCCACAGAAATGTGAGGAACATGTGTTTTTTTAGCCAAATTTTGAGGTTTGCAAAGGATTCTGGGTAACAGAACCTGGTCCGAGCCCCGCAAGTCACCCCATCTTGGATTCCCCTCGGTCTCTAGTTTACAGAAATGCACAGGTTTGGTGGGTTTCCCTAGGTGCCGGCTGAGCTAGAGGCCAAAATCTACAGGTAGGCACTTCGCAAAAAACACCTCTGTTTTCTTTCAAAAATGTGGATGTGTCCACGTTGCGCTTTGGGGCGTTTCCTGTCGCGGGCGCTAGGCCTACCCAAACAAGGGAGGTATCATTTTTATCGGGAGACTTGGGGGAACGCTGGGTGGAAGGAAATTTGTGGCTCCTCTCAGATTCCAGAACTTTCTGCCACAGAAATATGAGGAACATGTGTTTTTTTAGCCACATTTTGAGGTTTGCAAAGGATTCTGGGTAACAGAACCTGGTCCGAGCCCCGCAAGTCACCCCATCTTGGATTCCCCTAGGTCTCTAGTTTTCAGAAATGCACAGGTTTGGTAGGTTTCCCTAGGTGTCGGCTGAGCTAGAGGCCAAAATCTATAAGTAGGCACTTCGCAAAAAACACCTCTGTTTTCATTCAAAAATTTGGATGTGTCCACGTTGCGCTTTGGGGTGTTTCCTGTTGCGAACGCTAGGCCTACCCACACAAGTGAGGTATCATTTTTATCGGGAGACTTGGGGGAACGCTGGGTGGAAGGAAATTTGTGGCTCCTCTCAGATTTCAGAACTTTCTGCCACAGAAATGTGAGGAACATGTGATTTTTTAACCAAATTTTGAGGTTTGCAAAGGATTCTGGGTAACAGAACCTGGTCCGAGCCCTGCAAGTCACCCCATCTTGGATTCCCCTAGGTCTCTAGTTTTCAGAAATGCACAGGTTTGGTAGGTTTCCCTAGGTGCTGGCTGAGCTAGAGGACAAAACCTACAGGTAGGCACATCGCAAAAAACACCTTCTGTTTTCTTTCAAAAATTTGGATGTGTCCATAATGCGCTTTGGGGCGTTTCCTGTCGCGGGCGCTAGGCCTACCCACACAAGTGAGGTATCATTGTTATCTGGAGACTTGGGGGAACGCTGGGTGGAAGGAAATTTGTGGCTCCTCTCAGATTCCAGAACTTTCTGCCACAGAAATGTGAGGAACATGTGTTTTTTTAGCCAAATTTTGAGGTTTGCAAAGGATTCTGGGTAACAGAACCTGGTCCGAGCCCCGCAAGTCCCCCCATCTTGGATTCCCCTAGGTCTCTAGTTTTCAGAAATGCACAGGTTTGGTAGGTTTCCCTAGGTGTCGGCTGAGCTAGAGGCCAAAATCTATAAGTAGGCACTTCGCAAAAAACACCTCTGTTTTCTGTAAAAAATGTGGATGTGTCCACGTTGCGCTTTGGGGCATTTCCTGTCGCGGGCGCTAGGCCTACCCACTCAAGTGAGGTATCATTTTTATCGGGAGACTTGGGGGAACCCTGGGTGGAAGGAAATTTGTGGCTCCTCTCAGATTCCAGAACTTTCTGCCACAGAAATGTGAGGAACATGTGTTTTTTTAGCCAAATTTTGAGGTTTGCAAAGGATTCTGGGTAACAGAACCTGGTCCGAGCCCCGCAAGTCCCCCCATCTTGGATTCCCCTAGGTCTCTAGTTTTCAGAAATGCACAGGTTTGGTAGGTTTCCCTAGGTGTCGGCTGAGCTAGAGGCCAAAATCTATAAGTAGGCACTTCGCAAAAAACACCTCTGTTTTCATTCAAAAATTTGGATCTGTCCACGTTGCGCTTTGGGGTGTTTCCTGTTGCGAACGCTAGGCCTACCCACACAAGTGAGGTATCATTTTTATCGGGAGACTTGGGGGAACGCTGGGTGGAAGGAAATTTGTGGCTCCTCTCAGATTTCAGAACTTTCTGCCACAGAAATGTGAGGAACATGTGATTTTTTAACCAAATTTTGAGGTTTGCAAAGGATTCTGGGTAACAGAACCTGGTCCGAGCCCTGCAAGTCACCCCATCTTGGATTCCCCTAGGTCTCTAGTTTTCAGAAATGCACAGGTTTGGTAGGTTTCCCTAGGTGCCGGCTGAGCTAGAGGCCAAAATCTACAGGTAGGCACTTCGCAAAAAACACCTCTGTTTTCTTTAAAAAATTTGGATGTGTTCATGTTGCGTTTTGGGGCGTTTCCTGTTGCGGGCGCTAGGCCTACCCACACAAGTGAGGTATCATTTTTATCGGGAGACTTGGGGGAACGCTGGGTGGAAGGAAATTTGTGTCTCCTCTCAGATTCCAGAACTTTCTGCCACAGAAATGTGAGGAACAGGTGATTTTTTTAGCCAAATTTTGAGGTTTACAAAGGATTCTGGGTAACAGAACCTGGTCCGAGCCCCACAAGTCACCCCTCCTTGGATTCCCCTAGGTCTCTAGTTTTTAAAAATGCACAGGTTTGGTAGGTTTTCCTAGGTGCCGGCTGAGCTAGAGGACAAAATCTACAGGTAGGCACTTCGCAAAAAACACCTCCTGTTTTCTTTCAAAAATTTGGATGTGTCCACGTTGCGCTTTGGGGCGTTTACTGTCGCGGGCGCTAGGCCTACCCACACAAGTGAGGTATCATTGTTATCGAGAGACTTGGGGGAACACTGGGTGGAAGGAATTTTGTGGCTCCTCTCAGATTCCAGAACTTTCTGCCACAGAAATTTGAGGAACATGTGGTTTTTTTACCAAATTTTGAGGTTTGCGAAGGATTCTGGGTAACAGAACCTGGTCTGAGCCACGCAAGTCTCCTCATCTTGGATTCCCCTAGGTCTCTAGTTTTCAGAAATGCACAGGTTTGGTAGGTTTCCCTAGGTGCCGTCTGAACTAGAGGCCAAAATCTACAGGTAGGCACTTCGCAAAAAACACCTCTGTTTTCTGACAAAAATGTGGATGTGTCCACGTTGCGCTTTGGGGCGTTTCCTGTCGCTGGCGCTAGGCCTACCCACTCAAGTGAGGTATCATTTTTATCGGGAGACTTGGGGGAACCCTGGGTGGAAGGAAATTTGTGGCTCCTCTCAGATTCCAGAACTTTCTGCCACAGAAATGTGAGGAACATGTGTTTTTTTAGCCAAATTTTGAGGTTTGCAAAGGATTCTGGGTAACAGAACCTGGTCCGAGCCCCGCAAGTCACCCCATCTTGGATTCCCCTAGGTCACTAGTTTTCAGAAATGCACAGGTTTGGTAGGTTTCCCTAGGTGTCGGCTGAGCTAGAGGCCAAAATCTATAAGTAGGCACTTCGCAAAAAATACCTCTGTTTTCTTTCAAAAATGTGGATGTGTCCACGTTGCGCTTTAGGGTGTTTCCTGTTGCAGGCGCTAGGCATACCCACACAAGTGAGGTATCATTTTTATCGGGAGACTTGGGGGAACGCTGGGTGGAAGGAAATTTGTGGCTCCTCTCAGATTCCAGAACTTTCTGCCACAGAAATGTGAAGAACATGTGTTTTTTTTGCCAAATTTTGAGGTTTGCAAAGGATTCTGGTAACAGAACCTGGTCCGAGCCCCGCAAGTCACCCCATCTTGGATTCCCCTAGGTCTCTAGTTTTCAGAAATGCACAGGTTTGGTAGGTTTCCCTAGGTGCCGGCTGAGCTAGAGGCCAAAATCTACAGGTAGGCACTTCGCAAAAAACACCTCTGTTTTCGTTCAAAAATGTGGATGTGTCCACGTTGCGCTTTGGGGCGTTTACTGTCGCGGGCGCTAGGCCTACCCACACAAGTGAGGTATCATTTTTATCGGGAGACTTGGGGGAACGCTGGGTGGAAGGAAGTTTGTGGCTCCTCTCAGATTTCAGAACTTTCTGCCACAGAAATGTGAGGAACATGTGATTTTTTAGCCAAATTTTGAGGTTTGCAAAGGATTCTGGGTAACAGAACCTGGTCCGAGCCCCGCAAGTCACCCCATCTTGGATTCCCCTAGGTCTCTAGTTTTCAGAAATGCACAGGATTGGTAGGTTTCCCTAGAAGCCGGCTGAGCTAGAGGCCAAAATATACAGGTAGGCACTTCGCAAAAAACACCTCTGTTTTCTTTAAAAAATTTGGATGTGTTCATGTTGCGCTTTGGGGCGTTTCCTGTTGCGGGCGCTAGGCCTACCCACACAAGTGAGGTATCATTTTTATCGGGAGACTTGGGGGAACGCTGGGTGGAAGGAAATTTGTGGCTCCTCTCAGATTTCAGAACTTTCTGCCACAGAAATGTGAGGAACATGTGATTTTTTAGCCAAATTTTGAGGTTTGCAAAGGATTCTGGGTAACAGAACCTGGTCCGAGCCCTGCAAGTCACCCCATCTTGGATTCCCCTAGGTCTCTAGTTTTCAGAAATGCACAGGTTTGGTAGGTTTTCCTAGGTGCAGGCTGAGCTAGTGGACAAAATCTACAGGTAGGCACTTCGCAAAAAACACCTCCTGTTTTCTTTAAAAAATTTGGATGTGTCCACGTTGCGCTTTGGGGCGTTTCCTGTCGCGGGCGCTAGGCCTACCCACACAAGTGAGGTATCATTTTTATCGGGAGACTTGGGGGAACGCTGGGTGGAAGGAATTTTGTGGCTCCTCTCAGATTCCAGAACTTTCTGCCACAGAAATTTGAGGAACATGTGATTTTTTAGCCAAATTTTGAGGTTTGCAAAGGATTCTGGGTAACAGAACCTGGTCCGAGCCCTGCAAGTCACCCCATCTTGGATTCCCCTAGGTCTCTAGTTTTCAGAAATGCACAGGTTTGGTAGGTTTTCCTAGGTGCCGGCTGAGCTAGTGGACAAAATCTACATGTAGGCACTTCGCAAAAAACACCTCTGTTTTCTTTAAAAAATTTGGATGTGTTCATGTTGCGCTTTGGGGCGTTTCCTGTTGCGGGCGCTAGGCCTACCCACACAAGTGAGGTATCATTTTTATCGGGAGACTTGGGGGAACGCTGGGTGGAAGGAAATTTGTGGCTCCTCTCAGATTCCAGAACTTTCTGCCACAGAAATGTGAGGAACATGTGTTTTTTTTAGCCAAATTTTGAGGTTTGCAAAGGATTCTGGGTAACAGAACCTGGTCCGAGCCCCGCAAGTCACCCCTCCTTGGATTCCCCTACGTCTCTAGTTTTCAAAAATGCACAGTTTTGGTAGGTTTTCCTAGGTGCCGGCTGAGCTAGAGGACAAAATCTACAGGTAGGCACTTCGCAAAAAACACCTCATGTTTTCTTTCAAAAATTTGGATGTGTCCACATTGCGCTTTGGGGCGTTTCCTGTCGCGGGCGCTAGGCATACCCACACAAGTGAGGTATCATTTTTATCGGGAGACTTGGGGGAAAACTGGTTGGAAGGAATTTTGTGGCTCCTCTCAGATTCCAGAACTTTCTGCCACAGAAATGTGAGGAACATGTGTTTTTTTTTCTCCAAATTTTGAGGTTTGCAAAGGATTCTGGGTAACAGAACCTGGTCCGAGCACCGCAAGTCACCCCATCTTGGATTCCCCTAGGTCTCTAGTTTTCAGAAATGCACAGGTTTGGTAGATTTCCCTAGGTGCCGGCTGAGCTAGAGGCCAAAATTTACAGGTAGGCACTTCGCAAAAAACACCTCTGTTTTCTTTCAAACATTTGTATGTGTCCACGTTGCGCTTTGGGGCGTTTACTGTCGCGGGCGCTAGGCCTACCCACACAAGTGAGGTATAATTTTTATCGGGAGACTTAGGGGAACGCTGGGTGGAAGGAAATTTGTGGCTCCTCTCAGATTCCAGAACTTTCTGCCACAGAAATATTAGGAACATGTGTTTTTTTTGCCAAATTTTGAGGTTTGCAAAGGATTCTGGGTAACAGAACCTGGTCCGAGCCCCGCAAGTCACCCCATCTTGGATTCCCCTAGGTCTCTAGTTTTCAGAAATGCACAGGTTTGGTAGGTTTTCCTAGGTGCTGGCTGAGCTAGAGGACAAAATCTACAGGTAGGCACTTCGCAAAAAACACCTTCTGTTTTCTTTCAAAAATTTGGATGTGTCCATGTTGCGCTTTGGGGCGTTTCCTGTCGCGGGCGCTAGGCCTACCCACACAAGTGAGGTATCATTGTTATCGGGAGACTTGGGGGAACGCTGGGTGGAAGGAAATTTGTGGCTCCTCTCAGATTCCAGAACTTTCAGCCACAGAAATGTGAGGAACATGTGTGTTTTTAGCCAAATTTTGAGGTTTGCAAAGGATTCTGGGTAGCAGAACCTGGTCTGAGCCACGCAAGTCTCCTCATCTTGGATTCCCCTAGGTCTCTAGTTTTCAGAAATGCACAGGTTTGGTAGGTTTCCCTAGGTGCCGTCTGAACTAGAGGCCAAAATCTACAGGTAGGCACTTCGCAAAAAACACCTCTGTTTTCTGTCAAAAATTTGGATGTGTCCACGTTGCGCTTTGGGGCGTTTCCTGTCGCGGGCGCTAGGCCTACCCACACAAGGGAGGTATCATTTTTATCGGGAGACTTGGGGGAACGCTGGGTGGAAGGAAATTTGTGGCTCCTCTCAGATTCCAGAACTTTCTGCAACAGAAATATGAGGAACATGTGTTTTTTTCGCCACATTTTGAGGTTTGCAAAGGATTCTGGGTAACAGAACCTGGTCCGAGCCCCGCAAGTCACCCCATCTTGGATTCCCCTAGGTCTCTAGTTTTCAGAAATGCTCAGGTTTGGTAGGTTTCCCTAGGTGCTGGCTGAGCTAGAGGACAAAATCTACAGGTAGGCACTTCGCAAAAAACACCTTCTGTTTTCTTTCAAAAATTTGGATGTGTCCATGTTGCGCTTTGGGGCGTTTACTGTCGCGGGCGCTAGGCCTACCCACACAAGTGAGGTATCATTGTTATCGGGAGACTTGGGGGAACGCTGGGTGGAAGGAAATTTGTGGCTCCTCTCAGATTCCAGAACTTTCTGCCACAGAAATGTGAGGAACATGTGTGTTTTTAGCCAAATTTTGAGGTTTGCAAAGGATTCTGGGTAGCAGAACCTGGTCTGAGCCACGCAAGTCTCCTCATCTTGGATTCCCCTAGGTCTCTAGTTTTCAGAAATGCACAGGTTTGGTAGGTTTCCCTAGGTGCCGTCTGAACTAGAGGCCAAAATCGACAGGTAGGCACTTCGCAAAAAACACCTCTGTTTTCTGTCAAAAATTTGGATGTGTCCACGTTGCGCTTTGGGGCGTTTCCTGTCGCGGGCGCTAGGCCTACCCACTCAAGTGAGGTATCATTTTTATCGGGAGACTTGGGGGAACCCTGAGTGGAAGGAAATTTGTGGCTCCTCTCAGATTCCAGAACTTTCTGCCACAGAAATGTGAGGAAGATGTGTTTTTTTAGCCAAATTTTGAGGTTTGCAAAGGATTCTGGGTAACAGAACCTGGTCCGAGCCCCGCAAGTCACCCCATCTTGGATTCCCCTAGGTCTCTAGTTTTCAGAAATGCACAGGTTTGGTAGGTTTCCCTAGGTGTCGGCTGAGCTAGAGGCCAAAATCTATAAGTAGGCACTTCGCAAAAACACCTCTGTTTTCTTTCAAAGATTTGGATGTGTCCACGTTGCGCTTTGGGGTGTTTCCTGTTGCGGGCGCTAGGCCTACCCACACAAGTGAGGTATCATTTTTATCGGGAGACTTGGTGGAAAGCTGGGTGGAAGGAAATTTGTGGCTCCTCTCAGATTCCAGAACTTTCTGCCACAGAAATGTGAGAAACATGTGTTTTTTTAGCCAAATTTTGAGGTTTGCAAAGGATTCTGGGTAACAGAACCTGGTCTGAGGCCCGCAAGTCACCCCATCTTGGATTCCCCTAGGTCTCTAGTTTTCAGAAATGCACAGGTTTGGTAGGTTTCCCTAGGTGCCGGCTGAGCTAGAGGCCAAAATCTACAGGTAGGCACTTCGCAAAAAACACCTCTGTTTTCTTTCAAAAATTTGGATGTGTCCACATTGCGCTTTGGGGCGTTTCCTGTTGCGGGCGCTAGGCCTACCCACACAAGTGAGGTATCATTTTTATCAGGAGACGTGGGGGAACGCTGGGTGGAAGGAAATTTGTGGCTCCTCTCAGATTCGAGAACTTTCTGCAACAGAAATATGAGGAACATGTGTTTTTTTCGCCACATTTTGAGGTTTGCAAAGGATTCTGGGTAACAGAACCTGGTCCGAGCCCCGCAAGTCACCCCATCTTGGATTCCCCTAGGTCTCTAGTTTTCAGAAATCCACAGGTTTGGTAGGTTTCCCTAGGTGCCGGCTGAGCTAGAGGCCAAAATCTACAGGTAGGCACTTCGCAAAAAACACCTCTGTTTTCTTTCAAAAATGTGGATGTGTCCACGTTGTGCTTTGGGGCATTTACTGTCGCGGGCGCTAGGCCTACCCACACAAGTGAGGTATCATTTTTATTGGGAGACTTGGGGGAACGCTGGGTGGAAGGAAATTCTTGGCTCCTCTCAGATTCCAGAACTTTCTGCCACAGAAATATGAGGAACATGTGTTTTTTTAGCCAAATTTTGAGGTTTGCAAAGGATTCTGGGTAACAGAACCTGGTCCGAGCCCCGCAAGTCACCCCATCTTGGATTCCCCTAGGTCTCTAGTTTTCAGAAATGCACAGGTTTGATAGATTTCCCTAGGTGCCGGCTGAGCTAGAGGCCAAAATCTACAGGTAGGCACTTCGCAGAAAACACCTTCTGTTTTCTTTCAAACATTTGTATGTGTCAACGTTGCGCTTTGGGGCGTTTACTGTCGCGGGCGCTAGGCCTACCCACACAAGTGAGGTATCATTTTTATCGGGAGACTTAGGGGAACGCTGGGTGGAAGGAAATTTGTGGCTCCTCTCAGATTCCAGAACTTTCTGCCACAGAAATATGAGGAACATGTGTTTTTTTTGCCAAATTTTGAGGTTTGCAAAGGATTCTGGGTAACAGAACCTGGTCCGAGCCCCGCAAGTCACCCCATCTTGGATTCCCCTAGGTCTCTAGTTTTCAGAAATGCACAGGTTTGGTAGGTTTCCCTAGGTGCTGGCTGAGCTAGAGGACAAAATCTACAGGTAGGCACTTCGCAAAAAACACCTTCTGTTTTCTTTCAAAAATTTGGATGTGTCCATGTTGCGCTTTGGGGCGTTTCCTGTCGCGGGCGCTAGGCCTACCCACACAAGTGAGGTATCATTGTTATCGGGAGACTTGGGGGAACGCTGGGTGGAAGGAAATTTGTGGCTCCTCTCAGATTCCAGAACTTTCTGCCACAGAAATGTGAGGAACATGTGTGTTTTTAGCCAAATTTTGAGGTTTGCAAAGGATTCTGGGTAGCAGAACCTGGTCTGAGCCACGCAAGTCTCCTCATCTTGGATTCCCCTAGGTCTCTAGTTTTCAGAAATGCACAGGTTTGGTAGGTTTCCCTAGGTGCCGTCTGAACTAGAGGCCAAAATCTACAGGTAGGCACTTCGCAAAAAACACCTCTGTTTTCTGTCAAAAATTTGGATGTGTCCACGTTGCGCTTTGGGGCGTTTCCTGTCACGGGCGCTAGGCCTACCCACTCAAGTGAGGTATCATTTTTATCGGGAGACTTGGGGGAACCCTGGGTGGAAGGAAATTTGTGGCTCCTCTCAGATTCCAGAACTTTCTGCCACAGAAATGTGAGGAACATGTGTTTTTTTAGCCAAATTTTGAGGTTTGCAAAGGATTCTGGGTAACAGAACCTGGTCCGAGCCCCGCAAGTCACCCCATCTTGGATTCCCCTAGGTCTCTAGTTTTCAGAAATGCACAGGTTTGGTAGGTTTCCCTAGGTGTCGGCTGAGCTAGAGGCCAAAATCTATAAGTAGGCACTTCGCAAAAAACACCTCTGTTTTCTTTTAAAAATTTGGATGTGTCCACGTTGCGCTTTGGGGTGTTTCCTGTTGCGGGCGCTAGGCCTACCCACACAAGTGAGGTATCATTTTTATCAGGAGACGTGGGGGAACGCTGGGTGGAAGGAAATTCTTGGCTCCTCTCAGATTCCAGAACTTTCTGCCACAGAAATATGAGGAACATGTGTTTTTTTAGCCAAATTTTGAGGTTTGCAAAGGATTCTGGGTAACAGAACCTGGTTCGAGCCCCGCAAGTCACCCCATCTTGGATTCCCCTAGGTCTCTAGTTTTCAGAAATGCACAGGTTTGATAGATTTCCCTAGGTGCCGGCTGAGCTAGAGGCCAAAATCTACAGGTAGGCACTTCGCAAAAAACACCTTCTGTTTTCTTTCAAACATTTGTATGTGTCAACGTTGCGCTTTGGGGCGTTTACTGTCGCGGGCGCTAGGCCTACCCACACAAGTGAGGTATCATTTTTATCGGGAGACTTAGGGGAACGCTGGGTGGAAGGAAATTTGTGGCTCCTCTCAGATTCCAGAACTTTCTGCCACAGAAATATGAGGAACATGTGTTTTTTTTGCCAAATTTTGAGGTTTGCAAAGGATTCTGGGTAACAGAACCTGGTACGAGCCCCGCAAGTCACCCCATCTTGGATTCCCCTAGGTCTCTAGTTTTCAGAAATGCACAGGTTTGGTAGGTTTCCCTAGGTGCTGGCTGAGCTAGAGGACAAAATCTACAGGTAGGCACTTCGCAAAAAACACCTTCTGTTTTCTTTCAAAAATTTGGATGTGTCCATGTTGCGCTTTGGGGCGTTTCCTGTCGCGGGCGCTAGGCCTACCCACACAAGTGAGGTATCATTGTTATCGGGAGACTTGGGGGAACGCTGGGTGGAAGGAAATTTGTGGCTCCTCTCAGATTCCAGAACTTTCTGCCACAGAAATGTGAGGAACATGTGTGTTTTTAGCCAAATTTTGAGGTTTGCAAAGGATTCTGGGTAGCAGAACCTGGTCTGAGCCACGCAAGTCTCCTCATCTTGGATTCCCCTAGGTCTCTAGTTTTCAGAAATGCACAGGTTTGGTAGGTTTCCCTAGGTGCCGTCTGAACTAGAGGCCAAAATCTACAGGTAGGCACTTCGCAAAAAACACCTCTGTTTTCTGTCAAAAATTTGGATGTGTCCACGTTGCGCTTTGGGGCGTTTCCTGTCACGGGCGCTAGGCCTACCCACTCAAGTGAGGTATCATTTTTATCGGGAGACTTGGGGGAACCCTGGGTGGAAGGAAATTTGTGGCTCCTCTCAGATTCCAGAACTTTCTGCCACAGAAATGTGAGGAACATGTGTTTTTTTAGCCAAATTTTGAGGTTTGCAAAGGATTCTGGGTAACAGAACCTGGTCCGAGCCCCGCAAGTCACCCCATCTTGGATTCCCCTAGGTCTCTAGTTTTCAGAAATGCACAGGTTTGGTAGGTTTCCCTAGGTGTCGGCTGAGCTAGAGGCCAAAATCTATAAGTAGGCACTTCGCAAAAAACACCTCTGTTTTCTTTTAAAAATTTGGATGTGTCCACGTTGCGCTTTGGGGTGTTTCCTGTTGCGGGCGCTAGGCCTACCCACACAAGTGAGGTATCATTTTTATCAGGAGACGTGGGGGAACGCTGGGTGGAAGGAAATTTGTGGCTCCTCTCAGATTCCAGAACTTTCTGCCACAGAAATGTGAGGAACATGTGTTTTTTTAGCCAAATTTTGAGGTTTGCAAAGGATTCTGGGTAACAGAACCTGGTCCGAGCCCCGCAAGTCACCCCATCTTGGATTCCCCTAGGTCTCTAGTTTTCAGAAATGCACAGGTTTGGTAGGTTTCCCTAGGTGCCGGCTGAGCTAGAGGCCAAAATCTACATGTAGGCACTTCGCAAAAAACACCTCATGTTTTCTTTCAAAAATTTGGATGTGTCCACATTGCGCTTTGGGGCGTTTCCTGTCGCGGGCGCTAGGCATACCCACACAAGTGAGGTATCATTTTTATCGGGAGACTTGGGGGAAAACTGGTTGGAAGGAATTTTGTGGCTCCTCTCAGATTCCAGAACTTTCTGCCACAGAAATGTGAGAAACATGTGTTTTTTTAGCCAAATTTTGAGGTTTGCAAAGGATTCTGGGTAACAGAACCTGGTCCGAGCCCCGCAAGTCACCCCATCTTGGATTCCCCTAGGTCTCTAGTTTTCAGAAATGCACAGGTTTGGTAGATTTCCCTAGGTGCCGGCTGAGCTAGAGGCCAAAATTTACAGGTAGGCACGTCGCAAAAAACACCTCTGTTTTCTTTCAAACATTTGTATGTGTCCAAGTTGCGCTTTGGGGCGTTTACTGTCGCGGGCGCTAGGCCTACCCACACAAGTGAGGTATCATTTTTATCGGGAGACTTAGGGGAACGCTGGGTGGAAGGAAATTTGTGGCTCCTCTCAGATTCCAGAACTTTCTGCCACAGAAATATGAGGAACATGTGTTTTTTTTTCCAAATTTTGAGGTTTGCAAAGGATTCTGGGTAACAGAACCTGGTCCGAGCCCCGCAAGTCACCCCATCGTGGATTCCCCTAGGTCTCTAGTTTTCAGAAATGCACAGGTTTGGTAGGTTTCCCTAGGTGCTGGCTGAGCTAGAGGACAAAATCTACAGGTAGGCACTTCGCAAAAAACACCTTCTGTTTTCTTTCAAAAATTTGGATGTGTCCATAATGCGCTTTGGGGCGTTTCCTGTCGCGGGCGCTAGGCCTACCCACACAAGTGAGGTATCATTGTTATCTGGAGACTTGGGAGAACGCTGGGTGGAAGGAAATTTGTGGCTCCTCTCAGATTCCAGAACTTTCTGCCACAGAAATGTGAGGAACAGGTGATTTTTTTAGCCAAATTTTGAGGTTTGCAAAGGATTCTGGGTAACAGAACCTGGTCCGAGCCCCACAAGTCACCCCTCCTTGGATTCCCCTAGGTCTCTAGTTTTCAGAAATGCACAGGTTTGGTAGGTTTCCCTAGGTGCCGTCTGAACTAGAGGCCAAAATCTACAGGTAGGCACTTCGCAAAAAACACCTCTGTTTTCTGACAAAAATGTGGATGTGTCCACGTTGCGCTTTGGGGCGTTTCCTGTCGCTGGCGCTAGGCCTACCCACTCAAGTGAGGTATCATTTTTATCGGGAGACTTGGGGGAACCCTGGGTGGAAGGAAATTTGTGGCTCCTCTCAGATTCCAGAACTTTCTGCCACAGAAATGTGAGGAACATGTGTTTTTTTAGCCAAATTTTGAGGTTTGCAAAGGATTCTGGGTAACAGAACCTGGTCCGAGCCCCGCAAGTCACCCCATCTTGGATTCCCCTAGGTCTCTAGTTTTCAGAAATGCACAGGTTTGGTAGATTTCCCTAGGTGCCGGCTGAGCTAGAGGCCAAAATGTACAGGTAGGCACTTCGCAAAAAACACCTCTGTTTTCTTTCAAACATTTGTATGTGTCCACGTTGCGCTTTGGGGCGTTTACTGTCGCGGGCGCTAGGCCTACCCACACAAGTGAGGTATCATTTTTATCGGGAGACTTAGGGGAACGCTGGGTGGAAGGAAATTTGTGGCTCCTCTCAGATTCCAGAACTTTCTGCCACAGAAATATGAGGAACATGTGTTTTTTTTTCCAAATTTTAAGGTTTGCAAAGGATTCTGGGTAACAGAACCTGGTCCGAGCCCCGCAAGTCACCCCATCGTGGATTCCCCTAGGTCTCTAGTTTTCAGAAATGCACAGGTTTGGTAGGTTTCCCTAGGTGCTGGCTGAGCTAGAGGACAAAATCTACAGGTAGGCACTTCGCAAAAAACACCTTCTGTTTTCTTTCAAAAATTTGGATGTGTCCATAATGCGCTTTGGGGCGTTTCCTGTCGCGGGCGCTAGGCCTACCCACACAAGTGAGGTATCATTGTTATCTGGAGACTTGGGGGAACGCTGGGTGGAAGGAAATTTGTGGCTCCTCTCAGATTCCAGAACTTTCTGCCACAGAAATGTGAGGAACATGTGTGTTTTTAGCCAAATTTTGAGGTTTGCAAAGGATTCTGGGTAGCAGAACCTGGTCTGAGCCACGCAAGTCTCTTCATCTTGGATTCCCCTAGGTCTCTAGTTTTCAGAAATGCACAGGTTTGGTAGGTTGCCCTAGGTGCCGTCTGAACTAGAGGCCAAAATCTACAGGTAGGCACTTCGCAAAAAACACCTCTGTTTTCTGTAAAAAATGTGGATGTGTCCACGTTGCGCTTTGGGGCGTTTCCTGTCGCGGGCGCTAGGCCTACCCACTCAAGTGAGGTATCATTTTTATCGGGAGACTTGGGGGAACCCTGGGTGGAAGGAAATTTGTGGCTCCTCTCAGATTCCAGAACTTTCTGCCACAGAAATGTGAGGAACATGTGTTTTTTTAGCCAAATTTTGAGGTTTGCAAAGGATTCTGGGTAACAGAACCTGGTCCGAGCCCCGCAAGTCACCCCATCTTGGATTCCCCTAGGTCTCTAGTTTTCAGAAATGCACAGGTTTGGTAGGTTTCCCTAGGTGTCGGCTGAGCTAGAGGCCAAAATCTATAAGTAGGCACTTCGCAAAAAACACCTCTGTTTTCATTCAAAAATTTGGATGTGTCCACGTTGCGCTTTGGGGTGTTTCCTGTTGCGGGCGCTAGGCCTACCCACACAAGTGAGGTATCATTTTTATCGGGAGACTTGGGGGAACGCTGGGTGGAAGGAAATTTGTGGCTCCTCTCAGATTTCAGAACTTTCTGCCACAGAAATGTGAGGAACATGTGATTTTTTAACCAAATTTTGAGGTTTGCAAAGGATTCTGGGTAACAGAACCTGGTCCGAGCCCTGCAAGTCACCCCATCTTGGATTCCCCTAGGTCTCTAGTTTTCAGAAATGCACAGGTTTGGTAGGTTTCCCTAGGTGCCGGCTGAGCTAGAGGCCAAAATCTACAGGTAGGCACTTCGCAAAAAACACCTCTGTTTTCTTTAAAAAATTTGGATGTGTTCATGTTGCGTTTTGGGGCGTTTCCTGTTGCGGGCGCTAGGCCTACCCACACAAGTGAGGTATCATTTTTATCGGGAGACTTGGGGGAACGCTGGGTGGAAGGAAATTTGTGGCTCCTCTCAGATTCCAGAACTTTCTGCCACAGAAATGTGAGGAACAGGTGATTTTTTTAGCCAAATTTTGAGGTTTGCAAAGGATTCTGGGTAACAGAACCTGGTCCGAGCCCCACAAGTCACCCCTCCTTGGATTCCCCTAGGTCTCTAGTTTTCAAAAATGCACAGGTTTGGTAGGTTTTCCTAGGTGCCGGCTGAGCTAGAGGACAAAATCTACAGGTAGGCACTTCGCAAAAAACACCTCCTGTTTTCTTTCAAAAATTTGGATGTGTCCACGTTGCGCTTTGGGGCGTTTACTGTCGCGGGCGCTAGGCCTACCCACACAAGTGAGGTATCATTGTTATCGGGAGACTTGGGGGAGCGCTGGGTGGAAGGAATTTTGTGGCTCCTCTCAGATTCCAGAACTTTCTGCCACAGAAATTTGAGGAACATGTGTTTTTTTTACCAAATTTTGAGGTTTGCTAAGGATTCTGGGTAACAGAACCTGGTCTGAGCCACGCAAGTCTCCTCATCTTGGATTCCCCTAGGTCTCTAGTTTTCAGAAATGCACAGGTTTGGTAGGTTTCCCTAGGTGCCGTCTGAACTAGAGGCCAAAATCTACAGGAAGGCACTTCGCAAAAAACACCTCTGTTTTCTGACAAAAATGTGGATGTGTCCACGTTGCGCTTTGGGGCGTTTCCTGTCGCTGGCGCTAGGCCTACCCACTCAAGTGAGGTATCATTTTTATCGGGAGACTTGGGGGAACCCTGGGTGGAAGGAAATTTGTGGCTCCTCTCAGATTCCAGAACTTTCTGCCACAGAAATGTGAGGAACATGTGTTTTTTTAGCCAAATTTTGAGGTTTGCAAAGGATTCTGGGTAACAGAACCTGGTCCGAGCCCCGCAAGTCACCCCATCTTGGATTCCCCTAGGTCTCTAGTTTTCAGAAATGCACAGGTTTGGTAGGTTTCCCTAGGTGTCGGCTGAGCTAGAGGCCAAAATCTATAAGTAGGCACTTCGCAAAAAACACCTCTGTTTTCTTTCAAAAATGTGGATGTGTCCACGTTGCGCTTTAGGGTGTTTCCTGTTGCAGGCGCTAGGCATACCCACACTAGTGAGGTATCATTTTTATCGGGAGACTTGGGGGAACGCTGGGTGGAAGGAAATTTGTGGCTCCTCTCAGATTCCAGAACTTTCTGCCACAGAAATGTGAAGAACATGTGTTTTTTTAGCCAAATTTTGAGGTTTGCAAAGGATTCTGGTAACAGAACCTGGTCCGAGCCCCGCAAGTCACCCCATCTTGGATTCCCCTAGGTCTCTAGTTTTCAGAAATGCACAGGTTTGGTAGGTTTCCCTAGGTGCCGGCTGAGCTAGAGGCCACAATCTACAGGTAGGCACTTCGCAAAAGACACCTCTGTTTTCTTTCAAAAATGTGGATGTGTCCACGTTGCGCTTTGGGGCGTTTACTGTCGCGGGCGCTAGGCCTACCCACACAAGTGAGGTATCATTTTTATCGGGAGACTTGGGGGAACGCTGGGTGGAAGGAAGTTTGTGGCTCCTCTCAGATTTCAGAACTTTCTGCCACAGAAATGTGAGGAACATGTGATTTTTTAGCCAATTTTTGAGGTTTGCAAAGGATTCTGGGTAACAGAACCTGGTCCGAGCCCCGCAAGTCACCCCATCTTGGATTCCCCTAGGTCTCTAGTTTTCAGAAATGCACAGGATTGGTAGGTTTCCCTAGATGCCGGCTGAGCTAGAGGCCAAAATCTACAGGTAGGCACTTCGCAAAAAACACCTCTGTTTTCTTTAAAAAATTTGGATGTGTTCATGTTGCGCTTTGGGGCGTTTCCTGTTGCGGGCGCTAGGCCTACCCACACAAGTGAGGTATCATTTTTATCGGGAGACTTGGGGGAACGCTGGGTGGAAGGAAATTTGTGGCTCCTCTCAGATTTCAGAACTTTCTGCCACAGAAATGTGAGGAACATGTGATTTTTTAGCCAAATTTTGAGGTTTGCAAAGGATTCTGGGTAACAGAACCTGGTCCGAGCCCTGCAAGTCACCCCATCTTGGATTCCCCTAGGTCTCTAGTTTTCAGAAATGCACAGGTTTGGTAGGTTTTCGTAGGTGCCAGCTGAGCTAGTGGACAAAATCTACAGGTAGGCACTTCGCAAAAAACACCTCCTGTTTTCTTTAAAAAATTTGGATGTGTCCACGTTGCGCTTTGGGGCGTTTCCTGTCGCGGGCGCTAGGCCTACCCACACAAGTGAGGTATCATTTTTATCGGGAGACTTGGGGGAACGCTGGGTGGAAGGAATTTTGTGGCTCCTCTCAGATTCCAGAACTTTCTGCCACAGAAATTTGAGGAACATGCGATTTTTTAGCCAAATTTTGAGGTTTGCAAAGGATTCTGGGTAACAGAACCTGGTCCGAGCCCTGCAAGTCACCCCATCTTGGATTCCCCTAGGTCTCTAGTTTTCAGAAATGCACAGGTTTGGTAGGTTTTCCTAGGTGCCGGCTGAGCTAGTGGACAAAATCTACATGTAGGCACTTCGCAAAAAACACCTCTGTTTTCTTTAAAAAATTTGGATGTGTTCATGTTGCGCTTTGGGGCGTTTCCTGTTGCGGGCGCTAGGCCTACCCACACAAGTGAGGTATCATTTTTATCGGGAGACTTGGGGGAACGCTGGGTGGAAGGAAATTTGTGGCTCCTCTCAGATTCCAGAACTTTCTGCCACAGAAATGTGAGGAACATGTGTTTTTTTTAGCCAAATTTTGAGGTTTGCAAAGGATTCTGGGTAACAGAACCTGGTCCGAGCCCCGCAAGTCACCCCTCCTTGCATTCCCCTACGTCTCTAGTTTTCAAAAATGCACAGGATTGGTAGGTTTCCCTAGATGCCGGCTGAGCTAGAGGCCAAAATCTACAGGTAGGCACTTCGCAAAAAACACCTCTGTTTTCTTTCAAACATTTGTATGTGTCCACGTTGCGCTTTGGGGCGTTTACTGTCGCGGGCGCTAGGCCTACCCACACAAGTGAGGTATCATTTTTATCGGGAGACTTAGGGGAACGCTGGGTGGAAGGAAATTTGTGGCTCCTCTCAGATTCCAGAACTTTCTGCCACAGAAATATTAGGAACATGTGTTTTTTTTGCCAAATTTTGAGGTTTGCAAACGATTCTGGGTAACAGAACCTGGTCCGAGCCCCACAAGTCACCCCTCCTTGGATTCCCCTAGGTCTCTAGTTTTCAAAAATGCACAGGTTTGGTAGGTTTTCCTAGGTGCCGGCTGAGCTAGAGGACAAAATCTACAGGTAGGCACTTCGCAAAAAACACCTCCTGTTTTCTTTCAAAAATTTGGATGTGTCCACGTTGCGCTTTGGGGCGTTTACTGTCGCGGGCGCTAGGCCTACCCACACAAGTGAGGTATCATTGTTATCGGGAGACTTGGGGGAACGCTGGGTGGAAGGAATTTTGTGGCTCCTCTCAGATTCCAGAACTTTCTGCCACAGAAATTTGAGGAACAGGTGTTTTTTTTACCAAATTTTGAGGTTTGCGAAGGATTCTGGGTAACAGAACCTGTTCTGAGCCACGCAAGTCTCCTCATCTTGGATTCCCCTAGGTCTCTAGTTTTCAGAAATGCACAGGTTTGGTAGGTTTCCCTAGGTGCCGTCTGAACTAGAGGCCAAAATCTACAGGTAGGCACTTCGCAAAAAACACCTCTGTTTTCTGACAAAAATGTGGATGTGTCCACGTTGCGCTTTGGGGCGTTTCCTGTCGCTGGCGCTAGGCCTACCCACTCAAGTGAGGTATCATTTTTATCGGGAGACTTGGGGGAACCCTGGGTGGAAGGAAGTTTGTGGCTCCTCTCAGATTTCAGAACTTTCTGCCACAGAAATGTGAGGAACATGTGATTTTTTAGCCAAATTTTGAGGTTTGCAAAGGATTCTGGGTAACAGAACCTGGTCCGAGCCCCGCAAGTCACCCCATCTTGGATTCCCCTAGGTCTCTAGTTTTCAGAAATGCACAGGATTGGTAGGTTTCCCTAGGTGTCGGCTGAGCTAGAGGCCAAAATCTATAAGTAGGCACTTCGCAAAAAACACCTCTGTTTTCTTTCAAAAATGTGGATGTGTCCACGTTGCGCTTTAGGGTGTTTCCTGTTGCAGGCGCTAGGCATACCCACACAAGTGAGGTATCATTTTTATCGGGAGACTTGGGGGAACGCTGGGTGGAAGGAAATTTGTGGCTCCTCTCAGATTCCAGAACTTTCTGCCACAGAAATGTGAAGAACATGTGTTTTTTTAGCCAAATTTTGAGGTTTGCAAAGGATTCTGGTAACAGAACCTGGTCCGAGCCCCGCAAGTCACCCCATCTTGGATTCCCCTAGGTCTCTAGTTTTCAGAAATGCACAGGTTTGGTAGGTTTCCCTAGGTGCCGGCTGAGCTAGAGGCCACAATCTACAGGTAGGCACTTCGCAAAAGACACCTCTGTTTTCTTTCAAAAATGTGGATGTGTCCACGTTGCGCTTTGGGGCGTTTACTGTCGCGGGCGCTAGGCCTACCCACACAAGTGAGGTATCATTTTTATCGGGAGACTTGGGGGAACGCTGGGTGGAAGGAAGTTTGTGGCTCCTCTCAGATTTCAGAACTTTCTGCCACAGAAATGTGAGGAACATGTGATTTTTTAGCCAAATTTTGAGGTTTGCAAAGGATTCTGGGTAACAGAACCTGGTCCGAGCCCCGCAAGTCACCCCATCTTGGATTCCCCTAGGTCTCTAGTTTTCAGAAATGCACAGGATTGGTAGGTTTCCCTAGATGCCGGCTGAGCTAGAGGCCAAAATCTACAGGTAGGCACTTCGCAAAAAACACCTCTGTTTTCTTTAAAAAATTTGGATGTGTTCATGTTGCGCTTTGGGGCGTTTCCTGTTGCGGGCGCTAGGCCTACCCACACAAGTGAGGTATCATTTTTATCGGGAGACTTGGGGGAACGCTGGGTGGAAGGAAATTTGTGGCTCCTCTCAGATTTCAGAACTTTCTGCCACAGAAATGTGAGGAACATGTGATTTTTTAGCCAAATTTTGAGGTTTGCAAAGGATTCTGGGTAACAGAACCTGGTCCGAGCCCTGCAAGTCACCCCATCTTGGATTCCCCTAGGTCTCTAGTTTTCAGAAATGCACAGGTTTGGTAGGTTTTCCTAGGTGCCGGCTGAGCTAGTGGACAAAATCTACAGGTAGGCACTTCGCAAAAAACACCTCCTGTTTTCTTTAAAAAATTTGGATGTGTCCACGTTGCGCTTTGGGGCGTTTCCTGTCGCGGGCGCTAGGCCTACCCACACAAGTGAGGTATCATTTTTATCGGGAGACTTGGGGGAACGCTGGGTGGAAGGAATTTTGTGGCTCCTCTCAGATTCCAGAACTTTCTGCCACAGAAATTTGAGGAACATGCAATTTTTTAGCCAAATTTTGAGGTTTGCAAAGGATTCTGGGTAACAGAACCTGGTCCGAGCCCTGCAAGTCACCCCATCTTGGATTCCCCTAGGTCTCTAGTTTTCAGAAATGCACAGGTTTGGTAGGTTTTCCTAGGTGCCGGCTGAGCTAGTGGACAAAATCTACATGTAGGCACTTCGCAAAAAACACCTCTGTTTTCTTAAAAAAATTTGGATGTGTTCATGTTGCGCTTTGGGGCGTTTCCTGTTGCGGGCGCTAGGCCTACCCACACAAGTGAGGTATCATTTTTATCGGGAGACTTGGGGGAACGCTGGGTGGAAGGAAATTTGAGGCTCCTCTCAGATTCCAGAACTTTCTGCCACAGAAATGTGAGGAACATGTGTTTTTTTTAGCCAAATTTTGAGGTTTGCAAAGGATTCTGGGTAACAGAACCTGGTCCGAGCCCCGCAAGTCACCCCTCCTTGCATTCCCCTACGTCTCTAGTTTTCAAAAATGCACAGGATTGGTAGGTTTCCCTAGATGCCGGCTGAGCTAGAGGCCAAAATCTACAGGTAGGCACTTCGCAAAAAACACCTCTGTTTTCTTTCAAACATTTGTATGTGTCCACGTTGCGCTTTGGGGCGTTTACTGTCGCGGGCGCTAGGCCTACCCACACAAGTGAGGTATCATTTTTATCGGGAGACTTAGGGGAACGCTGGGTGGAAGGAAATTTGTGGCTCCTCTCAGATTCCAGAACCTTCTGCCACAGAAATATGAGGAACATGTGTTTTTTTTGCCAAATTTTGAGGTTTGCAAACGATTCTGGGTAACAGAACCTGGTCCGAGCCCCACAAGTCACCCCTCCTTGGATTCCCCTAGGTCTCTAGTTTTCAAAAATGCACAGGTTTGGTAGGTTTTCCTAGGTGCCGGCTGAGCTAGAGGACAAAATCTACAGGTAGGCACTTCGCAAAAAACACCTCCTGTTTTCTTTCAAAAATTTGGATGTGTCCACGTTGCGCTTTGGGGCGTTTACTGTCGCGGGCGCTAGGCCTACCCACACAAGTGAGGTATCATTGTTATCGGGAGACTTGGGGGAACGCTGGGTGGAAGGAATTTTGTGGCTCCTCTCAGATTCCAGAACTTTCTGCCACAGAAATTTGAGGAACATGTGTTTTTTTTACCAAATTTTGAGGTTTGCGAAGGATTCTGGGTAACAGAACCTGGTCTGAGCCACGCAAGCCTCCTCATCTTGGATTCCCCTAGGTCTCTAGTTTTCAGAAATGCACAGGTTTGGTAGGTTTCCCTAGGTGCCGTCTGAACTAGAGGCCAAAATCTACAGGTAGGCACTTCGCAAAAAACACCTCTGTTTTCTGACAAAAATGTGGATGTGTCCACGTTGCGCTTTGGGGCGTTTCCTGTCGCTGGCGCTAGGCCTACCCACTCAAGTGAGGTATCATTTTTATCGGGAGACTTGGGGGAACCCTGGGTGGAAGGAAGTTTGTGGCTCCTCTCAGATTTCAGAACTTTCTGCCACAGAAATGTGAGGAACATGTGATTTTTTAGCCAAATTTTGAGGTTTGCAAAGGATTCTGGGTAACAGAACCTGGTCCGAGCCCCGCAAGTCACCCCATCTTGGATTCCCCTAGGTCTCTAGTTTTCAGAAATGCACAGGATTGGTAGGTTTCCCTAGATGCCGGCTGAGCTAGAGGCCAAAATCTACAGGTAGGCACTTCGCAAAAAACACCTCTGTTTTCTTTAAAAAATTTGGATGTGTTCATGTTGCGCTTTGGGGCGTTTCCTGTTGCGGGCGCTAGGCCTACCCACACAAGTGAGGTATCATTTTTATCGGGAGACTTGGGGGAACGCTGGGTGGAAGGAAATTTGTGGCTCCTCTCAGATTTCAGAACTTTCTGCCACAGAAATGTGAGGAACATGTGATTTTTTAGCCAAATTTTGAGGTTTGCAAAGGATTCTGGGTAACAGAACCTGGTCCGAGCCCTGCAAGTCACCCCATCTTGGATTCCCCTAGGTCTCTAGTTTTCAGAAATGCACAGGTTTGGTAGGTTTTCCTAGGTGCCGGCTGAGCTAGTGGACAAAATCTACAGGTAGGCACTTCGCAAAAAACACCTCCTGTTTTCTTTCAAAAATTTGGATGTGTCCACGTTGCGCTTTGGGGCGTTTCCTGTCGCGGGCGCTAGGCCTACCCACACAAGTGAGGTATCATTTTTATCGGGAGACTTGGGGGAACGCTGGGTGGAAGGAATTTTGTGGCTCCTCTCAGATTCCAGAACTTTCTGCCACAGAAATTTGAGGAACATGCGATTTTTTAGCCAAATTTTGAGGTTTGCAAAGGATTCTGGGTAACAGAACCTGGTCCGAGCCCTGCAAGTCACCCCATCTTGGATTCCCCTAGGTCTCTAGTTTTCAGAAATGCACAGGTTTGGTAGGTTTTCCTAGGTGCCGGCTGAGCTAGTGGACAAAATCTACATGTAGGCACTTCGCAAAAAACACCTCTGTTTTCTTTAAAAAATTTGGATGTGTTCATGTTGCGCTTTGGGGCGTTTCCTGTTGCGGGCGCTAGGCCTACCCACACAAGTGAGGTATCATTTTTATCGGGAGACTTGGGGGAACGCTGGGTGGAAGGAAATTTGTGGCTCCTCTCAGATTCCAGAACTTTCTGCCACAGAAATGTGAGGAACATGTGTTTTTTTTAGCCAAATTTTGAGGTTTGCAAAGGATTCTGGGTAACAGAACCTGGTCCGAGCCCCGCAAGTCACCCCTCCTTGCATTCCCCTACGTCTCTAGTTTTCAAAAATGCACAGGATTGGTAGGTTTCCCTAGATGCCGGCTGAGCTAGAGGCCAAAATCTACAGGTAGGCACTTCGCAAAAAACACCTCTGTTTTCTTTCAAACATTTGTATGTGTCCACGTTGCGCTTTGGGGCGTTTACTGTCGCGGGCGCTAGGCCTACCCACACAAGTGAGGTATCATTTTTATCGGGAGACTTAGGGGAACGCTGGGTGGAAGGAAATTTGTGGCTCCTCTCAGATTCCAGAACTTTCTGCCACAGAAATATTAGGAACATGTGTTTTTTTTGCCAAATTTTGAGGTTTGCAAACGATTCTGGGTAACAGAACCTGGTCCGAGCCCCACAAGTCACCCCTCCTTGGATTCCCCTAGGTCTCTAGTTTTCAAAAATGCACAGGTTTGGTAGGTTTTCCTAGGTGCCGGCTGAGCTAGTGGACAAAATCTACATGTAGGCACTTCGCAAAAAACACCTCTGTTTTCTTTAAAAAATTTGGATGTGTTCATGTTGCGCTTTGGGGCGTTTCCTGTTGCGGGCGCTAGGCCTACCCACACAAGTGAGGTATCATTTTTATCGGGAGACTTGGGGGAACGCTGGGTGGAAGGAAATTTGTGGCTCCTCTCAGATTCCAGAACTTTCTGCCACAGAAATGTGAGGAACATGTGTTTTTTTTAGCCAAATTTTGAGGTTTGCAAAGGATTCTGGGTAACAGAACCTGGTCCGAGCCCCGCAAGTCACCCCTCCTTGCATTCCCCTACGTCTCTAGTTTTCAAAAATGCACAGGATTGGTAGGTTTCCCTAGATGCCGGCTGAGCTAGAGGCCAAAATCTACAGGTAGGCACTTCGCAAAAAACACCTCTGTTTTCTTTCAAACATTTGTATGTGTCCACGTTGCGCTTTGGGGCGTTTACTGTCGCGGGCGCTAGGCCTACCCACACAAGTGAGGTATCATTTTTATCGGGAGACTTAGGGGAACGCTGGGTGGAAGGAAATTTGTGGCTCCTCTCAGATTCCAGAACTTTCTGCCACAGAAATATTAGGAACATGTGTTTTTTTTGCCAAATTTTGAGGTTTGCAAACGATTCTGGGTAACAGAACCTGGTCCGAGCCCCACAAGTCACCCCTCCTTGGATTCCCCTAGGTCTCTAGTTTTCAAAAATGCACAGGTTTGGTAGGTTTTCCTAGGTGCCGGCTGAGCTAGAGGACAAAATCTACAGGTAGGCACTTCGCAAAAAACACCTCCTGTTTTCTTTCAAAAATTTGGATGTGTCCACGTTGCGCTTTGGGGCGTTTACTGTCGCGGGCGCTAGGCCTACCCACACAAGTGAGGTATCATTGTTATCGGGAGACTTGGGGGAACGCTGGGTGGAAGGAATTTTGTGGCTCCTCTCAGATTCCAGAACTTTCTGCCACAGAAATTTGAGGAACATGTGTTTTTTTTACCAAATTTTGAGGTTTGCGAAGGATTCTGGGTAACAGAACCTGGTCTGAGCCACGCAAGTCTCCTCATCTTGGATTCCCCTAGGTCTCTAGTTTTCAGAAATGCACAGGTTTGGTAGGTTTCCCTAGGTGCCGTCTGAACTAGAGGCCAAAATCTACAGGTAGGCACTTCGCAAAAAACACCTCTGTTTTCTGACAAAAATGTGGATGTGTCCACGTTGCGCTTTGGGGCGTTTCCTGTCGCTGGCGCTAGGCCTACCCACTCAAGTGAGGTATCATTTTTATCGGGAGACTTGGGGGAACCCTGGGTGGAAGGAAGTTTGTGGCTCCTCTCAGATTTCAGAACTTTCTGCCACAGAAATGTGAGGAACATGTGATTTTTTAGCCAAATTTTGAGGTTTGCAAAGGATTCTGGGTAACAGAACCTGGTCCGAGCCCCGCAAGTCACCCCATCTTGGATTCCCCTAGGTCTCTAGTTTTCAGAAATGCACAGGATTGGTAGGTTTCCCTAGATGCCGGCTGAGCTAGAGGCCAAAATCTACAGGTAGGCACTTCGCAAAAAACACCTCTGTTTTCTTTAAAAAATTTGGATGTGTTCATGTTGCGCTTTGGGGCGTTTCCTGTTGCGGGCGCTAGGCCTACCCACACAAGTGAGGTATCATTTTTATCGGGAGACTTGGGGGAACGCTGGGTGGAAGGAAATTTGTGGCTCCTCTCAGATTTCAGAACTTTCTGCCACAGAAATGTGAGGAACATGTGATTTTTTAGCCAAATTTTGAGGTTTGCAAAGGATTCTGGGTAACAGAACCTGGTCCGAGCCCCACAAGTCACCCCTCCTTGGATTCCCCTAGGTCTCTAGTTTTCAAAAATGCACAGGTTTGGTAGGTTTTCCTAGGTGCCGGCTGAGCTAGTGGACAAAATCTACATGTAGGCACTTCGCAAAAAACACCTCTGTTTTCTTTAAAAAATTTGGATGTGTTCATGTTGCGCTTTGGGGCGTTTCCTGTTGCGGGCGCTAGGCCTACCCACACAAGTGAGGTATCATTTTTATCGGGAGACTTGGGGGAACGCTGGGTGGAAGGAAATTTGTGGCTCCTCTCAGATTCCAGAACTTTCTGCCACAGAAATGTGAGGAACATGTGTTTTTTTTAGCCAAATTTTGAGGTTTGCAAAGGATTCTGGGTAACAGAACCTGGTCCGAGCCCCGCAAGTCACCCCTCCTTGCATTCCCCTACGTCTCTAGTTTTCAAAAATGCACAGGATTGGTAGGTTTCCCTAGATGCCGGCTGAGCTAGAGGCCAAAATCTACAGGTAGGCACTTCGCAAAAAACACCTCTGTTTTCTTTCAAACATTTGTATGTGTCCACGTTGCGCTTTGGGGCGTTTACTGTCGCGGGCGCTAGGCCTACCCACACAAGTGAGGTATCATTTTTATCGGGAGACTTAGGGGAACGCTGGGTGGAAGGAAATTTGTGGCTCCTCTCAGATTCCAGAACTTTCTGCCACAGAAATATTAGGAACATGTGTTTTTTTTGCCAAATTTTGAGGTTTGCAAACGATTCTGGGTAACAGAACCTGGTCCGAGCCCCACAAGTCACCCCTCCTTGGATTCCCCTAGGTCTCTAGTTTTCAAAAATGCACAGGTTTGGTAGGTTTTCCTAGGTGCCGGCTGAGCTAGAGGACAAAATCTACAGGTAGGCACTTCGCAAAAAACACCTCCTGTTTTCTTTCAAAAATTTGGATGTGTCCACGTTGCGCTTTGGGGCGTTTACTGTCGCGGGCGCTAGGCCTACCCACACAAGTGAGGTATCATTGTTATCGGGAGACTTGGGGGAACGCTGGGTGGAAGGAATTTTGTGGCTCCTCTCAGATTCCAGAACTTTCTGCCACAGAAATTTGAGGAACATGTGTTTTTTTTACCAAATTTTGAGGTTTGCGAAGGATTCTGGGTAACAGAACCTGGTCTGAGCCACGCAAGTCTCCTCATCTTGGATTCCCCTAGGTCTCTAGTTTTCAGAAATGCACAGGTTTGGTAGGTTTCCCTAGGTGCCGTCTGAACTAGAGGCCAAAATCTACAGGTAGGCACTTCGCAAAAAACACCTCTGTTTTCTGACAAAAATGTGGATGTGTCCACGTTGCGCTTTGGGGCGTTTCCTGTCGCTGGCGCTAGGCCTACCCACTCAAGTGAGGTATCATTTTTATCGGGAGACTTGGGGGAACCCTGGGTGGAAGGAAGTTTGTGGCTCCTCTCAGATTTCAGAACTTTCTGCCACAGAAATGTGAGGAACATGTGATTTTTTAGCCAAATTTTGAGGTTTGCAAAGGATTCTGGGTAACAGAACCTGGTCCGAGCCCCGCAAGTCACCCCATCTTGGATTCCCCTAGGTCTCTAGTTTTCAGAAATGCACAGGATTGGTAGGTTTCCCTAGATGCCGGCTGAGCTAGAGGCCAAAATCTACAGGTAGGCACTTCGCAAAAAACACCTCTGTTTTCTTTAAAAAATTTGGATGTGTTCATGTTGCGCTTTGGGGCGTTTCCTGTTGCGGGCGCTAGGCCTACCCACACAAGTGAGGTATCATTTTTATCGGGAGACTTGGGGGAACGCTGGGTGGAAGGAAATTTGTGGCTCCTCTCAGATTTCAGAACTTTCTGCCACAGAAATGTGAGGAACATGTGATTTTTTAGCCAAATTTTGAGGTTTGCAAAGGATTCTGGGTAACAGAACCTGGTCCGAGCCCTGCAAGTCACCCCATCTTGGATTCCCCTAGGTCTCTAGTTTTCAGAAATGCACAGGTTTGGTAGGTTTTCCTAGGTGCCGGCTGAGCTAGTGGACAAAATCTACAGGTAGGCACTTCGCAAAAAACACCTCCTGTTTTCTTTCAAAAATTTGGATGTGTCCACGTTGCGCTTTGGGGCGTTTACTGTCGCGGGCGCTAGGCCTACCCACACAAGTGAGGTATCATTTTTATCGGGAGACTTGGGGGAACGCTGGGTGGAAGGAATTTTGTGGCTCCTCTCAGATTCCAGAACTTTCTGCCACAGAAATTTGAGGAACATGCGATTTTTTAGCCAAATTTTGAGGTTTGCAAAGGATTCTGGGTAACAGAACCTGGTCCGAGCCCTGCAAGTCACCCCATCTTGGATTCCCCTAGGTCTCTAGTTTTCAGAAATGCACAGGTTTGGTAGGTTTTCCTAGGTGCCGGCTGAGCTAGTGGACAAAATCTACATGTAGGCACTTCGCAAAAAACACCTCTGTTTTCTTTAAAAAATTTGGATGTGTTCATGTTGCGCTTTGGGGCGTTTCCTGTTGCGGGCGCTAGGCCTACCCACACAAGTGAGGTATCATTTTTATCGGGAGACTTGGGGGAACGCTGGGTGGAAGGAAATTTGTGGCTCCTCTCAGATTCCAGAACTTTCTGCCACAGAAATGTGAGGAACATGTGTTTTTTTTAGCCAAATTTTGAGGTTTGCAAAGGATTCTGGGTAACAGAACCTCGTCCGAGCCCCGCAAGTCACCCCTCCTTGCATTCCCCTACGTCTCTAGTTTTCAAAAATGCACAGGATTGGTAGGTTTCCCTAGATGCCGGCTGAGCTAGAGGCCAAAATCTACAGGTAGGCACTTCGCAAAAAACACCTCTGTTTTCTTTCAAACATTTGTATGTGTCCACGTTGCGCTTTGGGGCGTTTACTGTCGCGGGCGCTAGGCCTACCCACACAAGTGAGGTATCATTTTTATCGGGAGACTTAGGGGAACGCTGGGTGGAAGGAAATTTGTGGCTCCTCTCAGATTCCAGAACTTTCTGCCACAGAAATATTAGGAACATGTGTTTTTTTTGCCAAATTTTGAGGTTTGCAAACGATTCTGGGTAACAGAACCTGGTCCGAGCCCCACAAGTCACCCCTCCTTGGATTCCCCTAGGTCTCTAGTTTTCAAAAATGCACAGGTTTGGTAGGTTTTCCTAGGTGCCGGCTGAGCTAGAGGACAAAATCTACAGGTAGGCACTTCGCAAAAAACACCTCCTGTTTTCTTTCAAAAATTTGGATGTGTCCACGTTGCGCTTTGGGGCGTTTACTGTCGCGGGCGCTAGGCCTACCCACACAAGTGAGGTATCATTGTTATCGGGAGACTTGGGGGAACGCTGGGTGGAAGGAATTTTGTGGCTCCTCTCAGATTCCAGAACTTTCTGCCACAGAAATTTGAGGAACATGTGTTTTTTTTACCAAATTTTGAGGTTTGCGAAGGATTCTGGGTAACAGAACCTGGTCTGAGCCACGCAAGTCTCCTCATCTTGGATTCCCCTAGGTCTCTAGTTTTCAGAAATGCACAGGTTTGGTAGGTTTCCCTAGGTGCCGTCTGAACTAGAGGCCAAAATCTACAGGTAGGCACTTCGCAAAAAACACCTCTGTTTTCTGACAAAAATGTGGATGTGTCCACGTTGCGCTTTGGGGCGTTTCCTGTCGCTGGCGCTAGGCCTACCCACTCAAGTGAGGTATCATTTTTATCGGGAGACTTGGGGGAACCCTGGGTGGAAGGAAATTTGTGGCTCCTCTCAGATTCCAGAACTTTCTGCCACAGAAATGTGAGGAACATGTGTTTTTTTAGCCAAATTTTGAGGTTTGCAAAGGATTCTGGGTAACAGAACTTGGTCCGAGCCCCGCAAGTCACCCCATCGTGGATTCCCCTAGGTCTCTAGTTTTCAGAAATGCACAGGTTTGGTAGGTTTCCCTAGGTGCTGGCTGAGCTAGAGGACAAAATCTACAGGTAGGCACTTCGCAAAAAACACCTTCTGTTTTCTTTCAAAAATTTGGATGTGTCCATAATGCGCTTTGGGGCGTTTCCTGTCGCGGGCGCTAGGCCTACCCACACAAGGGAGGTATCATTGTTATCTGGAGACTTGGGGGAACGCTGGGTGGAAGGAAATTTGTGGCTCCTCTCAGATTCCAGAACTTTCTGCCACAGAAATGTGAGGAACATGTGTGTTTTTAGCCAAATTTTGAGGTTTGCAAAGGATTCTGGGTAGCAGAACCTGGTCTGAGCCACGCAAGTCTCTTCATCTTGGATTCCCCTAGGTCTCTAGTTTTCAGAAATGCACAGGTTTGGTAGGTTGCCCTAGGTGCCGTCTGAACTAGAGGCCAAAATCTACAGGTAGGCACTTCGCAAAAAACACCTCTGTTTTCTGTAAAAAATGTGGATGTGTCCACGTTGCGCTTTGGGGCGTTTCCTGTCGCGGGCGCTAGGCCTACCCACTCAAGTGAGGTATCATTTTTATCGGGAGACTTGGGGGAACCCTGGGTGGAAGGAAATTTGTGGCTCCTCTCAGATTCCAGAACTTTCTGCCACAGAAATGTGAGGAACATGTGTTTTTTTAGCCAAATTTTGAGGTTTGCAAAGGATTCTGGGTAACAGAACCTGGTCCGAGCCCCGCAAGTCACCCCATCTTGGATTCCCCTAGGTCTCTAGTTTTCAGAAATGCACAGGTTTGGTAGGTTTCCCTAGGTGTCGGCTGAGCTAGAGGCCAAAATCTATAAGTAGGCACTTCGCAAAAAACACCTCTGTTTTCTTTCAAAAATGTGGATGTGTCCACGTTGCGCTTTAGGGTGTTTCCTGTTGCAGGCGCTAGGCCTACCCACACAAGTGAGGTATCATTTTTATCGGGAGACTTGGGGGAACGCTGGGTGGAAGGAAGTTTGTGGCTCCTCTCAGATTTCAGAACTTTCTGCCACAGAAATGTGAGGAACATGTGATTTTTTAGCCAAATTTTGAGGTTTGCAAAGGATTCTGGGTAACAGAACCTGGTCCGAGCCCCGCAAGTCACCCCATCTTGGATTCCCCTAGGTCTCTAGTTTTCAGAAATGCACAGGATTGGTAGGTTTCCCTAGATGCCGGCTGAGCTAGAGGCCAAAATCTACAGGTAGGCACTTCGCAAAAAACACCTCTGTTTTCTTTAAAAAATTTGGATGTGTTCATGTTCGCTTTGGGGCGTTTCCTGTTGCGGGCGCTAGGCCTACCCACACAAGTGAGGTATCATTTTTATCGGGAGACTTGGGGGAACGCTGGGTGGAAGGAAATTTGTGGCTCCTCTCAGATTTCAGAACTTTTTGCCACAGAAATGTGAGGAACATGTGATTTTTTAGCCAAATTTTGAGGTTTGCAAAGGATTCTGGGTATCAGAACCTGGTCCGAGCCCTGCAAGTCACCCCATCTTGGATTCCCCTAGGTCTCTAGTTTTCAGAAATGCACAGGTTTGGTAGGTTTTCCTTGGTGCCGGCTGAGCTAGTGGACAAAATCTACAGGTAGGCACTTCGCAAAAAACACCTCCTGTTTTCTTTAAAAAATTTGGATGTGTCCACGTTGCGCTTTGGGGCGTTTCCTGTCGCGGGTGCTAGGCCTACCCACACAAGTGAGGTATCATTTTTATCGGGAGACTTGGGGGAACGCTGGGTGGAAGGAATTTTGTGGCTCCTCTCAGATTCCAGAACTTTCTGCCACAGAAATTTGAGGAACATGCAATTTTTTAGCCAAATTTTGAGGTTTGCAAAGGATTCTGGGTATCAGAACCTGGTCCGAGCCCTGCAAGTCACCCCATCTTGGATTCCCCTAGGTCTCTAGTTTTCAGAAATGCACAGGTTTGGTAGGTTTTCCTTGGTGCCGGCTGAGCTAGTGGACAAAATCTACAGGTAGGCACTTCGCAAAAAACACCTCCTGTTTTCTTTAAAAAATTTGGATGTGTCCACGTTGCGCTTTGGGGCGTTTCCTGTCGCGGGTGCTAGGCCTACCCACACAAGTGAGGTATCATTTTTATCGGGAGACTTGGGGGAACGCTGGGTGGAAGGAATTTTGTGGCTCCTCTCAGATTCCAGAACTTTCTGCCACAGAAATGTGAGGAACATGTGTTTTTTTAGCCAAATTTTGAGGTTTGCAAAGGATTCTGGGTAACAGAACGTGGTCTGAGCCACGCAAGTCTCCTCATCTTGGATTCCCCTAGGTCTCTAGTTTTCAGAAATGCACAGGTTTGGTAGGTTTCCCTAGGTGCCGTCTGAACTAGAGGCCAAAATCTACAGGTAGGCACTTCGCAAAAAACACCTCTGTTTTCTGACAAAAATGTGGATGTGTCCACGTTGCGCTTTGGGGCGTTTCCTGTCGCTGGCGCTAGGCCTACCCACTCAAGTGAGGTATCATTTTTATCGGGAGACTTGGGGGAACCCTGGGTGGAAGGAAATTTGTGGCTCCTCTCAGATTCCAGAACTTTCTGCCACAGAAATGTGAGGAACATGTGTTTTTTTAGCCAAATTTTGAGGTTTGCAAAGGATTCTGGGTAACAGAACCTGGTCCGAGCCCCGCAAGTCACCCCATCTTGGATTCCCCTAGGTCACTAGTTTTCAGAAATGCACAGGTTTGGTAGGTTTCCCTAGGTGTCGGCTGAGCTAGAGGCCAAAATCTATAAGTAGGCACTTCGCAAAAAACACCTCTGTTTTCTTTCAAAAATGTGGATGTGTCCACGTTGCGCTTTAGGGTGTTTCCTGTCGCGGGCGCTAGGCCTACCCACACAAGTGAGGTATCATTTTTATCGGGAGACTTGGGGGAACGCTGGGTGGAAGGAAGTTTGTGGCTCCTCTCAGATTTCAGAACTTTCTGCCACAGAAATGTGAGGAACATGTGATTTTTTAGCCAAATTTTGAGGTTTGCAAAGGATTCTGGGTAACAGAACCTGGTCCGAGCCCCGCAAGTCACCCCATCTTGGATTCCCCTAGGTCTCTAGTTTTCAGAAATGCACAGGATTGGTAGGTTTCCCTAGATGCCGGCTGAGCTAGAGGCCAAAATCTACAGGTAGGCACTTCGCAAAAAACACCTCTGTTTTCTTTAAAAAATTTGGATGTGTTCATGTTGCGCTTTGGGGCGTTTCCTGTTGCGGGCGCTAGGCCTACCCACACAAGTGAGGTATCATTTTTATCGGGAGACTTGGGGGAACGCTGGGTGGAAGGAAATTTGTGGCTCCTCTCAGATTTCAGAACTTTCTGCCACAGAAATGTGAGGAACATGTGATTTTTTAGCCAAATTTTGAGGTTTGCAAAGGATTCTGGGTAACAGAACCTGGTCCGAGCCCTGCAAGTCACCCCATCTTGGATTCCCCTAGGTCTCTAGTTTTCAGAAATGCACAGGTTTGGTAGGTTTTCCTAGGTGCAGGCTGAGCTAGTGGACAAAATCTACAGGTAGGCACTTCGCAAAAAACACCTCCTGTTTTCTTTAAAAAATTTGGATGTGTCCACGTTGCGCTTTGGGGCGTTTCCTGTTGCGGGCGCTAGGCCTACCCACACAAGTGAGGTATCATTTTTATCGGGAGACTTGGGGGAACGCTGGGTGGAAGGAATTTTGTGGCTCCTCTCAGATTCCAGAACTTTCTGCCACAGAAATTTGAGGAACATGTGATTTTTTAGCCAAATTTTGAGGTTTGCAAAGGATTCTGGGTAACAGAACCTGGTCCGAGCCCTGCAAGTCACCCCATCTTGGATTCCCCTAGGTCTCTAGTTTTCAGAAATGCACAGGTTTGGTAGGTTTTCCTAGGTGACGGCTGAGCTAGTGGACAAAATCTACATGTAGGCACTTCGCAAAAAACACCTCTGTTTTCTTTAAAAAATTTGGATGTGTTCATGTTGCGCTTTGGGGCGTTTCCTGTTGCGGGCGCTAGGCCTACCCACACAAGTGAGGTATCATTTTTATCGGGAGACTTGGGGGAACGCTGGGTGGAAGGAAATTTGTGGCTTCTCTCAGATTCCAGAACTTTCTGCCACAGAAATGTGAGGAACATGTGTTTTTTTTAGCCAAATTTTGAGGTTTGCAAAGGATTCTGGGTAACAGAACCTGGTCCGAGCCCCGCAAGTCACCCCTCCTTGGATTCCCCTACGTCTCTAGTTTTAAAAAATGCACAGTTTTGGTAGGTTTTCCTAGGTGCCGGCTGAGCTAGAGGACAAAATCTACAGGTAGGCACTTCGCAAAAAACACCTCATGTTTTCTTTCAAAAATTTGGATGTGTCCACATTGCGCTTTGGGGCGTTTCCTGTCGCGGGCGCTAGGCATACCCACACAAGTGAGGTATCATTTTTATCGGGAGACTTGGGGGAAAACTGGTTGGAAGGAATTTGTGGCTCCTCTCAGATTCCAGAACTTTCTGCCACAGAAATGTGAGGAACATGTGTTTTTTTTTCTCCAAATTTTGAGGTTTGCAAAGGATTCTGGGTAACAGAACCTGGTCCGAGCCCCGCAAGTCACCCCATCTTGGATTCCCCTAGGTCTCTAGTTTTCAGAAATGCACAGGTTTGGTAGGTTTCCCTAGGTGCCGGCTGAGCTAGAGGCCAAAATCTACAGGTAGGCACTTCGCAAAAAACACCTCTGTTTTCTTTCAAAAATGTGGATGTGTCCACGTTGTGCTTTGGGGCATTTACTGTCGCGGGCGCTAGGCCTACCCACACAAGTGAGGTATCATTTTTATTGGGAGACTTGGGGGAACGCTGGGTGGAAGGAAATTCTTGGCTCCTCTCAGATTCCAGAACTTTCTGCCACAGAAATATGAGGAACATGTGTTTTTTTAGCCAAATTTTGAGGTTTGCAAAGGATTCTGGGTAACAGAACCTGGTCCGAGCCCCGCAAGTCACCCCATCTTGGATTCCCCTAGGTCTCTAGTTTTCAGAAATGCACAGGTTTGATAGATTTCCCTAGGTGCCGGCTGAGCTAGAGGCCAAAATCTACAGGTAGGCACTTCGCAAAAAACACCTTCTGTTTTCTTTCAAACATTTGTATGTGTCAACGTTGCGCTTTGGGGCCTTTACTGTCGCGGGCGCTAGGCCTACCCACACAAGTGAGGTATCATTTTTATCGGGAGACTTAGGGGAACGCTGGGTGGAAGGAAATTTGTGGCTCCTCTCAGATTCCAGAACTTTCTGCCACAGAAATATGAGGAACATGTGTTTTTTTTGCCAAATTTTGAGGTTTGCAAAGGATTCTGGGTAACAGAACCTGGTCCGAGCCCCGCAAGTCACCCCATCTTGGATTCCCCTAGGTCTCTAGTTTTCAGAAATGCACAGGTTTGGTAGGTTTCCCTAGGTGCTGGCTGAGCTAGAGGACAAAATCTACAGGTAGGCACTTCGCAAAAAACACCTTCTGTTTTCTTTCAAAAATTTGGATGTGTCCATGTTGCGCTTTGGGGCGTTTCCTGTCGCGGGCGCTAGGCCTACCCACACAAGTGAGGTATCATTGTTATCAGGAGACTTGGGGGAACGCTGGGTGGAAGGAAATTTGTGGCTCCTCTCAGATTCCAGAACTTTCTGCCACAGAAATGTGAGGAACATGTGTGTTTTTAGCCAAATTTTGAGGTTTGCAAAGGATTCTGGGTAGCAGAACCTGGTCTGAGCCACGCAAGTCTCCTCATCTTGGATTCCCCTAGGTCTCTAGTTTTCAGAAATGCACAGGTTTGGTAGGTTTCCCTAGGTGCCGTCTGAACTAGAGGCCAAAATCTACAGGTAGGCACTTCGCAAAAAACACCTCTGTTTTCTGTCAAAAATTTTGATGTGTCCACGTTGCGCTTTGGGGCGTTTCCTGTCACGGGCGCTAGGCCTACCCACTCAAGTGAGGTATCATTTTTATCGGGAGACTTGGGGGAACCCTGGGTGGAAGGAAATTTGTGGCTCCTCTCAGATTCCAGAACTTTCTGCCACAGAAATGTGAGGAACATGTGTTTTTTTAGCCAAATTTTGAGGTTTGCAAAGGATTCTGGGTAACAGAACCTGGTCTGAGCCCCGCAAGTCACCCCATCTTGGATTCCCCTAGGTCTCTAGTTTTCAGAAATGCACAGGTTTGGTAGGTTTCCCTAGGTGTCGGCTGAGCTAGAGGCCAAAATCTATAAGTAGGCACTTCGCAAAAAACACCTCTGTTTTCTTTTAAAAATTTGGATGTGTCCACGTTGCGCTTTGGGGTGTTTCCTGTTGCGGGCGCTAGGCCTACCCACACAAGTGAGGTATCATTTTTATCAGGAGACGTGGGGGAACGCTGGGTGGAAGGAAATTTGTGGCTCCTCTCATATTCCAGAACTTTCTGCCACAGAAATGTGAGGAACATGTGTTTTTTTAGCCAAATTTTGAGGTTTGCAAAGGATTCTGGGTAACAGAACCTGGTCCGAGCCCCGCAAGTCACCCCATCTTGGATTCCCCTAGGTCTCTAGTTTTCAGAAATGCACAGGTTTGGTAGGTTTCCCTAGGTGCCGGCTGAGCTAGAGGCCAAAATCTACATGTAGGCACTTCGCAAAAAACACCTCTGTTTTCTTAAAAAAATTTGGATGTGTTCATGTTGCGCTTTGGGGCGTTTCCTGTTGCGGGCGCTAGGTCTACCCACACAAGTGAGGTATCATTTTTATCGGGAGACTTGGGGGAACGCTGAGTGGAAGGAAATTTGTGGCTCCTCTCAGATTCCAGAACTTTCTGCCACAGAAATGTGAGGAACATGTGTTTTTTTAGCCAAATTTTGAGGTTTGCAAAGGATTCTGGGTAACAGAACCTGGTCCGAGCCCCGCAAGTCACCCCTCCTTGGATTCCCCTACGTCTCTAGTTTTCAAAAATGCACAGTTTTGGTAGGTTTTCCTAGGTGCCGGCTGAGCTAGAGGACAAAATCTACAGGTAGGCACTTCGCAAAAAACACCTCATGTTTTCTTTCAAAAATTTGGATGTGTCCACATTGCGCTTTGGGGCGTTTCCTGTCGCGGGCGCTAGGCATACCCACACAAGTGAGGTATCATTTTTATCGGGAGACTTGGGGGAAAACTGGTTGGAAGGAATTTTGTGGCTCCTCTCAGATTCCAGAACTTTCTGCCACAGAAATGTGAGGAACATGTGTTTTTTTAGCCAAATTTTGAGGTTTGCAAAGGATTCTGGGTAACAGAACCTGGTCCGAGCCCCGCAAGTCACCCCATCTTGGATTCCCCTAGGTCTCTAGTTTTCAGAAATGCACAGGTTTGGTAGATTTCCCTAGGTGCCGGCTGAGCTAGAGGCCAAAATTTACAGGTAGGCACTTCGCAAAAAACACCTCTGTTTTCTTTCAAACATTTGTATGTGTCCAAGTTGCGCTTTGGGGCGTTTACTGTCGCGGGCGCTAGGCCTACCCACACAAGTGAGGTATCATTTTTATCGGGAGACTTAGGGGAACGCTGGGTGGAAGGAAATTTGTGGCTCCTCTCAGATTCCAGAACTTTCTGCCACAGAAATATGAGGAACATGTGTTTTTTTTTCCAAATTTTGAGGTTTGCAAAGGATTCTGGGTAACAGAACCTGGTCCGAGCCCCGCAAGTCACCCCATCGTGGATTCCCCTAGGTCTCTAGTTTTCAGAAATGCACAGGTTTGGTAGGTTTCCCTAGGTGCTGGCTGAGCTAGAGGACAAAATCTACAGGTAGGCACTTCGCAAAAAACACCTTCTGTTTTCTTTCAAAAATTTGGATGTGTCCATAATGCGCTTTGGGGCGTTTCCTGTCGCGGGCGCTAGGCCTACCCACACAAGTGAGGTATCATTGTTATCTGGAGACTTGGGAGAACGCTGGGTGGAAGGAAATTTGTGGCTCCTCTCAGATTCCAGAACTTTCTGCCACAGAAATGTGAGGAACATGTGTGTTTTTAGCCAAATTTTGAGGTTTGCAAAGGATTCTGGGTAGCAGAACCTGGTCTGAGCCACGCAAGTCTCTTCATCTTGGATTCCCCTAGGTCTCTAGTTTTCAGAAATGCACAGGTTTGGTAGGTTGCCCTAGGTGCCGTCTGAACTAGAGGCCAAAATCTACAGGTAGGCACTTCGCAAAAAACACCTCTGTTTTCTGTAAAAAATGTGGATGTGTCCACGTTGCGCTTTGGGGCGTTTCCTGTCGCGGGCGCTAGGCCTACCCACTCAAGTGAGGTATCATTTTTATCGGGAGACTTGGGGGAACCCTGGGTGGAAGGAAATTTGTGGCTCCTCTCAGATTCCAGAACTTTCTGCCACAGAAATGTGAGGAACATGTGTTTTTTTAGCCAAATTTTGAGGTTTGCAAAGGATTCTGGGTAACAGAACCTGGTCCGAGCCCCGCAAGTCACCCCATCTTGGATTCCCCTAGGTCTCTAGTTTTCAGAAATGCACAGGTTTGGTAGGTTTTCCTAGGTGTCGGCTGAGCTAGAGCTCAAAATCTATAAGTAGGCACTTCGCAAAAAACACCTCTGTTTTCATTCAAAAATTTGGATGTGTCCACGTTGCGCTTTGGGGTGTTTCCTGTTGCGGGCGCTAGGCCTACCCACACAAGTGAGGTATCATTTTTATCGGGAGACTTGGGGGAACGCTGGGTGGAAGGAAATTTGTGGCTCCTCTCAGATTTCAGAACTTTCTGCCACAGAAATGTGAGGAACATGTGATTTTTTAACCAAATTTTGAGGTTTGCAAAGGATTCTGGGTAACAGAACCTGGTCCGAGCCCTGCAAGTCACCCCATCTTGGATTCCCCTAGGTCTCTAGTTTTCAGAAATGCACAGGTTTGGTAGGTTTCCCTAGGTGCCGGCTGAGCTAGAGGCCAAAATCTACAGGTAGGCACTTCGCAAAAAACACCTCTGTTTTCTTTAAAAAATTTGGATGTGTTCATGTTGCGTTTTGGGGCGTTTCCTTTTGCGGGCACTAGGCCTACCCACACAAGTGAGGTATCATTTTTATCGGGAGACTTGGGGGAACGCTGGGTGGAAGGAAATTTGTGGCTCCTCTCAGATTCCAGAACTTTCTGCCACAGAAATGTGAGGAACAGGTGATTTTTTTAGCCAAATTTTGAGGTTTGCAAAGGATTCTGGGTAACAGAACCTGGTCCGAGCCCCACAAGTCACCCCTCCTTGGATTCCCCTAGGTCTCTAGTTTTCAGAAATGCACAGGTTTGGTAGGTTTCCCTAGGTGCCGTCTGAACTAGAGGCCAAAATCTACAGGTAGGCACTTCGCAAAAAACACCTCTGTTTTCTGACAAAAATGTGGATGTGTCCACGTTGCGCTTTGGGGCGTTTCCTGTCGCTGGCGCTAGGCCTACCCACTCAAGTGAGGTATCATTTTTATCGGGAGACTTGGGGGAACCCTGGGTGGAAGGAAATTTGTGGCTCCTCTCAGATTCCAGAACTTTCTGCCACAGAAATGTGAGGAACATGTGTTTTTTTAGCCAAATTTTGAGGTTTGCAAAGGATTCTGGGTAACAGAACCTGGTCCGAGCCCCGCAAGTCACCCAATCTTGGATTCCCCTAGGTCTCTAGTTTTCAGAAATGCACAGGTTTGGTAGATTTCCCTAGGTGCCGGCTGAGCTAGAGGCCAAAATGTACAGGTAGGCACTTCGCAAAAAACACCTCTGTTTTCTTTCAAACATTTGTATGTGTCCACGTTGCGCTTTGGGGCGTTTACTGTCGCGGGCGCTAGGCCTACCCACACAAGTGAGGTATCATTTTTATCGGGAGACTTAGGGGAACGCTGGGTGGAAGGAAATTTGTGGCTCCTCTCAGATTCCAGAACTTTCTGCCACAGAAATATGAGGAACATGTGTTTTTTTTTCCAAATTTTAAGGTTTGCAAAGGATTCTGGGTAACAGAGCCTGGTCCGAGCCCCGCAAGTCACCCCATCGTGGATTCCCCTAGGTCTCTAGTTTTCAGAAATGCACAGGTTTGGTAGGTTTCCCTAGGTGCTGGCTGAGCTAGAGGACAAAATCTACAGGTAGGCACTTCGCAAAAAACACCTTCTGTTTTCTTTCAAAAATTTGGATGTGTCCATAATGCGCTTTGGGGCGTTTCCTGTCGCGGGCGCTAGGCCTACCCACACAAGTGAGGTATCATTGTTATCTGGAGACTTGGGGGAACGCTGGGTGGAAGGAAATTTGTGGCTCCTCTCAGATTCCAGAACTTTCTGCCACAGAAATGTGAGGAACATGTGTGTTTTTAGCCAAATTTTGAGGTTTGCAAAGGATTCTGGGTAGCAGAACCTGGTCTGAGCCACGCAAGTCTCTTCATCTTGGATTCCCCTAGGTCTCTAGTTTTCAGAAATGCACAGGTTTGGTAGGTTGCCCTAGGTGCCGTCTGAACTAGAGGCCAAAATCTACAGGTAGGCACTTCGCAAAAAACACCTCTGTTTTCTGTAAAAAATGTGGATGTGTCCACGTTGCACTTTGGGGCGTTTCCTGTCGCGGGCGCTAGGCCTACCCACTCAAGTGAGGTATCATTTTTATCGGGAGACTTGGGGGAACCCTGGGTGGAAGGAAATTTGTGGCTCCTCTCAGATTCCAGAACTTTCTGCCACAGAAATGTGAGGAACATGTGTTTTTTTAGCCAAATTTTGAGGTTTGCAAAGGATTCTGGGTAACAGAACCTGGTCCGAGCCCCACAAGTCACCCAATCTTGGATTCCCCTAGGTCTCTAGTTTTCAGAAATGCACAGGTTTGGTAGGTTTCCCTAGGTGTCGGCTGAGCTAGAGGCCAAAATCTATAAGTAGGCACTTCGCAAAAAACACCTCTGTTTTCATTCAAAAATTTGGATGTGTCCACGTTGCGCTTTGGGGTGTTTCCTGTTGCGGGCGCTAGGCCTACCCACACAAGTGAGGTATCATTTTTATCGGGAGACTTGGGGGAACGCTGGGTGGAAGGAAATTTGTGGCTCCTCTCAGATTTCAGAACTTTCTGCCACAGAAATGTGAGGAACATGTGATTTTTTAACCAAATTTTGAGGTTTGCAAAGGATTCTGGGTAACAGAACCTGGTCCGAGCCCTGCAAATCACCCCATCTTGGATTCCCCTAGGTCTCTAGTTTTCAGAAATGCACAGGTTTGGTAGGTTTCCCTAGGTGCCGGCTGAGCTAGAGGCCAAAATCTACAGGTAGGCACTTCGCAAAAAACACCTCTGTTTTCTTTAAAAAATTTGGATGTGTTCATGTTGCGTTTTGGGGCGTTTCCTGTTGCGGGCGCTAGGCCTACCCACACAAGTGAGGTATCATTTTTATCGGGAGACTTGGGGGAACGCTGGGTGGAAGGAAATTTGTGGCTCCTCTCAGATTCCAGAACTTTCTGCCACAGAAATGTGAGGAACAGGTGATTTTTTTAGCCAAATTTTGAGGTTTGCAAAGGATTCTGGGTAACAGAACCTGGTCCGAGCCCCACAAGTCACCCCTCCTTGGATTCCCCTAGGTCTCTAGTTTTCAAAAATGCACAGGTTTGGTAGGTTTTCCTAGGTGCCGGCTGAGCTAGAGGACAAAATCTACAGGTAGGCACTTCGCAAAAAACACCTCCAGTTTTCTTTCAAAAATTTGGATGTGTCCACGTTGCGCTTTGGGGCGTTTACTGTCGCGGGCGCTAGGCCTACCCACACAAGTGAGGTATCATTGTTATCGGGAGACTTGGGGGAACGCTGGGTGGAAGGAATTTTGTGGCTCCTCTCAGATTCCAGAACTTTCTGCCACAGAAATTTGAGGAACATGTGTTTTTTTTACCAAATTTTGAGGTTTGCGAAGGATTCTGGGTAACAGAACCTGGTCTGAGCCACGCAAGTCTCCTCATCTTGGATTCCCCTAGGTCTCTAGTTTTCAGAAATGCACAGGTTTGGTAGGTTTCCCTAGGTGCCGTCTGAACTAGAGGCCAAAATCTACAGGTAGGCACTTCGCAAAAAACACCTCTGTTTTCTGACAAAAATGTGGATGTGTCCACGTTGCGCTTTGGGGCGTTTCCTGTCGCTGGCGCTAGGCCTACCCACTCAAGTGAGGTATCATTTTTATCGGGAGACTTGGGGGAACCCTGGGTGGAAGGAAATTTGTGGCTCCTCTCAGATTCCAGAACTTTCTGCCACAGAAATGTGAGGAACATGTGTTTTTTTAGCCAAATTTTGAGGTTTGCAAAGGATTCTGGGTAACAGAACCTGGTCCGAGCCCCGCAAGTCACCCCATCGTGGATTCCCCTAGGTCTCTAGTTTTCAGAAATGCACAGGTTTGGTAGGTTTCCCTAGGTGCTGGCTGAGCTAGAGGACAAAATCTACAGGTAGGCACTTCGCAAAAAACACCTTCTGTTTTCTTTCAAAAATTTGGATGTGTCCATAATGCGCTTTGGGGCGTTTCCTGTCGCGGGCGCTAGGCCTACCCACACAAGTGAGGTATCATTGTTATCTGGAGACTTGGGGGAACGCTGGGTGGAAGGGAATTTGTGGCTCCTCTCAGATTCCAGAACTTTCTGCCACAGAAATGTGAGGAACATGTGTGTTTTTAGCCAAATTTTGAGGTTTGCAAAGGATTCTGGGTAGCAGAACCTGGTCTGAGCCACGCAAGTCTCTTCATCTTGGATTCCCCTAGGTCTCTAGTTTTCAGAAATGCACAGGTTTGGTAGGTTGCCCTAGGTGCCGTCTGAACTAGAGGCCAAAATCTACAGGTAGGCACTTCGCAAAAAACACCTCTGTTTTCTGTAAAAAATGTGGATGTGTCCACGTTGCGCTTTGGGGCGTTTCCTGTCGCGGGCGCTAGGCCTACCCACTCAAGTGAGGTATCATTTTTATCGGGAGACTTGGGGGAACCCTGGGTGGAAGGAAATTTGTGGCTCCTCTCAGATTTCAGAACTTTCTGCCACAGAAATGTGAGGAACATGTGATTTTTTAACCAAATTTTGAGGTTTGCAAAGGATTCTGGGTAACAGAACCTGGTCCGAGCCCTGCAAGTCGCCCCATCTTGGATTCCCCTAGGTCTCTAGTTTTCAGAAATGCACAGGTTTGGTAGGTTTCCCTAGGTGCCGGCTGAGCTAGAGGCCAAAATCTACAGGTAGGCACTTCGCAAAAAACACCTCTGTTTTCTTTAAAAAATTTGGATGTGTTCATGTTGCGTTTTGGGGCGTTTCCTGTTGCGGGCGCTAGGCCTACCCACACAAGTGAGGTATCATTTTTATCGGGAGACTTGGGGGAACGCTGGGTGGAAGGAAATTTGTGGCTCCTCTCAGATTCCAGAACTTTCTGCCACAGAAATGTGAGGAACAGGTGATTTTTTAGGCCAAATTTTGAGGTTTGCAAAGGATTCTGGGTAACAGAACCTGGTCCGAGCCCCACAAGTCACCCCTCCTTGGATTCCCCTAGGTCTCTAGTTTTCAAAAATGCACAGGTTTGGTAGGTTTTCCTAGGTGCCGGCTGAGCTAGAGGACAAAATCTACAGGTAGGCACTTCGCAAAAAACACCTCCTGTTTTCTTTCAAAAATTTGGATGTGTCCACGTTGCGCTTTGGGGCGTTTACTGTCGCGGGCGCTAGGCCTACCCACACAAGTGAGGTATCATTGTTATCGGGAGACTTGGGGGAACGCTGGGTGGAAGGAATTTTGTGGCTCCTCTCAGATTCCAGAACTTTCTGCCACAGAAATTTGAGGAACATGTGTTTTTTTTACCAAATTTTGAGGTTTGCGAAGGATTCTGGGTAACAGAACCTGGTCTGAGCCACGCAAGTCTCCTCATCTTGGATTCCCCTAGGTCTCTAGTTTTCAGAAATGCACAGGTTTGGTAGGTTTCCCTAGGTGCCGTCTGAACTAGAGGCCAAAATCTACAGGTAGGCACTTCGCAAAAAACACCTCTGTTTTCTGACAAAAATGTGGATGAGTCCACGTTGCGCTTTGGGGCGTTTCCTGTCGCTGGCGCTAGGCCTACCCACTCAAGTGAGGTATCATTTTTATCGGGAGACTTGGGGGAACCCTGGGTGGAAGGAAATTTGTGGCTCCTCTCAGATTCCAGAACTTTCTGCCACAGAAATGTGAGGAACATGTGTTTTTTTAGCCAAATTTTGAGGTTTGCAAAGGATTCTGGGTAACAGAACCTGGTCCGAGCCCCGCAAGTCACCCCATCTTGGATTCCCCTAGGTCACTAGTTTTCAGAAATGCACAGGTTTGGTAGGTTTCCCTAGGTGTCGGCTGAGCTAGAGGCCAAAATCTATAAGTAGGCACTTCGCAAAAAACACCTCTGTTTCCTTTCAAAAATGTGGATGTGTCCACGTTGCGCTTTAGGGTGTTTCCTGTTGCAGGCGCTAGGCATAACCACACAAGTGAGGTATCATTTTTATCGGGAGACTTGGGGGAACGCTGGGTGGAAGGAAATTTGTGGCTCCTCTCAGATTCCAGAACTTTCTGCCACAGAAATGTGAAGAACATGTGTTTTTTTAGCCAAATTTTGAGGTTTGCAAAGGATTCTGGTAACAGAACCTGGTCCGAGCCCCGCAAGTCACCCCATCTTGGATTCCCCTAGGTCTCTAGTTTTCAGAAATGCACAGGTTTGGTAGGTTTCCCTAGGTGCCGGCTGAGCTAGAGGCCAAAATCTACAGGTAGGCACTTCGCAAAAGACACCTCTGTTTTCTTTCAAAAATGTGGATGTGTCCACATTGCGCTTTGGGGCGTTTACTGTCGCGGGCGCTAGGCCTACCCACACAAGTGAGGTATCATTTTTATCGGGAGACTTGGGGGAACGCTGGGTGGAAGGAAGTTTGTGGCTCCTCTCAGATTTCAGAACTTTCTGCCACAGAAATGTGAGGAACATGTGATTTTTTAGCCAAATTTTGAGGTTTGCAAAGGATTCTGGGTAACAGAACCTGGTCCGAGCCCCGCAAGTCACCCCATCTTGGATTCCCCTAGGTCTCTAGTTTTCAGAAATGCACAGGATTGGTAGGTTTCCCTAGATGCCGGCTGAGCTAGAGGCCAAAATCTACAGGTAGGCACTTCGCAAAAAACACCTCTGTTTTCTTTAAAAAATTTGGATGTGTTCATGTTGCGCTTTGGGGCGTTTCCTGTTGCGGGCGCTAGGCCTACCCACACAAGTGAGGTATCATTTTTATCGGGAGACTTGGGGGAACGCTGGGTGGAAGGAAATTTGTGGCTCCTCTCAGATTTCAGAACTTTCTGCCACAGAAATGTGAGGAACATGTGATTTTTTAGCCAAATTTTGAGGTTTGCAAAGGATTCTGGGTAACAGAACCTGGTCCGAGCCCTGCAAGTCACCCCATCTTGGATTCCCCTAGGTCTCTAGTTTTCAGAAATGCACATGTTTGGTAGGTTTTCCTTGGTGCCGGCTGAGCTAGTGGACAAAATCTACAGGTAGGCACTTCGCAAAAAACACCTCCTGTTTTCTTTAAAAAATTTGGATGTGTCCACGTTGCGCTTTGGGGCGTTTCCTGTCGCGGGCGCTAGGCCTACCCACACAAGTGAGGTATCATTTTTATCGGGAGACTTGGGGGAACGCTGGGTGGAAGGAATTTTGTGGCTCCTCTCAGATTCCAGAACTTTCTGCCACAGAAATTTGAGGAACATGCGATTTTTTAGCCAAATTTTGAGGTTTGCAAAGGATTCTGGGTAACAGAACCTGGTCCGAGCCCTGCAAGTCACCCCATCTTGGATTCCCCTAGGTCTCTAGTTTTCAGAAATGCACAGGTTTGGTAGGTTTTCCTAGGTGCCGGCTGAGCTAGTGGACAAAATCTACATGTAGGCACTTCGCAAAAAACACCTCTGTTTTCTTTAAAAAATTTGGATGTGTTCATGTTGCGCTTTGGGGCGTTTCCTGTTGCGGGCGCTAGGCCTACCCACACAAGTGAGGTATCATTTTTATCGGGAGACTTGGGGGAACGCTGGGTGGAAGGAAATTTGTGGCTCCTCTCAGATTCCAGAACTTTCTGCCACTGAAATGTGAGGAACATGTGTTTTTTTTAGCCAAATTTTGAGGTTTGCAAAGGATTCTGGGTAACAGAACCTGGTCCGAGCCCCGCAAGTCACCCCATCTTGGATTCCCCTAGGTCTCTAGTTTTCAGAAATGCACAGGATTGGTAGGTTTCCCTAGATGCCGGCTGAGCTAGAGGCCAAAATCTACAGGTAGGCACTTCGCAAAAAACACCTCTGTTTTCTTTAAAAAATTTGGATGTGTTCATGTTGCGCTTTGGGGCGTTTCCTGTTGCGGGCGCTAGGCCTACCCACACAAGTGAGGTATCATTTTTATCGGGAGACTTGGGGGAACGCTGGGTGGAAGGAAATTTGTGGCTCCTCTCAGATTTCAGAACTTTCTGCCACAGAAATGTGAGGAACATGTGATTTTTTAGCCAAATTTTGAGGTTTGCAAAGGATTCTGGGTAACAGAACCTGGTCCGAGCCCTGCAAGTCACCCCATCTTGGATTCCCCTAGGTCTCTAGTTTTCAGAAATGCACATGTTTGGTAGGTTTTCCTTGGTGCCGGCTGAGCTAGTGGACAAAATCTACAGGTAGGCACTTCGCAAAAAACACCTCCTGTTTTCTTTAAAAAATTTGGATGTGTCCACGTTGCGCTTTGGGGCGTTTCCTGTCGCGGGCGCTAGGCCTACCCACACAAGTGAGGTATCATTTTTATCGGGAGACTTGGGGGAACGCTGGGTGGAAGGAATTTTGTGGCTCCTCTCAGATTCCAGAACTTTCTGCCACAGAAATTTGAGGAACATGCGATTTTTTAGCCAAATTTTGAGGTTTGCAAAGGATTCTGGGTAACAGAACCTGGTCCGAGCCCTGCAAGTCACCCCATCTTGGATTCCCCTAGGTCTCTAGTTTTCAGAAATGCACAGGTTTGGTAGGTTTTCCTAGGTGCCGGCTGAGCTAGTGGACAAAATCTACATGTAGGCACTTCGCAAAAAACACCTCTGTTTTCTTTAAAAAATTTGGATGTGTTCATGTTGCGCTTTGGGGCGTTTCCTGTTGCGGGCGCTAGGCCTACCCACACAAGTGAGGTATCATTTTTATCGGGAGACTTGGGGGAACGCTGGGTGGAAGGAAATTTGTGGCTCCTCTCAGATTCCAGAACTTTCTGCCACTGAAATGTGAGGAACATGTGTTTTTTTTAGCCAAATTTTGAGGTTTGCAAAGGATTCTGGGTAACAGAACCTGGTCCGAGCCCCGCAAGTCACCCCATCTTGGATTCCCCTAGGTCTCTAGTTTTCAGAAATGCACAGGTTTGGTAGGTTTCCCTAGGTGCTGGCTGAGCTAGAGGACAAAATCTACAGGTAGGCACTTCGCAAAAAACACCTTCTGTTTTCTTTCAAAAATTTGGATGTGTCCATGTTGCGCTTTGGGGCGTTTACTGTCGCGGGCGCTAGGCCTACCCAAACAAGTGAGGTATCATTGTTATCGGGAGACTTGGGGGAACGCTGGGTGGAAGGAAATTTGTGGCTCCTCTCAGATTCCAGAACTTTCTGCCACAGAAATGTGAGGAACATGTGTGTTTTTAGCCAAATTTTGAGGTTTGCAAAGGATTCTGGGTAGCAGAACCTGGTCTGAGCCACGCAAGTCTCCTCATCTTGGATTCCCCTAGGTCTCTAGTTTTCAGAAATGCACAGGTTTGGTAGGTTTCCCTAGGTGCCGTCTGAACTAGAGGCCAAAATCTACAGGTAGGCACTTCGCAAAAAACACCTCTGTTTTCTGTCAAAAATTTGGATGTGTCCACGTTGCGCTTTGGGGCGTTTCCTGTCGCGGGCGCTAGGCCTACCCACTCAAGTGAGGTATCAGTTTTATCGGGAGACTTGGGGGAACCCTGGGTGGAAGGAAATTTGTGGCTCCTCTCAGATTCCAGAACTTTCTGCCACAGAAATGTGAGGAACATGTGTTTTTTTAGCCAAATTTTGAGGTTTGCAAAGGATTCTGGGTAACAGAACCTGGTCCGAGCCCCGCAAGTCACCCCATCTTGGATTCCCCTAGGTCTCTAGTTTTCAGAAATGCACAGGTTTGGTAGGTTTCCCTAGGTGGCGGCTGAGCTAGAGGCCAAAATCTATAAGTAGGCACTTCGCAAAAAACACCTCTGTTTTCTTTCAAAGATTTGGATGTGTCCACGTTGCGCTTTGGGGTGTTTCCTGTTGCGGGCGCTAGGCCTACCCACACAAGTGAGGTATCATTTTTATCGGGAGACTTGGTGGAACGCTGGGTGGAAGGAAATTTGTGGCTCCTCTCAGATTCCAGAACTTTCTGCCACAGAAATGTGAGGAACATGTGTTTTTTTAGCCAAATTTTGAGGTTTGCAAAGGATTCTGGGTAACAGAACCTGGTCTGAGGCCCGCAAGTCACCCCATCTTGGATTCCCCTAGGTCTCTAGTTTTCAGAAATGCACAGGTTTGGTAGGTTTCCCTAGGTGCCGGCTGAGCTAGAGGCCAAAATCTACAGGTAGGCTCTTCGCAAAAAACACCTCTGTTTTCTTTCAAAAATTTGGATGTGTCCACATTGCGCTTTGGGGCGTTTCCTGTTGCGGGCGCTAGGCCTACCCACACAAGTGAGGTATCATTTTTATCAGGAGACGTGGGGGAACGCTGGGTGGAAGGAAATTTGTGGCTCCTCTCAGATTCCAGAACTTTCTGCCACAGAAATGTGAGGAACATGTGTTTTTTTAGCCAAATTTTGAGGTTTGCAAAGGATTCTAGGTAACAGAACCTGGTCCGAGCCCCGCAAGTCACCCCATCTTGGATTCCCCTAGGTCTCTAGTTTTCAGAAATGCACAGGTTTGGTAGGTTTCCCTAGGTGCCGGCTGAGCTAGAGGCCAAAATCTACAGGTAGGCACTTCGCAAAAAACACCTCTGTTTTCTTTCAAAAATGTGGATGTGTCCACGTTGCGCTTTGGGGCGTTTCCTGTCGCGGGCGCTAGGCCTACCCACACAAGGGAGGTATCATTTTTATCGGGAGACTTGGGGGAACGCTGGGTGGAAGGAAATTTGTGGCTCCTCTCAGATTCCAGAACTTTCTGCAACAGAAATATGAGGAACATGTGTTTTTTTCGCCACATTTTGAGGTTTGCAAAGGATTCTGGGTAACAGAACCTGGTCCGAGCCCCGCAAGTCACCCCATCTTGGATTCCCCTAGGTCTCTAGTTTTCAGAAATGCACAGGTTTGGTAGGTTTCCCTAGGTGCCGGCTGAGCTAGAGGCCAAAATCTACAGGTAGGCACTTCGCAAAAAACACCTCTGTTTTCTTTCAAAAATGTGGATGTGTCCACGTTGCGCTTTGGGGCATTTACTGTCGCGGGCGCTAGGCCTACCCACACAAGTGAGGTATCATTTTTATTGGGAGACTTGGGGGAACGCTGGGTGGAAGGAAATTCTTGGCTCCTCTCAGATTCCAGAACTTTCTGCCACAGAAATATGAGGAACATGTGTTTTTTTAGCCAAATTTTGAGGTTTGCAAAGGATTCTGGGTAACAGAACCTGGTCCGAGCCCCGCAAGTCACCCCATCTTGGATTCCCCTAGGTCTCTAGTTTTCAGAAATGCACAGGTTTGGTAGATTTCCCTAGGTGCCGGCTGAGCTAGAGGCCAAAATCTACAGGTAGGCACTTCGCAAAAAACACCTTCTGTTTTCTTTCAAACATTTGTATGTGTCAACGTTGCGCTTTGGGGCGTTTACTGTCGCGGGCGCTAGGCCTACCCACACAAGTGAGGTATCATTTTTATCGGGAGACTTAGGGGAACGCTGGGTGGAAGGAAATTTGTGGCTCCTCTCAGATTCCAGAACTTTCTGCCACAGAAATATGAGGAACATGTGTTTTTTTTGCCAAATTTTGAGGTTTGCAAAGGATTCTGGGTAACAGAACCTGGTCCGAGCCCCGCAAGTCACCCCATCTTGGATTCCCCTAGGTCTCTAGTTTTCAGAAATGCACAGGTTTGGTAGGTTTCCCTAGGTGCTGGCTGAGCTAGAGGACAAAATCTACAGGTAGGCACTTCGCAAAAAACACCTTCTGTTTTCTTTCAAAAATTTGGATGTGTCCATGTTGCGCTTTGGGGCGTTTCCTGTCGCGGGCGCTAGGCCTACCCACACAAGTGAGGTATCATTGTTATCGGGAGACTTGGGGGAACGCTGGGTGGAAGGAAATTTGTGGCTCCTCTCAGATTCCAGAACTTTCTGCCACAGAAATGTGAGGAACATGTGTTTTTTTAGCCAAATTTTGAGGTTTGCAAAGGATTCTGGGTAACAGAACCTGGTCCGAGCCCCGCAAGTCACCCCTCCTTGGATTCCCCTACGTCTCTAGTTTTCAAAAATGCACAGTTTTGGTAGGTTTTCCTAGGTGCCGGCTGAGCTAGAGGACAAAATCTACAGGTAGGCACTTCGCAAAAAACACCTCATGTTTTCTTTCAAAAATTTGGATGTGTCCACATTGCGCTTTGGGGCGTTTCCTGTCGCGGGCGCTAGGCATACCCACACAAGTGAGGTATCATTTTTATCGGGAGACTTGGGGGAAAACTGGTTGGAAGGAAATTTGTGGCTCCTCTCAGATTCCAGAACTTTTTGCCACAGAAATGTGAGGAACATGTGTTTTTTTAGCCAAATTTTGAGGTTTGCAAAGGATTCTGGGTAACAGAACCTGGTCCGAGCCCCGCAAGTCACCCCATCTTGGATTCCCCTAGGTCTCTAGTTTTCAGAAATGCACAGGTTTGGTAGATTTCCCTAGGTGCCGGCTGAGCTAGAGGCCAAAATTTACAGGTAGGCACTTCGCAAAAAACACCTCTGTTTTCTTTCAAACATTTGTATGTGTCCACGTTGCGCTTTGGGGTGTTTACTGTCGCGGGCGCTAGGCCTACCCACACAAGTGAGGTATCATTTTTATCGGGAGACTTAGGGGAACGCTGGGTGGAAGGAAATTTGTGGCTCCTCTCAGATTCCAGAACTTTCTGCCACAGAAATATGAGGAACATGTGTTTTTTTTTCCAAATTTTGAGGTTTGCAAAGGATTCTGGGTAACAGAACCTGGTCCGAGCCCCGCAAGTCACCCCATCGTGGATTCCCCTAGGTCTCTAGTTTTCAGAAATGCACAGGTTTGGTAGGTTTCCCTAGGTGCTGGCTGAGCTAGAGGACAAAATCTACAGGTAGGCACTTCGCAAAAAACACCTTCTGTTTTCTTTCAAAAATTTGGATGTGTCCATGTTGCGCTTTGGGGCGTTTCCTGTCGCGGGCGCTAGGCCTACCCACACAAGTGAGGTATCATTGTTATCGGGAGACTTGGGGGAACGCTGGGTGGAAGGAAATTTGTGGCTCCTCTCAGATTCCGGAACTTTCTGCCACAGAAATGTGAGGAACATGTGTGTTTTAGCCAAATTTTGAGGTTTGCAAAGGATTCTGGGTAGCAGAACCTGGTCTGAGCCACGCAAGTCTCCTCATCTTGGATTCCCCTAGGTCTCTAGTTTTCAGAAATGCACAGGTTTGGTAGGTTTCCCTAGGTGCCGTCTGAACTAGAGGCCAAAATCTACAGGTAGGCACTTCGCAAAAAACACCTCTGTTTTCTGTCAAAAATTTGGATGTGTCCACGTTGCGCTTTGGGGCGTTTCCTGTCGCGGGCGCTAGGCCTACCCACTCAAGTGAGGTATCATTTTTATCGGGAGACTTGGGGGAACCCTGGGTGGAAGGAAATTTGTGGCTCCTCTCAGATTCCAGAACTTTCTGCCACAGAAATGTGAGGAACATGTGTTTTTTTAGCCAAATTTTGAGGTTTGCAAAGGATTCTGGGTAACAGAACCTGGTCCGAGCCCCGCAAGTCACCCCTTCTTGGATTCCCCTAGGTCTCTAGTTTTCAGAAATGCATAGGTTTGGTAGGTTTCCCTAGGTGCCGGCTGAGCTAGAGGCCAAAATCTACATGTAGGCACTTCGCAAAAAACACCTCTGTTTTCTTTAAAAAATTTGGATGTGTTCATGTTGCGCTTTAGGGCGTTTCCTGTTGCGGGCACTAGGCCTACCCACACAAGTGAGGTATCATTTTTATCGGGAGACTTGGGGGAACGCTGGGTGGAAGGAAATTTGTGGCTCCTCTCAGATTCCAGAACTTTCTGCCACAGAAATGTGAGGAACATGTGTTTTTTTAGCCAAATTTTGAGGTTTGCAAAGGATTCTGGGTAACAGAACCTGGTCTGAGCCCCGCAAGTCACCCCTTCTTGGATTCCCCTAGGTCTCTAGTTTTAAAAAATGCACAGGTTTGGTAGGTTTCCCTAGGTGCCGGCTGAGCTAGAGGACAAACTCTACAGGTAGGCACTTCGCAAAAAACACCTCTGTTTTCTTTCAAAAATTTGGATGTGTCCACGTTGCGCTTTGGGGCGTTTCCTGTTGCGGGCGCTAGGCCTACCCACTCAAGTGAGGTATCATTTTTATCGGGAGACTTGGGGGAACGCTGGGTGGAAGGAAATTTGTGGCTCCTCTCAGATTCCAGAACTTTCTGCCACAGAAATGTGAGGAACATGTGTGTTTTTAGCCAAATTTTGAGGTTTGCAAAGGATTCTGGGTAGCAGAACCTGGTCTGAGCCACACAAGTCTCCTCATCTTGGATTCCCCTAGGTCTCTAGTTGTCAGAAATGCACAGGTTTGGTAGGTTTCCCTAGGTGCCGTCTGAACTAGAGGCCAAAATCTACAGGTAGGCACTTCGCAAAAAACACCTCTGTTTTCTGTCAAAAATTTGGATGTGTCCACGTTGCGCTTTGGGGCGTTTCCTGTCGCGGGCGCTAGGCCTACCCACTCAAGTGAGGTATCATTTTTATCGGCAGACTTGGGGGAACCCTGGGTGGAAGGAAATTTGTGGCTCCTCTCAGATTCCAGAACTTTCTGCCACAGAAATGTGAGGAACATGTGTTTTTTTAGCCAAATTTTGAGGTTTGCAATCGATTCTGGGTAACAGAACCTGGTCCGAGCCCCGCAAGTCACCCCATCTTGGATTCCCCTAGGTCTCTAGTTTTCAGAAATGCACAGGTTTGGTAGGTTTCCCTAGGTGTCGGTTGAGCTAGAGGCCAAAATCTATAAGTAGGCACTTCGCAAAAAACACCTCTGTTTTCTTTTAAAAATTTGGATGTGTCCACGTTGCGCTTTGGGGTGTTTCCTGTTGCGGGCGGTAGGCCTACCCACACAAGTGAGGTATCATTTTTATCGGGAGACTTGGGGGAACGCTGGGTGGAAGGAAATTTGTGGCTCCTCTCAGATTCCAGAACTTTCTGCCACAGAAATGTGAGGAACAAGTGTTTTTTTAGCCAAATTTTGAGGTTTGCAAAGGATTCTGGGTAACAGAACCTGGTCCGAGCCCCGCAAGTCACCCCATCTTGGATTCCCCTAGGTCTCTAGTTTTCAGAAATGCACAGGTTTGGTAGGTTTCCCTAGGTGCCGGCTGAGCTAGAGGCCAAAATCTACAGGTAGGCACTTCGCAAAAAACACCTCTGTTTTCTTTCAAAAATTTGGATGTGTCCACGTTGCGCTTTGGGGCGTTTCCTGTTGCGGGCGCTAGGCCTACCCACACAAGTGAGGTATCATTTTTATGAAGAGACGTGGGGGAACGCTGGGTGGAAGGAAATTTGTGGCTCCTCTCAGATTCCAGAACTTTCTGCCACAGAAATGTGAGGAACATGTGTTTTTTTAGCCAAATTTTGAGGTTTGCAAAGGATTCTGGGTAACAGAACCTGGTCCGAGCCCCGCAAGTCACCCCATCTTGGATTCCCCTAGGTCTCTAGTTTTCAGAAATGCACAGGTTTGGTAGGTTTCCCTAGGTGTCGGTTGAGCTAGAGGCCAAAATCTATAAGTAGGCACTTCGCAAAAAACACCTCTGTTTTCTTTTAAAAATTTGGATGTGTCCACGTTGCGCTTTGGGGTGTTTCCTGTTGCGGGCGGTAGGCCTACCCACACAAGTGAGGTCTGCCACAGAAATGTGAGGAACAAGTGTTTTTTTAGCCAAATTTTGAGGTTTGCAAAGGATTCTGGGTAACAGAACCTGGTCCGAGCCCCGCAAGTCACCCCATCTTGGATTCCCCTAGGTCTCTAGTTTTCAGAAATGCACAGGTTTGGTAGGTTTCCCTAGGTGCCGGCTGAGCTAGAGGCCAAAATCTACAGGTAGGCACTTCGCAAAAAACACCTCTGTTTTCTTTCAAAAATTTGGATGTGTCCACGTTGCGCTTTGGGGCGTTTCCTGTTGCGGGCGCTAGGCCTACCCACACAAATGAGGTATCATTTTTATGAAGAGACGTGGGGGAACGCTGGGTGGAAGGAAATTTGTGGCTCCTCTCAGATTCCAGAACTTTCTGCCACAGAAATGTGAGGAACATGTGTTTTTTTAGCCAAATTTTGAGGTTTGCAAAGGATTCTGGGTAACAGAACCTGGTCCGAGCCCCGCAAGTCACCCCATCTTGGATTCCCCTAGGTCTCTAGTTTTCAGAAATGCACAGGTTTGGTAGGTTTCCCTAGGTGCCGGCTGAGCTAGAGGCCAAAATCTACAGGTAGGCACTTCGCAAAAAACACCTCTGTTTTCTTTCAAAAATTTGGATGTGTCCACGTTGCGCTTTGGGGCGTTTCCTGTTGCGGGCGCTAGGCCTACCCACACAAGTGAGGTATCATTTTTATCAAGAGACGTGGGGGAACGCTGGGTGGAAGGACATTTGTGGCTCCTCTCAGATTCCAGAACTTTCTGCCACAGAAATGTGAGGAACATGTGTTTTTTTAGCCAAATTTTGAGGTTTGCAAAGGATTCTGGGTAACAGAACCTGGTCCGAGCCCCGCAAGTCACCCCACCTTGGATTCCCCTAGGTCTCTAGTTTTCAGAAATGCACAGGTTTGGTAGGTTTCCCTAGGTGCCGGCTGAGCTAGAGGCCAAAATCTACAGGTAGGCACTTCGCAAAAAACACCTCTGTTTTCTTTAAAAAATGTGGATGTGTCCACGTTGCGCTTTGGGGCGTTTCCTGTCGCGGGCGCTAGGCGTACCCACACAAGGGAGGTATCATTTTTATCGGGAGACTTGGGTGAACGCTGGGTGGAAGGAAATTTGTGGCTCCTCTCAGATTCCAGAACTTTCTGCCACAGAAATATGAGGAACATGTGTTTTTTTAGCCACATTTTGAGGTTTGCAAAGGATTCTGGGTAACAGAACCTGGTCCGAGCCCCGCAAGTCACCCCATCTTGGATTCCCCTAGGTCTCTAGTTTTCAGAAATGCACAGGTTTGGTAGGTTTCCCTAGGTGCCGGCTGAGCTAGAGGCCAAAATCTACAGGTAGGCACTTCGCAAAAAATACCTCTGTTTTCTTTCAAAAATGTGGATGTGTCCACGTTGCGCTTTGGGGCATTTACTGTCGCAGGCGCTAGGCCTACCCACACAAGTGAGGTATCATTTTTATTGGGAGACTTGGGGGAACGCTGGGTGGAAGGAAATTTTTGGCTCCTCTCAGATTCCAGAACTTTCTGCCACAGAAATGTGAGGAACATGTGTTTTTTTAGCCAAATTTTGAGGTTTGCAAAGGATTCTGGGTAATAGAACCTGGTCCGAGCCCCGCAAGTCACCCCTTCTTGGATTCCCCTAGGTCTCTAGTTTTCAGAAATGCATAGGTTTGGTAGGTTTCCCTAGGTGCCGGCTGAGCTAGAGGCCAAAATCTACATGTAGGCACTTCGCAAAAAACACCTCTGTTTTCTTTAAAAAATTTGGATGTGTTCATGTTGCGCTTTGGGGCGTTTCCTGTTGCGGGCGCTAGGCCTACCCACACAAGTGAGGTATCATTTTTATCGGGAGACTTGGGGGAACGCTGGGTGGAAGGAAATTTGTGGCTCCTCTCAGATTCCAGAACTTTCTGCCACAGAAATGTGAGGAACATGTGTTTTTTTAGCCAAATTTTGAGGTTTGCAAAGGATTCTGGGTAACAGAACCTGGTCCGAGCCCCGCAAGTCACCCCTCCTTGGATTCCCCTAGGTCTCTAGTTTTCAGAAATGCACAGTTTTGGTAGGTTTTCCTAGGTGTCGGCTGAGCTAGAGGACAAAATCTACAGGTAGGTACTTCGCAAAAAACACCTCCTGTTTTCTTTCAAAAATTTGGATGTGTCCACATTGCGCTTTGGGGCGTTTCCTGTCGCGGGCGCTAGGCCTACCCACACAAGTGAGGTATCATTTTTATCGGGAGACTTGGGGGAAAACTGGTTGGAAGGAATTTTGTGGCTCCTCTCAGATTCCAGAACTTTCTGCCACAGAAATGTGAGGAACATGTGTTTTTTTAGCCAAATTTTGAGGTTTGCAAAGGATTCTGGGTAACAGAACCTGGTCCGAGCCCCGCAAGTCACCCCATCTTGGATTCCCCTAGGTCTCTAGTTTTCAGAAATGCACAGGTTTGGTAGATTTCCCTAGGTGCCGGCTGAGCTAGAGGCCAAAATCTACAGGTAGGCACTTCGCAAAAAACACCTCTGTTTTCTTTCAAACATTTGTATGTGTCCACGTTGCGCTTTGGGGCGTTTACTGTCGCGGGCGCTAGGCCTACCCACACAAGTGAGGTATCATTTTTATTGGGAGACTTAGGGGAACGCTGGGTGGAAGGAAATTTGTGGCTCCTCTCAGATTCCAGAACTTTCTGCCACAGAAATATGAGGAACATGTGTTTTTTTTGCCAAATTTTGAGGTTTGCAAAGGATTCTGGGTAACAGAACCTGGTCCGAGCCCCACAAGTCACCCCATCTTGGATTCCCCTAGGTCTCTAGTTTTCAGAAATGCACAGGTTTGGTAGGTTTCCCTAGGTGCTGGCTGAGCTAGAGGACAAAATCTACAGGTAGGCACTTCGCAAAAAACACCTTCTGTTTTCTTTCAAAAATTTGGATGTGTCCATGTTGCGCTTTGGGGCTTTTCCTGTCGCGGGCGCTAGGCCTACCCACACAAGTGAGGTATCATTTTTATCGGGAGACTTGGGGGAACGCTGGGTGGAAGGAAATTTGTGGCTCCTCTCAGATTCCAGAACTTTCTGCCACAGAAATGTGAGGAACATGTGTTTTTTTAGCCAAATTTTGAGGTTTGCAAAGGATTCTGGGTAACAGAACCTGGTCCGAGCCCTGCAAGTCACCCCATCTTGGATTCCCCTAGGTCTCCTCTAGTTTTCAGAAATGCACAGGTTTGGTAGGTTTCCCTAGGTGCCGGCTGAGCTAGAGGCCAAAATCTACAGGTAGGCACTTCGCAAAAAACACCTGTTTTCTTTCAAAAATTTGGATGTGTCCACGTTGCGCTTTGGGGCGTTTCCTGTTGCGGGCGCTAGGCCTACCCACACAAGTGAGGTATCATTTTTATCAGGAGACGTGGGGGAACGCTGGGTGGAAGGAAATTTGTGGCTCCTCTCAGATTCCAGAACTTTCTGTCACAGAAATGTGAGGAACATGTGTTTTTTTAGCCAAATTTTGAGGTTTGCAAAGGATTCTGGGTAACAGAACCTGGTCCGAGCCCCGCAAGTCACCCCATCTTGGATTCCCCTCGGTCTCTAGTTTTCAGAAATGCACAGGTTTGGTAGGTTTCCCTAGGTGCCGGCTGAGCTAGAGGCCAAAATCTACAGGTAGGCACTTCGCAAAAAACACCTCTGTTTTCTTTCAAAAATGTGGATGTGTCCACGTTGCGCTTTGGGGCGTTTCCTGTCGCGGGCGCTAGGCCTACCCACACAAGGGAGGTATCATTTTTATCGGAAGACTTGGGGGAACGCTGGGTGGAAGGAAATGTGTTGCTCCTCTCAGATTCCAGAACTTTCTGCCACAGAAATATGAGGAACATGTGTTTTTTTAGCCACATTTTGAGGTTTGCAAAGGATTCTGGGTAACAGAACCTGGTCCGAGCCCCGCAAGTCACCCCATCTTCGATTCCCCTAGGTCTCTAGTTTTCAGAAATGCACAGGTTTGGTAGGTTTCCCTAGGTGCCGGCTGAGCTAGAGGCCAAAATCTACAGGTAGGCACTTCACAAAAAACACCTCTGTTTTCTTTCAAAAATGTGGACGTGTCCACGTTGCGCTTTGGGGCATTTACTGTTGCGGGCGCTAGGCCTACCCACACAAGTGAGGTATCATTTTTATTGGGAGACTTGGGGGAACGCTGGGTGGAAGGACATTTTTGGCTCCTCTCAGATTCCAGAACTTTCTGCTACAGAAATGTGAGGAACATGTGTTTTTTTAGCCAAATTTTGAGGTTTGCAAAGGATTCTGGGTAACAGAACCTGGTCCGAGACCCGCAAGTCACCCCTCCTTGGATTCCCCTAGGTCTCTAGTTTTCAGAAATACACAGGTTTGGTAGGTTTCCCTAGGTGCCGGCTGAGCTAGAGGCCAAAATCTACAGGTAGGCACTTCGCAAAAAACACCTCTGTTTTCTTTAAAAAATTTGGATGTGTTCATGTTGCGCTTTGGGGCGTTTCCTGTTGCGGGCGCTAGGCCTACCCACTCAAGTGAGGTATCATTTTTATCGGGAGACTTGGGGGAACGCTGGGTGGAAGGAAATTTGTGGCTTCTCTCAGATTCCAGAACTTTCTGCCACAGAAATGTGAGGAACAGGTGATTTTTTTAGCCCAATTTTGAGGTTTGCAAAGGATTCTGGGTAACAGAACCTGGTCCGAGCCCCGCAAGTCACCCCTCCTTGGATTCCCCTAGGTCTCTACTTTTCAAAAATGCACAGGTTTGGTAGGTTTCCCTATGTGCCGGCTGAGCTAGAGGACAAACTCTACAGGTAGGCACTTCGCAAAAAACACCTCCTGTCTTCTTTCAAAAATTTGGATGTGTCCACGTTGCGCTTTGGGGCGTTTACTGTTGCGGGCGGTAGGCCTACCCACACAAGTGAGGTATCATTTTTATCGGGAGACTTGGGGGAACGCTGGGTGGAAGGAAATTTGTGGCTCCTCTCAGATTCCAGAACTTTCTGCCACAGAAATGTGAGGAACAAGTGTTTTTTTAGCCAAATTTTGAGGTTTGCAAAGGATTCTGGGTAACAGAACCTGGTCCGAGCCCCGCAAGTCACCCCATCTTGGATTCCCCTAGGTCTCTAGTTTTCAGAAATGCACAGGTTTGGTAGGTTTCCCTAGGTGCCGGCTGAGCTAGAGGCCAAAATCTACAGGTAGGCACTTCGCAAAAAACACCTCTGTTTTCTTTCAAAAATTTGGATGTGTCCACGTTGCGCTTTGGGGCGTTTCCTGTTGCGGGCGCTAGGCCTACCCACACAAGTGAGGTATCATTTTTATGAAGAGACGTGGGGGAACGCTGGGTGGAAGGAAATTTGTGGCTCCTCTCAGATTCCAGAACTTTCTGCCACAGAAATGTGAGGAACATGTGTTTTTTTAGCCAAATTTTGAGGTTTGCAAAGGATTCTGGGTAACAGAACCTGGTCCGAGCCCCGCAAGTCACCCCATCTTGGATTCCCCTAGGTCTCTAGTTTTCAGAAATGCACAGGTTTGGTAGGTTTCCCTAGGTGTCGGTTGAGCTAGAGGCCAAAATCTATAAGTAGGCACTTCGCAAAAAACACCTCTGTTTTCTTTTAAAAATTTGGATGTGTCCACGTTGCGCTTTGGGGTGTTTCCTGTTGCGGGCGGTAGGCCTACCCACACAAGTGAGGTCTGCCACAGAAATGTGAGGAACAAGTGTTTTTTTAGCCAAATTTTGAGGTTTGCAAAGGATTCTGGGTAACAGAACCTGGTCCGAGCCCCGCAAGTCACCCCATCTTGGATTCCCCTAGGTCTCTAGTTTTCAGAAATGCACAGGTTTGGTAGGTTTCCCTAGGTGCTGGCTGAGCTAGAGGACAAAATCTACAGGTAGGCACTTCGCAAAAAACACCTTCTGTTTTCTTTCAAAAATTTGGATGTGTCCATGTTGCGCTTTGGGGCGTTTCCTGTCGCGGGCGCTAGGCCTACCCACACAAGTGAGGTATCATTGTTATCGGGAGACTTGGGGGAACGCTGGGTGGAAGGAAATTTGTGGCTCCTCTCAGATTCCAGAACTTTCTGCCACAGAAATGTGAGGAACATGTGTTTTTTTAGCCAAATTTTGAGGTTTGCAAAGGATTCTGGGTAACAGAACCTGGTCCGAGCCCCGCAAGTCACCCCTCCTTGGATTCCCCTACGTCTCTAGTTTTCAAAAATGCACAGTTTTGGTAGGTTTTCCTAGGTGCCGGCTGAGCTAGAGGACAAAATCTACAGGTAGGCACTTCGCAAAAAACACCTCATGTTTTCTTTCAAAAATTTGGATGTGTCCACATTGCGCTTTGGGGCGTTTCCTGTCGCGGGCGCTAGGCATACCCACACAAGTGAGGTATCATTTTTATCGGGAGACTTGGGGGAAAACTGGTTGGAAGGAAATTTGTGGCTCCTCTCAGATTCCAGAACTTTTTGCCACAGAAATGTGAGGAACATGTGTTTTTTTAGCCAAATTTTGAGGTTTGCAAAGGATTCTGGGTAACAGAACCTGGTCCGAGCCCCGCAAGTCACCCCATCTTGGATTCTCCTAGGTCTCTAGTTTTCAGAAATGCACAGGTTTGGTAGATTTCCCTAGGTGCCGGCTGAGCTAGAGGCCAAAATTTACAGGTAGGCACTTCGCAAAAAACACCTCTGTTTTCTTTCAAACATTTGTATGTGTCCACGTTGCGCTTTGGGGTGTTTACTGTCGCGGGCGCTAGGCCTACCCACACAAGTGAGGTATCATTTTTATCGGGAGACTTAGGGGAACGCTGGGTGGAAGGAAATTTGTGGCTCCTCTCAGATTCCAGAACTTTCTGCCACAGAAATATGAGGAACATGTGTTTTTTTTTCCAAATTTTGAGGTTTGCAAAGGATTCTGGGTAACAGAACCTGGTCCGAGCCCCGCAAGTCACCCCATCGTGGATTCCCCTAGGTCTCTAGTTTTCAGAAATGCACAGGTTTGGTAGGTTTCCCTAGGTGCTGGCTGAGCTAGAGGACAAAATCTACAGGTAGGCACTTCGCAAAAAACACCTTCTGTTTTCTTTCAAAAATTTGGATGTGTCCATGTTGCGCTTTGGGGCGTTTCCTGTCGCGGGCGCTAGGCCTACCCACACAAGTGAGGTATCATTGTTATCGGGAGACTTGGGGGAACGCTGGGTGGAAGGAAATTTGTGGCTCCTCTCAGATTCCAGAACTTTCTGCCACAGAAATGTGAGGAACATGTGTGTTTTAGCCAAATTTTGAGGTTTGCAAAGGATTCTGGGTAGCAGAACCTGGTCTGAGCCACGCAAGTCTCCTCATCTTGGATTCCCCTAGGTCTCTAGTTTTCAGAAATGCACAGGTTTGGTAGGTTTCCCTAGGTGCTGGCTGAGCTAGAGGACAAAATCTACAGGTAGGCACTTCGCAAAAAACACCTTCTGTTTTCTTTCAAAAATTTGGATGTGTCCATGTTGCGCTTTGGGGCTTTTCCTGTCGCGGGCGCTAGGCCTACCCACACAAGTGAGGTATCATTTTTATCGGGAGACTTGGGGGAACGCTGGGTGGAAGGAAATTTGTGGCTCCTCTCAGATTCCAGAACTTTCTGCCACAGAAATGTGAGGAACATGTGTTTTTTTAGCCAAATTTTGAGGTTTGCAAAGGATTCTGGGTAACAGAACCTGGTCCGAGCCCTGCAAGTCACCCCATCTTGGATTCCCCTAGGTCTCCTCTAGTTTTCAGAAATGCACAGGTTTGGTAGGTTTCCCTAGGTGCCGGCTGAGCTAGAGGCCAAAATCTACAGGTAGGCACTTCGCAAAAAACACCTGTTTTCTTTCAAAAATTTGGATGTGTCCACGTTGCGCTTTGGGGCGTTTCCTGTTGCGGGCGCTAGGCCTACCCACACAAGTGAGGTATCATTTTTATCAGGAGACGTGGGGGAACGCTGGGTGGAAGGAAATTTGTGGCTCCTCTCAGATTCCAGAACTTTCTGTCACAGAAATGTGAGGAACATGTGTTTTTTTAGCCAAATTTTGAGGTTTGCAAAGGATTCTGGGTAACAGAACCTGGTCCGAGCCCCGCAAGTCACCCCATCTTGGATTCCCCTCGGTCTCTAGTTTTCAGAAATGCACAGGTTTGGTAGGTTTCCCTAGGTGCCGGCTGAGCTAGAGGCCAAAATCTACAGGTAGGCACTTCGCAAAAAACACCTCTGTTTTCTTTCAAAAATGTGGATGTGTCCACGTTGCGCTTTGGGGCGTTTCCTGTCGCGGGCGCTAGGCCTACCCACACAAGGGAGGTATCATTTTTATCGGAAGACTTGGGGGAACGCTGGGTGGAAGGAAATGTGTTGCTCCTCTCAGATTCCAGAACTTTCTGCCACAGAAATATGAGGAACATGTGTTTTTTTAGCCACATTTTGAGGTTTGCAAAGGATTCTGGGTAACAGAACCTGGTCCGAGCCCCCAAGTCACCCCATCTTCGATTCCCCTAGGTCTCTAGTTTTCAGAAATGCACAGGTTTGGTAGGTTTCCCTAGGTGCCGGCTGAGCTAGAGGCCAAAATCTACAGGTAGGCACTTCACAAAAAACACCTCTGTTTTCTTTCAAAAATGTGGACGTGTCCACGTTGCGCTTTGGGGCATTTACTGTTGCGGGCGCTAGGCCTACCCACACAAGTGAGGTATCATTTTTATTGGGAGACTTGGGGGAACGCTGGGTGGAAGGACATTTTTGGCTCCTCTCAGATTCCAGAACTTTCTGCTACAGAAATGTGAGGAACATGTGTTTTTTTAGCCAAATTTTGAGGTTTGCAAAGGATTCTGGGTAACAGAACCTGGTCCGAGACCCGCAAGTCACCCCTCCTTGGATTCCCCTAGGTCTCTAGTTTTCAGAAATACACAGGTTTGGTAGGTTTCCCTAGGTGCCGGCTGAGCTAGAGGCCAAAATCTACAGGTAGGCACTTCGCAAAAAACACCTCTGTTTTCTTTAAAAAATTTGGATGTGTTCATGTTGCGCTTTGGGGCGTTTCCTGTTGCGGGCGCTAGGCCTACCCACTCAAGTGAGGTATCATTTTTATCGGGAGACTTGGGGGAACGCTGGGTGGAAGGAAATTTGTGGCTTCTCTCAGATTCCAGAACTTTCTGCCACAGAAATGTGAGGAACAGGTGATTTTTTTAGCCCAATTTTGAGGTTTGCAAAGGATTCTGGGTAACAGAACCTGGTCCGAGCCCCGCAAGTCACCCCTCCTTGGATTCCCCTAGGTCTCTACTTTTCAAAAATGCACAGGTTTGGTAGGTTTCCCTAGGTGCCGGCTGAGCTAGAGGACAAACTCTACAGGTAGGCACTTCGCAAAAAACACCTCCTGTCTTCTTTCAAAAATTTGGATGTGTCCACGTTGCGCTTTGGGGCGTTTACTGTTGCGGGCGCTAGGCCTACCCACACAAGTGAGGTATCATTTTTATCGGGAGACTTGGGGGAACGCTGGGTGGAAGGAAATTTGTGGCTCCTCTCAGATTCCAGAACTTTCTGCCACAGAAATGTGAGGAACAAGTGTTTTTTTAGCCAAATTTTGAGGTTTGCAAAGGATTCTGGGTAACAGAACCTGGTCCGAGCCCCGCAAGTCACCCCATCTTGGATTCCCCTAGGTCTCTAGTTTTCAGAAATGCACAGGTTTGGTAGGTTTCCCTAGGTGCCGGCTGAGCTAGAGGCCAAAATCTACAGGTAGGCACTTCGCAAAAAACACCTCTGTTTTCTTTCAAAAATTTGGATGTGTCCACGTTGCGCTTTGGGGCGTTTCCTGTTGCGGGCGCTAGGCCTACCCACACAAGTGAGGTATCATTTTTATGAAGAGACGTGGGGGAACGCTGGGTGGAAGGAAATTTGTGGCTCCTCTCAGATTCCAGAACTTTCTGCCACAGAAATGTGAGGAACATGTGTTTTTTTAGCCAAATTTTGAGGTTTGCAAAGGATTCTGGGTAACAGAACCTGGTCCGAGCCCCGCAAGTCACCCCATCTTGGATTCCCCTAGGTCTCTAGTTTTCAGAAATGCACAGGTTTGGTAGGTTTCCCTAGGTGTCGGTTGAGCTAGAGGCCAAAATCTATAAGTAGGCACTTCGCAAAAAACACCTCTGTTTTCTTTTAAAAATTTGGATGTGTCCACGTTGCGCTTTGGGGTGTTTCCTGTTGCGGGCGGTAGGCCTACCCACACAAGTGAGGTCTGCCACAGAAATGTGAGGAACAAGTGTTTTTTTAGCCAAATTTTGAGGTTTGCAAAGGATTCTGGGTAACAGAACCTGGTCCGAGCCCCGCAAGTCACCCCATCTTGGATTCCCCTAGGTCTCTAGTTTTCAGAAATGCACAGGTTTGGTAGGTTTCCCTAGGTGCTGGCTGAGCTAGAGGACAAAATCTACAGGTAGGCACTTCGCAAAAAACACCTTCTGTTTTCTTTCAAAAATTTGGATGTGTCCATGTTGCGCTTTGGGGCGTTTCCTGTCGCGGGCGCTAGGCCTACCCACACAAGTGAGGTATCATTGTTATCGGGAGACTTGGGGGAACGCTGGGTGGAAGGAAATTTGTGGCTCCTCTCAGATTCCAGAACTTTCTGCCACAGAAATGTGAGGAACATGTGTTTTTTTAGCCAAATTTTGAGGTTTGCAAAGGATTCTGGGTAACAGAACCTGGTCCGAGCCCCGCAAGTCACCCCTCCTTGGATTCCCCTACGTCTCTAGTTTTCAAAAATGCACAGTTTTGGTAGGTTTTCCTAGGTGCCGGCTGAGCTAGAGGACAAAATCTACAGGTAGGCACTTCGCAAAAAACACCTCATGTTTTCTTTCAAAAATTTGGATGTGTCCACATTGCGCTTTGGGGCGTTTCCTGTCGCGGGCGCTAGGCATACCCACACAAGTGAGGTATCATTTTTATCGGGAGACTTGGGGGAAAACTGGTTGGAAGGAAATTTGTGGCTCCTCTCAGATTCCAGAACTTTTTGCCACAGAAATGTGAGGAACATGTGTTTTTTTAGCCAAATTTTGAGGTTTGCAAAGGATTCTGGGTAACAGAACCTGGTCCGAGCCCCGCAAGTCACCCCATCTTGGATTCCCCTAGGTCTCTAGTTTTCAGAAATGCACAGGTTTGGTAGATTTCCCTAGGTGCCGGCTGAGCTAGAGGCCAAAATTTACAGGTATTCACTTCGCAAAAAACACCTCTGTTTTCTTTCAAACATTTGTATGTGTCCACGTTGCGCTTTGGGGTGTTTACTGTCGCGGGCGCTAGGCCTACCCACACAAGTGAGGTATCATTTTTATCGGGAGACTTAGGGGAACGCTGGGTGGAAGGAAATTTGTGGCTCCTCTCAGATTCCAGAACTTTCTGCCACAGAAATATGAGGAACATGTGTTTTTTTTTCCAAATTTTGAGGTTTGCAAAGGATTCTGGGTAACAGAACCTGGTCCGAGCCCCGCAAGTCACCCCATCGTGGATTCCCCTAGGTCTCTAGTTTTCAGAAATGCACAGGTTTGGTAGGTTTCCCTAGGTGCTGGCTGAGCTAGAGGACAAAATCTACAGGTAGGCACTTCGCAAAAAACACCTTCTGTTTTCTTTCAAAAATTTGGATGTGTCCATGTTGCGCTTTGGGGCGTTTCCTGTCGCGGGCGCTAGGCCTACCCACACAAGTGAGGTATCATTGTTATCGGGAGACTTGGGGGAACGCTGGGTGGAAGGAAATTTGTGGCTCCTCTCAGATTCCAGAACTTTCTGCCACAGAAATGTGAGGAACATGTGTGTTTTAGCCAAATTTTGAGGTTTGCAAAGGATTCTGGGTAGCAGAACCTGGTCTGAGCCACGCAAGTCTCCTCATCTTGGATTCCCCTAGGTCTCTAGTTTTCAGAAATGCACAGGTTTGGTAGGTTTCCCTAGGTGCCGTCTGAACTAGAGGCCAAAATCTACAGGTAGGCACTTCGCAAAAAACACCTCTGTTTTCTGTCAAAAATTTGGATGTGTCCACGTTGCGCTTTGGGGCGTTTCCTGTCGCGGGCGCTAGGCCTACCCACTCAAGTGAGGTATCATTTTTATCGGGAGACTTGGGGGAACCCTGGGTGGAAGGAAATTTGTGGCTCCTCTCAGATTCCAGAACTTTCTGCCACAGAAATGTGAGGAACATGTGTTTTTTTAGCCAAATTTTGAGGTTTGCAAAGGATTCTGGGTAACAGAACCTGGTCCGAGCCCCGCAAGTCACCCCTTCTTGGATTCCCCTAGGTCTCTAGTTTTCAGAAATGCATAGGTTTGGTAGGTTTCCCTAGGTGCCGGCTGAGCTAGAGGCCAAAATCTACATGTAGGCACTTCGCAAAAAACACCTCTGTTTTCTTTAAAAAATTTGGATGTGTTCATGTTGCGCTTTAGGGCGTTTCCTGTTGCGGGCACTAGGCCTACCCACACAAGTGAGGTATCATTTTTATCGGGAGACTTGGGGGAACGCTGGGTGGAAGGAAATTTGTGGCTCCTCTCAGATTCCAGAACTTTCTGCCACAGAAATGTGAGGAACATGTGTTTTTTTAGCCAAATTTTGAGGTTTGCAAAGGATTCTGGGTAACAGAACCTGGTCTGAGCCCCGCAAGTCACCCCTTCTTGGATTCCCCTAGGTCTCTAGTTTTAAAAAATGCACAGGTTTGGTAGGTTTCCCTAGGTGCCGGCTGAGCTAGAGGACAAACTCTACAGGTAGGCACTTCGCAAAAAACACCTCTGTTTTCTTTCAAAAATTTGGATGTGTCCACGTTGCGCTTTGGGGCGTTTCCTGTTGCGGGCGCTAGGCCTACCCACTCAAGTGAGGTATCATTTTTATCGGGAGACTTGGGGGAACGCTGGGTGGAAGGAAATTTGTGGCTCCTCTCAGATTCCAGAACTTTCTGCCACAGAAATGTGAGGAACATGTGTGTTTTTAGCCAAATTTTGAGGTTTGCAAAGGATTCTGGGTAGCAGAACCTGGTCTGAGCCACACAAGTCTCCTCATCTTGGATTCCCCTAGGTCTCTAGTTGTCAGAAATGCACAGGTTTGGTAGGTTTCCCTAGGTGCCGTCTGAACTAGAGGCCAAAATCTACAGGTAGGCACTTCGCAAAAAACACCTCTGTTTTCTGTCAAAAATTTGGATGTGTCCACGTTGCGCTTTGGGGCGTTTCCTGTCGCGGGCGCTAGGCCTACCCACTCAAGTGAGGTATCATTTTTATCGGCAGACTTGGGGGAACCCTGGGTGGAAGGAAATTTGTGGCTCCTCTCAGATTCCAGAACTTTCTGCCACAGAAATGTGAGGAACATGTGTTTTTTTAGCCAAATTTTGAGGTTTGCAATCGATTCTGGGTAACAGAACCTGGTCCGAGCCCCGCAAGTCACCCCATCTTGGATTCCCCTAGGTCTCTAGTTTTCAGAAATGCACAGGTTTGGTAGGTTTCCCTAGGTGTCGGTTGAGCTAGAGGCCAAAATCTATAAGTAGGCACTTCGCAAAAAACACCTCTGTTTTCTTTTAAAAATTTGGATGTGTCCACGTTGCGCTTTGGGGTGTTTCCTGTTGCGGGCGGTAGGCCTACCCACACAAGTGAGGTATCATTTTTATCGGGAGACTTGGGGGAACGCTGGGTGGAAGGAAATTTGTGGCTCCTCTCAGATTCCAGAACTTTCTGCCTCAGAAATGTGAGGAACAAGTGTTTTTTTAGCCAAATTTTGAGGTTTGCAAAGGATTCTGGGTAACAGAACCTGGTCCGAGCCCCGCAAGTCACCCCATCTTGGATTCCCCTAGGTCTCTAGTTTTCAGAAATGCACAGGTTTGGTAGGTTTCCCTAGGTGCCGGCTGAGCTAGAGGCCAAAATCTACAGGTAGGCACTTCGCAAAAAACACCTCTGTTTTCTTTCAAAAATTTGGATGTGTCCACGTTGCGCTTTGGGGCGTTTCCTGTTGCGGGCGCTAGGCCTACCCACACAAGTGAGGTATCATTTTTATGAAGAGACGTGGGGGAACGCTGGGTGGAAGGAAATTTGTGGCTCCTCTCAGATTCCAGAACTTTCTGCCACAGAAATGTGAGGAACATGTGTTTTTTTAGCCAAATTTTGAGGTTTGCAAAGGATTCTGGGTAACAGAACCTGGTCCGAGCCCCGCAAGTCACCCCATCTTGGATTCCCCTAGGTCTCTAGTTTTCAGAAATGCACAGGTTTGGTAGGTTTCCCTAGGTGTCGGTTGAGCTAGAGGCCAAAATCTATAAGTAGGCACTTCGCAAAAAACACCTCTGTTTTCTTTTAAAAATTTGGATGTGTCCACGTTGCGCTTTGGGGTGTTTCCTGTTGCGGGCGGTAGGCCTACCCACACAAGTGAGGTCTGCCACAGAAATGTGAGGAACAAGTGTTTTTTTAGCCAAATTTTGAGGTTTGCAAAGGATTCTGGGTAACAGAACCTGGTCCGAGCCCCGCAAGTCACCCCATCTTGGATTCCCCTAGGTCTCTAGTTTTCAGAAATGCACAGGTTTGGTAGGTTTCCCTAGGTGCCGGCTGAGCTAGAGGCCAAAATCTACAGGTAGGCACTTCGCAAAAAACACCTCTGTTTTCTTTCAAAAATTTGGATGTGTCCACGTTGCGCTTTGGGGCGTTTCCTGTTGCGGGCGCTAGGCCTACCCACACAAATGAGGTATCATTTTTATGAAGAGACGTGGGGGAACGCTGGGTGGAAGGAAATTTGTGGCTCCTCTCAGATTCCAGAACTTTCTGCCACAGAAATGTGAGGAACATGTGTTTTTTTAGCCAAATTTTGAGGTTTGCAAAGGATTCTGGGTAACAGAACCTGGTCCGAGCCCCGCAAGTCACCCCATCTTGGATTCCCCTAGGTCTCTAGTTTTCAGAAATGCACAGGTTTGGTAGGTTTCCCTAGGTGCCGGCTGAGCTAGAGGCCAAAATCTACAGGTAGGCACTTCGCAAAAAATACCTCTGTTTTCTTTCAAAAATGTGGATGTGTCCACGTTGCGCTTTGGGGCATTTACTGTCGCAGGCGCTAGGCCTACCCACACAAGTGAGGTATCATTTTTATTGGGAGACTTGGGGGAACGCTGGGTGGAAGGAAATTTTTGGCTCCTCTCAGATTCCAGAACTTTCTGCCACAGAAATGTGAGGAACATGTGTTTTTTTAGCCAAATTTTGAGGTTTGCAAAGGATTCTGGGTAATAGAACCTGGTCCGAGCCCCGCAAGTCACCCCTTCTTGGATTCCCCTAGGTCTCTAGTTTTCAGAAATGCATAGGTTTGGTAGGTTTCCCTAGGTGCCGGCTGAGCTAGAGGCCAAAATCTACATGTAGGCACTTCGCAAAAAACACCTCTGTTTTCTTTAAAAAATTTGGATGTGTTCATGTTGCGCTTTGGGGCGTTTCCTGTTGCGGGCGCTAGGCCTACCCACACAAGTGAGGTATCATTTTTATCGGGAGACTTGGGGGAACGCTGGGTGGAAGGAAATTTGTGGCTCCTCTCAGATTCCAGAACTTTCTGCCACAGAAATGTGAGGAACATGTGTTTTTTTAGCCAAATTTTGAGGTTTGCAAAGGATTCTGGGTAACAGAACCTGGTCCGAGCCCCGCAAGTCACCCCTCCTTGGATTCCCCTAGGTCTCTAGTTTTCAAAAATGCACAGTTTTGGTAGGTTTTCCTAGGTGTCGGCTGAGCTAGAGGACAAAATCTACAGGTAGGTACTTCGCAAAAAACACCTCCTGTTTTCTTTCAAAAATTTGGATGTGTCCACATTGCGCTTTGGGGCGTTTCCTGTCGCGGGCGCTAGGCCTACCCACACAAGTGAGGTATCATTTTTATCGGGAGACTTGGGGGAAAACTGGTTGGAAGGAATTTTGTGGCTCCTCTCAGATTCCAGAACTTTCTGCCACAGAAATGTGAGGAACATGTGTTTTTTTAGCCAAATTTTGAGGTTTGCAAAGGATTCTGGGTAACAGAACCTGGTCCGAGCCCCGCAAGTCACCCCATCTTGGATTCCCCTAGGTCTCTAGTTTTCAGAAATGCACAGGTTTGGTAGATTTCCCTAGGTGCCGGCTGAGCTAGAGGCCAAAATCTACAGGTAGGCACTTCGCAAAAAACACCTCTGTTTTCTTTCAAACATTTGTATGTGTCCACGTTGCGCTTTGGGGCGTTTACTGTCGCGGGCGCTAGGCCTACCCACACAAGTGAGGTATCATTTTTATTGGGAGACTTAGGGGAACGCTGGGTGGAAGGAAATTTGTGGCTCCTCTCAGATTCCAGAACTTTCTGCCACAGAAATATGAGGAACATGTGTTTTTTTTGCCAAATTTTGAGGTTTGCAAAGGATTCTGGGTAACAGAACCTGGTCCGAGCCCCACAAGTCACCCCATCTTGGATTCCCCTAGGTCTCTAGTTTTCAGAAATGCACAGGTTTGGTAGGTTTCCCTAGGTGCTGGCTGAGCTAGAGGACAAAATCTACAGGTAGGCACTTCGCAAAAAACACCTTCTGTTTTCTTTCAAAAATTTGGATGTGTCCATGTTGCGCTTTGGGGCTTTTCCTGTCGCGGGCGCTAGGCCTACCCACACAAGTGAGGTATCATTTTTATCGGGAGACTTGGGGGAACGCTGGGTGGAAGGAAATTTGTGGCTCCTCTCAGATTCCAGAACTTTCTGCCACAGAAATGTGAGGAACATGTGTTTTTTTAGCCAAATTTTGAGGTTTGCAAAGGATTCTGGGTAACAGAACCTGGTCCGAGCCCTGCAAGTCACCCCATCTTGGATTCCCCTAGGTCTCCTCTAGTTTTCAGAAATGCACAGGTTTGGTAGGTTTCCCTAGGTGTCGGTTGAGCTAGAGGCCAAAATCCATAAGTAGGCACTTCGCAAAAAACACCTCTGTTTCTTTTAAAAATTTGGATGTGTCCACGTTGCGCTTTGGGGTGTTTCCTGTTGCGGGCGGTAGGCCTACCCACACAAGTGAGGTCTGCCACAGAAATGTGAGGAACAAGTGTTTTTTTAGCCAAATTTTGAGGTTTGCAAAGGATTCTGGGTAACAGAACCTGGTCCGAGCCCCGCAAGTCACCCCATCTTGGATTCCCCTAGGTCTCTAGTTTTCAGAAATGCACAGGTTTGGTAGGTTTCCCTAGGTGCTGGCTGAGCTAGAGGACAAAATCTACAGGTAGGCACTTCGCAAAAAACACCTTCTGTTTTCTTTCAAAAATTTGGATGTGTCCATGTTGCGCTTTGGGGCGTTTCCTGTCGCGGGCGCTAGGCCTACCCACACAAGTGAGGTATCATTGTTATCGGGAGACTTGGGGGAACGCTGGGTGGAAGGAAATTTGTGGCTCCTCTCAGATTCCAGAACTTTCTGCCACAGAAATGTGAGGAACATGTGTTTTTTTAGCCAAATTTTGAGGTTTGCAAAGGATTCTGGGTAACAGAACCTGGTCCGAGCCCCGCAAGTCACCCCTCCTTGGATTCCCCTACGTCTCTAGTTTTCAAAAATGCACAGTTTTGGTAGGTTTTCCTAGGTGCCGGCTGAGCTAGAGGACAAAATCTACAGGTAGGCACTTCGCAAAAAACACCTCATGTTTTCTTTCAAAAATTTGGATGTGTCCACATTGCGCTTTGGGGCGTTTCCTGTCGCGGGCGCTAGGCATACCCACACAAGTGAGGTATCATTTTTATCGGGAGACTTGGGGGAAAACTGGTTGGAAGGAAATTTGTGGCTCCTCTCAGATTCCAGAACTTTTTGCCACAGAAATGTGAGGAACATGTGTTTTTTTAGCCAAATTTTGAGGTTTGCAAAGGATTCTGGGTAACAGAACCTGGTCCGAGCCCCGCAAGTCACCCTATCTTGGATTCCCCTAGGTCTCTAGTTTTCAGAAATGCACAGGTTTGGTAGATTTCCCTAGGTGCCGGCTGAGCTAGAGGCCAAAATTTACAGGTAGGCACTTCGCAAAAAACACCTCTGTTTTCTTTCAAACATTTGTATGTGTCCACGTTGCGCTTTGGGGTGTTTACTGTCGCGGGCGCTAGGCCTACCCACACAAGTGAGGTATCATTTTTATCGGGAGACTTAGGGGAACGCTGGGTGGAAGGAAATTTGTGGCTCCTCTCAGATTCCAGAACTTTCTGCCACAGAAATATGAGGAACATGTGTTTTTTTTTCCAAATTTTGAGGTTTGCAAAGGATTCTGGGTAACAGAACCTGGTCCGAGCCCCGCAAGTCACCCCATCGTGGATTCCCCTAGGTCTCTAGTTTTCAGAAATGCACAGGTTTGGTAGGTTTCCCTAGGTGCTGGCTGAGCTAGAGGACAAAATCTACAGGTAGGCACTTCGCAAAAAACACCTTCTGTTTTCTTTCAAAAATTTGGATGTGTCCATGTTGCGCTTTGGGGCGTTTCCTGTCGCGGGCGCTAGGCCTACCCACACAAGTGAGGTATCATTGTTATCGGGAGACTTGGGGGAACGCTGGGTGGAAGGAAATTTGTGGCTCCTCTCAGATTCCAGAACTTTCTGCCACAGAAATGTGAGGAACATGTGTGTTTTAGCCAAATTTTGAGGTTTGCAAAGGATTCTGGGTAGCAGAACCTGGTCTGAGCCACGCAAGTCTCCTCATCTTGGATTCCCCTAGGTCTCTAGTTTTCAGAAATGCACAGGTTTGGTAGGTTTCCCTAGGTGCCGTCTGAACTAGAGGCCAAAATCTACAGGTAGGCACTTCGCAAAAAACACCTCTGTTTTCTGTCAAAAATTTGGATGTGTCCACGTTGCGCTTTGGGGCGTTTCCTGTCGCGGGCGCTAGGCCTACCCACTCAAGTGAGGTATCATTTTTATCGGGAGACTTGGGGGAACCCTGGGTGGAAGGAAATTTGTGGCTCCTCTCAGATTCCAGAACTTTCTGCCACAGAAATGTGAGGAACATGTGTTTTTTTAGCCAAATTTTGAGGTTTGCAAAGGATTCTGGGTAACAGAACCTGGTCCGAGCCCCGCAAGTCACCCCTTCTTGGATTCCCCTAGGTCTCTAGTTTTCAGAAATGCATAGGTTTGGTAGGTTTCCCTAGGTGCCGGCTGAGCTAGAGGCCAAAATCTACATGTAGGCACTTCGCAAAAAACACCTCTGTTTTCTTTAAAAAATTTGGATGTGTTCATGTTGCGCTTTAGGGCGTTTCCTGTTGCGGGCACTAGGCCTACCCACACAAGTGAGGTATCATTTTTATCGGGAGACTTGGGGGAACGCTGGGTGGAAGGAAATTTGTGGCTCCTCTCAGATTCCAGAACTTTCTGCCACAGAAATGTGAGGAACATGTGTTTTTTTAGCCAAATTTTGAGGTTTGCAAAGGATTCTGGGTAACAGAACCTGGTCTGAGCCCCGCAAGTCACCCCTTCTTGGATTCCCCTAGGTCTCTAGTTTTAAAAAATGCACAGGTTTGGTAGGTTTCCCTAGGTGCCGGCTGAGCTAGAGGACAAACTCTACAGGTAGGCACTTCGCAAAAAACACCTCTGTTTTCTTTCAAAAATTTGGATGTGTCCACGTTGCGCTTTGGGGCGTTTCCTGTTGCGGGCGCTAGGCCTACCCACTCAAGTGAGGTATCATTTTTATCGGGAGACTTGGGGGAACGCTGGGTGGAAGGAAATTTGTGGCTCCTCTCAGATTCCAGAACTTTCTGCCACAGAAATGTGAGGAACATGTGTGTTTTTAGCCAAATTTTGAGGTTTGCAAAGGATTCTGGGTAGCAGAACCTGGTCTGAGCCACACAAGTCTCCTCATCTTGGATTCCCCTAGGTCTCTAGTTGTCAGAAATGCACAGGTTTGGTAGGTTTCCCTAGGTGCCGTCTGAACTAGAGGCCAAAATCTACAGGTAGGCACTTCGCAAAAAACACCTCTGTTTTCTGTCAAAAATTTGGATGTGTCCACGTTGCGCTTTGGGGCGTTTCCTGTCGCGGGCGCTAGGCCTACCCACTCAAGTGAGGTATCATTTTTATCGGCAGACTTGGGGGAACCCTGGGTGGAAGGAAATTTGTGGCTCCTCTCAGATTCCAGAACTTTCTGCCACAGAAATGTGAGGAACATGTGTTTTTTTAGCCAAATTTTGAGGTTTGCAATCGATTCTGGGTAACAGAACCTGGTCCGAGCCCCGCAAGTCACCCCATCTTGGATTCCCCTAGGTCTCTAGTTTTCAGAAATGCACAGGTTTGGTAGGTTTCCCTAGGTGTCGGTTGAGCTAGAGGCCAAAATCTATAAGTAGGCACTTCGCAAAAAACACCTCTGTTTTCTTTTAAAAATTTGGATGTGTCCACGTTGCGCTTTGGGGTGTTTCCTGTTGCGGGCGGTAGGCCTACCCACACAAGTGAGGTATCATTTTTATCGGGAGACTTGGGGGAACGCTGGGTGGAAGGAAATTTGTGGCTCCTCTCAGATTCCAGAACTTTCTGCCACAGAAATGTGAGGAACAAGTGTTTTTTTAGCCAAATTTTGAGGTTTGCAAAGGATTCTGGGTAACAGAACCTGGTCCGAGCCCCGCAAGTCACCCCATCTTGGATTCCCCTAGGTCTCTAGTTTTCAGAAATGCACAGGTTTGGTAGGTTTCCCTAGGTGCCGGCTGAGCTAGAGGCCAAAATCTACAGGTAGGCACTTCGCAAAAAACACCTCTGTTTTCTTTCAAAAATTTGGATGTGTCCACGTTGCGCTTTGGGGCGTTTCCTGTTGCGGGCGCTAGGCCTACCCACACAAGTGAGGTATCATTTTTATGAAGAGACGTGGGGGAACGCTGGGTGGAAGGAAATTTGTGGCTCCTCTCAGATTCCAGAACTTTCTGCCACAGAAATGTGAGGAACATGTGTTTTTTTAGCCAAATTTTGAGGTTTGCAAAGGATTCTGGGTAACAGAACCTGGTCCGAGCCCCGCAAGTCACCCCATCTTGGATTCCCCTAGGTCTCTAGTTTTCAGAAATGCACAGGTTTGGTAGGTTTCCCTAGGTGTCGGTTGAGCTAGAGGCCAAAATCTATAAGTAGGCACTTCGCAAAAAACACCTCTGTTTTCTTTTAAAAATTTGGATGTGTCCACGTTGCGCTTTGGGGTGTTTCCTGTTGCGGGCGGTAGGCCTACCCACACAAGTGAGGTCTGCCACAGAAATGTGAGGAACAAGTGTTTTTTTAGCCAAATTTTGAGGTTTGCAAAGGATTCTGGGTAACAGAACCTGGTCCGAGCCCCGCAAGTCACCCCATCTTGGATTCCCCTAGGTCTCTAGTTTTCAGAAATGCACAGGTTTGGTAGGTTTCCCTAGGTGCCGGCTGAGCTAGAGGCCAAAATCTACAGGTAGGCACTTCGCAAAAAACACCTCTGTTTTCTTTCAAAAATTTGGATGTGTCCACGTTGCGCTTTGGGGCGTTTTCTGTTGCGGGCGCTAGGCCTACCCACACAAATGAGGTATCATTTTTATGAAGAGACGTGGGGGAACGCTGGGTGGAAGGAAATTTGTGGCTCCTCTCAGATTCCAGAACTTTCTGCCACAGAAATGTGAGGAACATGTGTTTTTTTAGCCAAATTTTGAGGTTTGCAAAGGATTCTGGGTAACAGAACCTGGTCCGAGCCCCGCAAGTCACCCCATCTTGGATTCCCCTAGGTCTCTAGTTTTCAGAAATGCACAGGTTTGGTAGGTTTCCCTAGGTGCCGGCTGAGCTAGAGGCCAAAATCTACAGGTAGGCACTTCGCAAAAAATACCTCTGTTTTCTTTCAAAAATGTGGATGTGTCCACGTTGCGCTTTGGGGCATTTACTGTCGCAGGCGCTAGGCCTACCCACACAAGTGAGGTATCATTTTTATTGGGAGACTTGGGGGAACGCTGGGTGGAAGGAAATTTTTGGCTCCTCTCAGATTCCAGAACTTTCTGCCACAGAAATGTGAGGAACATGTGTTTTTTTAGCCAAATTTTGAGGTTTGCAAAGGATTCTGGGTAATAGAACCTGGTCCGAGCCCCGCAAGTCACCCCTTCTTGGATTCCCCTAGGTCTCTAGTTTTCAGAAATGCATAGGTTTGGTAGGTTTCCCTAGGTGCCGGCTGAGCTAGAGGCCAAAATCTACATGTAGGCACTTCGCAAAAAACACCTCTGTTTTCTTTAAAAAATTTGGATGTGTTCATGTTGCGCTTTGGGGCGTTTCCTGTTGCGGGCGCTAGGCCTACCCACACAAGTGAGGTATCATTTTTATCGGGAGACTTGGGGGAACGCTGGGTGGAAGGAAATTTGTGGCTCCTCTCAGATTCCAGAACTTTCTGCCACAGAAATGTGAGGAACATGTGTTTTTTTAGCCAAATTTTGAGGTTTGCAAAGGATTCTGGGTAACAGAACCTGGTCCGAGCCCCGCAAGTCACCCCTCCTTGGATTCCCCTAGGTCTCTAGTTTTCAAAAATGCACAGTTTTGGTAGGTTTTCCTAGGTGTCGGCTGAGCTAGAGGACAAAATCTACAGGTAGGTACTTCGCAAAAAACACCTCCTGTTTTCTTTCAAAAATTTGGATGTGTCCACATTGCGCTTTGGGGCGTTTCCTGTCGCGGGCGCTAGGCCTACCCACACAAGTGAGGTATCATTTTTATCGGGAGACTTGGGGGAAAACTGGTTGGAAGGAATTTTGTGGCTCCTCTCAGATTCCAGAACTTTCTGCCACAGAAATGTGAGGAACATGTGTTTTTTTAGCCAAATTTTGAGGTTTGCAAAGGATTCTGGGTAACAGAACCTGGTCCGAGCCCCGCAAGTCACCCCATCTTGGATTCCCCTAGGTCTCTAGTTTTCAGAAATGCACAGGTTTGGTAGATTTCCCTAGGTGCCGGCTGAGCTAGAGGCCAAAATCTACAGGTAGGCACTTCGCAAAAAACACCTCTGTTTTCTTTCAAACATTTGTATGTGTCCACGTTGCGCTTTGGGGCGTTTACTGTCGCGGGCGCTAGGCCTACCCACACAAGTGAGGTATCATTTTTATTGGGAGACTTAGGGGAACGCTGGGTGGAAGGAAATTTGTGGCTCCTCTCAGATTCCAGAACTTTCTGCCACAGAAATATGAGGAACATGTGTTTTTTTTGCCAAATTTTGAGGTTTGCAAAGGATTCTGGGTAACAGAACCTGGTCCGAGCCCCACAAGTCACCCCATCTTGGATTCCCCTAGGTCTCTAGTTTTCAGAAATGCACAGGTTTGGTAGGTTTCCCTAGGTGCTGGCTGAGCTAGAGGACAAAATCTACAGGTAGGCACTTCGCAAAAAACACCTTCTGTTTTCTTTCAAAAATTTGGATGTGTCCATGTTGCGCTTTGGGGCTTTTCCTGTCGCGGGCGCTAGGCCTACCCACACAAGTGAGGTATCATTTTTATCGGGAGACTTGGGGGAACGCTGGGTGGAAGGAAATTTGTGGCTCCTCTCAGATTCCAGAACTTTCTGCCACAGAAATGTGAGGAACATGTGTTTTTTTAGCCAAATTTTGAGGTTTGCAAAGGATTCTGGGTAACAGAACCTGGTCCGAGCCCTGCAAGTCACCCCATCTTGGATTCCCCTAGGTCTCCTCTAGTTTTCAGAAATGCACAGGTTTGGTAGGTTTCCCTAGGTGCCGGCTGAGCTAGAGGCCAAAATCTACAGGTAGGCACTTCGCAAAAAACACCTGTTTTCTTTCAAAAATTTGGATGTGTCCACGTTGCGCTTTGGGGCGTTTCCTGTTGCGGGCGCTAGGCCTACCCACACAAGTGAGGTATCATTTTTATCAGGAGACGTGGGGGAACGCTGGGTGGAAGGAAATTTGTGGCTCCTCTCAGATTCCAGAACTTTCTGTCACAGAAATGTGAGGAACATGTGTTTTTTTAGCCAAATTTTGAGGTTTGCAAAGGATTCTGGGTAACAGAACCTGGTCCGAGCCCCGCAAGTCACCCCATCTTGGATTCCCCTCGGTCTCTAGTTTTCAGAAATGCACAGGTTTGGTAGGTTTCCCTAGGTGCCGGCTGAGCTAGAGGCCAAAATCTACAGGTAGGCACTTCGCAAAAAACACCTCTGTTTTCTTTCAAAAATGTGGATGTGTCCACGTTGCGCTTTGGGGCGTTTCCTGTCGCGGGCGCTAGGCCTACCCACACAAGGGAGGTATCATTTTTATCGGAAGACTTGGGGGAACGCTGGGTGGAAGGAAATGTGTTGCTCCTCTCAGATTCCAGAACTTTCTGCCACAGAAATATGAGGAACATGTGTTTTTTTAGCCACATTTTGAGGTTTGCAAAGGATTCTGGGTAACAGAACCTGGTCCGAGCCCCGCAAGTCACCCCATCTTCGATTCCCCTAGGTCTCTAGTTTTCAGAAATGCACAGGTTTGGTAGGTTTCCCTAGGTGCCGGCTGAGCTAGAGGCCAAAATCTACAGGTAGGCACTTCACAAAAAACACCTCTGTTTTCTTTCAAAAATGTGGACGTGTCCACGTTGCGCTTTGGGGCATTTACTGTTGCGGGCGCTAGGCCTACCCACACAAGTGAGGTATCATTTTTATTGGGAGACTTGGGGGAACGCTGGGTGGAAGGACATTTTTGGCTCCTCTCAGATTCCAGAACTTTCTGCTACAGAAATGTGAGGAACATGTGTTTTTTTAGCCAAATTTTGAGGTTTGCAAAGGATTCTGGGTAACAGAACCTGGTCCGAGACCCGCAAGTCACCCCTCCTTGGATTCCCCTAGGTCTCTAGTTTTCAGAAATACACAGGTTTGGTAGGTTTCCCTAGGTGCCGGCTGAGCTAGAGGCCAAAATCTACAGGTAGGCACTTCGCAAAAAACACCTCTGTTTTCTTTAAAAAATTTGGATGTGTTCATGTTGCGCTTTGGGGCGTTTCCTGTTGCGGGCGCTAGGCCTACCCACTCAAGTGAGGTATCATTTTTATCGGGAGACTTGGGGGAACGCTGGGTGGAAGGAAATTTGTGGCTTCTCTCAGATTCCAGAACTTTCTGCCACAGAAATGTGAGGAACAGGTGATTTTTTTAGCCCAATTTTGAGGTTTGCAAAGGATTCTGGGTAACAGAACCTGGTCCGAGCCCCGCAAGTCACCCCTCCTTGGATTCCCCTAGGTCTCTACTTTTCAAAAATGCACAGGTTTGGTAGGTTTCCCTAGGTGCCGGCTGAGCTAGAGGACAAACTCTACAGGTAGGCACTTCGCAAAAAACACCTCCTGTCTTCTTTCAAAAATTTGGATGTGTCCACGTTGCGCTTTGGGGCGTTTACTGTTGCGGGCGGTAGGCCTACCCACACAAGTGAGGTATCATTTTTATCGGGAGACTTGGGGGAACGCTGGGTGGAAGGAAATTTGTGGCTCCTCTCAGATTCCAGAACTTTCTGCCACAGAAATGTGAGGAACAAGTGTTTTTTTAGCCAAATTTTGAGGTTTGCAAAGGATTCTGGGTAACAGAACCTGGTCCGAGCCCCGCAAGTCACCCCATCTTGGATTCCCCTAGGTCTCTAGTTTTCAGAAATGCACAGGTTTGGTAGGTTTCCCTAGGTGCCGGCTGAGCTAGAGGCCAAAATCTACAGGTAGGCACTTCGCAAAAAACACCTCTGTTTTCTTTCAAAAATTTGGATGTGTCCACGTTGCGCTTTGGGGCGTTTCCTGTTGCGGGCGCTAGGCCTACCCACACAAGTGAGGTATCATTTTTATGAAGAGACGTGGGGGAACGCTGGGTGGAAGGAAATTTGTGGCTCCTCTCAGATTCCAGAACTTTCTGCCACAGAAATGTGAGGAACATGTGTTTTTTTAGCCAAATTTTGAGGTTTGCAAAGGATTCTGGGTAACAGAACCTGGTCCGAGCCCCGCAAGTCACCCCATCTTGGATTCCCCTAGGTCTCTAGTTTTCAGAAATGCACAGGTTTGGTAGGTTTCCCTAGGTGTCGGTTGAGCTAGAGGCCAAAATCTATAAGTAGGCACTTCGCAAAAAACACCTCTGTTTTCTTTTAAAAATTTGGATGTGTCCACGTTGCGCTTTGGGGTGTTTCCTGTTGCGGGCGGTAGGCCTACCCACACAAGTGAGGTCTGCCACAGAAATGTGAGGAACAAGTGTTTTTTTAGCCAAATTTTGAGGTTTGCAAAGGATTCTGGGTAACAGAACCTGGTCCGAGCCCCGCAAGTCACCCCATCTTGGATTCCCCTAGGTCTCTAGTTTTCAGAAATGCACAGGTTTGGTAGGTTTCCCTAGGTGCTGGCTGAGCTAGAGGACAAAATCTACAGGTAGGCACTTCGCAAAAAACACCTTCTGTTTTCTTTCAAAAATTTGGATGTGTCCATGTTGCGCTTTGGGGCGTTTCCTGTCGCGGGCGCTAGGCCTACCCACACAAGTGAGGTATCATTGTTATCGGGAGACTTGGCGGAACGCTGGGTGGAAGGAAATTTGTGGCTCCTCTCAGATTCCAGAACTTTCTGCCACAGAAATGTGAGGAACATGTGTTTTTTTAGCCAAATTTTGAGGTTTGCAAAGGATTCTGGGTAACAGAACCTGGTCCGAGCCCCGCAAGTCACCCCTCCTTGGATTCCCCTACGTCTCTAGTTTTCAAAAATGCACAGTTTTGGTAGGTTTTCCTAGGTGCCGGCTGAGCTAGAGGACAAAATCTACAGGTAGGCACTTCGCAAAAAACACCTCATGTTTTCTTTCAAAAATTTGGATGTGTCCACATTGCGCTTTGGGGCGTTTCCTGTCGCGGGCGCTAGGCATACCCACACAAGTGAGGTATCATTTTTATCGGGAGACTTGGGGGAAAACTGGTTGGAAGGAAATTTGTGGCTCCTCTCAGATTCCAGAACTTTTTGCCACAGAAATGTGAGGAACATGTGTTTTTTTAGCCAAATTTTGAGGTTTGCAAAGGATTCTGGGTAACAGAACCTGGTCCGAGCCCCGCAAGTCACCCCATCTTGGATTCCCCTAGGTCTCTAGTTTTCAGAAATGCACAGGTTTGGTAGATTTCCCTAGGTGCCGGCTGAGCTAGAGGCCAAAATTTACAGGTAGGCACTTCGCAAAAAACACCTCTGTTTTCTTTCAAACATTTGTATGTGTCCACGTTGCGCTTTGGGGTGTTTACTGTCGCGGGCGCTAGGCCTACCCACACAAGTGAGGTATCTTTTTTATCGGGAGACTTAGGGGAACGCTGGGTGGAAGGAAATTTGTGGCTCCTCTCAGATTCCAGAACTTTCTGCCACAGAAATATGAGGAACATGTGTTTTTTTTTCCAAATTTTGAGGTTTGCAAAGGATTCTGGGTAACAGAACCTGGTCCGAGCCCCGCAAGTCACCCCATCGTGGATTCCCCTAGGTCTCTAGTTTTCAGAAATGCACAGGTTTGGTAGGTTTCCCTAGGTGCTGGCTGAGCTAGAGGACAAAATCTACAGGTAGGCACTTCGCAAAAAACACCTTCTGTTTTCTTTCAAAAATTTTGATGTGTCCATGTTGCGCTTTGGGGCGTTTCCTGTCGCGGGCGCTAGGCCTACCCACACAAGTGAGGTATCATTGTTATCGGGAGACTTGGGGGAACGCTGGGTGGAAGGAAATTTGTGGCTCCTCTCAGATTCCAGAACTTTCTGCCACAGAAATGTGAGGAACATGTGTGTTTTAGCCAAATTTTGAGGTTTGCAAAGGATTCTGGGTAGCAGAACCTGGTCTGAGCCCCGCAAGTCACCCCTTCTTGGATTCCCCTAGGTCTCTAGTTTTAAAAAATGCACAGGTTTGGTAGGTTTCCCTAGGTGCCGGCTGAGCTAGAGGACAAACTCTACAGGTAGGCACTTCGCAAAAAACACCTCTGTTTTCTTTCAAAAATTTGGATGTGTCCACGTTGCGCTTTGGGGCGTTTCCTGTTGCGGGCGCTAGGCCTACCCACTCAAGTGAGGTATCATTTTTATCGGGAGACTTGGGGGAACGCTGGGTGGAAGGAAATTTGTGGCTCCTCTCAGATTCCAGAACTTTCTGCCACAGAAATGTGAGGAACATGTGTGTTTTTAGCCAAATTTTGAGGTTTGCAAAGGATTCTGGGTAGCAGAACCTGGTCTGAGCCACACAAGTCTCCTCATCTTGGATTCCCCTAGGTCTCTAGTTGTCAGAAATGCACAGGTTTGGTAGGTTTCCCTAGGTGCCGTCTGAACTAGAGGCCAAAATCTACAGGTAGGCACTTCGCAAAAAACACCTCTGTTTTCTGTCAAAAATTTGGATGTGTCCACGTTGCGCTTTGGGGCGTTTCCTGTCGCGGGCGCTAGGCCTACCCACTCAAGTGAGGTATCATTTTTATCGGCAGACTTGGGGGAACCCTGGGTGGAAGGAAATTTGTGGCTCCTCTCAGATTCCAGAACTTTCTGCCACAGAAATGTGAGGAACATGTGTTTTTTTAGCCAAATTTTGAGGTTTGCAATCGATTCTGGGTAACAGAACCTGGTCCGAGCCCCGCAAGTCACCCCATCTTGGATTCCCCTAGGTCTCTAGTTTTCAGAAATGCACAGGTTTGGTAGGTTTCCCTAGGTGTCGGTTGAGCTAGAGGCCAAAATCTATAAGTAGGCACTTCGCAAAAAACACCTCTGTTTTCTTTTAAAAATTTGGATGTGTCCACGTTGCGCTTTGGGGTGTTTCCTGTTGCGGGCGGTAGGCCTACCCACACAAGTGAGGTATCATTTTTATCGGGAGACTTGGGGGAACGCTGGGTGGAAGGAAATTTGTGGCTCCTCTCAGATTCCAGAACTTTCTGCCACAGAAATGTGAGGAACAAGTGTTTTTTAAGCCAAATTTTGAGGTTTGCAAAGGATTCTGGGTAACAGAACCTGGTCCGAGCCCCGCAAGTCACCCCATCTTGGATTCCCCTAGGTCTCTAGTTTTCAGAAATGCACAGCTTTGGTAGGTTTCCCTAGGTGCCGGCTGAGCTAGAGGCCAAAATCTACAGGTAGGCACTTCGCAAAAAACACCTCTGTTTTCTTTCAAAAATTTGGATGTGTCCACGTTGCGCTTTGGGGCGTTTCCTGTTGCGGGCGCTAGGCCTACCCACACAAGTGAGGTATCATTTTTATGAAGAGACGTGGGGGAACGCTGGGTGGAAGGAAATTTGTGGCTCCTCTCAGATTCCAGAACTTTCTGCCACAGAAATGTGAGGAACATGTGTTTTTTTAGCCAAATTTTGAGGTTTGCAAAGGATTCTGGGTAACAGAACCTGGTCCGAGCCCCGCAAGTCACCCCATCTTGGATTCCCCTAGGTCTCTAGTTTTCAGAAATGCACAGGTTTGGTAGGTTTCCCTAGGTGTCGGTTGAGCTAGAGGCCAAAATCTATAAGTAGGCACTTCGCAAAAAACACCTCTGTTTTCTTTTAAAAATTTGGATGTGTCCACGTTGCGCTTTGGGGTGTTTCCTGTTGCGGGCGGTAGGCCTACCCACACAAGTGAGGTCTGCCACAGAAATGTGAGGAACATGTGTTTTTTTAGCCAAATTTTGAGGTTTGCAAAGGATTCTGGGTAACAGAACCTGGTCCGAGCCCCGCAAGTCACCCCATCTTGGATTCCCCTAGGTCTCTAGTTTTCAGAAATGCACAGGTTTGGTAGGTTTCCCTAGGTGCCGGCTGAGCTAGAGGCCAAAATCTACAGGTAGGCACTTCGCAAAAAACACCTCTGTTTTCTTTCAAAAATTTGGATGTGTCCACGTTGCGCTTTGGGGCGTTTCCTGTTGCGGGCGCTAGGCCTACCCACACAAGTGAGGTATCATTTTTATCAAGAGACGTGGGGGAACGCTGGGTGGAAGGACATTTGTGGCTCCTCTCAGATTCCAGAACTTTCTGCCACAGAAATGTGAGGAACATGTGTTTTTTTAGCCAAATTTTGAGGTTTGCAAAGGATTCTGGGTAACAGAACCTGGTCCGAGCCCCGCAAGTCACCCCACCTTGGATTCCCCTAGGTCTCTAGTTTTCAGAAATGCACAGGTTTGGTAGGTTTCCCTAGGTGCCGGCTGAGCTAGAGGCCAAAATCTACAGGTAGGCACTTCGCAAAAAACACCTCTGTTTTCTTTAAAAAATGTGGATGTGTCCACGTTGCGCTTTGGGGCGTTTCCTGTCGCGGGCGCTAGGCGTACCCACACAAGGGAGGTATCATTTTTATCGGGAGACTTGGGTGAACGCTGGGTGGAAGGAAATTTGTGGCTCCTCTCAGATTCCAGAACTTTCTGCCACAGAAATATGAGGAACATGTATTTTTTTAGCCACATTTTGAGGTTTGCAAAGGATTCTGGGTAACAGAACCTGGTCCGAGCCCCGCAAGTCACCCCATCTTGGATTCCCCTAGGTCTCTAGTTTTCAGAAATGCACAGGTTTGGTAGGTTTCCCTAGGTGCCGGCTGAGCTAGAGGCCAAAATCTACAGGTAGGCACTTCGCAAAAAATACCTCTGTTTTCTTTCAAAAATGTGGATGTGTCCACGTTGCGCTTTGGGGCATTTACTGTCGCAGGCGCTAGGCCTACCCACACAAGTGAGGTATCATTTTTATTGGGAGACTTGGGGGAACGCTGGGTGGAAGGAAATTTTTGGCTCCTCTCAGATTCCAGAACTTTCTGCCACAGAAATGTGAGGAACATGTGTTTTTTTAGCCAAATTTTGAGGTTTGCAAAGGATTCTGGGTAATAGAACCTGGTCCGAGCCCCGCAAGTCACCCCTTCTTGGATTCCCCTAGGTCTCTAGTTTTCAGAAATGCATAGGTTTGGTAGGTTTCCCTAGGTGCCGGCTGAGCTAGAGGCCAAAATCTACATGTAGGCACTTCGCAAAAAACACCTCTGTTTTCTTTAAAAAATTTGGATGTGTTCATGTTGCGCTTTGGGGCGTTTCCTGTTGCGGGCGCTAGGCCTACCCACACAAGTGAGGTATCATTTTTATCGGGAGACTTGGGGGAACGCTGGGTGGAAGGAAATTTGTGGCTCCTCTCAGATTCCAGAACTTTCTGCCACAGAAATGTGAGGAACATGTGTTTTTTTAGCCAAATTTTGAGGTTTGCAAAGGATTCTGGGTAACAGAACCTGGTCCGAGCCCCGCAAGTCACCCCTCCTTGGATTCCCCTAGGTCTCTAGTTTTCAAAAATGCACAGTTTTGGTAGGTTTTCCTAGGTGTCGGCTGAGCTAGAGGACAAAATCTACAGGTAGGTACTTCGCAAAAAACACCTCCTGTTTTCTTTCAAAAATTTGGATGTGTCCACATTGCGCTTTGGGGCGTTTCCTGTCGCGGGCGCTAGGCCTACCCACACAAGTGAGGTATCATTTTTATCGGGAGACTTGGGGGAAAACTGGTTGGAAGGAATTTTGTGGCTCCTCTCAGATTCCAGAACTTTCTGCCACAGAAATGTGAGGAACATGTGTTTTTTTAGCCAAATTTTGAGGTTTGCAAAGGATTCTGGGTAACAGAACCTGGTCCGAGCCCCGCAAGTCACCCCATCTTGGATTCCCCTAGGTCTCTAGTTTTCAGAAATGCACAGGTTTGGTAGATTTCCCTAGGTGCCGGCTGAGCTAGAGGCCAAAATCTACAGGTAGGCACTTCGCAAAAAACACCTCTGTTTTCTTTCAAACATTTGTATGTGTCCACGTTGCGCTTTGGGGCGTTTACTGTCGCGGGCGCTAGGCCTACCCACACAAGTGAGGTATCATTTTTATCGGGAGACTTGGGGGAACGCTGGGTGGAAGGAAATTTGTGGCTCCTCTCAGATTCCAGAACTTTCTGCCACAGAAATGTGAGGAACATGTGTTTTTTTAGCCAAATTTTGAGGTTTGCAAAGGATTCTGGGTAACAGAACCTGGTCCGAGCCCTGCAAGTCACCCCATCTTGGATTCCCCTAGGTCTCCTCTAGTTTTCAGAAATGCACAGGTTTGGTAGGTTTCCCTAGGTGCCGGCTGAGCTAGAGGCCAAAATCTACAGGTAGGCACTTCGCAAAAAACACCTGTTTTCTTTCAAAAATTTGGATGTGTCCACGTTGCGCTTTGGGGCGTTTCCTGTTGCGGGCGCTAGGCCTACCCACACAAGTGAGGTATCATTTTTATCAGGAGACGTGGGGGAACGCTGGGTGGAAGGAAATTTGTGGCTCCTCTCAGATTCCAGAACTTTCTGTCACAGAAATGTGAGGAACATGTGTTTTTTTAGCCAAATTTTGAGGTTTGCAAAGGATTCTGGGTAACAGAACCTGGTCCGAGCCCCGCAAGTCACCCCATCTTGGATTCCCCTCGGTCTCTAGTTTTCAGAAATGCACAGGTTTGGTAGGTTTCCCTAGGTGCCGGCTGAGCTAGAGGCCAAAATCTACAGGTAGGCACTTCGCAAAAAACACCTCTGTTTTCTTTCAAAAATGTGGATGTGTCCACGTTGCGCTTTGGGGCGTTTCCTGTCGCGGGCGCTAGGCCTACCCACACAAGGGAGGTATCATTTTTATCGGAAGACTTGGGGGAACGCTGGGTGGAAGGAAATGTGTTGCTCCTCTCAGATTCCAGAACTTTCTGCCACAGAAATATGAGGAACATGTGTTTTTTTAGCCACATTTTGAGGTTTGCAAAGGATTCTGGGTAACAGAACCTGGTCCGAGCCCCGCAAGTCACCCCATCTTCGATTCCCCTAGGTCTCTAGTTTTCAGAAATGCACAGGTTTGGTAGGTTTCCCTAGGTGCCGGCTGAGCTAGAGGCCAAAATCTACAGGTAGGCACTTCACAAAAAACACCTCTGTTTTCTTTCAAAAATGTGGACGTGTCCACGTTGCGCTTTGGGGCATTTACTGTTGCGGGCGCTAGGCCTACCCACACAAGTGAGGTATCATTTTTATTGGGAGACTTGGGGGAACGCTGGGTGGAAGGACATTTTTGGCTCCTCTCAGATTCCAGAACTTTCTGCTACAGAAATGTGAGGAACATGTGTTTTTTTAGCCAAATTTTGAGGTTTGCAAAGGATTCTGGGTAACAGAACCTGGTCCGAGACCCGCAAGTCACCCCTCCTTGGATTCCCCTAGGTCTCTAGTTTTCAGAAATACACAGGTTTGGTAGGTTTCCCTAGGTGCCGGCTGAGCTAGAGGCCAAAATCTACAGGTAGGCACTTCGCAAAAAACACCTCTGTTTTCTTTAAAAAATTTGGATGTGTTCATGTTGCGCTTTGGGGCGTTTCCTGTTGCGGGCGCTAGGCCTACCCACTCAAGTGAGGTATCATTTTTATCGGGAGACTTGGGGGAACGCTGGGTGGAAGGAAATTTGTGGCTTCTCTCAGATTCCAGAACTTTCTGCCACAGAAATGTGAGGAACAGGTGATTTTTTTAGCCCAATTTTGAGGTTTGCAAAGGATTCTGGGTAACAGAACCTGGTCCGAGCCCCGCAAGTCACCCCTCCTTGGATTCCCCTAGGTCTCTACTTTTCAAAAATGCACAGGTTTGGTAGGTTTCCCTAGGTGCCGGCTGAGCTAGAGGACAAACTCTACAGGTAGGCACTTCGCAAAAAACACCTCCTGTCTTCTTTCAAAAATTTGGATGTGTCCACGTTGCGCTTTGGGGCGTTTACTGTTGCGGGCGCTAGGCCTACCCACACAAGTGAGGTATCATTTTTATCGGGAGACTTGGGGGAACGCTGGGTGGAAGGAAATTTGTGGCTCCTCTCAGATTCGAGAACTTTCTTCCAAAGAAATATGAGTAACATGTGTTTTTTTAGCCAAATTTTGAGGTTTGCAAAGAATTCTGGGTAACAGAACCTGGTCCGAGCCCCGTAAGTCACCCCATCTTGGATTCCCCTAGGTCTCTAGTTTTCAGAAATGCACAGGTTTGGTAGGTTTCCCTAGGTGCTGGCTGAGCTAGAGGACAAAATCTACAGGTAGGCACTTCGCAAAAAACACCTTCTGTTTTCTTTAATAATTGTGGATGTGTCCACGTTGCGCTTTGGGGCGTTTCCTGTCGCGGGCGCTAGGCCTACCCACACAAGTGAGGTATCATTTTTAACGGGAGACTTGGGGGAACGCTGGGTGGAAGGAAATTTGTGCCTCCTCTCAGATTCCAGAACTTTCTGCCACAGAAATGTGAGGAACATGTGTTTTTTTAGCCAAATTTTGAGGTTTGCAAAGGATTCTGGGTAGCAGAACCTGGTCCGAGCCTCGCAAGTCACCCCATCTTGGATTCCCCTAGGTCTCTAGTTTTCAGAAATGCACAGGTTTGGTAGGTTTCCCTAGGTGCCGTCGGAACTAGAGGCCAAAATCTACAGGTAGGCACTTCGCAAAAAAACACCTCTGTTTTCTGTCAAAAATTTGGATGTGTCCACGTTGCGCTTTGGGGCGTTTCCTGTCGCGGGCGCTAGGCCTACCCACTCAAGTGAGGCATCATTTTTATCGGGAGACTTGGGGGAACGCTGGGTGGAAGGAAATTTGTGGCTCCTCTCAGATTCCAGAACTTTCTGCCACAGAAATGTGAGGAACATGTGTTTTTTTAGCCAAATTTTGAGGTTTGCAAAGGATTCTGGGTAACAGAACCTGGTCCGAGCCCCGCAAGTCACCCCATCTTGGATTCCCCTAGGTCTCTAGTTTTCAGAAATGCACAGGTTTGGTAGGTTTCCCTTAGGTGCCGGCTGAGCTAGAGGCCAAAATCTACAGGTAGGCACTTCGCAAAAAACACCTCTGTTTTCTTTAAAAAATTTGGATGTGTTCATGTTGCGCTTTGGGGCGTTTCCTGTTGCGGGCGCTAGGCCTACCCACTCAAGTGAGGTATCATTTTTATCGGGAGACTTGGGGGAACGCTGGGTGGATGGAAATTTGTGGCTCCTCTCAGATTCCAGAACTTTCTGCCACAGAAATGTGAGGAACAGGTGATTTTTTTAGCCCAATTTTGAGGTTTGCAAAGGATTATGGGTAACAGAACCTGGTCCGAGCCCCGCAAGTCACCCCTCCTTGGATTCCCCTAGGTCTCTAGTTTTCAAACATGCACAGGTTTGGTAGGTTTCCCTAGGTGCCGGCTGAGCTAGAGGACAAACTCTACAGGTAGGCACTTCGCAAAAAACACCTCCTGTCTTCTTTCAAAAATTTGGATGTGTCCACGTTGCGCTTTGGGGCGTTTACTGTTGCGGGCGCTAGGCCTACCCACACAAGTGAGGTATCATTTTTATCGGGAGACTTGGGGGAACGCTGGGTGGAAGGAAATTTGTGGCTCCTCTCAGATTCCAGAACTTTCTTCCAAAGAAATATGAGTAACATGTGTTTTTTTAGCCAAATTTTGAGGTTTGCAAAGAATTCTGGGTAACAGAACCTGGTCCGAGCCCCGCAAGTCACCCCATATTGGATTCCCCTAGGTCTCTAGTTTTCAGAAATGCACAGGTTTGGTAGGTTTCCCTAGGTGCTGGCTGAGCTAGAGGACAAAATCTACAGGTAGGAACTTCGCAAAAAACACCTTCTGTTTTCTTTCAAAAATGTGGATGTGTCCACGTTGCGCTTTGGGGCGTTTCCTGTCGCGGGCGCTAGGCCTACCCACACAAATGAGGTATCATTTTTAACGGGAGACTTGGGGGAACGCTGGGTGGAAGGAAATTTGTGCCTCCTCTCAGATTCCAGAACTTTCTGCCACAGAAATGTGAGGAACGTGTTTTTTTAGCCAAATTTTGAGGTTTGCAAAGGATTCTGGGTAGCAGAACCTGGTCCAAGCCCCGCAAGTCACCCCATCTTGGATTCCCCTAGGTCTCTAGTTTTCAGAAATGCACAGGTTTGGTAGGTTTCCCTAGGTGCCGGCTGAGCTAGAGGCCAAAATCTACAGGTAGGCACTTCGCAAATAACACCTCTGTTTTCTTTCAAAAATGTGGATGTGTCCACGTTGCACTTTGGGGCGTTTCCTGTCGCGGGCGCTAGGCCTACCCACACAAGGGAGGTATCATTTTTATCGGGAGACTTGGGGGAACGCTGGGTGGAAGGAAATTTGTGGCTCCTCTCAGATTCCAGAACTTTCTGCAACAGAAATATGAGGAACATGTGTTTTTTTCGCCACATTTTGAGGTTTGCAAAGGATTCTGGGTAACAGAACCTGGTCCGAGCCCCGCAAGTCACCCCATCTTGGATTCCCCTAGGTCTCTAGTTTTCAGAAATGCACAGGTTTGGTAGGTTTCCCTAGGTGCCGGCTGAGCTAGAGGCCAAAATCTACAGGTAGGCACTTCGCAAAAAACACCTCTGTTTTCTTTCAAAAATGTGGATGTGTCCACGTTGCGCTTTGGGGCATCTACTGTCGCGGGCGCTAGGCCTACCCACACAAGTGAGGTATCATTTTTATTGGGAGACTTGGGGGAACGCTGGGTGGAAGGAAATTCTTGGCTCCTCTCAGATTCCAGAACTTTCTGCCACAGAAATGAGAGGAACATGTGTTTTTTTAGCCAAATTTTGAGGTTTGCAAAGGATTCTGGGTAACAGAACCTGGACCGAGCCCCGCAAGTCACCCCACCTTGGATTCCCCTAGGTCTCTAGTTTTCAGAAATGCACAGGTTTGGTAGATTTCCCTAGGTGCCGGCTGAGCTAGAGGCCAAAATCTACAGGTAGGCACTTCGCAAAAAACACCTTCTGTTTTCTTTCAAACATTTGTATGTGTCAACGTTGCGCTTTGGGGCGTTTACTGTCGCGGGCGCTAGGCCTACCCACACAAGTGAGGTATCATTTTTATCGGGAGACTTAGGGGAACGCTGGGTGGAAGGAGATTTGTGGCTCCTCTCAGATTCCAGAACTTTCTGCCACAGAAATATGAGGAACATGTGTTTTTTTTGCCAAATTTTGAGGTTTGCAAAGGATTCTGGGTAACAGAACCTTGTCCGAGCCCCGCAAGTCACCCCATCTTGGATTCCCCTAGGTCTCTAGTTTTCAGAAATGCACAGGTTTGGTAGGTTTCCCTAGGTGCTGGCTGAGCTAGAGGACAAAATCTACAGGTAGGCACTTCGCAAAAAACACCTTCTGTTTTCTTTCAAAAATTTGGATGTGTCCACGTTGCGCTTTGGGCCGTTTCCTGTCACGGGCGCTAGGCCTACCCACTCAAGTGAGGTATCATTTTTATCGGGAGACTTGGGGGAACCCTGGGTGGAAGGAAATTTGTGGCTCCTCTCAGATTCCAGAACTTTCTGCCACAGAAATGTGAGGAACATGTGTTTTTTTAGCCAAATTTTGAGGTTTGCAAAGGATTCTGGGTAACAGAACCTGGTCCGAGCCCCGCAAGTCACCCCATCTTGGATTCCCCTAGGTCTCTAGTTTTCAGAAATGCACAGGTTTGGTAGGTTTCCCTAGATGCTGGCTGAGCTAGAGGACAAAATCTACAGGTAGGCACTTCGCAAAAGACACCTCTGTTTTCTTTCAAAAATTTAGATGTGTCCACGTTGCGCTTTGGGGCGTTTCCTGTCACGGGCGCTAGGCCTACCCACACAAGTGAGGTATCATTTTTATTTGGAGACTTGGGGGAACGCTGGGTGGAAGGAAATTTTTGGCTCCTCTCAGATTCCAGAACTTTCTGCCACAGAAATTTGAGGAACATGTGTTTTTTTAGCCAAATTTTGAGGTTTGCAAAGGATTCTGGGTAACAGAACCTGGTCCGAGCCCCGCAAGTCACCCCTTCTTGGATTCCCCTAGGTCTCTAGTTTTCAGAAATGCATAGGTTTGGTAGGTTTCCCTAGGTGCCGGCTGAGCTAGAGGCCAAAATCTACATGTAGGCACTTCGCAAAAAACACCTCTGTTTTCTTTAAAAAATTTGGATGTGTTCATGTTGCGCTTTGGGGCGATTCCTGTTGCGTGCGCTAGGCCTACCCACACAAGTGAGGTATCATTTTTATCGGGAGACTTGGGGGAACGCTGGGTGGAAGGAAATTTGTGGCTCCTCTCAGATTCCAGAACTTTCTGCCACAGAAATGTGAGGAACATGTGTTTTTTTAGCCAAATTTTGAGGTTTGCAAAGGATTCTGGGTAACAGAACCTGGTCCGAGCCCCGCAAGTCACCCCTCCTTGGATTCCCCTAGGTCTCTAGTTTTAAAAAATGCACAGGTTTGGTAGGTTTCCCTAGGTGCCGGCTGAGCTAGAGGACAAACTCTACAGGTAGGCACTTCGCAAAAAACACCTCTGTTTTCTTTCAAAAATTTGGATGTGTCCACGTTGCGCTTTGGGGCGTTTCCTGTTGCGGGCGCTAGGCCTACCCACTCAAGTGAGGTATCATTTTTATCGGGAGACTTGGGGGAACGCTGGGTGGAAGGAAATTTGTGGCTCCTCTCAGATTCCAGAACTTTCTGCCACAGAAATGTGAGGAACATGTGTGTTTTTAGCCAAATTTTGAGGTTTGCAAAGGATTCTGGGTAGCAGAACCTGGTCTGAGCCACGCAAGTCTCCTCATCTTGGATTCCCCTAGGTCTCTAGTTTTCAGAAATGCACAGGTTTGGTAGGTTTCCCTAGGTGCCGTCTGAACTAGAGGCCAAAATCTACAGGTAGGCACTTCGCAAAAAACACCTCTGTTTTCTGTCAAAAATTTGGATGTGTCCACGTTGCGCTTTGGGGCGTTTCCTGTCGCGGGCGCTAGGCCTACCCACTCAAGTGAGGTATCATTTTTATCGGCAGACTTGGGGGAACCCTGGGTGGAAGGAAATTTGTGGCTCCTCTCAGATTCCAGAACTTTCTGCCACAGAAATGTGAGGAACATGTGTTTTTTTAGCCAAATTTTGAGGTTTGCAAAGGATTCTGGGTAACAGAACCTGGTCCGAGCCCCGCAAGTCACCCCATCTTGGATTCCCCTAGGTCTCTAGTTTTCAGAAATGCACAGGTTTGGTAGGTTTCCCTAGGTGTCGGCGGAGCTAAAGGCCAAAATCTATAAGTAGGCACTTCGCAAAAAACACCTCTGTTTTCTTTTAAAAATTTGGATGTGTCCACGTTGCGCTTTGGGGTGTTTCCTGTTGCGGGCGCTAGGCCTACCCACTCAAGTGAGGTATCATTTTTATCGGGAGACTTGTGGGAACCCTGGGTGGAAGGAAATTTGTGGCTCCTCTCAGATTCCAGAACTTTCTGTCACAGAAATGTGAGGAACATGTGTTTTTTTAGCCAAATTTTGAGGTTTGCAATCGATTCTGGGTAACAGAACCTGGTCCGAGCCCCGCAAGTCACCCCATCTTGGATTCCCCTAGGTCTCTAGTTTTCAGAAATGCACAGGTTTGGTAGGTTTCCCTAGGTGTCGGCTGAGCTAGAGGCCAAAATCTATAAGTAGGCACTTCGCAAAAAACACCTCTGTTTTCTTTTAAAAATTTGGATGTGTCCACGTTGCGCTTTGGGGTGTTTCCTGTTGCGGGCGCTAGGCCTACCCACACAAGTGAGGTATCATTTTTATCGGGAGACTTGGGGGAACGCTGGGTGGAAGGAAATTTGTGGCTCCTCTCAGATTCCAGAACTTTCTGCCACAGAAATGTGAGGAACATGTGTTTTTTTAGCCAAATTTTGAGGTTTGCAAAGGATTCTGGGTAACAGAACCTGGTCGAGCCCCGCAAGTCACCCATCTTGGATTCCCCTAGGTCTCTAGTTTTCAGAAATGCACAGGTTTGGTAGGTTTCCCTAGGTGCCGGCTGAGCTAGAGGCCAAAATCTACAGGTAGGCACTTCGCAAAAAACACCTCTGTTTTCTTTCAAAAATTTGGATGTGTCCACGTTGCGCTTTGGGGCGTTTCCTGTTGCGGGCGCTAGGCCTACCCACACAAGTGAGGTATCATTTTTATCGGGAGACTTGGGGGAACGCTGGGTGGAAGGAAATTTGTGGTTCCTCTCAGATTCCAGAACTTTCTGCCACAGAAATGTGAGGAACATGTGTTTTTTTAGCCAAATTTTGAGGTTTGCAAAGGATTCTGGGTAACAGAACCTGGTCCGAGCCCCGCAAGTCACCCCATCTTGGATTCCCCTAGGTCTCTAGTTTTCAGAAATGCACAGGTTTGGTAGGTTTCCCTAGGTGCCGGTTGAGCTAGAGGCCAAAATCTACAGGTAGGCACTTCACAAAAAACACCTCTGTTTTCTTTCAAAAATTTGGATGTGTCCACGTTGTGCTTTGGGGCGTTTCCTGTTGCGGGCGCTAGGCCTACCCACACAAGTGAGGTATCATTTTTATCAAGAGACGTGGGGGAACGCTGGGTGGAAGGAAATTTGTGGCTCCTCTCAGATTCCAGAACTTTCTGCCACAGAAATGTGAGGAACATGTGTTTTTTTAGCCAAATTTTGAGGTTTGCAAAGGATTCTGGGTAACAGAACCTGGTCCGAGCCCCGCAAGTCACCCCACCTTGGATTCCCCTAGGTCTCTAGTTTTCAGAAATGCACAGGTTTGGTAGGTTTCCCTAGGTGCCGGCTGAGCTAGAGGCCAAAATCTACAGGTAGGCACTTCGCAAAAAACACCTCTGTTTTCTTTAAAAAATGTGGATGTGTCCACGTTGCGCTTTGGGGCGTTTCCTGTCGCGGGCGCTACGCGTACCCACACAAGGGAGGTATCATTTTTATCGGGAGACTTGGGTGAACGCTGGGTGGAAGGAAATTTGTGGCTCCTCTCAGATTCCAGAACTTTCTGCCACAGAAATATGAGGAACATGTGTTTTTTTAGCCACATTTTGAGGTTTGCAAAGGATTCTGGGTAACAGAACCTGGTCCGAGCCCCGCAAGTCACCCCATCTTGGATTCCCCTAGGTCTCTAGTTTTCAGAAATGCACAGGTTTGGTAGGTTTCCCTAGGTGCCGGCTGAGCTAGAGGCCAAAATCTACAGGTAGGCACTTCGCAAAAAATACCTCTGTTTTCTTTCAAAAATGTGGATGTGTCCACGTTGCGCTTTGGGGCATTTACTGTCGCGGGCGCTAGGCCTACCCACACAAGTGAGGTATCATTTTTATTGGGAGACTTGGGGGAACGCTGGGTGGAAGGACATTTTTGGCTCCTCTCAGATTCCAGAACTTTCTGCTACAGAAATGTGAGGAACATGTGTTTTTTTAGCCAAATTTTGAGGTTGGCAAAGGATTCTGGGTAACAGAACCTGGTCCGAGCCCCGCAAGTCACCCCTCCTTGGATTCCCCTAGGTCTCTAGTTTTCAGAAATGCACAGGTTTGGTAGGTTTCCCTAGGTGCCGGCTGAGCTAGAGGCCAAAATCTACAGGTAGGCACTTCGCAAAAAACACCTCTGTTTTCTTAAAAAAATTTGGATGTGTTCATGTTGCGCTTTGGGGCGTTTCCTGTTGCGGGCGCTAGGCCTACCCACTCAAGTGAGGTATCATTTTTATCGGGAGACTTGGGGGAACGCTGGGTGGAAGGAAATTTGTGGCTCCTCTCAGATTCCAGAACTTTCTGCCACAGAAATGTGAGGAACAGGTGATTTTTTTAGCCCAATTTTGAGGTTTGCAAAGGATTCTGGGTAACAGAACCTGGTCCGAGCCCCGCAAGTCACCCCTCCTTGGATTCCCCTAGGTCTCTAGTTTTCAAAAATGCACAGGTTTGGTAGGTTTCCCTAGGTGCCGGCTGAGCTAGAGGACAAACTCTACAGGTAGGCACTTCGCAAAAAACACCTCCTGTCTTCTTTCAAAAATTTGGATGTGTCCACGTTGCGCTTTGGGGCGTTTACTGTTGCGGGCGCTAGGCCTACCCACACAAGTGAGGTATCATTTTTATCGGGAAACTTGGGGGAACGCTGGGTGGAAGGAAATTTGTGGCTCCTCTCAGATTCGAGAACTTTCTTCCAAAGAAATATGAGTAACATGTGTTTTTGTAGCCAAATTTTGAGGTTTGCAAAGAATTCTGGGTAACAGAACCTGGTCCGAGCCCCGTAAGTCACCCCATCTTGGATTCCCCTAGGTCTCTAGTTTTCAGAAATGCACAGGTTTGGTAGGTTTCCCTAGGTGCTGGCTGAGCTAGAGGACAAAATCTACAGGTAGGCACTTCGCAAAAAACACCTTCTGTTTTCTTTAAAAAATGTGGATGTGTCCACGTTGCACTTTGGGGCGTTTCCTGTCGCGGGCGCTAGGCCTACCCACACAAGTGAGGTATCATTTTTAACGGGAGACTTGGGGGAACGCTGGGTGGAAGGAAATTTGTGCCTCATCTCAGATTCCAGAACTTTCTGCCACAGAAATGTGAGGAACATGTGTTTTTTTAGCCAAATTTTGAGGTTTGCAAAGGATTCTGGGTAGCAGAACCTGGTCCGAGCCCCGCAAGTCACCCCATCTTGGATTCCCCTAGGTCTCTAGTTTTCAGAAATGCACAGGTTTGGTAGGTTTCCCTAGGTGCCGTCGGAACTAGAGGCCAAAATCTACAGGTAGGCACTTCGCAAAAAAACACCTCTGTTTTCTGTCAAAAATTTGGATGTGTCCACGTTGCGCTTTGGGGCGTTTCCTGTCGCGGGCGCTAGGCCTACCCACTCAAGTGAGGCATCATTTTTATCGGGAGACTTGGGGGAACGCTGGGTGGAAGAAAATTTGTGGCTCCTCTCAGATTCCAGAACTTTCTGCCACAGAAATGTGAGAAACATGTGTTTTTTTAGCCAAATTTTGAGGTTTGCAAAGGATTCTGGGTAACAGAACCTGGTCCGAGCCCCGCAAGTCACCCCATCTTGGATTCCCCTAGGTCTCTAGTTTTCAGAAATGCACAGGTTTGGTAGGTTTCCCTAGGTGCCGGCTGAGCTAGAGGCCAAAATCTACAGGTAGGCACTTCGCAAAAAACACCTCTGTTTTCTTTAAAAAATTTGGATGTGTTCATGTTGCGCTTTGGGGCGTTTCCTGTTGCGGGCGCTAGGCCTACCCACTCAAGTGAGGTATCATTTTTATCGGTAAACTTGGGGGAACGCTGGGTGGAAGGAAATTTGTGGCTCCTCTCAGATTCCAGAACTTTCTGCCACAGAAATGTGAGGAACAGGTGATTTTTTTAGCCCAATTTTGAGGTTTGCAAAGGATTCTGGGTAACAGAACCTGGTCCGAGCCCCGCAAGTCACCCCTCCTTGGATTCCCCTAGGTCTCTAGTTTTCAAACATGCACAGGTTTGGTAGGTTTCCCTAGGTGCCGGCTGAGCTAGAGGACAAACTCTACAGGTAGGCACTTCGCAAAAAACACCTCCTGTCTTCTTTCAAAAATTTGGATGTGTCCACGTTGCGCTTTGGGGCGTTTACTGTTGCGGGCGCTAGGCCTACCCACACAAGTGAGGTATCATTTTTATCGGGAGACTTGGGGGAACGCTGGGTGGAAGGAAATTTGTGGCTCCTCTCAGATTCCAGAACTTTCTTCCAAAGAAATATAAGTAACATGTGTTTTTTTAGCCAAATTTTGAGGTTTGCAAAGAATTCTGGGTAACAGAACCTGGTCCGAGCCCCGCAAGTCACCCCATCTTGGATTCCACTAGGTCTCTAGTTTTCAGAAATGCACAGGTTTGGTAGGTTTCCCTAGGTGCTGGCTGAGCTAGAGGACAAAATCTACAGGTAGGCACTTCGCAAAAAACACCTTCTGTTTTCTTTCAAAAATGTGGATGTGTCCACGTTGCGCTTTGGGGCGTTTCCTGTCGCGGGCGCTAGGCCTACCCACACAAGTGAGGTATCATTTTTAACGGGAGACTTGGGGGAACGCTGGGTGGAAGGAAATTTGTGCCTCCTCTCAGATTCCAGAACTTTCTGCCACAGAAATGTGAGGAACATGTGTTTTTTTAGCCAAATTTTGTGGTTTGCAAAGGATTCTGGGTAACAGAACCTGGTCCGAGCCCCGCAAGTCACCCCATCTTGGATTCCCCTAGGTCTCTAGTTTTCAGAAATGCACAGGTTTGGTAGGTTTCCCTAGGTGCCGGCTGAGCTAGAGGCCTAAATCTACAGGTAGGCACTTCGCAAAAAACACCTCTGTTTTCTTTAAAAAATTTGGATGAGTTCATGTTGCGCTTTGGGGCGTTTCCTGTTGCGGGCGCTAGGCCTACCCACACAAGTGAGGTATCATTTTTATCGGGAGACTTGGGGGAACGCTGGGTGGAAGGAAATTTGTGGCTCCTCTCAGATTCCAGAACTTTCTGCCACAGAAATGTGAGGAACAGGTGATTTTTTTAGCCCAATTTTGAGGTTTGCAAAGGATTCTGGGTAACAGAACCTGGTCCGAGCCCCGCAAGTCACCCCTCCTTGGATTCCCCTAGGTCTCTAGTTTTCAAAAATGCACAGGTTTGGTAGGTTTCCCTAGGTGCCGGCTGAGCTAGAGGACAAACTCTACAGGTAGGCACTTCGCAAAAAACACCTCCTGTCTTCTTTCAAAAATGTGTCCACGTTGCGCTTTGGGGCGTTTCCTGTCGCGGGCGCTAGGCCTACCCACACAAGTGAGGTATCATTTTTAACGGGAGACTTGGGGGAACGCTGGGTGGAAGGAAATTTGTGCCTCCTCTCAGATTACAGAACTTTCTGCCACAGAAATGTGAGGAACATGTGTTTTTTTAGCCAAATTTTGAGGTTTGCAAAGGATTCTGGGTAGCAGAACCTGGTCCGAGCCCCGCAAGTCACCCCATCTTGGATTCCCCTAGGTCTCTAGTTTTCAGAAATGCACAGGTTTGGTAGGTTTGCCTAGGTGCCGTCGGAACTAGAGGCCAAAATCTACAGGTAGGCACTTCGCAAAAAACACCTCTGTTTTCTGTCAAAAATTTGGATGTGTCCACGTTGCGCTTTGGGGCGTTTCCTGTCGCGGGCGCTAGGCCTACCCACTCAAGTGAGGTATCATTTTTATCGGGAGACTTGGGGGAACGCTGGGTGGGAGGAAATTTGTGGCTCCTCTCAGATTCCAGAACTTTCTGCCACAGAAATGTGAGGAACATGTGTTTTTTTAGCCAAATTTTGAGGTTTGCAAAGGATTCTGGGTAACAGAACCTGGTCCGAGCCCCGCAAGTCACCCCATCTTGGATTCCCCTAGGTCTCTAGTTTTCAGAAATGCACAGGTTTGGTAGGTTTCCCTAGGTGCCGGCTGAGCTAGAGGCCAAAATCTACAGTTAGGCACTTCGCAAAAAACACCTCTGTTTTCTTTAAAAAATTTGGATGAGTTCATGTTGCGCTTTGGGGCGTTTCCTGTTGCGGGCGCTAGGCCTACCCACACAAGTGAGGTATAATTTTTATCGGGAGACTTGGGGGAACGCTGGGTGGAAGGAAATTTGTGGCTCCTCTCAGATTCCAGAACTTTCTGCCACAGAAATGTGAGGAACAGGTGATTTTTTTAGCCAAATTTTGAGGTTTGCAAAGGATTCTGGGTAACAGAACCTGGTCCGAGCCCTGCAAGTCACCCCTCCTTGGATTCCCCTAGGTCTTTAGTTTTAAAAAATGCACAGGTTTGGTAGGTTTCCCTAGGTGCCGGCTGAGCTAGAGGACAAAATCTATAGGTAGGCAATTAAAAAAAAAACACCTCTGTTTTCTTTCAAAAATTTGGATGTGTCCACGTTGCGCTTTGGGGCGTTTCCTGCCACGGGAGCTAGGCCTACCCACACAAGTGAGGTATCATTTTTATTGGGAGACTTGGGGGAACGCTGGGTGGAAGGAAATTTGTGCCTCCTCTCAGATTCCAGAACTTTCTGCCACAGAAATGTGAGGAACATGTGTTTTTTTAGCCAAATTTTGAGGTTTGCAAAGGATTCTGGGTAGCAGAACCTGGTCCAAGCCCCGCAAGTCACCCCATCTTGGATTCCCCTAGGTCTCTAGTTTTCAGAAATGCACAGGTTTGGTAGGTTTCCCTAGGTGCCGTCGGAACTAGAGGCCAAAATCTACAGGTAGGCACTTCGCAAAAAACACCTCTGTTTTCTGTCAAAAATTTGGATGTGTCCACGTTGCGCTTTGGGGCGTTTCCTGTCGCGGGCGCTAGGCCTACCCACTCAAGTGAGGTATCATTTTTATCGGGAGACTTGGGGGAACGCTGGGTGGAAGGAAATTTGTGGCTCCTCTCAGATTCCAGAACTTTCTGCCACAGAAATGTGAGGAACATGTGTTTTTTTAACCAAATTTTGAGGTTTGCAAAGGATTCTGGGTAACAGAACCTGGTCCGAGCCCCGCAAGTCACCCCATCTTGGATTCCCCTAGGTCTCTAGTTTTCAGAAATGCACAGGTTTGGTAGGTTTCCCTAGGTGCCGGCTGAGCTAGAGGCCAAAATCTACAGGTAGGCACTTCGCAAAAAACACCTCTGTTTTCTTTAAAAAATTTGGATGTGTTCATGTTGCGCTTTGGGGCGTTTCCTGTTGCGGGCGCTAGGCCTACCCACTCAAGTGAGGTATCATTTTTATCGGGAGACTTGGGGGAACGCTGGGTGGAAGGAAATTTGTGGCTCCTCTCAGATTCCAGAACTTTCTGCCACAGAAATGTGAGGAACAGGTGATTTTTTTAGCCCAATTTTGAGGTTTGCAAAGGATTCTGGGTAACAGAACCTGGTCCGAGCCCCGCAAGTCACCCCTCCTTGGATTCCCCTAGGTCTCTAGTTTTCAAAAATGCACAGGTTTGGTAGGTTTCCCTAGGTGCCGGCTGAGCTAGAGGACAAACTCTACAGGTAGGCACTTCGCAAAAAACACCTCCTGTCTTCTTTCAAAAATTTGGATGTGTCCACGTTGCGCTTTGGGGCGTTTACTGTTGCGGGCGCTAGGCCTACCCACACAAGTGAGGTATCATTTTTATCGGGAGACTTGGGGGAACGCTGGGTGGAAGGAAATTTGTGGCTCCTCTCAGATTCGAGAACTTTCTTCCAAAGAAATATGAGTAACATGTGTTTTTTTAGCCAAATTTTGAGGTTTGCAAAGAATTCTGGGTAACAGAACCTGGTCCGAGCCCCGTAAGTCACCCCATCTTGGATTCCCCTAGGTCTCTAGTTTTCAGAAATGCACAGGTTTGGTAGGTTTCCCTAGGTGCTGGCTGAGCTAGAGGACAAAATCTACTGGTAGGCACTTCGCAAAAAACACCTTCTGTTTTCTTTAAAAAATGAGAATGTGTCCACGTTGCGCTTTGGGGCGTTTCCTGTCGCGGGCGCTAGGCCTACCCACACAAGTGAGGTATCATTTTTAACGGGAGACTTGGGGGAACGCTGGGTGGAAGGAAATTTGTGCCTCATCTCAGATTCCAGAACTTTCTGCCACAGAAATGTGAGGAACATGTGTTTTTTTAGCCAAATTTTGAGGTTTGCAAAGGATTCTGGGTAGCAGAACCTGGTCCGAGCCCCGCAAGTCACCCCATCTTGGATTCCCCTAGGTCTCTAGTTTTCAGAAATGCACAGGTTTGGTAGGTTTCCCTAGGTGCCGTCGGAACTAGAGGACAAAATCTACAGGTAGGCACTTCGCAAAAAAACACCTCTGTTTTCTGTCAAAAATTTGGATGTGTCCACGTTGCGCTTTGGGGCGTTTCCTGTCGCGGGCGCTAGGCCTACCCACTCAAGTGAGGCATCATTTTTATCGGGAGACTTGGGGGAACGCTGGGTGGAAGGAAATTTGTGGCTCCTCTCAGATTCCAGAACTTTCTGCCACAGAAATGTGAGAAACATGTGTTTTTTTAGCCACATTTTGAGGTTTGCAAAGGATTCTGGGTAACAGAACCTGGTCCGAGCCCCGCAAGTCACCCCATCTTGGATTCCCCTAGGTCTCTAGTTTTCAGAAATGCACAGGTTTGGTAGGTTTCCCTAGGTGCCGGCTGAGCTAGAGGCCAAAATCTACAGGTAGGCACTTCGCAAAAAACACCTCTGTTTTCTTTAAAAAATTTGGATGTGTTCATGTTGCGCTTTGGGGCGTTTCCTGTTGCGGGCGCTAGGCCTACCCACTCAAGTGAGGTATCATTTTTATCGGTAAACTTGGGGGAACGCTGGGTGGAAGGAAATTTGTGGCTCCTCTCAGATTCCAGAACTTTCTGCCACAGAAATGTGAGGAACAGGTGATTTTTTTAGCCCAATTTTGAGGTTTGCAAAGGATTCTGGGTAACAGAACCTGGTCCGAGCCCCGCAAGTCACCCCTCCTTGGATTCCCCTAGGTCTCTAGTTTTCAAACATGCACAGGTTTGGTAGGTTTCCCTAGGTGCCGGCTGAGCTAGAGGACAAACTCTACAGGTAGGCACTTCGCAAAAAACACCTCCTGTCTTCTTTCAAAAATTTGGATGTGTCCACGTTGCGCTTTGGGGCGTTTACTGTTGCGGGCGCTAGGCCTACCCACACAAGTGAGGTATCATTTTTATCGGGAGACTTGGGGGAACGCTGGGTGGAAGGAAATTTGTGGCTCCTCTCAGATTCCAGAACTTTCTTCCAAAGAAATATAAGTAACATGTGTTTTTTTAACCAAATTTTGAGGTTTGCAAAGAATTCTGGGTAACAGAACCTGGTCCGAGCCCCGCAAGTCACCCCATCTTGGATTCCCCTAGGTCTCTAGTTTTCAGAAATGCACAGGTCTGGTAGGTTTCCCTAGGTGCTGGCTGAGCTAGAGGACAAAATCTACAGGTAGGCACTTCGCAAAAAACACCTTCTGTTTTCTTTCAAAAATGTGGATGTGTCCACGTTGCGCTTTGGGGCGTTTCCTGTCGCGGGCGCTAGGCCTACCCACACAAGTGAGGTATCATTTTTAACGGGAGACTTGGGGGAACGCTGGGTGGAAGGAAATTTGTGCCTCCTCTCAGATTCCAGAACTTTCTGCCACAGAAATGTGAGGAACATGTGTTTTTTTAGCCAAATTTTGTGGTTTGCAAAGGATTCTGGGTAACAGAACCTGGTCCGAGCCCCGCAAGTCACCCCATCTTGGATTCCCCTAGGTCTCTAGTTTTCAGAAATGCACAGGTTTGGTAGGTTTCCCTAGGTGCCGGCTGAGCTAGAGGCCTAAATCTACAGGTAGGCACTTCGCAAAAAACACCTCTGTTTTCTTTAAAAAATTTGGATGAGTTCATGTTGCGCTTTGGGGCGTTTCCTGTTGCGGGCGCTAGGCCTACCCACACAAGTGAGGTATCATTTTTATCGGGAGACTTGGGGGAACGCTGGGTGGAAGGAACTTTGTGGCTCCTCTCAGATTCCAGAACTTTCTGCCACAGAAATGTGAGGAACAGGTGATTTTTTTAGCCCAATTTTGAGGTTTGCAAAGGATTCTGGGTAACAGAACCTGGTCCGAGCCCCGCAAGTCACCCCTCCTTGGATTCCCCTAGGTCTCTAGTTTTCAAAAATGCACAGGTTTGGTAGGTTTCCCTAGGTGCCGGCTGAGCTAGAGGACAAACTCTACAGGTAGGCACTTCGCAAAAAACACCTCCTGTCTTCTTTCAAAAATGTGTCCACGTTGCGCTTTGGGGCGTTTCCTGTCGCGGGCGCTAGGCCTACCCACACAAGTGAGGTATCATTTTTAACGGGAGACTTGGGGGAACGCTGGGTGGAAGGAAATTTGTGCCTCCTCTCAGATTCCAGAACTTTCTGCCACAGAAATGTGAGGAACATGTGTTTTTTTAGCCAAATTTTGAGGTTTGCAAAGGATTCTGGGTAGCAGAACCTGGTCCGAGCCCCGCAAGTCACCCCATCTTGGATTCCCCTAGGTCTCTAGTTTTCAGAAATGCACAGGTTTGGTAGGTTTGCCTAGGTGCCGTCGGAACTAGAGGCCAAAATCTACAGGTAGGCACTTCGCAAAAAACACCTCTGTTTTCTGTCAAAAATTTGGATGTGTCCACGTTGCGCTTTGGGGCGTTTCCTGTCGCGGGCGCTAGGCCTACCCACTCAAGTGAGGTATCATTTTTATCGGGAGACTTGGGGGAACGCTGGGTGGGAGGAAATTTGTGGCTCCTCTCAGATTCCAGAACTTTCTGCCACAGAAATGTGAGGAACATGTGTTTTTTTAGCCAAATTTTGAGGTTTGCAAAGGATTCTGGGTAACAGAACCTGGTCCGAGCCCCGCAAGTCACCCCATCTTGGATTCCCCTAGGTCTCTAGTTTTCAGAAATGCACAGGTTTGGTAGGTTTCCCTAGGTGCCGGCTGAGCTAGAGGCCAAAATCTACAGGTAGGCACTTCGCAAAAAACACCTCTGTTTTCTTTAAAAAATTTGGATGAGTTCATGTTGCGCTTTGGGGCGTTTCCTGTTGCGGGCGCTAGGCCTACCCACACAAGTGAGGTATCATTTTTATCGGGAGACTTGGGGGAACGCTGGGTGGAAGGAAATTTGTGGCTCCTCTCAGATTCCAGAACTTTCTGCCACAGAAATGTGAGGAACAGGTGATTTTTTTAGCCAAATTTTGAGGTTTGCAAAGGCTTCTGGGTAACAGAACCTGGTCCGAGCCCTGCAAGTCACCCCTCCTTGGATTCCCCTAGGTCTTTAGTTTTCAAAAATGCACAGGTTTGGTAGGTTTCCCTAGGTGCCGGCTGAGCTAGAGGACAAAATCTATAGGTAGGCAATAAAAAAAAAAACACCTCTGTTTTCTTTAAAAAATTTGGATGTGTCCACGTTGCGCTTTGGGGCGTTTCCTGCCACGGGAGCTAGGCCTACCCACACAAGTGAGGTATCATTTTTATTGGGAGACTTGGGGGAACGCTGGGTGGAAGGAAATTTGTGCCTCCTCTCAGATTCCAGAACTTTCTGCCACAGAAATGTGAGGAACATGTGTTTTTTTACCCAAATTTTGAGGTTTGCAAAGGATTCTGGGTAGCAGAACCTGGTCCGAGCCCCGCAAGTCACCCCATCTTGGATTCCCCTAGGTCTCTAGTTTTCAGAAATGCACAGGTTTGGTAGGTTTCCCTAGGTGCCGGCTGAGCTAGAGGCCAAAATCTACAGGTAGGCACTTCGCAAAAAACACCTCTGTTTTCTTTAAAAAATTTGGATGTGTTCACGTTGCGCTTTGGGGCGTTTCCTGTTGCGGGCGCTAGGCCTACCCACTCAAGTGAGGTATCATTTTTATCGGGAGACTTGGGGGAACGCTGGGTGGAAGGAAATTTGTGGCTCCTCTCAGATTCCAGAACTTTCTGCCACAGAAATGTGAGGAACAGGTGATTTTTTTAGCCCAATTTTGAGGTTTGCAAAGGATTCTGGGTAACAGAACCTGGTCCGAGCCCCGCAAGTCACCCCTCCTTGGATTCCCCTAGGTCTCTAGTTTTCAAAAATGCACAGGTTTGGTAGGTTTCCCTAGGTGCCGGCTGAGCTAGAGGACAAACTCTACAGGTAGGCACTTCGCAAAAAACACCTCCTGTCTTCTTTCAAAAATTTGGATGTGTCCACGTTGCGCTTTGGGGCGTTTACTGTTGCGGGCGCTAGGCCTACCCACACAAGTGAGGTATCATTTTTATCGGGAGACTTGGGGGAACGCTGGGTGGAAGGAAATTTGTGTCTCCTCTCAGATTCCAGAACTTTCTTCCAAAGAAATATAAGTAACATGTGTTTTTTTAGCCAAATTTTGAGGTTTGCAAAGAATTCTGGGTAACAGAACCTGGTCCGAGCCCCGCAAGTCACCCCATCTTGGATTCCCCTAGGTCTCTAGTTTTCAGAAATGCACAGGTCTGGTAGGTTTCCCTAGGTGCTGGCTGAGCTAGAGGACAAAATCTACAGGTAGGCACTTCGCAAAAAACACCTTCTGTTTTCTTTCAAAAATGTGGATGTGTCCACGTTGCGCTTTGGGGCGTTTCCTGTCGCGGGCGCTAGGCCTACCCACACAAGTGAGGTATCATTTTTAACGGGAGACTTGGGGGAACGCTGGGTGGAAGGAAATTTGTGCCTCCTCTCAGATTCCAGAACTTTCTGCCACAGAAATGTGAGGAACATGTGTTTTTTTAGCCAAATTTTGTGGTTTGCAAAGGATTCTGGGTAACAGAACCTGGTCCGAGCCCCGCAAGTCACCCCATCTTGGATTCCCCTAGGTCTCTAGTTTTCAGAAATGCACAGGTTTGGTAGGTTTGCCTAGGTGCCGGCTGAGCTAGAGGCCTAAATCTACAGGTAGGCACTTCGCAAAAAACACCTCTGTTTTCTTTAAAAAATTTGGATGAGTTCATGTTGCGCTTTGGGGCGTTTCCTGTTGCGGGCGCTAGGCCTACCCACACAAGTGAGGTATCATTTTTATCGGGAGACTTGGGGGAACGCTGGGTGGAAGGAACTTTGTGGCTCCTCTCAGATTCCAGAACTTTCTGCCACAGAAATGTGAGGAACAGGTGATTTTTTTAGCCCAATTTTGAGGTTTGCAAAGGATTCTGGGTAACAGAACCTGGTCCGAGCCCCGCAAGTCACCCCTCCTTGGATTCCCCTAGGTCTCTAGTTTTCAAAAATGCACAGGTTTGGTAGGTTTCCCTAGGTGCCGGCTGAGCTAGAGGACAAACTCTACAGGTAGGCACTTCGCAAAAAACACCTCCTGTCTTCTATCAAAAATGTGTCCACGTTGCGCTTTGGGGCGTTTCCTGTCGCGGGCGCTAGGCCTACCCACACAAGTGAGGTATCATTTTTAACGGGAGACTTGGGGGAACGCTGGGTGGAAGGAAATTTGTGCCTCCTCTCAGATTCCAGAACTTTCTGCCACAGAAATGTGAGGAACATGTGTTTTTTTAGCCAAATTTTGAGGTTTGCAAAGGATTCTGGGTAGCAGAACCTGGTCCGAGCCCCGCAAGTCACCCCATCTTGGATTCCCCTAGGTCTCTAGTTTTCAGAAATGCACAGGTTTGGTAGGTTTGCCTAGGTGCCGTCGGAACTAGAGGCCAAAATCTACAGGTAGGCACTTCGCAAAAAACACCTCTGTTTTCTGTCAAAAATTTGGATGTGTCCACGTTGCGCTTTGGGGCGTTTCCTGTCGCGGGCGCTAGGCCTACCCACTCAAGTGAGGTATCATTTTTATCGGGAGACTTGGGGGAACGCTGGGTGGGAGGAAATTTGTGGCTCCTCTCAGATTCCAGAACTTTCTGCCACAGAAATGTGAGGAACATGTGTTTTTTTAGCCAAATTTTGAGGTTTGCAAAGGATTCTGGGTAACAGAACCTGGTCCGAGCCCCGCAAGTCACCCCATCTTGGATTCCCCTAGGTCTCTAGTTTTCAGAAATGCACAGGTTTGGTAGGTTTCCCTAGGTGCCGGCTGAGCTAGAGGCCAAAATCTACAGGTAGGCACTTCGCAAAAAACACCTCTGTTTTCTTTAAAAAATTTGGATGAGTTCATGTTGCGCTTTGGGGCGTTTCCTGTTGCGGGCGCTAGGCCTACCCACACAAGTGAGGTATCATTTTTATCGGGAGACTTGGGGGAACGCTGGGTGGAAGGAAATTTGTGGCTCCTCTCAGATTCCAGAACTTTCTGCCACAGAAATGTGAGGAACAGGTGATTTTTTTAGCCAAATTTTGAGGTTTGCAAAGGATTCTGGGTAACAGAACCTGGTCCGAGCCCTGCAAGTCACCCCTCCTTGGATTCCCCTAGGTCTTTAGTTTTCAAAAATGCACAGGTTTGGTAGGTTTCCCTAGGTGCCGGCTGAGCTAGAGGACAAAATCTATAGGTAGGCAATAAAAAAAAAAACACCTCTGTTTTCTTTCAAAAATTTGGATGTGTCCACGTTGCGCTTTGGGGCGTTTCCTGCCACGGGAGCTAGGCCTACCCACACAAGTGAGGTATCATTTTTATTGGGAGACTTGGGGGAACGCTGGGTGGAAGGAAATTTGTGCCTCCTCTCAGATTCCAGAACTTTCTGCCACAGAAATGTGAGGAACATGTGTTTTTTTAGCCAAATTTTGAGGTTTGCAAAGGATTCTGGGTAGCAGAACCTGGTCCAAGCCCCGCAAGTCACCCCATCTTGGATTCCCCTAGGTCTCTAGTTTTCAGAAATGCACAGGTTTGGTAGGTTTCCCTAGGTGCCGTCGGAACTAGAGGCCAAAATCTACAGGTAGGCACTTCGCAAAAAACACCTCTGTTTTCTGTCAAAAATTTGGATGTGTCCACGTTGCGCTTTGGGGCGTTTCCTGTCGCGGGCGCTAGGCCTACCCACTCAAGTGAGGTATCATTTTTATCGGGAGACTTGGGGGAACGCTGGGTGGAAGGAAATTTGTGGCTCCTCTCAGATTCCAGAACTTTCTTCCACAGAAGTGTGAGGAACATGTGTTTTTTTAACCAAATTTTGAGGTTTGCAAAGGATTCTGGGTAACAGAACCTGGTCCGAGCCCCGCAAGTCACCCCATCTTGGATTCCCCTAGGTCTCTAGTTTTCAGAAATGCACAGGTTTGGTAGGTTTCCCTAGGTGCCGGCTGAGCTAGAGGCCTAAATCTACAGGTAGGCACTTCGCAAAAAACACCTCTGTTTTCTTTAAAAAATTTGGATGAGTTCATGTTGCGCTTTGGGGCGTTTCCTGTTGCGGGCGCTAGGCCTACCCACACAAGTGAGGTATCATTTTTATCGGGAGACTTGGGGGAACGCTGGGTGGAAGGAAATTTGTGGCTCCTCTCAGATTCCAGAACTTTCTGCCACATAAATGTGAGGAACAGGTGATTTTTTTAGCCAAATTTTGAGGTTTGCAAAGGATTCTGGGTAACAGAACCTGGTCCGAGCCCTGCAAGTCACCCCTCCTTGGATTCCCTTAGGTCTTTAGTTTTCAAAAATGCACAGGTTTGGTAGGTTTCCCTAGGTGCCGGCTGAGCTAGAGGACAAAATCTATAGGTAGGCAATAAAAAAAAAAACACCTCTGTTTTCTTTCAAAAATTTGGATGTGTCCACGTTGCGCTTTGGGGCGTTTCCTGCCACGGGAGCTAGGCCTACCCACACAAGTGAGGTATCATTTTTATTGGGAGACTTGGGGGAACGCTGGGTGGAAGGAAATTTGTGCCTCCTCTCAGATTCCAGAACTTTCTGCCACAGAAATGTGAGGAACATGTGTTTTTTTAGCCAAATTTTGAGGTTTGCAAAGGATTCTGGGTAGCAGAACCTGGTCCAAGCCCCGCAAGTCACCCCATCTTGGATTCCCCTAGGTCTCTAGTTTTCAGAAATGCACAGGTTTGGGAGGTTTCCCTAGGTGCCGTCGGAACTAGAGGCCAAAATCTACAGGTAGGCACTTCGCAAAAAACACCTCTGTTTTCTGTCAAAAATTTGGATGTGTCCACGTTGCGCTTTGGGGCGTTTCCTGTCGCGGGCGCTAGGCCTACCCACTCAAGTGAGGTATCATTTTTATCGGGAGACTTGGGGGAACGCTGGGTGGAAGGAAATTTGTGGCTCCTCTCAGATTCCAGAACTTTCTGCCACAGAAGTGTGAGGAACATGTGTTTTTTTAACCAAATTTTGAGGTTTGCAAAGGATTCTGGGTAACAGAACCTGGTCCGAGCCCCGCAAGTCACCCCATCTTGGATTCCCCTAGGTCTCTAGTTTTCAGAAATGCACAGGTTTGGTAGGTTTCCCTAGGTGCCGGCTGAGCTAGAGGCCTAAATCTACAGGTAGGCACTTCGCAAAAAACACCTCTGTTTTCTTTAAAAAATTTGGATGAGTTCATGTTGCGCTTTGGGGCGTTTCCTGTTGCGGGCGCTAGGCCTACCCACACAAGTGAGGTATCATTTTTATCGGGAGACTTGGGGGAACACTGGGTGGAAGGAAATTTGTGCCTCCTCTCAGATTCCAGAACTTTCTGCCACAGAAATGTGAGGAACAGGTGATTTTTTTAGCCCAATTTTGAGGTTTGCAAAGGATTCTGGGTAACAGAACCTGGTCCGAGCCCCGCAAGTCACCCCTCCTTGGATTCCCCTAGGTCTCTAGTTTTCAAAAATGCACAGGTTTGGTAGGTTTCCCTAGGTGCCGGCTGAGCTAGAGGACAAACTCTACAGGTAGGCACTTCGCAAAAAACACCTCCTGTCTTCTATCAAAAATGTGGATGTGTCCACGTTGCGCTTTGGGGCGTTTCCTGTCGCGGGCGCTAGGCCTACCCACACAAGTGAGGTATCATTTTTAACGGGAGACTTGGGGGAACGCTGGGTGGAAGGAAATTTGTGCCTCCTCTCAGATTCCAGAACTTTCTGCCACAGAAATGTGAGGAACATGTGTTTTTTTAGCCAAATTTTGAGGTTTGCAAAGGATTCTGGGTAGCAGAACCTGGTCCGAGCCCCGCAAGTCACCCCATCTTGGATTCCCCTAGGTCTCTAGTTTTCAGAAATGCACAGGTTTGGTAGGTTTCCCTAGGTGCCGTCGGAACTAGAGGACAAAATCTACAGGTAGGCACTTCGCAAAAAACACCTCTGTTTTCTGTCAAAAATTTGGATGTGTCCACGTTGCGCTTTGGGGCGTTTCCTGTCGCGGGCGCTAGGCCTACCCACTCAAGTGAGGTATCATTTTTATCGGGAGACTTGGGGGAACGCTGGGTGGAAGGAAATTTGTGGCTCCTCTCAGATTCCAGAACTTTCTGCCACAGAAATGTGAGAAACATGTGTTTTTTTAGCCAAATTTTGAGGTTTGCAAAGGATTCTGGGTAACAGAACCTGGTCCGAGCCCCGCAAGTCACCCCATCTTGGATTCCCCTAGGTCTCTAGTTTTCAGAAATGCACAGGTTTGGTAGGTTTCCCTAGGTGCCGGCTGAGCTAGAGGCCAAAATCTACAGGTAGGCACTTCGCAAAAAACACCTCTGTTTTCTTTAAAAAATGTGGATGAGTTCATGTTGCGCTTTGGGGCGTTTCCTGTTGCGAGCGCTAGGCCTACCCACACAAGTGAGGTATCATTTTTATCGGGAGACTTGGGGGAACGCTGGGTGGAAGGAAATTTGTGGCTCCTCTCAGATTCCAGAACTTTCTGCCACAGAAATGTGAGGAACAGGTGATTTTTTTAGCCAAATTTTGAGGTTTGCAAAGGATTCTGGGTAACAGAACCTGGTCCGATCCCTGCAAGTCACCCCTCCTTGGATTCCCCTAGGTCTTTAGTTTTCAAAAATGCACAGCTTTGGTAGGTTTCCCTAGGTGCCGGCTGAGCTAGAGGACAAAATCTATAGGTAGGCAATTCGAAAAAAAACACCTCTGTTTTCTTTCAAAAATTTGGATGTGTCCACGTTGCGCTTTGGGGCGTTTCCTGCCACGGGAGCTAGGCCTACCCACACAAGTGAGATATCATTTTTATTGGGAGACTTGGGGGAACGCTGGGTGGAAGGACATTTTTGGCTCCTCTCAGATTCCAGAACTTTCTGCCACAGAAATATGAGGAACATGTGTTTTTTTTTTTGCCAAATTTTGAGGTTTGCAAAGGATTCTGGGTAACAGAACCTGGTCCGAGCCCCGCAAGTCACCCCTCCTTGGATTCCCCTAGGTCTCTAGTTTTCAGAAATGCACCGGTTTGGTAGGTTTCCCTAGGTGCTGGCTGAGCTAGAGGACAAAATCTACAGGTAGGCACTTCGCAAAAAACACCTCTGTTTTTTTTCAAAAATTTGGATGTGTCCACGTTGCGCTTTGGGGCGTTTCCTGTCACGGGCGCTAGGCCTACCCATACAAGTGAGGTATCATTTTTATCGGGAGACTTGGGGGAACGCTGGGTGGAAGGAAATTTGTGGCTCCTCTCAGATTCCAGAACTTTCTGCCACAGAAATGTGAGGAACTGGTGATTTTTTTAGCCCAATTTTGAGGTTTGCAAAGGATTCTGGGTAACAGAACCTGGTCCGAGCCCCGCAAGTCACCCCATCTTGGATTCCCCTAGGTCTCTAGTTTTCAAAAATGCACAGGTTTGGTAGGTTTCCCTAGGTGCCGGCTGAGCTAGAGGACAATCTCTACAGGTAGGCACTTCGCAAAAAACACCTCCTGTCTTCTTTCAAAAATGTGGATGTGTCCACGTTGCGCTTTGGGGCGTTTACTGTTGCGGGCGCTAGGCCTACCCACACAAGTGAGGTATCATTTTTATCGGGAGACTTGGGGGAACACTGGGTGGAAGGAAATTTGTGGCTCCTCTCAGATTCCAGAACTTTCTTCCAAAGAAATATGAGTGTTGGACCTGGCTTTTTGACAGGGACATCCCCAAACTTTTTGCCTCCTTCCTCCTATTTTTCCTGACCTGTTGTTGTTGGTTTTTGACCTCTGGGCACTTCTAACAATGAGTAACATGTGTTTTTTTAGCCAAATTTTGAGGTTTGCAAAGAATTCTGGGTAACAGAACCTGGTCCGAGCCCCGCAAGTCACCCCATCTTGGATTCCCCTAGGTCTCTAGTTTTCAGAAATGCACAGGTTTGGTAGGTTTCCCTAGGTGCTGGCTGAGCTAGAGGACAAAATCTACAGGTAGGCACTTCGCAAAAAACACCTTGTTTTCTTTCAAAAATGTGGATGTGTCCACGTTGCGCTTTGGGGCGTTTCCTGTCGCGGGCGCTAGGCCTACCCACACAAGTGAGGTATCATTTTTAACGGGAGACTTGGGGTAACGCTGGGTGGAAGGAAATTTGTGCCTCCTCTCAGATTCCAGAACTTTCTGCCACAGAAATGTGAGGAACATGTGTTTTTTTAGCCAAATTTTGAGGTTTGCAAAGGATTCTGGGTAGCAGAACCTGGTCCGAGCCCCGCAAGTCACCCCATCTTGGATTCCCCTAGGTCTCTAGTTTTCAGAAATGCACAGGTTTGGTAGGTTTCCCTAGGTGCCGTCAGAACTAGAGGCCAAAATCTACAGGTAGGCACTTCGCAAAAAACACCTCTGTTTTCTGTCAAAAATTTGGATGTGTCCACGTTGCGCTTTGGGGCGTTTCCTGTCGCGGGCGCTAGGCCTACCCACTCAAGTGAGGTATCATTTTTATCGGGAGACTTGGGGGAACGCTGGGTGGAAGGAAATTTGTGGCTCCTCTCAGATTCCAGAACTTTCTGCCACAGAAATGTGAGGAACATGTGTTTTTTTAGCCAAATTTTGAGGTTTGCAAAGGATTCTGGGTAACAGATTCTGGTCCGAGCCCCGCAAGTCACCCCATCTTGGATTCCCCTAGGTCTCTAGTTTTCAGAAATGCACAGGTTTGGTAGGTTTCCCTAGGTGCCGGCTGAGCTAGAGGCCAAAATCTACAGGTAGGCACTTCGCAAAAAACACTTCTGTTTTCTTTAAAAAATTTGGATGAGTTCATGTTGCGCTTTGGGGCGTTTCCTGTTGCGGGCGCTAGGCCTACCCACACAAGTGAGGTATCATTTTTATCGGGAGACTTGGGGGAAACTGGGTGGAAGGAAATTTGTGGCTCCTCTCAGATTCCAGAACTTTCTGCCACAGAAATGTGAGGAACATGTGATTTTTTTAGCCAAATTTTGAGGTTTGCAAAGGATTCTGGGTAACAGAACCTGGTCCGAGCCCCGCAAGTCACCCCTCCTTGGATTCCCCTAGGTCTTTAGTTTTCAAAAATGCACAGGTTTGGTAGGTTTCCCTAGGTGCCGGCTGAGCTAGAGGACAAAATCTATAGGTAGGCAATTCGAAAAAAAACACCTCTGTTTTCTTTCAAAAATTTGGATGTGTCCACGTTGCGCTTTGGGGCGTTTCCTGCCACGGGAGCTAGGCCTACCCACACAAGTGAGGTATCATTTTTATTGGGAGACTTGGGGGAACGCTGGGTGGAAGGAAATTTGTGGCTCCTCTCAGATTCCAGAACTTTCTGCCACAGAAATGTGAGGAACAGGTGATTTTTTTAGCCAAATTTTGAGGTTTGCAAAGGATTCTGGGTAACAGAACCTGGTCCGATCCCTGCAAGTCACCCCTCCTTGGATTCCCCTAGGTCTCTAGTTTTCAGAAATGCACAGGTTTGGTAGGTTTCCCTAGGTGCCGGCTGAGCTAGAGGCCTAAATCTACAGGTAGGCACTTCGCAAAAAACACCTCTGTTTTCTTTAAAAAATTTGGATGAGTTCATGTTGCGCTTTGGGGCGTTTCCTGTTGCGGGCGCTAGGCCTACCCACACAAGTGAGGTATCATTTTTATCGGGAGACTTGGGGGAACGCTGGGTGGAAGGAAATTTGTGGCTCCTCTCAGATTCCAGAACTTTCTGCCACAGAAATGTGAGGAACAGGTGATTTTTTTAGCCCAATTTTGAGGTTTGCAAAGGATTCTGGGTAACAGAACCTGGTCCGAGCCCCGCAAGTCACCCCTCCTTGGATTCCCCTAGGTCTCTAGTTTTCAGAAATGCACAGGTTTGGTAGGTTTCCCTAGGTGCCGGCTGAGCTAGAGGACAAACTCTACAGGTAGGCACTTCGCAAAAAACACCTCCTGTCTTCTATCAAAAATGTGGATGTGTCCACGTTGCGCTTTGGGGCGTTTCCTGTTGCGGGCGCTAGGCCTACCCACACAAGTGAGGTATCATTTTTAACGGGAGACTTGGGGGAACGCTGGGTGGAAGGAAATTTGTGCCTCCTCTCAGATTCCAGAACTTTCTGCCACAGAAATGTGAGGAACATGTGTTTTTTTAGCCAAATTTTGAGGTTTGCAAAGGATTCTGGGTAGCAGAACCTGGTCCGAGCCCCGCAAGTCACCCCATCTTGGATTCCCCTAGGTCTCTAGTTTTCAGAAATGCACAGGTTTGGTAGGTTTCCCTAGGTGCCGTCGGAACTAGAGGACAAAATCTACAGGTAGGCACTTCGCAAAAAACACCTCTGTTTTCTGTCAAAAATTTGGATGTGTCCACGTTGCGCTTTGGGGCGTTTCCTGTCGCGGGCGCTAGGCCTACCCACTCAAGTGAGGTATCATTTTTATCGGGAGACTTGGGGGAACGCTGGGTTGAAGGTAATTTGTGGCTCCTCTCAGATTCCAGAACTTTCTGCCACAGAAATGTGAGGAACATGTGTTTTTTTAGCCAAATTTTGAGGTTTGCAAAGGATTCTGGGTAACAGAACCTGGTCCGAGCCCTGCAAGTCACCCCATCTTGGATTCCCCTAGGTCTCTAGTTTTCAGAAATGCACAGGTTTGGTAGGTTTCCCTAGGTGCCGGCTGAGCTAGAGGCCAAAATCTACAGGTAGGCACTTCGCAAAAAACACCTCTGTTTTCTTTAAAAAATGTGGATGAGTTCATGTTGCGCTTTGGGGCGTTTCCTGTTGCGGGCGCTAGGCCTACCCACACAAGTGAGGTATCATTTTTATCGGGAGACTTGGGGGAACGCTGGGTGGAAGGAAATTTGTGGCTCCTCTCAGATTCCAGAACTTTCTGCCACAGAAATGGGAGGAACAGGTGATTTTTTTAGCCAAATTTTGAGGTTTGCAAAGGATTCTGGGTAACAGAACCTGGTCCGATCACTGCAAGTCACCCCTCCTTGGATTCCCCTAGGTCATTAGTTTTCAAAAATGCACAGCTTTGGTAGGTTTCCCTAGGTGCCGGCTGAGCTAGAGGACAAAATCTATAGGTAGGCAATTCGAAAAAAAACACCTCTGTTTTCTTTCAAAAATTTGGATGTGTCCACGTTGCGCTTTGGGGCGTTTCCTGCCACGGGAGCTAGGCCTACCCACACAAGTGAGGTATCATTTTTATTGGGAGACTTGGGGGAACGCTGGGTGGAAGGACATTTTTGGCTCCTCTCAGATTCCAGAACTTTCTGCCACAGAAATATGAGGAACATGTGTTTTTCTTTTTGCCAAATTTTGAGGTTTGCAAAGGATTCTGGGTAACAGAACCTGGTCCGAGCCCCGCAAGTCACCCCTCCTTGGATTCCCCTAGGTCTCTAGTTTTCAGAAATGCACCGGTTTGGTAGGTTTCCCTAGGTGCTGGCTGAGCTAGAGGACAAAATCTACAGGTAGGCACTTCGCAAAAAACACCTCTGTTTTTTTTCAAAAATTTGGATGTGTCCACGTTGCGCTTTGGGGCGTTTCCTGTCACGGGCGCTAGGCCTACCCATACAAGTGAGGTATCATTTTTATCGGGAGACTTGGGGGAACGCTGGGTGGAAGGAAATTTGTGGCTCCTCTCAGATTCCAGAACTTTCTGCCACAGAAATGTGAGGAACTGGTGATTTTTTTAGCCCAATTTTGAGGTTTGCAAAGGATTCTGGGTAACAGAACCTGGTCCGAGCCCCGCAAGTCACCCCATCTTGGATTCCCCTAGGTCTCTAGTTTTCAAAAATGCACAGGTTTGGTAGGTTTCCCTAGGTGCCGGCTGAGCTAGAGGACAATCTCTACAGGTAGGCACTTCGCAAAAAACACCTCCTGTCTTCTTTCAAAAATGTGGATGTGTCCACGTTGCGCTTTGGGGCGTTTACTGTTGCGGGCGCTAGGCCTACACACACAAGTGAGGTATAATTTTTATCGGGAGACTTGGGGGAACACTGGGTGGAAGGAAATTTGTGGCTCCTCTCAGATTCCAGAACTTTCTTCCAAAGAAATATGAGTGTTGGACCTGGCTTTTTGACAGGGACATCCCCAAACTTTTTGCCTCCTTCCTCCTATTTTTCCTGACCTGTTGTTGTTGGTTTTTGACCTCTGGGCACTTCTAACAATGAGTAACATGTGTTTTTTTAGCCAAATTTTGAGGTTTGCAAAGAATTCTGGGTAACAGAACCTGGTCCGAGCCCCGCAAGTCACCCCATCTTGGATTCCCCTAGGTCTCTAGTTTTCAGAAATGCACAGGTTTGGTAGGTTTCCCTAGGTGCTGGCTGAGCTAGAGGACAAAATCTACAGGTAGGCACTTCGCAAAAAACACCTTGTTTTCTTTCAAAAATGTGGATGTGTCCACGTTGCGCTTTGGGGCGTTTCCTGTCGCGGGCGCTAGGCCTACCCACACAAGTGAGGTATCATTTTTAACGGGAGACTTGGGGTAACGCTGGGTGGAAGGAAATTTGTGCCTCCTCTCAGATTCCAGAACTTTCTGCCACAGAATTGTGAGGAACAGGTGATTTTTTTAGCCAAATTTTGAGGTTTGCAAAGGATTCTGGGTAACAGAACCTGGTCCGAGCCCCGCAAGTCACCCCTCCTTGGATTCCCCTAGGTCTCTAGTTTTCAAAAATGCACAGGTTTGGTAGGTTTCCCTAGGTGCCGGCTGAGCTAGAGGACAAAATCTATAGGTAGGCAATTCGAAAAAAAACACATCTGTTTTCTTTCAAAAATTTGGATGTGTCCACGTTGCGCTTTGGGGCGTTTCCTGTCGCGGGCGCTAGGCCTACCCACACAAGTGAGGTATCATTTTTAACGGGAGACTTAGGGGAACGCTGGGTGGAAGGAAATTTGTGCCTCCTCTCAGATTCCAGAACTTTCTGCCACAGAAATGTGAGGAACATGTGTTTTTTTAGCCAAATTTTGAGGTTTGCAAAGGATTCTGGGTAGCAGAACATGGTCCGAGCCCCGCAAGTCACCCCATCTTGGATTCCCCTAGGTCTCTAGTTTTCAGAAATGCACAGGTTTGGTAGGTTTCCCTAGGTGCCGTCGGAACTAGAGGCCAAAATCTACAGGTAGGCACTTCGCAAAAAACACCTCTGTTTTCTGTCAAAAATTTGGATGTGTCCACGTTGCGCTTTGGGGCGTTTCCTGTCGCGGGCGCTAGGCCTACCCACACAAGTGAGGTATCATTTTTAACGGGAGACTTGGGGTAACGCTGGGTGGAAGGAAATTTGTGCCTCCTCTCAGATTCCAGAACTTTCTGCCACAGAAATGTGAGGAACATGTGTTTTTTTAGCCAAATTTTGAGGTTTGCAAAGGATTCTGGGTAGCAGAACCTGGTCCGAGCCCCGCAAGTCACCCCATCTTGGATTCCCCTAGGTCTCTAGTTTTCAGAAATGCACAGGTTTGGTAGGTTTCCCTAGGTGCCGTCAGAACTAGAGGCCAAAATCTACAGGTAGGCACTTCGCAAAAAACACCTCTGTTTTCTGTCAAAAATTTGGATGTGTCCACGTTGCGCTTTGGGGCGTTTCCTGTCGCGGGCGCTAGGCCTACCCACTCAAGTGAGGTATCATTTTTATCGGGAGACTTGGGGGAACGCTGGGTGGAAGGAAATTTGTGGCTCCTCTCAGATTCCAGAACTTTCTGCCACAGAAATGTGAGGAACATGTGTTTTTTTAGCCAAATTTTGAGGTTTGCAAAGGATTCTGGGTAACAGATTCTGGTCCGAGCCCCGCAAGTCACCCCATCTTGGATTCCCCTAGGTCTCTAGTTTTCAGAAATGCACAGGTTTGGTAGGTTTCCCTAGGTGCCGGCTGAGCTAGAGGCCAAAATCTACAGGTAGGCACTTCGCAAAAAACACCTCTGTTTTCTTTAAAAAATGTGGATGAGTTCATGTTGCGCTTTGGGGCGTTTCCTGTTGCGGGCGCTAGGCCTACCCACACAAGTGAGGTATCATTTTTATCGGGAGACTTGGGGGAAACTGGGTGGAAGGAAATTTGTGGCTCCTCTCAGATTCCAGAACTTTCTGCCACAGAAATGTGAGGAACATGTGATTTTTTTAGCCAAATTTTGAGGTTTGCAAAGGATTCTGGGTAACAGAACCTGGTCCGAGCCCCGCAAGTCACCCCTCCTTGGATTCCCCTAGGTCTTTAGTTTTCAAAAATGCACAGGTTTGGTAGGTTTCCCTAGGTGCCGGCTGAGCTAGAGGACAAAATCTATAGGTAGGCAATTCGAAAAAAAACACCTCTGTTTTCTTTCAAAAATTTGGATGTGTCCACGTTGCGCTTTGGGGCGTTTCCTGCCACGAGAGCTAGGCCTACCCACACAAGTGAGGTATCATTTTTATTGGGAGACTTGGGGGAACGCTGGGTGGAAGGAAATTTGTGGCTCCTCTCAGATTCCAGAACTTTCTGCCACAGAAATGTGAGGAACAGGTGATTTTTTTTGCCAAATTTTGAGGTTTGCAAAGGATTCTGGGTAACAGAACCTGGTCCGATCCATGCAAGTCACCCCTCCTTGGATTCCCCTAGGTCTTTAGTTTTCAAAAATGCACAGCTTTGGTAGGTTTCCCTAGGTGCCGGCTGAGCTAGAGGACAAAATCTATAGGTAGGCAATTCGAAAAAAAACACCTCTGTTTTCTTTAAAAAATTTGGATGTGTCCACGTTGCGCTTTGGGGCGTTTCCTGCCACGGGAGCTAGGCCTACCCACACAAGTGAGGTATCATTTTTATTGGGAGACTTGGGGGAACGCTGGGTGGAAGGACATTTTTGGCTCCTCTCAGATTCCAGAACTTTCTGCCACAGAAATATGAGGAACATGTGTTTTTTTTGCCAAATTTTGAGGTTTGCAAAGGATTCTGGGTAACAGAACCTGGTCCGAGCCCCGCAAGTCACCCCTCCTTGGATTCCCCTAGGTCTCTAGTTTTCAGAAATGCACAGGTTTGGTAGGTTTCCCTAGGTGCTGGCTGAGCTAGAGGACAAAATCTACAGGTAGGCACTTCGCAAAAAACACCTCTGTTTTTTTTCAAAAATTTGGATGTGTCCACGTTGCGCTTTGGGGCGTTTCCTGTCACGGGCGCTAGGCCTACCCATACAAGTGAGGTATCATTTTTATCGGGAGACTTGGGGGAACGCTGGGTGGAAGGAAATTTGTGGCTCCTCTCAGATTCCAGAACTTTCTGCCACAGAAATGTGAGGAACTGGTGATTTTTTTAGCCCAATTTTGAGGTTTGCAAAGGATTCTGGGTAACAGAACCTGGTCCGAGCCCCGCAAGTCACCCCATCTTGGATTCCCCTAGGTCTCTAGTTTTCAAAAATGCACAGGTTTGGTAGGTTTCCCTAGGTGCCGGCTGAGCTAGAGGACAATCTCTACAGGTAGGCACTTCGCAAAAAACACCTCCTGTCTTCTTTCAAAAATGTGGATGTGTCCACGTTGCGCTTTGGGGCGTTTACTGTTGCGGGCGCTAGGCCTACCCACACAAGTGAGGTATCATTTTTATCGGGAGACTTGGGGGAACACTGGGTGGAAGGAAATTTGTGGCTCCTCTCAGATTCCAGAACTTTCTTCCAAAGAAATATGAGTGTTGGACCTGGCTTTTTGACAGGGACATCCCCAAACTTTTTGCCTCCTTCCTCCTATTTTTCCTGACCTGTTGTTGTTGGTTTTTGACCTCTGGGCACTTCTAACAATGAGTAACATGTGTTTTTTTAGCCAAATTTTGAGGTTTGCAAAGAATTCTGGGTAACAGAACCTGGTCCGAGCCCCGCAAGTCACCCCATCTTGGATTCCCCTAGGTCTCTAGTTTTCAGAAATGCACAGGTTTGGTAGGTTTCCCTAGGTGCTGGCTGAGCTAGAGGACAAAATCTACAGGTAGGCACTTCGCAAAAAACACCTTGTTTTCTTTCAAAAATGTGGATGTGTCCACGTTGCGCTTTGGGGCGTTTCCTGTCGCGGGCGCTAGGCCTACCCACACAAGTGAGGTATCATTTTTAACGGGAGACTTGGGGTAACGCTGGGTGGAAGGAAATTTGTGCCTCCTCTCAGATTCCAGAACTTTCTGCCACAGAAATGTGAGGAACATGTGTTTTTTTAGCCAAATTTTGAGGTTTGCAAAGGATTCTGGGTAGCAGAACCTGGTCCGAGCCCCGCAAGTCACCCCATCTTGGATTCCCCTAGGTCTCTAGTTTTCAGAAATGCACAGGTTTGGTAGGTTTCCCTAGGTGCCGTCAGAACTAGAGGCCAAAATCTACAGGTAGGCACTTCGCAAAAAACACCTCTGTTTTCTGTCAAAAATTTGGATGTGTCCACGTTGCGCTTTGGGGCGTTTCCTGTCGCGGGCGCTAGGCCTACCCACTCAAGTGAGGTATCATTTTTATCGGGAGACTTGGGGGAACGCTGGGTGGAAGGAAATTTGTGGCTCCTCTCAGATTCCAGAACTTTCTGCCACAGAAATGTGAGGAACATGTGTTTTTTTAGCCAAATTTTGAGGTTTGCAAAGGATTCTGGGTAACAGAACCTGGTCCGAGCCCCGCAAGTCACCCCATCTTGGATTCCCCTAGGTCTCTAGTTTTCAGAAATGCACAGGTTTGGTAGGTTTCCCTAGGTGCCGGCTGAGCTAGAGGCCAAAATCTACAGGTAGGCACTTCGCAAAAAACACCTCTGTTTTCTTTAAAAAATTTGGATGAGTTCATGTTGCGCTTTGGGGCGTTTCCTGTTGCGGGCGCTAGGCCTACCCACACAAGTGAGGTATCATTTTTATCGGGAGACTTGGGGGAAACTGGGTGGAAGGAAATTTGTGGCTCCTCTCAGATTCCAGAACTTTCTGCCACAGAAATGTGAGGATCATGTGATTTTTTTAGCCAAATTTTGAGGTTTGCAAAGGATTCTGGGTAACAGAACCTGGTCCGAGCCCCGCAAGTCACCCCTCCTTGGATTCCCCTAGGTCTTTAGTTTTCAAAAATGCACAGGTTTGGTAGGTTTCCCTAGGTGCCGGCTGAGCTAGAGGACAAAATCTATAGGTAGGCAATTCGAAAAAAAACACCTCTGTTTTCTTTCCAAAATTTGGATGTGTCCACGTTGCGCTTTGGGGCGTTTCCTGCCACGGGAGCTATGCCTACCCACACAAGTGAGGTATCATTTTTATTGGGAGACTTGGGGGAACGCTGGGTGGAAGGAAATTTTTTGGCTCCTCTCAGATTCCAGAACTTTCTGCCACAGAAATATGAGGAACATGTGTTTTTTTTGCCAAATTTTGAGGTTTGCAAAGGATTCTGGGTAACAGAACCTGGTCCGAGCCCCTCAAGTCACCCCTCCTTGGATTCCCCTAGGTCTCTAGTTTTCAGAAATGCACAGGTTTGGTAGGTTTCCCTAGGTGCTGGCTGAGCTAGAGGACAAAATCTACAGGTAGGCACTTCGCAAAAAACACCTCTGTTTTCTTTCAAAAATTTGGATGTGTCCACGTTGCGCTTTGGGGCGTTTCCTGTCACGGGCGCTAGGCCTACCCACACAAGTGAGGTATCATTTTTATCGGGAGACTTGGGGGAACGCTGGGTGGAAGGAAATTTGTGGCTCCTCTCAGATTCCAGAACTTTCTGCCACAGAAATGTGAGGAACTGGTGATTTTTTTAGCCCAATTTTGAGGTTTGCAAAGGATTCTGGGTAACAGTACCTGGTCCGAGCCCCGCAAGTCACCCCATCTTGGATTCCCCTAGGTCTCTAGTTTTCAAAAATGCACAGGTTTGGTAGGTTTCCCTAGGTGCCGGCTGAGCTAGAGGACAATCTCTACAGGTAGGCACTTCGCAAAAAACACCTCCTGTCTTCTTTCAAAAATGTGGAT